>NC_050096.1:80507682-81132682 GCF_902167145.1 Zea mays | reverse complement strand
CAGTATATTTTTCAAACGGTCACATCCGTGCAGGGCATGCAGTGAATACCTCAAGACAAAAATGAGATATCAGTAAGGATCAGAGGAAAGCCAAATATAACCAGCAAAGTACAAGATATGGCCGACAGAAGCGACGTGAAGACTAGACAGAGAACGTCCGTCAAACGTCCAATCAACTGCAGAAGCAAATAAATTGCACTACCTAGCAAGATATGGATGGATTGCAAATTCGGCTGCTAAAGACAAAATATACGCTGACCTTGGCAGCAAAATATTGATGACATAATGCTGACCTCCAAAGCATAATGCAAAATAGCCTCATGCCAGTTTCCACAAGCGAAAGGAAGACCTTCGAATGGATTATCCTTAAAAAATCCATTTGAAGGTCGGGGGCTACACCCATTGGGTGCACCTCCGGTGCACCCCATGGAATATTATTCTAAACCGATATAGCGCCGACTTCTAAGGCGTAGAGCAAGATTGAAAAGACTAATCCTCAACCGAGATGCAGGAGCGCGAATGGAGATAACCTTTGGAAAAAGACCTTCGAGTAGATTATCTTCTAAAATCTACTCAAAGGTCGGGGGCTACACCCATTGGGTGCACCTCCGGTGCACCCAATGAAGTCCGGAGTCTTACAATCCAAAATGCTGACCTCTAAGGCACAAGCACGAAACCAAACTTTGGTCGGATGAGTGATCAGAGCCAGAGAAGACAGCAGGAAGTCATTTTTTGGACCTTGGATCTTTGAGTTGATTACCTCTAAATCAACCCAAAGATCGGGGGCTTGTGGGGGATAGATATCCCCTGGGTCCACTAAAGAAGTAAAAGGCCTCACGAAAGGCCCAAGGGCCCAATAATTCGTAAGGTCATTCTTTCGTGGGCCTAGGGAAAGACAACCAACAAAGAAGACGTGAGACTGATTAGTGCAAACCCAGGCGGCCCACAACGTCGAACGAATGAATCACAACAGAGACCTGACTTTCCCGCGCTGAAGCCCCCATGCAACAGAGCCATGCGAGGATAAGTCGGCGAAGGTTACGTAGGGATAAACTCAAGAGGTTCACTATCTTTTAGCTACTTGTTGTTATCGTATCACATGTACTGCTCCACGGCCGAGTATATAAGGCCTAGGGGGCACCCCTTCAGATCGATCGACCCTGTTCTACTTAGCCACCCACAAAAACTCTCTGCGCCCTCTATCCAGAGAATCCTCTTGTAACCACGCTCATATACTCACCAGGACGTAGGGTGTTACGCACTTCTAAGCGGCCCGAACCTGCAAATCTTGTCCATTGTCCCTCGTGCGATCGGCACGAACCATTTTGCTACAGTCGTTGACACCGTCCTACTCCTAAAAACACCTTGAGGGGCAACCCCGGGTGTGCGGTCGGACCCAAAACACCGACATCAGGATCACTGCATACAGCAGCTTCTGAACTTGTGGGTAGCGGATCTTGGTTTCGGACAGTACCTCGCTGACGAAGTAAACTGGCCTCTGAACGGGCAATGCATGCCCCTCTTCTTGCCTCTCGACCACAATCGCGGCGCTAACCACCTGAGTGGTCGCGGCGACGTAGACCAAGAGGGCTTCTCCGTTAGCTGGAGGCACCAAGATAGGCACCTTTGTGAGGAGCGCCTTCAGGTTTCCGAGAGCTTCCTCGGCCTCAGGGGTCCAAGTGAAGCACTCGGCCTTCCTTAAGAGGCGGTACAGGGGTAGACCTCTTTCGCCGAGGCGTGAGATGAAGCGGCTCAGAGCCGCGAGACATCCCATGACCCTCTGTACGCCTTTCAAGTCCTTGATGGGCCCCATGCTGGTGATGGCTGCGATCTTCTCCGGGTTGGCTTCGATGCCCCGCTCGGAGACGATGAACCCCAAGAGCATGCCTCGGGGCACCCCGAAGACACACTTCTCGGGATTGAGCTTGACGCCTTTCGCCTTGAGGCATGGGAATGTCACTTCAAGGTCGGAAAGGATGTCGGAAGCTTTCCTCGTCTTGACTACGATTTCATCGACGTAGGCCTCGACCGTGCGGCCAATGTGTTCGCCGAACACATGGCTCATGCACCACTGGTACGTCGCGCCCGCATTCCTCAAGCCGAACGGCATGGTGACATAGCAGTACATGCCGAAGGGTGTGATGAAAGAAGTCGCGAGCTGGTCGGACTCTTTCATCCTGATTTGATGATACCCTGAGTAGGCATCGAGGAAAGACAGGGTTTCGCACCCAGCAGTGGAATCCACGATTTGATCGATGCGAGGCAGAGGGTAGGGAACCTTCGGACATGCTTTGTTGAGACCAGTGTAGTCTACACACATCCGCCATTTCCCCCCTTTCTTTCTCACAAGCACAGGGTTGGCAAGCCATTCGGGATGGAATACCTCTTTGATGAACCCTGCCGCCATTAGCTTGTGGATCTCCTCGCCTATGGCTCTGCGCTTCTCCTCGTCGAATCGGCGCGGAGGCTGCTTGACGGGTCGGGCTCCGGCTCGAATGTCCAGCGAGTGCTCGGTGACATCCCTCGGTATGCCGGGCATGTCCGAGGGACTCCACGCGAAGACGTCGACGTTCGCGCGGAGAAAGTCGACGAGCACTGCTTCCTATTTGGGATCGAGCCCGGAGCCGATCCGGATCTGCCTGGAGGCGTCGCCGCTGGGGTCGAGGGGGACGGCCTTAACCGTCTCCACTGGCTCGAAGTTGCCGGCATGACGTTTCACGTCTGGCACCTCCTTAGAGAGGCTTTCTAGGTCGGCGATGAGGGCCTCGGACTCGGCGAGGGCCTCGGCGTACTCCACGCACTCCACGTCGCATTCGAACGCGTGTTTGTACGTGGGGCCGACGGTGATGACCACGTTGGGGCCCGACATCTTGAGCTTCAGGTAGGTGTATGTTGGGGCGAAGGCAAAGACGTCACCCTTCGCTCGAGGCCCTCGCTGCAGTCGCCGGTCCGACGGAGACAAAACGGGCAGGGACACCCTTCGCTTTATTCGGCACCAGACGAAGGCCTGCGACGGCGTCATCCCACCGTGCGGCCTCGTCCAGCTCATAGGCCCACGTGTGATCCGGTCCATTGTAACGGGCCCTGCGTGACCGCCGCGTGTTATGGGCCTAATTTGTAAAGGCATTCCTGTAATTACAATCTGTAACCCTGCTTTATGGGAATATTCTGGGGATAACCTAGGTGGCTGAGGGCACATGCGTCCTTAACACAAGGCGCTGGGCGCTCAGATACCTCTAAATATCCCCGCACAGTGCCCGTGAGAGGCCAGATTAACAGAGCTATTGCCATCTAGCGCGTAAACCCTGTTAACGTCACTGTTCACCCTTGTTGGCCCCCCTTGCGACCGAGAGCAAGTTCCAACATTTGGCACCCACCGTTCGTGCTACGAGAAAACCACCCGCGATGGCACCCAAGAGAGCTAACCCGAAGGCTGACGAGGCTGCGAAGGCAGCACTGCTTGCCGCAAGAAAGGGCAAGGCCCTCGCCCTCACCCAATCCACCCACCAAGAGGCCACTGAAGACAACGTTCCCCGCACCTGCGAAGACGACACTCTCTGCACCTGCGGCCCTGAAGGACAATCGCAGCCACCCCCAGGCTTCGCCCCACTGGAGGGCGCGGACCTCACCGAGGATGGTGAAGTCCTCGGCGTCTCAGCGGAAGAACAGCTACAGCTGCGCGCCCTGCGCCTCAAGAACCGCAATCTCCAGAGGCAGAAAGAGATACTGGAGGCCAAGCGCCAGCGTGTGTCCGCACTAGCCAAAGTGCGGCAAATGATACGCGACGAAGAGCAGAAGGCCCAAGACCTCGAGCGGGAGATCGCGCTGATGCAGCGCGAAGGCCACCTTGGCCTGCAGCACGGGCCACCCCTCCAGCAGCGCGCACAACTGGAAGACACGCGCGAAGGCCACCTCGGCCTGCAGCATGGGCCACCCCTGCAAGACCGCGCACAACCGGAAGACCCGCGTTTCCCCCAGCGCGACCACACCTTCCCGCTCGTCGCGCCATTCCAAGGGGTCAACTATCTCGACGAGCGAAGTCCCCTGGCGCCACACCTGCAAGTGACGCCTTGGCCAGCTAACTTCCGGGCAGGGACCTATCCCAAGTACAACGGCAGCACCGACCCAACACAGTACATAATGAGTTATCAGGTCGTCGTTGCATCTTCCGGAGGGGACGACGCCACAATGGCGAAGTCTTTCATCATCGCCCTAGAAGGCCCCGCTCTCACCTGGTTCACCAGGTTGCCTCCGCTGTCCATTGATTCCTGGAGAAGCCTCCGGGACAAGTTCCTGCTCAACTTCCAAGGGTACCGCCCAGACACCGACGCCTTGGCCGAACTCTCGCTCTGCAAGCAGCTAGAAAAGGAGACTCTGCGGGAGTATTACCGCAAATTTTTAACACTCAAGTCACAACTGCCCTCAGTCGATGACCAGATCGCTATCCACTACGCTATCAGTGGCCTTTGCGCCGGCGTCCTTTACAGCCACTGCATCAGAGATCCACCCAGGAACCTCCAGGAATTATATCAGCTGTTTGAAAAATACGCCAAATCCGAAGAGCTCCACCAGCGCAAGGTTGAGTCTCAAAGGAAGCCAAAAGATGCTCCACAGTCCAGCCGCACGTGGACGAGGACTCCGCAGCCGGACTCCGGACGAGACGGCCGCAATCAACAGCAAGTGCATAACATCGCCAACCAGCACCCCGCTGCTGACGCCCCTCGTCGCCAGGAGTATCCCCCCCAGGGCCGCGGAAATGGAACTCGCGGTAGGGGTCGGGGGCGTGCGCAGCCACCACGCCGATTCTACTGCCTCTTCCACGGCGAAGACTGCGCCCACCAAACCAAAGACTGCCCAGAAACGAAGGCCACCAGAGACAGGATGGCACGGGCGCAACCAGTCGACAACCCCAGAGTTGTTGCACACACTTACCAGCAACCCCCTCCACCATATATCCACGCCCCCGCCCCGCATCCACCGCACCACGCTTACCAACACCATCAGGAAGTACAAATCGTACCTCCTGCACCCCCACCACCACACCAGCAACATCAAAACATCCCCCATGCTCCAAAGCAGGAAGACTTCGCCGATCAGCCATATCGCGGAGTCATTCACATGATAACTGGGGGGTCCAGCACTGACTTCGACACAAAGAGGCAGAAGCGAGACCACTACCGCAGCATCAACCACGTCGCCGTCACCGGCCTAGTCGTGCAGACAAAGTGGTCCCACATACCGCTAACCTTCGACGCACGGGACGTCGACCTGCGCAGCGCCCCCCACTGCGACGCCATGGTTATCAATTGCAGCGTGGCAGGCTAGGACCTGCACAAAGTCCTAGTTGACAATGGCAGTCAGGCGGACATCATCTTCCTCCATGCCTTCGATCGCATGGGCATAAGCCACAGCCTGCTCAAGCCTTCGGACAACCCGTTGTATGGCTTCGGCGGCAAGGGCACCTTTCCTGTCGGCAAAATAGAGTTGCCCCTCTCCTTCGGTGTAGCACCCAATGCACGAAGTGAGCAAGTGACCTTTGATATTGTGGATATGGTATATCCATACAACGCCATCATGGGTCGGGGCTCCATCAATAAGTTCGAAGCCGCCATTCACGGACTGTACCTATGTATGAAGATATCAGGTCCGTTAGGCGTTATTACGGTCTACGGCAACCAACAGACGGCGCGCAACATAGAGCGGGACTTCGTGCCCGGTCAGAGAAACATGCACTGCCTCATGGCCCAGCGCGAGGTCCCCGCGCCCGCCAGCCCAACCGATAAACAGCACGACAAGGCACAGCTGCAGAGCAACGACGGGACCAAGACTGTCCCCCTCGATCAGGCCACGCCCAAGCAGACAGTCACTATCAGCGAAGACCTCACTTCGCATGAAGAGGAGAAGCTCCTCTGCTGCCTTTCCAAGAACAAAGATGTCTTCGCCTGGTCAGCCCTCGATCTGGTCGGGGTCAGCCGTTCCATAATTGAGCACAGCTTGGGAATCGACCCTTCGGTAAGGCCGAAAAAATAGCGGCTTCGCAAGATGTCCGACGAGAAGACAGAGGCCGCCAAGGCAGAAGTGCACCGCCTCCTGGAAGCCAAATTCATCGAGCTGGTGGCTTACCCCACATGGCTCTCCAATGTAGTGATGGTGCAGAAAAAGAGCGGGAAGTGGCGAATGTGCACGACTTCACCAGTCTCAATAAGGCCTGCCCAAAGGACAATTTCCCGTTGCCGCGGATCGACAAAATAGTCGATAGCGCGGCCGGATGCGAAGTCATGTCACTCCTCGACTGCTTCTCCGGTTACCACCAGATATACATGAAGGAGGAAGACAAGGCTAGCACCAGCTTTATAACACCCTTCGGCACATATTGCTTCATCAGAATGCCGGAGGGACTCAAGAACGCCGGGTCCACCTTCTCCAGGCTTACCAAGACAGTGCTCAACGGGCAAGTTGGCAGAAATATATTCACATATGTGGACGACATCGTCGTCGCCAGCAAGAGCAAGGCGGACCATCTCGCTGACCTCGCCGAGACATTCGCAAACATGCGAGACGCACGACTCCGCCTAGACCCAGAAAAGTGCGTCTTCGGCGTTCGCCAAGGCAAAATATTGGGCTACCTGGTATCGCACCGCGGCATCGAGGCCAACCCAACCAAGATTCAGGCCATCATAAACATGACGCCTCCGCAGTCCGCCAGAGACGTCCAGCGCTTGACAGGCAGATTGGCCGCTCTCAACAGATTCATCTCCAGGTCCGCCGAGCGAAGTCTCCCCTTCCTCAAAACACTTCGTGGTGCAAAAGACTTCGCTTGGGGACCAGAGCAGGCGGCGGCCTTCGCCTCATTAAAACAGTACCTGACAGAGTTGGCCGTCCTTACAAGCCCCGACTCCTCGCTCCCCCTGTTGCTCTACGTCGCGGCTTCGCCGCACGCGGTCAGCGCGGCACTAGTGCAGGAGCAGACAGTTGAGGGCGTGGTCAGGCAGTGCCCCGTTTACTATGTCTCCGAAGTGCTGACACCGTCCAAGTGCAACATGACAGAGCTAGAGAAGATTGCCTACGCAGTCGTTATGTCTTCGCGCAAATTGCGCCATTACTTCAAAGCATTCAAGGTCCGAGTCACCTCAGACAGGGGACTCGGCAAATTATTCAGAAACCCGGAGGCATCGGTGAGGATTGCCAAGTGGGCGGCCGAACTCTCCGGCTACCACATCAGCTTCGAGCCCAGGACAGCCATCAAGTCGCAAGTCCTGGCAGACTTCGTCGTCGACTGGACTGGGCCAACAACGCAGCCAGACCCGTCCGCAGAGAAGGTTTGGACGATCCATTGCGACGACGCATGGTGCCATGCGGGGGCAGGCGCCGCTGCTGTCATCACCTCACCAGTCGGGGTCAAGCACAGATACGCAGCACGCCTCAGCTTCGCTCTGGAATCCGACAGATGCACAAATAATATAGCAGAATACGAAGCAGTCATCCTCGGCCTCCGCAAGCTAAGGGCCCTCGGAGTCACCACCTGCATCATCAAAACAGACTCCAAGGTAGTTGCCGGCCAAGTCGAGAAAGACTATGCAGCAAAGGACCCCGCGCTTATGCAATACCTCGCGGCCATCCGAAGCCTCGAGAGACAATTCAAGGGATTCACCTTGCAGCATGTGGATCGGGCCAAGAATGAAGAGGCCAACGCATTGGCCAAGGCCGCCGCCAGGGGCGAGTCCTTGCCCTCCGACGTGTTCTTTCATGTCATCGGCACGCCAGCCGTCCGGAGCCCCGAAGGGCTCCAAATAACTAATGACAGCGAGGGCCACCGCATAGTCAACCTTATCATGACCGAAGACTGGCGGGCACCAATAACCCTGTTCCTACAGGGGTACTATCATCCAACCGACATCAGTGAGGCCAAGCGCCTCAGACATCGAAGCCGAGACTTCGCAATGATTGAAGGCCAACTCTACAAGAAAGGGGTCAGTCAGCCAATGCTTAAGTGCGTCACCGAAACCGAAGGCATCCAGATCCTACGCGAAGTCCACACTGGCACGTGCGGCTCGCACGCAGGGCCAAGGGCCCTAGCTGCTAAAGTGATCCGCCAAGGCTTTTACTGGCCCGCAATGATCCG
Organism: Zea mays; assembly: GCF_902167145.1. Lineage (NCBI taxonomy): Eukaryota > Viridiplantae > Streptophyta > Magnoliopsida > Poales > Poaceae > Zea > Zea mays. The sequence continues at coordinate 81,124,560 of NC_050096.1, read as the reverse complement.
CGCCGCAAATCGGGTCACAAGGTCCTGCGAAGCCTGCCAGAAGTTTTCTCCTCGGTCAAGCAGCCCCTCGCAGTATACAAAGCTGATCGCCCACACATGGCCTCTCCAGCGCTGGGGCCTGGACATTGTCGGGCCCCTGCCCACCGCTCAGGGGAACCTTAAGTTCGCCTTCGTCGCTGTCGAGTACTTCACCAAATGGATCGAGGCAAGGGCTGTTTCCACAATAACATAAAAAACTGCCCAGAAATTCTTTTGGCAAAACATTGTTTGCCGCTTCGGAGTACCGTCCGAACTAACAGTTGACAACGGCAATCAGTTTGACAGCCAAGACTTCAAGGATTTTTGCTTCTCCATTGGCACCAAGCTTGCCTTCGCCTCAGTCTATCATCCGCAGTCCAACGGAGTTGTGGAACGCGCCAATGGGAAAATCTTCACAGCTGTCAAAAAGATGCTCCTCGATGAAAAAAAGGGCAGATGGACCGATTTGTTACCCGAGGCAGTCTGGGCACTAAACACGACTGAGTGCAGGGCGACCGGGTTTACTCCTTTCCGCCTTCTATACGGATCGGAGGCCATGACCCCACAAGAAATAAAACATGTGTCCCCGCGAACAGTTCCGTCAGCCGTCCCCGACGTGGACGAGCCAACTTCAAAGGATCTCAAGGACGGAGACCGAGTCTTCGCCCTACAGGCCCTAAACAAATACCAAGCCCAGACAAAAGCATGGCGCGACCACACAGTCATCCCGAGGGAATTCAGCGAAGGGGACCTCGTACTCGTCCGAACAGCTCGGACAGAGTCCAGGGGCAAGCTGGAGCCCAAGTGGGAGGGCCCCTTTATAGTCAAGACGAAAGCTTCCCCCAGCGCTTACAGGCTTACAACGCCAAACGGCGAAGACCTGGAGCACTCCTGGAACATCGACAACCTCCGCAAATTTTTTGTTTGACTCATCAGGGCTGATTCGCCCTTGTAATTCGCAAAAACAATCTTATACTGGCCCGCACTCTTTTCCTCTCGGGGGGTGAGGTTTTTAACGAGGCGGAGCCATGTAATATATGTGTGAAAAATCCCCCGCAAAAACATGCGTCGAAAAAAGACCGCGACGACGGTCTTCGACATTCGACCACTACGAGGTCACCGCGAGGCTCAGCGCTAGCCACCCTCGTGTGCGACAAATCCACGCACAAGTCGCCTAAGGGTGCAGCCGGACTAGCACAACAAGTGCGAAAAAACCGAAGTCTACCGCGAAGACTATCCGCGCAGAAGTCGCCTAAGGGTGCAGCCAGACTAGCACAACAAGTGCGAAAAAACCGAAGTCTACCGCGAAGACTATCCGCGCAGAAGTCGCCTAAGGGTACAGCCGGACTAGCACAACAAGTGCGAAAAAAACCGAAGTCTACCGCGAAGACTATCCGCGCAGAAGTCGCCTAAGGGTGCAGCCGGACTAGCACAACAAGTGCGAAAAAACCGAAGTCTACCGCGAAGACTATCCGCGCAGAAGTCGCCTAAGGGTGCAGCCGGACTAGCACAACAAGTGCGAAAAAACCGAAGTCTACCGCGAAGACCATCCGTGCAGAAGTCGCCTAAGGGTGCAGCCGGACTAGCACAACAAGTGTGAAAAACCTCAGTCCACCGCGAAGACTATCCGTGCAGAAGCCGCCTAAGGGTGCAGCCGGACTAGCACAACAAAAGCAAAAACGACAACATCAAACTGTTCGCGCCAAGACCAACTATATGCGCACCAGCACAGCATAACAAAACACACCAGACCAAGTACATAACGCCTTCGCAAGCATAGCCAAGTGTGCGGGGGCACACAACCTCATCATACAAGCCTTTACACATGTACAAGCGAGGGCACCACACTCTACATCGGCTCAACCTTAGGAATAATTCTCATCTCCCTATAATTAAATAACATTATCCTAAGCTCCTCACCCGCAAAAAGACTTCGCAATTCCCCTTCACCTGTACTCACGGCGGCTGGCAAAGACAACAGTTCCTGCCGGCCAGCCCTACTCACACGAAGCCGACCTCCCTCCGCTTCACTCACTCTGCGCTTCGCAACTGCCCTTCGCCGCCGGCGCCCGGTACTAGGACCAGGCACATCTTCTGTGTCCGCAGCGTGCGGTGAAGCCTCCGCCGCAGCCACATCCAAGGTCGCAAAGTAGTCCAAGTCCTCCTCCGACGACTCCTCAGTCCACTCAACCGAGCTCCCAGAGTCAGCAAAATCATAAAACTCAGATGCAGACCCATCACATTTATTACCACCATCCACGGTCGAAGCCGCCAAAAATTTAGTAGTGGCGGTTGCGTGCGCAGGCCCAAAATCTTGAACCTGCGCAGCAACCAAAATTCAGCAACATATCCAAAATTCCCTAACTATCTACACCCACTACGCCACCTGCGAAGACCCAGCCGTTGCGGGAGCCTCCGCTGTTGCCTCCGTTGTTGCCTCCGCTGTCGCCTCCGCCGCCACCGTCGCAGGATCTTCAGCACTCGGCGCAGCGGCTGCGGGGGCATCAGGCGCGCCTTCGGCGGTCTCTCGGGGCAGGTCTCCGCCGGCCGCAGCAGATGCGGGGGCATCCGGAGCGCCTTCCGCAGTCTCCGGGGGCGGCTCCAGGGCGGCCCCGGACACGGCCTCCGCCGGGATCGGCTCCGGGTCAGGCAGCGCGCTGTTCAACGCCCCGAAGTCATCCACCCTCTCGCCACGCGCCGCCTAAGACACAGCACACAAATTCAGCAAACCCACACATAGCCCACATCCAGCAAACGCCAAACAAACGCCAAACGTTACCTGAGCCCTCGCCGTCTCGGCCCGCTCCCTGACCACCTCGCGACCGTGCGGACCCCACATCCGGTCGTAGATGGCTCCGGCGGATTCCTTCACTATGGGGTCCTCAACCTTGTAGACATCTCGCTCAAAATCTTCATCGGCTTGGTCGAAGACCTCGAAGTGCCGGCACCCTTCGCGGGAGAGCGCGTTCATCGCCCCCTTGCAGGTGACCAGGGAGGCATACGACATAAACCCCTCCACGATAGTGGGGAGTGCCTGCAACTCCTCTTGCACCCACTCCAGGCAGCGAAGTCCGGGCTCTCGGTCCGGCACTTCGAAGTCACTGGTCTGCGCGCCCAGCTCATGGTATGAATCCATAAGCTGTTTGCGCATCCGCTCTGCCTCCGCGCGCGTCGCGGCCTCGGCCCTCTCCACACGGCTCTCCAGGGCGGTGAGCCGCTCCTGCAGCTGCTCGGCACGCTCCCTGGCAAGATTGCCCTCCGCCCACGCCAGATTGGCCTTCGCCTGCGCAGCCTACGCCTTGGCGAGGGCCTCGTTGGTCTCCCTCCTCTCCCCCGCCAGTTGGCACCGGAGGTCAGTCTTCTCCCCCTCCAGTGCGACCACCTTGTCCGCCAGCTTGCGGCACTTACTGTCGGCGGCCGATTTTTCACGGACGGCGTCAGCATGTTGCGTCCGAAGTCTCTTGACTTCGGCAGACACAACTGTCGTGAGGGCCCCCGACGCTTTGCGGTCGGCGAAGTCAGCCGCCTGCAAAACACACGTAAGACCGCGGCCCCAACAAAGCCGACATAAAAAAAACAACGAAGTCTAGCTCAACGGACCTGACTTAGTGCCTCCTTCACCTCCTTCAGCCGGCGGGACACAGCGCCCGCCTCATCCCTGACAGCCGCGAGTGCCGACATCTCGCCTCCGGCGCTAAGAGCCCCGCCCTTCGCCTTCGGCACTACGGCAGCCGCCGTGGTCGCCGCGGCAGGCGCAACTATAGCAAGTTGGCCTTCGTCCGACCCTGCGACGTATCAACGAATTAAAAAAACGAGCCAACAGCTTACCACCAAGATAGTCGTCCACACTAATATCGGTGGCGAAATCGGCGACGCGCTTGCCTGACGACGGCAACACTCGGGCCGCCTTCGCGACCTCCGGCACCCTGCTGGACGGCGGCACAGCCTTCGTCGATTTGGAACCACCGGTGCCTGCCGCTGCCTCCGGCGCCTTGCTAGATGCAGGGACGCCCGACTTCGCCGCCAGCGGCGGCTTGCCTCCGCCGAGGGCCGCAGCCTTCGCAGCCCCCCGCTGCCTCTTCGGCCTGGCTTCATGAAGCCTGACAACCGCCTGGCGCTTTTGTGCAGCTCCCTGGCGATCCTTGTCCATCACTGCCGACACAACAACAGCAATATTCCGCCCATAAGGAAAAACTCTCCATTCACGAGCCATGCGAGATGTAAAAAAGTCTTCGCCGGCCGCGTGGGGGATAGGAACATTCCTAGGCCACCAACCCCCGATAACCCTCAGCATCCGCGCCGAAGACTCCCGGAGCTCGGGCGAAGACATCCTTCCCCCCGGGGCCGCGCATGTCCTCATCAACTCTCTAGCAAAACCATCGGAAACCCCAAGCCCTCCCATAGCAGTACCTAATTTCCTCTTTTTAGAGGATGGGGCGGCCGCCGGCGCAGGGACGTCTCCAGTCTCCACCACTGGCTTCTTCCCACGGCGGTCCACATTGTCTTGGCCAGGATAGCCGTCATACGGCAATTGATTCAATTCAAAAACCCTGTTCAAACGGTCATTCGACCCGCGGATATCCCAGCTGCGCTGGCCCTCTGTCCTCGGCACGTAACGACCAACGAGCCGCACCGCCCCATCCTCCGCCTCACGCACAAAGGCGGCCGGATCGCGGCTTTGCAGATTCAGCGCGAAGGCAGGACTTCGCACCATCTTCCCACCATGGGAAGGCATCTGGCGAGGGCACACTTCGCCCAACGCCCAGCCATGCGCCAAGGGCCATACCCCGTACGCCACAAATTCTTCAACCAAATCGCACCCACTGCTCAGGCCGGCGGCGCACCGAAGGGCCCCTTCATCCGCATCATCCTCCGCCACCTCAAAGGGCGGGTATGCTGAGTAAAAATGAGAACACATCTCGGACACGGGGAGCCCCTCATGGTCTTCGACGGTACCCTCAGCGACGTAAAACCAAAATTCATTCCAGTTGCCCCACTTGTTGCGGGCGCAAGGAACCAACTCGACCACCTGCATCGTGGTCTTGCCGGTCTTCAGCGTAAACGTACAGGACCCAAACTTGGCAACTTCATCTCCAATCATCCTCTTCTGCCAGTGCAGGCAATAGTACTTCGCAAAGACTTCGACTGATGGTTGTCCGCCATACAAAGTCGTCGCCCAGACATACTTCGACAGAGCCACCACGGCATTTGGAGTCAGCTGATGTATCTGAACATTAAACCTGCGCAGGACTTCGCCAACAAATCGGTGCGCCGGCAGGCGGAGACCGGCGGCGAAGAACGCCTCGAACACAACCAACTCGCCTTCCGGCTCGGGGACTTCCTCCGTCCCCGGGACACGAGCAACTCCGCCGCCAAAGTAACCCAGCCTCTGCATATCTTGCACGCGGACCGACGACATCCGCGACACGCCAAAATCCACAGAATCGCCGGCGCACAACTCCTCCGCCACCAAACTACTCAGCGTCTCCTCAGACGAGGCGTCGGCCGGCGGCGAAGCGTCGGCCGGTGGCGAGGCATCGGCCGGCGGCGTAGCGGCAGCGGAAGAAGAGGAGGTCGGCATCGCTACGTACCATCGGCGGCGGCGAGCGGTCTGCTTCACTCGAGCCAGATCTCCGGCGAACAAGAGCACGGCGGGCAGACGAGCAGCAAGACGGTGGAAAAGGCGGCTAGGGTTTTCACGGAGCGTGGAAAGTGAAGTTCAAAAAGCGCCGACCCCCGCCTCCTTTTATAGACAGGGCGCGACTCTTCAGGAAACTCGCAATCCAACAGGGCGCGACGCTTCGGGAAACCCGCAATCCAACAGTACGGTGTCAATCAACGGTCATGTCAAAAACCCCCGCAGAACCACTTCGAGCGAGGGCAGCGTCTCCGCCATCTAGCGACGTCTTCGGCACCAGGTGACTTTGTCGAACTGGTCCCTCGGAGGGCAAATGTTGGGGCGAAGGCAAAGACGCCACCCTTCGCTCGAGGCCCTCGCTGCAGTCGCCGGTCCGATGGAGACAAAACGGGCAGGGACACCCTTCGCTTTATTCGGCACCAAACGAAGGCCTGCGACGGCGTCATCCCACCGTGCGGCCTCGTCCAGCTCAGAGGCCCACGTGTGATCCGGCCCATTGTAACGGGCCCTGCGTGACCGCCGCGTGTTACGGGCCTAATTTGTAAAGGCATTCCTGTAATTACAGTCTGTAACCCTGCTTTATGGGAATATTCTGGGGATAACCTAGGTGGCTGAGGGCACATGCGTCCTTAACACAAGGCGCTGGGCGCTCAGATACCTATAAATACCCCCGCACAGTGCACGTGAGAGGCCAGATTAACAGAGCTATTGCCATCTAGCGCGTAAACCCTGTTAACGTCACTGTTCACCCTTGTTGGCCCCCCTTGCGACCGAGAGCAAGTTCCAACAGTGTAGTTGGGGACGGCCATGAACTTCGCGTAGCATGGTCTTCCCAGTACCGCGTGGTATGTTCCTCGGAACCCGACCACCTCGAACGTCAGGGTCTCCCTTCGGAAGTTGGAGGGTGTTCCGAAGCAGACAGGAAGGTCGAGTTGTCCGAGGGGCTGGACGTGCTTCCCGGGAATGATCCCATGGAAGGGCGCAGCGCCCGCTCGGACGGAGGACAGATCGACACGCAGGAGACCGAGGGTCTCGACGTAGATGATGTTGAGGCTGCTGCCTCCGTCCGTAAGGACCTTGGTGAGCCTGACATCGCCGATGACGGGGTCGACGACGAGCGGGTATTTCCCTGGGCTCGGCACGTGGTCGGGGTGGTCGGCTTGGTCGAAGGTGATGGGCTTGTCGGACCAGTCTAGGTAGACTGGCGCCGCCACCTTCACCGAGCAGACCTCCCGGCGCTCTTGCTTGCGGTGCCGAGCCGAGGCATTCACCGCTTGCCCACCGTAGATCATGAAGCAGTCGCGGACCTCGGGGAACTCTCCTGCTTGGTGATCTTCCTTCTTGTCGTCGTCGCGGGCCCTGCCACCCTCCGCGGGTGGCCCGGCCCTGTGGAAGTGGCGCCGAAGCATGACGCACTCCTCAAGGGTGTGGTGGACGGGCCCCTGGTGATAGGGGCATGGCTCCTTGAGCATCTTGTCGAAGAGGTTGGCACCTCCGGGGGGTTTCCGAGGGTTCTTGTACTCGGCGGCGGCGACAAGGTCCGCGTCGGCGGCGTCGCGTTTCGCTTGCGACTTCTTCTTGCCTTTCTTCTTGGCGTCGCGCTGAGTCGACGCCTCGGGAGCATCTTCCGATGGGCGGCCCTGGGGCTGTTTGTCCTTTCGGAAGATAGCCTCGACCGCCTCCTGGCCGGAGGCGAACTTGGTGACGATGTCCATCAGCTCGCTCGCCCTGGTGGGGTCTTGCGACCCAGCTTGCTCACCAGGTCGCGGCAGGTGGTGCCGGCAAGGAACGCGCCGATGACATCCGAGTCGGTGATGTTGGGCGGCTCGGTGCGCTGCTTCGAGAATCGCCGGATGTAGTCCCGGAGAGACTCTCCCGGATGCTGCCGGCAGCTTCGGAGGTCCCAGGAATTCCCGGGGCGCACGTACGTGCCCTGGAAATTGCCAGCGAAAGCTTGGACTAGGTCGTCCCAGTTGGAGATCTGCCCCGGAGGCAGGTGCTCCAACCAGGCGCGAGCGGTGTCGGAGAGGAACAGGGGGAGGTTGCGGATGATGAGGTTGTCATCGTCCGTTCCGCCCAGTTGGCAGGCCAGACGGTAGTCCGCGAGCCACAGTTCCGGTCTCGTCTCCCCCGAGTACTTTGTGATAGTAGTCGGGGGTCGGAACCGGGTCGGGAACGGTGCCCGTCGGATGGCTCGGCTGAAGGCCTGCGGACCGAGTGGTTCGGGCGAGGGACTCCGATCCTCCCCGCTGTCGTAGCGTCCCCCACGCCTGGGGTGGTAGCCTCGGCGCACCCTCTCGTCGAGGTGGGCCCGACGGTCGCGGTGATGGTGCTCGTTGCCGAGGCGGCCCGGGGCCGCAGGCGCGGTGTTGCGCGTGCGCCCGGTGTAGACCGAGGCTTCCCGCATGAATCGGGAAGTCGCGGCATGAGGTTCCGAGGGGTACCCCTGCCTTCGGGAGGCAGAGCTCTCGGCCCGTCGGACCGCGGCGCCTTCCAAGAGATTCTTGAGCTCCCCCTGGATTCGCCGGCCCTTGGTGGTTGATGGCTCCGGCATCGCGCGGAGAAGCATCGCTGCTGCAGCCAGGTTCTGGCCGACCCCACTAGATGCGGGTGGTGGCCTGCCCCTGACGTCGTCGGCGACGCGGTGCTGGAAGCCCTGGGGCAGATGACGTATTTCTCCGGCCGGGGGTTGGCCCGCCCATGCCTGCCCGACGTCCCGGCGGATCGGCTCAAGCGCTCCTATTCCCTCGTCGAGCCTGGCCTGCACCCCGCGGATTTGCTCGAGCTGTGGGTCATGGCCCCCCGCCTGAACGGGGACCACAGTTAGCTCCCGCGGGATGTCAACGCGGGGCGCCGGCCTAGGGAGATCACCGTCCTCCGGCATGCCGAGATGATTGCCTTCAGAGGGACCCCCTAAATCGACGTGAAAACATTCGCGGCTTGGGCCGCAGCCCTCGTCGCCGAGGCTGCGGCTACCGTCGGAACAGTCGGAGAGGTAGTAGTCACATGCGGTCATGAAGTCCCGCATGGCACTAGGGTTGCCAAGTCCAGAGAAATCCCAACAGATGCTGGGCTCGTCGTCTTCCTCGGACCCAGAGGGCCCGTAGGTCGAGACGTCTGTCAGCCGGTCCCAAGGCGACCGCATGCGAAACCCCAGAGGGTTTGGACTCGCTTCTACGAGAGCGCCCGCCAAAGCGAGGTCGCTAGGCGGGTTGAGGCTGAATCCAAATGACGTGGGATGGGAATCGGTCGGTACCTCTTGGTCGACGAGCGGCGATAAAGTCACGTCGGGGACTGACTGCACCGTCGTCTCAGGTACGAGGGTGACATCCAGCGAGCTTTTCGCGAGCGCGCTGGCGTCGTCCGCTTGCTCGGGATCGGCGTGTCGCGGGGAGTCGGCGCTCGTCTTCGTCTCAAGCGCGAAGTCGATACCCGGTGCGCCCCCATTGGGGTGCCGACACTGTCGACTCGCTCGACAGCCGACGAGGCGCTGCCTCCTGCTTGGCCTTGGTTGCCCTGCCTTCCCCTCCGTCGGCGGGGAAGAGGGCGGGATGAGCTCGAAGGTTGTTCTTCCACCACGCGGGGAAGACGTCGTCGATTCCGCTGCCGGCGGGCGGGCTGCCGGCCGCCATTGTCGTTGTCGCGCGGCGGTGGAAGGAGTACCATGTCGTAGCTGCCGTTGAGGGACATGAACTCAAGACTCCCGAAATGGAGCACCGTCCCGGGTTGGAGAGGTTGCTAGAGACTGCCCATCTGGAGCTTGACGGGAAGCTGTTCGTCAACACGCAGCAGGCCCCTACCTGGCGCGCCAACTGTCAGCGTTTCGAGACCGGGGGATCCCTGGGCCGACGAGTGAATGTCGTCGCGTGCCCCAGCCCAGATGGGTCGAGCGCGAGGGCGAGCGCGAAGGGGGGAGAGTGAGGCGGCCGGAGACCGGCGTGAGAGAGGTGGGAATCCCGCGGCCTTCGTGTGCGCGGGTGTACAATGCCCAGGTCGGGTGCGCTTGCAGTAGGGGGTTACAAGCGTCCACGCGGGAGAGGGAACGAGCGGCTCCAAGCGAGCGCCTGTTTCGTCCTCGTCCCCGCGCGGCCAACCTTCTCTAAGAGGGCCCTGGTCCTTCCTTTTATAGGCGTAAGGAGAGGATCCAGGTGTACAATGTGGGGGTGTAGCAGAGTGCTACGTGTCTAGCGGAGGAGAGCTAGCGCCCTAAGTACATGCCGTTGTGGTAGTCGGAGAGATTTTGGCACCCAGCTGGTGTGATGTCGTGGCCGTCGGAGGAGCGATGGAGCCTGGCGGAGGGACAGCTGTCGGAGCGGTCGAGTCCTTGCTGACGTCCTCTTGCTTCCGTAAGGGGCCTGAGAGTCGTCGTCGTCACAGAGTATGCGGGGCGCCATCATTGCCTATCTGGCGGAGCGAGCCAGGTGGGACACCGGTCTTGTTCCCTGCGGCCCGAGTCAGCTCGGGGTAGGGTGATGATGGCGCCTCCTGTTGACGTGGCTGGTCTGCGCCCTAGGTTGGGCGATGAGGAAGCTCCTCCGAAGCCGAAAACGAGTCTGTCTTCCATGGCCGAGGTCGAGTCCGAGCCCCTGGGTCGGGCGAGGCGGAGTTCGTCGTCTTCTAGGGCTGAGCCCAAGTCCGAGCCCTGGGTCGGGCTGAGCGGAGTTTGTCGTCTTCTATGGCTGAGCCCAAGTCCGAGCCCTGGGTCGGGCGGAGCGGAGTTCATCGTCTTCTGGGGCTGAGCCCAAGTCCGAGCCCTGGGTCGGGCAGAGCGGAGTTTGCCGTCTTCCGGGGCTGAGCCCGAGTCCGAGCCCTGGGTCGGGCAGAGCGGAGTTCGCCGTCTTCCGGGGCTGAGCCTGAGTCCGAGCCCTGGGTTGGGCGGAGCGGAGTTCACCGTCTTCCGGGACTTAGCCCGAGTCCGAGCCCTGGGTCGAGCGGAGCGGAGTTCGCCGTCTTCCGGGACTTAGCCCGAGTCCGAGCCCTGGTCGGGCGGAGCGGAGTTCGCCGTCTTCCGGGGCTGAGCCCGAGTCCGAGCCCTGGGTCGGGCGAAGCGGAGCTTCCTATGGTGCCTTCGGCAGGGCCTGACTGCCTGTCAGTCTCACTCTGTCAAGTGGCACCGCAGTCGGAGTGGCGCAGGCGGCGCTGTCCTTCTGTCAGGCCGGTCAGTGGAGCGGTGAAGTGACGGCGGTCACTTCGGCTCTTCCGGCCGGGGGGCGCGCGTCAGGATAAAGGTGTCAGGCCACCTTTGCATTAAATGCTCCTGCAATTTGGTCGGTCGGTGCGGCGATTTAGTCAGGGTTGCTTCTTGGCGAAGGCAGGGCCTCGAGTGAGCCGGAAATATGTTCGCTGCTGGAGGGGGGCCTCGGGCGAGACGGAAATCCTCCGGGGTCGGCTGCCCTTGTCCGAGGCTAGGCTCGGACGAGGCGTGATCGAGTCCCTCGAATGGACTGATCCCTGACTTAATCACGCCCATCAGGCCTTTGCAGCTTCATGCTGATGGGGGTTACCAGCTGAGAATTAGGAGCCTTGAGGGTACCCCTAATTATGGTCCCTGACATTATCTAACAGCATAATTATAAAAACACAGCACACCTCTACCATAAAGATGAAACTGGAGTACGAGGTTAAATCAGATGATGCATACCGATCAGATATACTGGTATGTGGGTCGAAGCAGCAGGATCAACAACATCGAAGAAGCAGGGTCAACGAGAAGAACGTGAGCAGTCGCGTGAAGACGCTTACCAAAAAATGTATTCCCCTCTTCGGGTGCACGATCTCGAAGGCAGCGGGTTCCGGAGACCTACTCTCCCAAGCGCAAATGCACATCGCTGCTTGGGACGAAGAAGACCACAGCAGCGTGCAGCAGTAAGCAGAGGCAAACCTAACTCGTAGAAGAGATGAGATAGTCTCTAGTAAGGGGTGACAGTCGCATTATATAGGACCACGTCCATGAACCGATAAGCTCACGTTCCGATCAAATCGTGATCCGATAAGGTCACGATTGAATAACTATCTCCCTTATCATACATGGGCTTTTGTAAAAAATTTAAGATTTAATTAAATTTTTCAATTAGTTAAATCCCATAAATCCAAGTATCCAACAATTGTTCCACTAGGACGGTAGCATAAGGGTATTGCACGCAAGACAGTTGGTCGGCTGATGTAGGCTATGGCCTAATTCCGTGCAGCGACCATTCAGGCGCCCTCGCCCTATCGGGGTTTGGATCACATAGCAGCAAGCGAGCATCTGCAATTGAGAAAACCTTGACTCCTGAAAACCAGAAAAGTTCTTCTTTTAACAAACTGGGCAGTAGCAGGACAACTTGTTTCCGTTAGACCATATAGTTGCAATAGATTCAGACAAATCAAATTGTAAGGTTCACAGGTACAAAATACTTGCTCATGTGCTGGGATCAGGCCTTGAGGCGTGAGACAAAATATTTAGCCTGAGAGCTTCCTTGTTGTGCCAAAATATATGGAAGAACAACCAATTGTAAAATAAAAGCATATCACACTCAACTTTGATAAACAAATAGCAAAATGGTTTGTAAAATCTAATAGACTCCCAGCCATTATAGCAACTTGGGCAACAACACGACCATAGGACCTGCCCTTTGAATTAGACATATTGATGATCAAATCATCTCCCATGCTACCAGGAAAGCCAGAACACAAAGAAAGCAAGTAACCAAAGTGCCATAGATGTAAAAGTGCAAAGGTGTTCATGCATTGGATGAGCTATACATATTACTCGGACTCACCGTGTCTTGTTATGATTTCTGCCAACAAATGTCATAGCGGTCGTATCCTCGGCTAACCTTGATATGGTACGGTATAACCAATTAATGAAAAAGTTAAGATAATTATCCCCTACACAAAATTAAATGATCGGTCTACTTTACTCCACAAAATATTAAAAAATATCTAGGACCCTTTTGGTTGAAGAGTGTTGTTTTCATTGAACAACAGACAATTTAGCTTTGCAACCTTCAGCATGCTACTTTAAAAAGATGTACACTTATGGCTGCCAAAGCAGTAAATGCATCAGCTCTAAAATGCAGAAATAATAGAACATAATTCCAACCTAAGGAAATGTTATAGGTTCAGACAACATAGACATAATATTAATACAATTTCTAACTGGCAAAATTTCGATACACAACAGCAAGAGAAGCTAGTGCACACCCACCACTTGACTGGTGACAATGAAACAAACTGCAAGCTAGTCTTTGAGGCAAAATCTAGAGGTGATACAAATTTGTTAGAACCAGTCTGCTTCTCATCGCCAACATGAAGCTCAGATACACTCCACAAAGCATTTTCACTCCATTTCTCAACTTCCTTGAAACCTGGTTTTGCAGCCTCCATGGATGGAACAAAAGTGTCCAACTTAGCAGAGTCGCCATGACCCCTGAATTATGATAAACAATCCGAGTAAGAACTTAATAACAATGAAAAGATTGAACCTAAAGTTCTGCAACCAAATCATTACATTATAGTGAAGATGGTGCAAAACTTGAGGTTGTTGTAGAATCAACAGACTTAGAAACCTTCACGATATTCTATAAGGCATCATGTAGGGTATTCACACTTAGCACCTGTCGGCGTTTCGAACCCGCGAGGTCCGTCAGCCAACCAGTGAATTTGTTGTTGCGTGCCCCTGCCCAGATGGGTTGATGCAAGATGGAACACAAGAGGAAAATGAGGCTTATGTTATCCTGCACCGGGGTGCTCGTAGTAGGGGTTACAAGCATCGCGAGAGAGCGTGGGCGAGAGTGAGAGAGAGAGACCCCGTTGTCAACGTGTGTCCACGTGAACGTGTGTCAACGTGAACCTATCTCCACGTACGTGTTGCCCCGTGCCTTAGGAAGGCCCTGGACATCCCCTTTTATAGATGCAAGGAGATGTCCAGCTGTACAACGGGGTGTAGCTATGCGCTACGTGGCTGGCGGGGAAGTGCCTTGAGCCCTGTACACGAGCTAACGTGGCCGTCGGAGAAGTGCCTTGAGCCCTGTAGAAGCACAGCTGTCGGGCGGCATGGATCCTGCTGACGTTGTCTTGCTTCCGTAGGGAGCTGAGAACCCTCGACGTCATGGATGCACGCGGGGAACCATCATTACCTGCTATCGGAGTAGTTTGATGTGACTCCGGTCTTGTTCCTTCGTAGCAAAGGATGGCTAGCTAGCGGTAGGGTAATGATGCCTCCCCTGTAGCGTAGTCGATCCGAGGCCTAGGTCGGGCGAGGCGGAGACTTCTCCTGAGGCCGAGGCTGGAGTCGGGCAAGGCTGTGACTCCTCCCGAGGCCGAGGCTATGGCCGAGGCCTGGGGTCGGGCGAGGCGGAGACCTTCTCCCGAGGCCGAGGCTGAGGGCGAGGCCTGAGGTCGGGCGAGGCGGAGCTCCCTGCTGCGCCCGAGGCTGAACTCGAGAGAGGTCACGACTTACTGTTGCTAGTCTTGCCCTGGTGGTTGGCACAGTAGCCGTTGCGGGGTGAATAGCGCTGTTTTCTGTCAGATCGGTCAGTAAAGGGGCGAAGTGACTGCGGTCACTTCGACCTTGCCGACTGAGGCACACGTGTCAGGATAAGGTGTTAGGCGATCTTTGCATTAAATGCGCATGCGATACGGTCGGTTGGGAGGGCGATCCGGCCGAGGTCGCTGCACGACGAAGTTCGCCCAAGCTGGGCTTCAGGCGAGCCGAGGGTGCGCTCACTGCATGAGGAAGCCCTCGGGCGAGGCGTGAATCTGCCCGAGACTACTGTTCCCGCCCGAGGCCGAGGCTGGGCTCGGATGAGGTTGCGTCCCTTAGTAGACGAGTCCCTGACTTGAACCGTGTTTTATCAGCCGCGTTTAGGAGTATTGGGGGTACCCCTAATTATGGTACCCGACAGCACCGAACCAAATATCCAACTGCATAAAAGACTAACTCCGTGTCAACGAGTCCAACAAAATGGGTAAAAACCTCTAACTCTAACCTTGCAATTTTCGTTACCAAACTTTCCTGCTTTTCTCACAGGGAAAGCCTCTGTAACATGTGTGCTGATATACTTGGATATCTTTTGTTGTTCTGTGTTCTGAAGTCCATTGTTTGACCTATAGTGCGAGATAATAGTCACACAAAAAGAGAGCATAAGAGCAACACATGGCATAAGTGAATTATGAAAAGGAAAAAATGGAGACATTCACTGTCAAATAATTTGCACTGGAATCCCATTGTTTCTAGCAGCAATTGCAGCTGTGTGACTGCTGAAGGAAAGACCATACACACACCTCATAAATCTTGTCATTTTCCGAGAGAACAAAAGAAACAACCAGAATAATTTTGCAGGCCTATTGATATCATGACATGTGGCCTGTTGATATCATGATGCCTCATCCCAATCCTTAATACACTCATTTTCATCTCTGTAAGAGATCCCCTCTTACTACAACTGAGCGTGTTAAGGAAAATATCGGTGATACAAATGAAGCCAAGCTGACATGATACAACATATGTGAATTTCATATCACTATAGCTCTGCATTGTGTCAATAGTGGCCTTTAGGAATAGCGATTGCAGTAAAGTGCTTGATCTGATCCGATAACCTTGATGGCCTCAATTCCTTATACATGCTCTCCATCTGCACGACATAATGTGGAAAATCAGTATAAGAACGACAACTTTCTGATAAAAGTAAAGTAGAGAAAGTTGTATCGGTATCATCATGACACCCTAAATGACATTAAAATTTCAAGTTGTCAACCACTCACACTAAATGCATTAGTTTTGTAGGAAACTGTAAATAAAAAAGTAAACAATTTCTCTGGCACACAGATCTGCTGTAAAATAACTTGTGATTTAGAGTCAGCTGATGCAGGCTAGCAATCTTTCTTTACTCCTAAATGGAGTCCTAATGTAGAAACCTGATTACATCGTTTGTATCTACTCAAAGAGAAATGTGTTTCTAGGACATGACCCTGCGATGCAAACACACCAGAGAACTCCACACAGAGAGTCAAAGACAGGGAACATGGAGAGAGAGTGTGGCCGGCCTTGCGCCTTTTGCCCCTCAAGTAGATGGAGAGACTCAGCCGAGGCGCGCAGGGAGCTTACAACCATGAAAATAATTAACCACATGTGAACACAAAAAAGAACACTTGTAAGAGCAACTCCAACAACCTAGATATAAATCCTTGCTAAATTTAGAGTATGGAGGGTTGTAAAAAAGATAGACAAGTTTCTAATGGATGTATGTATCCAACAAACTCTTCAAATTTGGGCGCATGATTTCATTTCTTGTAGCTGACGCGCTGGACGTTCACAGGTCGCTTTTTTATTTTTCATCTGTCGTAGCCACCACACGACGCAGTTGGGCGTCCACATGTCATTTTTTTGTGTCGCTTGTTTACTTTTCTTCGCCAGCGCTCAGCACTGCAACAACTCAGGTGATTATCTTCTGCACTACTTCCCTCCAGCTTATCTTCTGCAAACCAATTTTTTAGAAGATTATTTTTGTTCTGATTGACGACAAGTCGAGATAGCTCAAGAGACTGAAAGGCATTGAGCTTCCCTCGAGTTAGCAATGGGCCAAAGTATTGCAAGATTGGGGGCGTTTTCCCAACTTGAACAGGAACACTTTGTAATTTTTAATAAGCAAAACAACTCAGTCAAGTTAAGGAGCCTATATGATTGACTGTACGTGTAAAGATCAATCCTGATAGAAGGAGAGGCATGTGGTAAAATTAACCATTGCACTACGAAGCACTGGGTACAACCTAATGGGCAACAAGCTCTATCTCTACCATAAATAGAATCATACATACCAAAAACATAGAAGCCCTATGCGGCTGCACAAATTTATCTCTAACAATAATAATAAGTGACCAGTAAGCACCGAATGGTTTCTCTCCCAGAGTACACAAAACTAATCACTTTAATCAACAAGGCCTGACAAAAAACAGAATATACATGCACAAGGTTCAGCTGCTAACCCAAACCTGCAATGTAGACTGAACCTGTGTTTGACTGAACATGTGTTTGAGTGTGCAGAACTGCAACTTCCAGAGTACACTGAACATGTGTTGTTTGTAGACTGAACCGGATCTTTCATTGTGCAACCCTGTAACTTAAAATTACAGTGAACCTAGCCAATTCTCTGTCAAACAACAATGCGATGCACAATTTCCTGTCAAACAAATAGCAGGGACACGCAGGAACAATCGAGTAACAATGGTAGCCATCTTCCCTGCCAAGCACAGAGACATCAAACTCTGGGAACAGAGAAATCTGGCAGCAAAAAAAGAATCTTGGACTATAAAGCCAATGATTTATTGTTGAATTATGAAAGTTGATCCATGACCTTTAAACCATTACAAACTGAAACCAGTACAAGAATATACCTAGATTTATTGTTAAACTAAAACAAGTTTCATGGTAAACCAAATCCAAATTGATTATGGCCATATAAATTACAGCAGAGCAAATCAGGAGAACAAGGTATATGAGCGAGCAAATTCCAGTTAGAATACATAGTGTTCTCAAAATCTGCACCCTTGCTGCAAATTAGGTTTTTGCGTGATTGCGACATCAAACAATCACCAATCAATCTATTGTTTCAAAAAGATCAGGCATGCCAAAAAAACATCATTATAGTGTTGTGCATAAAACATTGAGACAATTGAACCCAATGGTAATGATAGGGCGTAATCTTCCAATATACTTTAAGGAAGAACAAGAGTTATTCAGATTACACACCATACCTATAACTATTCTTTTTAACTAACAAAAAAGTATGTGGCCAAATACAAGCAATAAAAAACAAATTGACACAACCAAGCTGTCGCGACACTCTCACATGCTGGGATATTCGTTTTAGCATTCCCAATAGAACCAGAATACATGTCGGGGGTGTTGTGTTGTAAGATGAAGTTACAGCTACAATCAAATGAACATGTAAGCAGTGAAGGCATCCTTACCATGGAATTCAGTACCATTTGACACATCCTCTAGAATCTGATCGTCAATTGTGAGAGGAACCAACCGATTGTGCATCGATCCGACAGTGGATTCGTCAAATTCTCTCTCCAGATGACCCAACTCTTGTTCACCCTTCCTGGGAGAAACTAGGAAACATGGCGCTTCTCTGCAGGTCCAGTCCACATCCCATTTTCTCTACTCTCCGTTGGACGGGGTCGCGGCGGTCTGAGCATGGCTGAATGTCGGCGATGGAAGTATGCAGCGGCGTAGGCTGTACAGGGAGGCGAGTTCGCAAGATCGCGGGCGCGGGACCGACAGCGGAGGCTGTACACGGAGGCGAGTTCGCAAGATCGCGGGCGTGGGACCGACATCAGGATGGCGCGGAGCAAAAGGTCACGGGAGCGGGAGGACGCGAGAGCACGCGGGCGGGAGATGGCGAGCTAGCCCACCTCGGCAAAGATGGCTAGCGACGAGGACAACTCCCGACATTGAGCAGATCGCCCTCGCGATGCAAACGGGACAGCTTGCGGCATTGAGCAGGCCGCCCTCGCGATGCAGCGTACAGGGAAGGAGTGGAAGGGGGAGAGGGGAAGAGTGTGGATATCGTGGCCACCGGATCCTCCACCTCGACCGAGATGGCAGAGGTGGGAAGAAAGAGAGGATTGGGAACGCTTAGAGCTGAATTCAATAAAATCTTGGGTCCGGAAGGTGTTTTTCCTGCTGCTAGAGATGGCCAAACAGGCGGCCCGGCACGGCACGGCCTTGGCACAGTCAGGCACGGCACGGTTAGGGCACGGCCCGTTTGGCCCGTTTAATAGCCGTGTCGTGCCGGCATGGTAGGCCCATTTAGCACTACACCACAGAATTTTAGTCAGACATTCACAAACACAGTTAAAACATACTAAAATTGCTAATATTAAGCTGTTTAGTGCAATGGCTGACTCATTAAAAACCTATCGAGGTAAAAACTCACCATTGTGAGAAAACCCTAGATAGGAAAAAAAGTACAGCGCACAGCTAACTAGTCGTGCTTGGGTATAATCATGCATAATCGTGCTTTAGAGCTAATCGGGTCGTGTCCGTGTCGGCCCAGCGTGCTCGGCACTCGGCCCGGGCACGGCACTAACCATAGGGCCGTGCCGACACGGGCCCGGCTCCACCCGTGTCGTGCCGTGCCCAGGCACTACGGGCCGTGTCGTGCTCCGGGCCGGCCCGATTAGCCCGACACTATTGGCCATCTATACCTGCTGCTTGTGCCACGTGTCGACGGGAGCCACAGCCGCACTCCGTGGAATGCGGGAGGCGTGCAAATGGTGTCATGTTTTAATAACTCCGATTGTAGCCGACTGCAATAGCTCTACTCCCTCCCTCCGTCATATTAATTATTGTCTGGTGCTCTATTAATTATCTCTTAGGATAATAACATAGTCTCCAAAAATATAGATTGGACCAATATTTTTTTCTTAAATACAAATAAAATCTTAATACATTTATATTTTTTGTAAAATGTAATTTTTAAGACAAACGAATGCATATAAATATTAGGTTTCAAAACTAAGGGGCTGTTTGGTTCGTGCCTAAATGTGCCACACTTTGCCTAAGGTTAGTCGTTCGAATTGAAGAACTAACCTTATGCAGAAAAGTTAGGCAAAGTGTGGCAACTTAGGCATCAAACCAAACAGGCCTTAAATAACAAAACAGTTAGTCAAAGTTTTATAAATTTGATTCAAATCTTATCCAAAACAATAAATAATAGAACACCAAATGAAGTACCAGAGATGAAAACCAGCATCACATAACTTATATTATGAAATAACCACAGTAATCATGGAAGGCCGATTGTGGTTGACAGGTCTACCTTCTTTGTGGCTCACTAGTTTATTTTTTAACTAAATGACGATAAATAAAAAAGAACGGGGGAGTTGATAACAACACAACTGCATCTAGTTTTCAAATATAGCTGGCAAGCGAAAGATTGAAGGCATTTCAATTTTCACTCGCTGAATAAATAGAATGAACCATCGATCAATCAGATAGCATAAATAATGTCATATATAAACCACATCCTGGTGACATTATGTACAGTAAGACTGCGAGCTGTATATCTATCTATTCATGGAAATGCTTGCTCGAAAAGGTCCCATGGGCGGCCATGGGCTCTATCCTGGCTTCAAGTCCATTTTGTCAGCACGCCGATCTTCACTTCCCACAGCTCCATCTGGAGGTCGGAACACAGCTGAGGTAGTGGCACCAGCCGCAGTGATCATTCGCGTTCACTCCTCTGAAAAGCATCCCCAGCCCTACGGCGAACCTGTGCAACACATGAGTTTAAATTCAGTCAAACCGACCAAAGTGAGAGAACTTTATTTTTTTCCTTTTGGGGTGGTGAGACGAAAGCTGACAGGATGGCATTAGATTAGCATTATGGCACGAGCATTAAGATATTTGAGCTAGTACTCGTACTCCTACTCTCAGAAAGAGGAGGCACCAGCATGTGATGCGATGCTTACCCGATGACAGCGAGGACCGAGGCCACGGCCAGCAGAGCCCACTGGTAGGCCAGGTACTTCTTGGTGGTGTACTTGACGTCGGAGGGCAGGGCGTAGCGCTGCATCCAGCCGTAGTGCGGGCGCATCAGTAAGACGAACCCGAGGAGGAAGCCGGTGAGGAACCCTCCGATGTGCGCGAAGTTGTCGACGTGCGGGAGGATGCCGATGGCGAGGTTGATGGCGATGACGACCAGCAGGGTCACCAGGGCTGCAGCCTGCAGATTGGACGTTACAACTTCAGTGAGCTGCGATTTAATTCCCAACCCACATTTTCTGCCCAAAGATCCACATTGCGATGTTTAGGACCGAGGAGGGAAGCTATGCATCACCTTGTTTGCATAGATGGTCCAGTTGGTGAAGAGCTCCGACAGCATGGCCCCAAGGAGCCCGAACAGAGCTCCGGAAGCGCCGACAGAGATGTTGTTCCTGATGAACAGAGACGAAAGCACGCTGCCTCCGACGCCAGAGACAAGGTAGATGATGCCAACTCTCACTGCAACGAAAACGGGAACGCACATCCAGATCAGATAAAGCCCTCCTAGTACATGATCCGGCCATACTGGGTGGGGATGAGTAGGTTAATAAGTTCCTACAGCTAGCTGCGCATTACCGTATCCAAACTGTTGCTCCAGTCTGAGCCCGATGAGCACGAGGCTGATCATGTTGGCCAGGAGGTGGGCAACACCGGCGTGCAGCCAGATGCAGGTGACGAGCCTCCACCCCTGGTGCTCCCGCACAACTTTGTCCCATACAAGCGCTCCCAGCTTCTGCAGCCTGCGGGGAAGAAGGTGGCGGTGGTCTGATATGAGAAATCGTACACATGGCATGCGAACAATTTCGAGTAGCGTTTACTGTGGGAAAAATAAACTTGTAATCCTTGAATGGAAGAACAATCAGAGATACTAGGGCGGAGTCGGTTATGGAATCTTTTTTCTCTATCTATGTGATACCGACCGATCTAACGGAGAAGATGCGCAACACTGATAACTGAAGAAAAGGCAGGAAACGGATCTAGGGGGCCTTGAGCACTCACGTGGCCGACGAGGGCCCGAGGAGCGGGTTCTCGCTGAGCGGCTGGAACGAGAAGCGGTGGAGGAACCCGCGGGCGACGCATGATCCGGCGCCGCCGCGGCGAGACGAGGCGGCGTGGGCCGGGCAGTTGTTGACGTACATCGCCACGGCGAAGAGCACGATGTTGACGGCCACGACGAGCGGCACCAACCACGGCACCCACTCCCTCTCCCCGTCGCGCTGCGGGTACAGGTGGCCCGGCGGCGGCGGCGAAGGCTTCCCATCCCCGTTATTCCTCCCGCCCTTCTCCACGTCGTAGCGCGCGGCGGCCATGGTGACGGTGGTGGTCGTAGCGCGCGGTGGGTTTGCGTGCGGTGTGGTATGCTGAAGCGGCTGAGACGAGGCTGGTGGTGTTGTGGACTTGAGGTGTGGTGTAGTGGTGGAGACGTCGTGCAAGGGGAGGCTGGAGGGGAGGGGAGGCGTGCAAGTATATAAACGGCCGCACTTGGCGGATGCCGGTGGGCGGCGTTCGGACTTCGGCTTCTCGGCAGTTACGTGCGTTGTCTCCGGCGCGTTTTGTGGGTGTGCAACTGTGCGAGCTGGCACCTGGCAGGGAGGCGGAAGGTCAGGGGGCGAGCTGGCCGTGACCCAACTTGTCGGCGCGACACGGCTTCACGGCTCGGGCAGGCACGCCGCACGCGGCACCGGAACCGACTCTATTACTCCGCGCTTGTACGTACGCTCATAGCGACGCATGAGTTGCGCCCTGACCCGGTTAAATGCGGAGCGACATACAGGCACAGTTAAATGTGGAGTATAATTATTAATGCACAAGTAATAGACGTAAATCATTTCTTCTATTAAATTGTGATCTATTATTACCTGTCAACCATAAATAAACGTGGAAATGCTTGGGCCAACAGATCCATGAATTTTTATATTGCATCTTAGATAATCTAAAACTTCGCACCTAAATTCAGGAAGTTTAAACTCCATCCCTTCTTAAATAAATAAGGCCATTCACTTTTTTTTAAAAAAAACTTTGACACTCGTTTTATTTAAAATATTTATTCAAAAATGTAAAATTTTAAATCATGCTCAGAAACCTTAAGTGATAAAATAAATCATAACAAAATAAATGATAATTCACAATTTTTTCGAATAAGACGAGTAGTCAAAGTTTTAAAAAAAAACAGTTAACGGCGTCATATATTTAAGAAGGGGGTAGTATTAGTCTATTCCAATTTCACCCTAACATCCAAAACTCTGTACATCTAAAATGAGATTTTTGTGATTCGAAACTTTGGACACACCTGGTTCTAGGACTTTATAGTTACTATCATATTTCAAAAAAAATGTACCATACAAAACTTTATAATCACATTTAAACTGCTTCAAAACATAGGCACTGTGGACCTACTTTTATAGATCTCAACATAATGAACACACAATGGTACAAACAGAACCCAAAATAAACGCTTACTTTAAAAAGGTATTGCATTTTAAATAGATAAATAACTTTATAAAATGGGGGACGTGCTTTTCATTTGCGGTCACACGAAAAAGTGGATATAATTTTATTTGGAAACGAAACGCACGTTAATAACTACTATCACATGGTCCCGGGACGCGCTTGCAAGCTGTGCTGTGCACTGTACTGGCGCGACCCATGTGTAAGTGTGACGGACACAGTTGTCACGGCCGCACGCTCCCGTCCGATCCGTGCATATTATTGTGTGCGTCGGATTCGGATGCCGGCGCGGTGCGAGACTGCGTTCGGCCTAGCCTACCTACCCCGCTACCCGTACCGAGCCACGCCAGACGGAGACGGCAGACGCCACGCAGCGGGACGGGAAGGCAGGAAGGAGGGGGCAAAGGAGCAGAGAAACAGAAGTGGCCCTCCTTGGCGCGTTGTTTCCGCGGCACGGGCACGGCGGCCCAGCTTGTTTTCGTGGTGGCCTAAACGGCAAGGCGGATGCGCACGACGACGACGACCCGAGCCAAGCAGGGGATGGCCTACAACGTCCCTCCGAGTCTGGGGACACATCAGCGTCTATCAGAAAAATCCTCTCAGTGCCATCAAAATCTAAACCGAACCGCCTATACACCATCAAAAATTATAAATTACAATACCATCACAAATTATAAGTTCTAGCTGACCCGGTCCGTATTTATTTTGAGCCGTGTCGGGCCTAGCCCTCAGCCTATACCCTGACAGTTAATTACTTAAACGTGTCAGTCTTATTTCGAGCGGATCGAAATTATAAAATACCTGAAATCCAATTTTTAACCCAAAATTCAATTTCTGGGTCCGCAAATCAATTTCTAGCCTAAAATTCGTATTAGAGCCCAAAATTTAAAGCAAATTTAATAAAAAAGACATAAATTTAACAAAAGAAAACTTAATATTTCTATTAAGTTATTCGAGCTATGCAATGACCACCTTGTTAAAAAAATCCTTTTGTTAGAAGAAAAAAAGCATAACCAGGTCCATACAGAGTTCGTAGGTTCAGTTCATGGTCTAATGTTCATAACAAAAGTAAAATTGCATCACATACTCTAATTCAAAGCTGCAAAAAAAAACATCTAACTAGAATCATCTCTAACTTTGTATTCTTTATCAAGCACATGAAACCGTGGAATTAAGTGTGGTTTTAATGAATATATGAGTCTTTTTTGCCTCTATACGAGCTATTCTGTGACTGTCTTAAATGGGTCGTGCACGTGCCCGCCCGTGGCCCAAACCTAGTCTAGCACTAAAATTTTTCGAATCGTCTGGGTTGTATTTTTCCCGTGCTTTAGGTCAGTCCATCAGGCCCGTACCTATAAGCGATGCTTTGAAACCAGATTTCAGTGTTCCTATTGAAGACTATTGCACGACATTGGATGAGCGTGCGACTTTAGTTCGATGTGGAAGGACCCGCTCCTTTGTTTCCCGGCAATACGCATATTGGTGTACATTTGGCCCCGCTCGATCTGGCTCGATCCAAGTCTGAAAAGATTCGACACGTTTGAATTTTTGGTTCAGCACGGTTCGTAATTATTATGGGTCGTGCCGAATCAGTCATGGGCTTAGTCCTTGGTCTATGGCCTGGCATGTGGATGCTTAAACGTACCAAACTTATTTTGGGAGGACCAAAATTACAATATATTTGAAAATCAATTCTAGCCTGGAATTCACATCAAAGCCCAAAATTAAAACAAATTTAATACAAAATAATTAAAGATAAGGCAACAAATTTGACCAAAAGAAAACTTAATGTTTCTATTAAGTTGCTAGAGCTGTGCAATGACTGCATCGTTAAAAAAACCTTCTACCAATCTATACTACTATATTAAGGCTGCAAGGGTAGCCTGCCTTCCCTTGTTCTGCCTTCTGTAAATCTGAACCGTCTGTCCTGTTGCTGCTACCTGGATCGTCATCCTATGACCCTACCCCGCCCGCGTGCGTCGCCCCCAGATCCCCCTCGCTCGTCTCCCCCTCCGCGTGAGCCACAGTCGTCCGTGCCCACGCTAACCGCACACCGTGGCCGCACCTTCCCCGCAAGACAGTCGGCTTCCTCCCTAACCCCACACAGTCGTCGAACAGGAAAAAGAATAGCCTCCCCTCCCGAAACCTTCGCCTCGGTGTCAGTTGCTTCTCCTTCGTGCTCGGCACCGAACAAGTAAAAGCGGCGTCGGCTGGGGCTTGGTCGGCGGGGGGATGCAACTGGGTGTGGATGAAGCCTGTGTGGAAGGCGGCGATCTCGGGAAGGGGCAAATCGTGACGCAGCAACAGCTCCGTCCCTCCCCTCCCTGCCGTCGTCCCAAGGTCGACCACGGTCGCACCCCAACCGTCTCCACGCGCGCAGCCCCCGTCGGGAACCCGCTCACCCAACCTACCTTCCCCTCGTACACAGTGCGCTCCTCAAGCACCCCACACCCCACATCTCCAAACCCTAACCCCTCCCACATGCCATTGCATTGAGCGGCAGCCAGTAGCCACAAGCTATGGTGCAGCCCTGCAGTTGGGGAATCCTCCTCGCCGTCCTTGTCACGGCAGCCGTCGTCGTCCCGCCGGCGACCGCGACGGTGGCGAGCATCGACCTTGGCTCATCTCCTTCCCGGCCTTACGGAAGCGGAAGAGGGACCAATGGCGTCGTCCCTCTCCCTCGTGCCCCCAAGCTCATCGCCGTCTCCACCGGCGCAGGAGCTAGGAAGCTACCACAGCCCTGTCGGTGTTTTGGGTCCGACCGCACACCCGGGGTTGCCCCTCAAGGTGTTTTTAGGAGTAGGACGGTGTCGACGACTGTAGCAAAATGGTTCGTGCCAGGTGCACGAGGGACAGTGAACAATGTTTACAGGTTCGGGCCGCTTAGAGATGCGTAACACCCTACGTCCTGGTGAGTATGCTTGGTGAATGAGGTTACAAGGTAGCTCACTGAATTGAGAATGCAGAGAGTTGAGGTGGGTGGCTGAGTAATAGGGTCGATTGTTCTGAAGGGGTGCCCCTAGGCCTTATATACTCGACCGTGGGGCAATACACGTGGATATGATAACAATGTGTAACTAAAAGATAGTGAACTGTTTGAGTTTATCTCCCTATAGTTCTGCCGACCTATCCTCGCATGGCTCCGTTGCATGGGGGCTCCAGCGCGGGAAAGTCGGATCTCTGTTGTGGTCGCTCGCTCAACGTTGTGGGCCGTCCGGGCTCGCACCAATCCGGCCTCATGTCAACCTGCTGTGGGGGATAGATATCCCCCGGGTCCACTAAAGAGTAAAGGACCTCACGAAAGGCCCAAGGGCCTAATAATTCGTAAGGTCATCCTTTCGTGGGCCTGGGGAGAAACAACCAGCAAAGCAGAAAGACATAAGGCCGGATTGGTGCAAACACGGACGGCCCACAGCGTCAAGCGAATGACCGCAACAGAGATCCGACTTTCCCGTGCTGGAGCCTCCATGCAACGAAACCATGCGAGGATAAGTCGGCGAGGGTTACGTAGAGATAATCTCAAGAGGTTCACTATTTTTTAGCTACTTGTTGTTATCTTATCCACATGTACTGCCCCACGGTCGAGTATATAAGGCCTAGGGGGCACCCCTTCAGAACGATCGACCCTGTTTCACTTTGCCACCCACGTAAACTCTCTGCGCCCTCAATCCAGAGAGTCCTCTTGTAACCTCGCTCATATACTCACCAGGACGTAGGGTGTTACGCATCTCTAAGCGGCCCGAACCTGTAAACCTTGTCCACTGTCCCTCGTGCGATCGGCACGAACCATTTTGCTACAGTCGTCGACACCGCCCTACTCCTAAAAACACCTTGAGGGGCAACCCCGGGTGTGCGGTCGGACCCAAAACACCGACAGCTGGCGCGCCAGGTAGGGGGTGTGTCGACGATCCAAGCTAGCTCAATGGCCGTCACCTTCCACAGCAAGATCACCGTGCGTCCCGGATCTGTATTCTGCTTCGGGACAATCTCATCTGTAGCGGATGAAGAGGGAATTCTACACCGCCTCGCGGATCTGCCGGAAAAGAAGTCTCCTCCAACAAACTCCGAAAATGCTGGAAAGACGCTACCTCCGGCTCTTCGGAAAAAGATTATCTCCGGGAAGGCTGGAGCTGGAAGCTCGCTGACCCGGAAGACTCCGCTGTCTACTTCCCCGACGAAGGAATGGACACGGATCGCGAGGAAGAAGGAGACCAGGGAGAGGCAAGTCGTTCTTCCCGTTCCTCTGACCTCAAAGGAGAACGGAAAGAAAGTCGCCACAACAGCAGTACCGTTCTACCCCGACATCCTCTTCATCGGGAGAGTGGAGTCACCCGCCATCTCTGACGACGAACCGACCGTGCCTGGAGAAGAACCACCTCAGCGAGAATCCCGCCGACGGAGGAACCGACGCAGGAACGTTCGACGACATCACGCGGCCGGAGAACGGGATCCGGAGCAGCCTGTCTCGCGAGATGAGGTCTCAGAGATAGGGGAAACTCCGGAAGAACGCATCTTCAGGGAACGAAGGAACTCCCGACGACGTGATCGCCGACGGACTCAGGAGCAAGCCAAGCAAGATGCAAGGCAACGCCGGGAGAATCCGCTCTTCGGGCGCAACCTGAACCCCGACTTCGCCCGAGCTATGAACACGCCGAGCGAGGTCGGAGGCGTTCTAGCTCGGATAGCTGACGGACTCCCGACGCCGAGGGATATCGACGCCTGTTCACTTAGGCGGCCAACCATCTTCTACCGCTCGCTCACCCGCCGAACGATTTGTGACACGCCATCAACAGTCGCCGAGACGCGCGAAGCTCCATCAATGCTTTGCGCGAACGGCGGCATGGGAACGAAATTCGCCGTCGGGAGGAGTATGACCGAGATCACGGCTTCCCGACTCAAAGCCAGGCCACCAGGACTGAGTCGGCAACAGCTTCAACTGGCGGTACCACCCGGGGACGGTCGAGGAACCACCACCACCACTCCCCTCCCCGGGACAGACGTCATCCCCGACGACAGGAGGACACGTGCGGAGTATCCGCTCTTACTCCACGCCTTAGGGCCATCCAATGGCCTCCCAACTTCAAGGTATCCAATGTCGACAAATATGAACCTAAGCAGGATCCAGGGGGTTGGTTAGCCGTCTACACCACCGCTGCTCGGGCTGCCGGAGCATCCGAAGACGTCATGACCGCGTATCTACCCATCGTCCTTGGGCAAGACGCGCTGTAGTGGCTACGACATCTACCCCGACACTGCATCGACGACTGGGGAGACTTCAGTCGACGTTTCACCGCCAACTTCCAGTCTCTCTCCGACAAGCCAGCGCAACCATGGGACCTCAAATCCATCAAGCGCCGGGGGGATGAGACTCTCCGGTCATACCTCAAAAGGTTCCAGACCATGAAAAACCGCATCCCCGAGGTCACGGAGGCGGCCGTGATCGAGGACTTCTACAGAGGATCTAATGACTCGGCTTTCGTCCGAGCCATACTACAAAAGGCGCCGACTACCTCCGAGGAGCTGTTCCGGGAAGCCGACCTCTACATCACCGCCGACGAGCGGGCCCAGGATCTCATCGGAGGAGCAAAGCCCGCACCGACAGCACCACGACGCGACGCGAACCAGCCATCCGACAAACGCTGGGAGAAGAGGCCTCGAGAAGAAGTACACGCCGCCGGACCACCCGCCTCTCGCGCCCGAGGAGGGCCTCGTGGAGGCGAGCGCACGCTGGACGACATCCTCGACGCCCAGTGCCCGTACCACAAGGACATGCGCCATACTCTCCGTAACTGCCGGGACTTCAAGCACTCCGTCGGACATGGTCGACCCTTCCAACCTCTACCGCCTCCTCCGCCGAGGGGAGGACCAGATGAACCACGACAGCCCCATCGGCAGGAGGAGGGGGGAGGAGGAGCTTTCCCGCGCGTTGACAGGGAGGTCAACATCATCTTCGGCGGACACGGGTCGCAGGAGAACAAAAGACAACAAAAGCTCAACGACCGCCAGATACTGGTGGCAACCACCGGTCCTCCCGCCCCATACCGGTGGTCGGAGCACCCGATCACTTTCACTCGGGAGGATCAATGGCTCAACTTTGACCATCCAGGCAAATACCCGCTCCTCGTCGATCCGGTGATCCGAGAGAGCCGGGTAAAGAAGGTGCTAGTGGACGGGGGGAGCAGCATCAACGTCACTTTCCCCCGGACACTTCAAGGCTTGGGAGTTCACCTCAAAGAGCTCCACGAGTCGGACACTCCTTTCTTTGGCATCGTGCCGACGGAAGGGGAATACCCGCTGGGCCACATCTACATGCCGGTCACCTTCGGAACTCCGGAGAACTACCGAACCGAGTTCCTGAGGTTCGAGGTGGCAAACTTCGACTGCGGGTACAACGCCATCATCGGGAGGCCGGGGCTGGCTAAGTTCATGGCCATCCCGCACTATACATATATGATACTGAAGATGCCAGGACCGCAAGGAATCATAACTGTGCGCGCCGACTTCCAAGGCGCCGCAGAATGTTTCCGAGTGGCCATCCAAGCAGCCCTCACCACCAAGCCGTCAACGGTTCCTTCTACACCGGCGAACTCTAAGCCTGAGGAAGACCTCGCCGTACCGGCAAACGAAGCTCAGGCCGCGACCTCTATGCGGCCGACTGAAGAAACCAAGCGGATCAACCTGGGGTTTGCTGATGAGCGCAAAACGGCCATCATCAGCTCCAGTTTGAATGACAAATAGGAAAGCGCGCTCGTCCAGTTCCTGCAAGATAACCGAGACGTATTCGCATGGCAACCTGCGGATATGCCGGGAGTCCCGAGGGAGTTGGCCAAGCACAAATTGAAAGTCTATCCTCAAGCGAGACCGATTCGGCAAAAGCTGCGTCGTTTCACGCCCGACAAGAGAGAGGCCATTCGTGCCGAGTTAGCTCGCTTGGTCGCGGCTGGATTTATTAGAGAAGTATTACACCCCGAGTGGTTAGCCAACCCTGTTCTTGTACTCAAAAAGAATAAAGTGGATTGGCGCATGTGCGTCGACTATACTGATCTCAACAAACACTGTCCGAAGGATCCCTTCGGGCTCCCGAGGATAGATCAGGTGGTGGATTCCACCGCTGGGTGTTCTGTGTTGTCTTTCTTAGATTGCTATTCCGGGTATCACCAGATTAGTCTGGCAAAAGAAGATGAGGAAAAAATGGCGTTCATCACTCCGTTTGGTGCTTTCTGTTATACCTCCATGCCGTTCGGCCTCAAAAACGCTGGAGCGACTTATCAGAGAGCCATTCAAACATGCCTAGCCGATCACTGGGGCAAGCGTGTGGAGGCTTACGTTGATGACGTGGTGATCAAAACTGAGAATTCGAAAAACTTCATCGAAGATTTACAGCTAGTTTTCAACAGCCTGAGAAGATATAGATGGAAGCTCAATCCTGAAAAATGCGTTTTCGGGGTACCAGCAGGAAAGTTGCTCGGATTTATCGTCAGCCACCGGGGAATTGAGGCTAATCCAGATAAGATCGAAGCTATCATGAAGATGGAAGCTCCTCGGTCACAAAAGAAGGTTCAGCGACTCACTGGATGTATGGCAGCTCTGAGCAGATTTATATCTAGACTGGGAGAGAAAGGTTTGCCATTTTACAAGCTGCTTAAGAGGGTGGATAAGTTTCAATGGACTTCAGAAGCACAAGAAGCTCTAGATGCATTGAAAAATTTTTTGACAACACCACCAGTACTGAAACCACCTCGGCGAGCTACATCAACTCAACCGGCTGAAGATTTGCTGTTGTACATCTCTTGCACGACTCACGTGGTAAGCACCGCGTTGGTAGTCGAGCGAGTAGAAGAAGGACATGCCTACCCAGTACAACATCCTGTTTACTTCATCAGTGAAGTTCTGGGCCCCTCAAAGAAAAAGTATCCTCAAGTTCAGAAGCTATTATACGCAGTACTTCTAACTGCCCGCAAGCTGCGCCACTACTTTGACGACCACAAAGTCATAGTAGTCACTGGTTTTCCGATAGGGGACATTGTTCACAACAAGGAAGCCATTGGTCGAATAGCCAAGTGGGCTTGCGAGTTGGGATCCCATGATATCGAGTTCCGACCTCGCACTGCCATCAAAACTCAAGCACTGGTTGATTTCGTATCAGAGTGGACAGAACAACAAGTTCCAGACAATCCAGAGACGACAGAAGTATGGCGAATGTATTTTGATGGCTCGCTGAAGCTGCAGGGAGCAGGAGCAGGGATCCTCTTCACTGCACCTGGAGGCGAACACCTCAAGTATGCTCTCCAGTTGCTATTCCCGGCCTCTAACAATGCAGCCGAGTATGAAGCCTTGATACACGGATTGAACATCACCATATCACTGGGCGTCAAAAGATTAATGGTATACCGAGATTCTCTGGTAGTCATCAGCCAGATAAACAAAGAATGGGATTGTTCAAGTGATTCGATGGGAAAATACTGCGCTGCCGTCCGAAAGCTGGAAGATAAATTCGAAGGTCTGGAATTTCATCATGTAGAAAGAGATCGGAACACGGCAGCTGATGTACTATCCAAGCTCGGATCCGGTCGAACTCAGGTCCCACCCGGAGTCTTCGTACAAGAAATCATGCAGCCGAGTATCTCAATGGATCAAACAGGAGAATGCAACATCATAGATCAACCCGAGTCAGACTCTGATGACTGGAGACGGCCGATTATTAAGTATATAAGGAATGAAGAAGAACCAGATGACAAGAACTCGGCAGAGCGCATTGCCAGACAATCAGCTCACTATACACTCATTGGGGAGGTATTGTACAGGAGGGGCGCGTCAGGCGTCCTCATGAAGTGCGTTCTCCCATCCACCGGGAAGCAACTTCTGGAGGAAGTCCATGCAGAGCAGTGTGGAGTACATGCAGCATCCAGAACACTAGTCGGGAAGGTTTTCAGGTCAGGATTCTATTGGCCGACGGCGAAGAACGATGCAGCCGAGTTAGTTCAGAGATGCGAAGCTTGCCAATACCTGTCAAAGCAACAGCACATGCCAGCACAGCAGCTACAGACCATACCAGTAACTTGGCCTTTCGCATGCTGGGGACTGGATATGATTGGACCTTTCAAGAAAGCTCAAGGAGGATATACCCATGTATTGGTGGCGATTGACAAATTCACTAAATGGATAGAGTTCCAGCCTATTGCTTCTTTAACCTCTGCTAAAGCCGTGGAGTTCATACAAAGCATAATATTCAGATTCGGGATACCAAATAGTATCATCACTGACTTGGGATCTAACTTCACCAGTTCAGAATTCTTTGACTTCTGCGAGCAAAAGAGCATTCAGATCAAGTACGCATCTGTAGCACATCCAAGAGCCAACGGGCAGGTTGAGCGAGCCAACGGAATGATATTGGAGGCACTCAGGAAAAGGGTCTTCGATAAGAATGAAAAATTCGCAGGAAAATGGATAAGAGAACTGCCTTATGTCGTTTGGAGCCTGAGAACCCAACCTAGCCGAGCCCTGCATGGAAACACTCCTTTCTTCATGGTCTATGGGTCGGAGGCAGTGCTACCTGCTGACCTCAAGTTTGGGGCGCCAAGATTGATCTTCGAAAGCATAGCGGAAGCTGAGGCCACCAGGCTGGAGGATATTGATGTACTTGAGGAAGAACGACTGAATGCAGTAATCCAATCAACACGATACCAGCAGACTCTAAGGCGCTATCACGATAAGGCTGTGCGGCAACGGTTCTTTTCAGTAGGAGACCTCGTCCTCCGCCGAATTCTAACGGGGGAGGGACGGCACAAGCTATCACCCTTATGGGAAGGACCCTTTATGGTAGCAGAGGTCACTCGGCCCGGATCGTATCGCCTCACCCAGATGGATGGCACAGAAGTTGGGAACTCCTGGAACATAGAGCACCTCAGAAAGTTTTACCCCTAGCTGTATTTCAAAACGGCCGGGGCGACCATGTACTCTGTAAAGTGGAAATATGTCATCAATAAAGATAGATTTCAAAGATACTCGGTTCGTTTACGATTGACTTGCATTCTTACTTAACTCGGGGTGACCACTATGCCCTACAAACGGAGCAATCGACTTAAGTCGGCAACGACTTAAGGCGGTGCAACATGCTCACGCTTACTTAACTCGGGGTGACCACTATGCCCTACAAACGGAGCAATCGACTTAAGTCGGCAACGACTTAAGGCGGTGCAACATGCTCACGCTTACTTAACTCGGGGTGACCACTATGCCCTACAAACGGAGCAATCGACTTAAGTCGGCAACGACTTAAGGCGGTGCAACATGCTCACGCTTACTTAACTCGGGGTGACCACTATGCCCTACAAATGGAGCAATCGACTTAAGTCGGCAACAACTTAAGGCGGTGCAACATGCTCACGCTTACTTAACTCGGGGTGACCACTATGCCCTACAAACGGAGCAATCGACTTAAGTCGGCAACGACCTAAGGCGGTGCAACATGCTCACGCTTACTTAACTCAGGGTGACCACTATGCCCTACAAACGGAGCAATCAACTTAAGTCGGCAACGACTTAAGGCGGTGTAACATGCTCTCGCTTACTCAACCCAGGGTGACCACCATACCCTATTAGCAGAGCTATCGGCTAAAGTCAGTGGTGGCTCGAGCCGGTGCAGTTTACTCGCGCTTGCGCAACCCAAGGGATGACTTCCATATCCCGAAAACAAACTTCATAATCATCATGCAGCGTTACCACAAATTTGCAAATTAATAAATTCGGATACAATAAGAGAGTGATAATGTCATTCGAATGATAAGCCGATAACCTCTGACGAGTACTTGATCATGCTAACCGCGCGCTAATAGCACGCGAAATGTTTCTTTATTTTCCAATGTCTTTCTCAGGAATGACTGACGAAGAAGGACGATTCGAAGAATCGGGGGCAGCATTCACATCGGCTCTTATGTCTTCAGGGACAACCACGCCGGGTCTTCTCATCAAGATACGTCCCGCCCGAATAGCCTTGTCCAGGGCTTTATCACGCTGAGCTTTGAAAGTGACAGCAGTTTCTTCGGCAACTCTAGTAGCCAGCTGAGCAGCTTCTAACTCCTGAGCAATGGATTTCTTAGAAGCTCGGAGTCCCTTGATGGTGGCGTCCTTTGCTGATAGCAACTGTGTAAGGCGGGTCACTTCGTCCGAAGATTCTTGCAGCTTGCAACGCTGATTGTCCAGTTCTTCCATTGTAAAACGGTGGCTCCTCTCCAAGATGGTCAGCGAATTGCTAGAATCTCGGTACAATCTATCCAGATTGTCGCGAGAAGCAGCGAGGATACGTTTTTCTTCCTGCAGACAAAAATCAACTCCTTCAGAATCCAAGCAAGTAAAAAGAGCATGATAAGGCGAAGCACGGTTTTGAAAGTTACCTTTTCAGAGTCATGCTGAGCATGAAGAGATGAACTCAGAGCGTTGGCGTCATCCAAAGCCGCGGAGACC
Source organism: Zea mays (assembly GCF_902167145.1). Classification (NCBI taxonomy): domain Eukaryota; kingdom Viridiplantae; phylum Streptophyta; class Magnoliopsida; order Poales; family Poaceae; genus Zea; species Zea mays. The sequence continues at coordinate 81,090,457 of NC_050096.1, read as the reverse complement.
TGACTCAGTTCAGTCTGGCTCTGAGAATACCTCTCCTCGAAGTCAGCGCACCGTCGAGCCATTTCAGCTTGATCTTGGGAATGTTTTTCCTCAAGAACTGCAATCTGCCGAGTCATTCCTATCAAGAGGTAATCAAAACAAAATGAGGTCAGAAGGTAAAACAATCCACGAACAAAGGCAAGGAAGAAGAAGAAAGGGCACTAACCAGCATTAGTTGCCTCCAACTCGGATATACGACGACGAAGCAACGCCGGATTCCAACGCTCAAGAGATGAAGCCACTTCTGGGATGGAAGCACCCTGCGACTTTAGCTGGCTGGCCATTCCATCCACCAAAGCCTGATAAGAAGAGCGGATGAACATAATGACAACAATTCATGCAACATAAAGATCAAACTAAAGCACAGCACAGCACCTGGAGGTTGGAAAAAAGCGAAGGGATCCCCAAGTCAGGAGAAATCAGCTGGTAACCAGGTGCCAGACCACCACCCGAAGCAGCTTGCAGCAGACCAGCAGGAACGAGCTCAGTATATTTAACAGAGCCTAACGCCAGATCAGTGGGGATGCTGCCCTCTAAAGCGACCCCCTGATCCGGAGTTTGGGCCACCACCATACCGCCAGAGTGTGGAGGTGAACCCGCATGAACATCCATGGAAGTGCAGGAAGGAGACCTCGCTTGAACACCCTCGGGGGCTGGGTCAAAGTTGGCACTGCCCACTTGAGCCGGATCATCCCCGGCAACACCCTCGGGGGCTGGGCAGTGGCTTGCACTCTTCACCCGAGCTAAGCCTTCCCCGGTGACATCCTCGGGGGCTGGGCGAGTGTCAGCACTATTCAAGGGGTCCAAGCTCTCTGCCGTAACCACCTCTAAGGTTGACGGGACTTCAGCTACTTCCATGGGATCAGGACAATCCAAGTCAGCATCCCGACCCTCGAGATCATGCTCTAAGGTTGACGAGGCACGGGATGACCTCAACCCAGCATCTGGCACGGCTGCACAAGTCTCTGTCGCATCAACATCCACAGGTTCTGACAACAAGTTCTCCGGGACCATATCCTCTAGAGTTTGATCAAAGTTGGCCATGGACAGTTCTTGCAGACCAATAAGGGCAGACAAAGCAGGAGAAGGAACTCCACTACTTCCACCGCTAGCGACGAACTGCCGACTGTTTTTCCGAGTTAATGGAGTTTCGTTTTCTTCCTCCTCATCTTCCACAGTAACAGCGCAAACAGCATCCTCATTGGGGTCAGCAGCAGGCGGAGCACACCCATTGGGATCAATGTCAGCAAGGCCAGTTGCAGTCATTTCTTCAGCAGCAGGAGCTAAGGTACTGGCGTCCTCGTCAAAGCTGGATACTCGCCGGAGGCGTCTTCTCTTTTTCTTCTGCTCATCAGCAGAAGGCTCAGGATGACTAGTTCGACTAGGGCGCCTCGGGCGAGTACTGACAGGTTTTGGGACATCCAAGGTTGTATCAACCTCTGGAAGGGGCACCACTGCCAACGTACCATCAGGAGCAGCATCAGATGAATCCTCAGCTAGCAGATCAAGCATGTCATTTATGTCTGCATCACTGGGGTTCAGAGGCACTTCAAAATAAACCTGCCGTTCATCATCAGGAATTGCCCCAAGCGAAGCAACCAAAGTACTGACTTCCTCAGCAGAGGGTCGCACTCTAAGGCCCAAATTGCTGTCGGTCACAGGCGGATTTGACACAAAAAGGGTGAAAGCTTTGGGAGGAGGTAGGTTCCAAGCCGAGTATGCCACTGGAGCACCAACATTTGAAACTTTACCCCTGAGGATCATTTCAAGCCGGCTTACCAAGTCAACAGAAGGAATTCTCCTATTGGTAACCCGGGTTGAATCGGCCAGCCCTCGATACAGATATGCCGGATAGGCCCTGTCTTTCAGCGGCTGAATGTTCTTGAAAACAAAATCTGTGACCACAGCTTCGGCAGTCAGACCTCTCTCTTTCAGTAATCCGACTTCAGTAAGCAACACGCCTGCCTCGGCCACTTCTTGATCCGTGGGGGGTTCAGTCCAACTCGGAGTACGAACGTCTGGCTGTCTTCCTGACCGGGAGGGGAGAGAATTTCCATAATTGTCAACTATAAACCACTCCAGACGCCAACCTTTAATGCTATCTTTGAGGGGTATCTCGAGATATTCGGTCTTCCGCCCACGACGCATCTCCAAACTAGCACCTCCGACCAGCTGATGTTGCCCCCCAGCCATTCCAGGGCGACAATGATACAGATACTTCCATAAACCAAAATGCGGCAGCACACCGAGGTAGGCTTCGCATAGGTGAACGAAAATGGAGATTTGGAGAATGGAATTAGGGTTCAAGTGGGTCAAGTTGATATGATAAAAGTCAAGAAGGCCACGGAAAAAAGGAGAGATTGGAAGGCCGAGGCCGCGGAGAAGAAAAGGAGCATAAACTACTGACTCGTGGGTATCTTCGGTCGGGACAGTAGTCCCGTGGCAGATCCGCCAAGAACAGAGTTCCCGCGGAGGAAGAACCCCAATGGAGACAAGACGGAGAAGCTCAGTTTCAGAAATAACGGACATGTGGTTACCTGCGAAAGGTAACTGACTGTTGGGGTCGATTGCGGGGATCACCGCAGCAGACGAGTTCGCAGTTTTTCTCTTGGGCGCCATCTTGCTTCTCACTGGCGGACAGAAAAGGAGGCGAGTGGCAGAGGAGATTCAGATGCGGGAATGCAAGAACTAGGGCACGGAAAGCAAAGGCGGCTAAAAGCGCAACTCTTATGGAATATTCTTGAGCCAGATACCCATTCAAAAAGTGCCCAGTCATCACCCAGCGGTTATTTCCGAAATCCTAGCATGCCACGTGGACATCCGACAGTTATTTCCAAGAAAGCCGACGTGCCATTTCATCACTCGGATATTATCCTCAAAATAACCCGCGCGGCTGGCTAGTACTCGGCACTGCCTCTAAGGCGCTAACCCCGTATTCAATCGCTCGGCATTACTTCTAAAATGCCGACGCCGACCTTCAAATCACTCAGCGTTGCTTCTAAAACGCTGACCCCGTATTCTATCGCTCGGCATTACTTCTAAAATGCCGACGCCAACCTTCAATCACTCAGTGTTGCCTCTAAAACGCTGACCCTGTACTTTATCACTCGGCATTACTTCTAAAACGCCGACGCCGACCTTCAAATCACTCAGCGTTGCTTCTAAAACGCTGACCCCGTATTCTATCGCTCGACATTACTTCTAAAATGCCGACGCCAACCTTCAATCACTCAGTGTTGCCTCTAAAACGCTGACCCTGTACTCTATCACTAGGCATTACTTCTAAAATGCCGACGCTGACCTTCAATCACTCGGCGCGGATTCTAACACGCCGACCTCGTGTTCAATCGCTCGACGTTACTTCTAAAAACGCCGACGCCGACCTCCAATCACTCGGCGTTGCCTCTAAAACGCTGAACTTGTATTCTATCGCTCGGCATTACTTCTAAAATGCCGACGCCGACCCTCAGTCACTCGACGTGGCCTCTAAAACGCCGATCTCGTGTTCGATTGCTCGGTGTTACTTCTAAAACGCTGATGTCAACCTTCAATCGCTCGGCGGTGATTCTAAAGCGCCGATACCGACTACAATATTACTCGGCAGCTACTTCTGGAAGCGTCAATGTGATGCGCAAGTTATTCATCTACAATATCAAAAGAACCAGTTCAACAATCAGAAAAAGCGAACCATCGAGATGGGGCCAACGACAGTTCTTCATTAAGGGGAAGTTAATAAGTTTACAAACCAACTCTTCACGAGTTGGTGCTTCCCTACTTCTACTCTACATTACTACTACTACTAAACTACACTACACTACTCTACATTACTACTACATTATTCTAACTATACTAATATTTAAAGACCAGTGGCGTTTAGCCACTGGCCCTGCCGCCGCTGCCCTTGCCGCCGCCGCCTCCGGTACTGCCCACGCTGCTGCCGCCCTTGGTGCCACCCTTGCCGCCGCTGCCTCCGCCGCCGTTGCCGCCATCACCGTCGCCGTCGCCACCGTCGTCGTCATCGCCGTCGTCGTCGTCGTCGTCATCTTCGTCCTCGCCGCCGTCCGAGTCCTCCTCGTCCGAGGAGAACCCAGACTCATCCGAGCCCTCGAGCCCGGAGCGCTCGACTGCCCGGATGTACGTCCAGACCTCCGCCGCAAGCCCCTGGGAGTCGTCTGAGTCATCAGACGACTCACGCAGGGGGATGGGAGCCGGAGACCCCTCGGACTCAGAGGAGAACTCCTCCTCTGAGTATTCCGAGTCACCAAACTCCTCCGATGGAGGAGTCGGCTCACGCTTGCGTTTGTTGTTCTTGCCCATGGTGGAAGCTTTGGGAGAGAGGAAAGGGAAGAAGCAGAGAACAGCAAAGGATGTGAAAAAACCAGAGGGGCAACGGTGTTATTTATAAAGGAAGAAGGCAACCGCTCACCTCCAACCGCGGTCACCGAACAGTCGCAAAGCATTCAATAAGCACTTCAACCCGTCTGAAGACACGTCAGGCGGCTGACGCCGTTTCATGCAACTCTACACCCATTGGGACTCTAGTCAACAGCGCAAAGGATATGATTACACTCGCCGTCACATCACATTACTACTCAGCAGCAGCCGGCTAAAACACTCAGCGTACCAAGCCGTCCCTTGCCCACACCCATTGGGGGGGGGGACGCCCAGGAATTATCAGTATATTTTTCAAAACGGTCACATCCGTGCAGGGCACGCAGTGAATACCTCAAGACAAAAATGAGATACCAGTAAGGATCAGAGGAAAGCCAAAAATAGCCAGCAAAGTACAAGATGTGGCTGACAGAAGCGATGTGAGGACTAGACAGAGAACGTCCATCAAATGTCCAATCAAGTCGCAGAAGCAAATAAATTGCATCACCTAGCAAGATATGGACGGATTGCAAACTCGGCTACTAAAGACAAAATATATGCTGACCTCTGCAGCAAAATTTTGATGACATAATGCTGACCTCCAAAGCATAATGCGAACAACTTCATGCCAATTTCTACAAACGAAAAGGATAATTTTCAGCAAAGAGGCATGAAAGGAAGACCTTCGAGTAGATTATCTTCTAAAATCTACTCAAAGGTCGGGGGCTACACCCATTGGGTGCACCTCCGGTGCACCCAATGAAGTCCAGAATCTTACAATCCAAAATGTCGACCTCTAAGGCACAAGCACAAAGCTAAACTTTGGTCGAACGAGTGATCAGAGCAAGAGAAGATAGCAGGGAGTCATTTTTTGGACCTTGGATCTTTGAGTTGATTACCTCTAAATCAACCCAAAGATCGGGGGCTTGTGGGGGATAGATATCCCCCGGGTCCACTAAAGAGTAAAGGACCTCACGAAAGGCCCAAGGGCCTAATAATTCGTAAGGTCATCCTTTCGTGGGCCTGGGGAGAAACAACCAGCAAAGCAGAAAGACATAAGGCCGGATTGGTGCAAACACGGACGGCCCACAGCGTCAAGCGAATGACCGCAACAGAGATCCGACTTTCCCGTGCTGGAGCCTCCATGCAACGAAACCATGCGAGGATAAGTCGGCGAGGGTTACGTAGAGATAATCTCAAGAGGTTCACTATTTTTTAGCTACTTGTTGTTATCTTATCCACATGTACTGCCCCACGGTCGAGTATATAAGGCCTAGGGGGCACCCCTTCAGAACGATCGACCCTGTTTCACTTTGCCACCCACGTAAACTCTCTGCGCCCTCAATCCAGAGAGTCCTCTTGTAACCTCGCTCATATACTCACCAGGACGTAGGGTGTTACGCATCTCTAAGCGGCCCGAACCTGTAAACCTTGTCCACTGTCCCTCGTGCGATCGGCACGAACCATTTTGCTACAGTCGTCGACACCGCCCTACTCCTAAAAACACCTTGAGGGGCAACCCCGCGTGTGCGGTCGGACCCAAAACACCGACACCTGCTTTGCTGATTGTCCCTCCCCAGGCCCACGAAAGAATGACCTTACGATTTATTGGGCCCTTGGGTCTTTCGTGAGGTCTTTTACTCTTCTAGTGGACCGGGGGATATCTGTCCCCCACAAGCCCGCCTTGCCTTCGCTGTCGAATCCTTCTTCCGCGCACCGCTGGCTGCCACCACAGCCTCCATCGCATCGTCGCTCCCTCGCTAGCCGGCCACCTCCACCTCGCTTGAGGTCATCGCGACAGTGAAGAAGGGGTACAAGATGAAGTCGCATAAGGTTCTTTCCACCGCCCCGCCGGACCCAACGCCACCCGTCCCCTTGCGACGACGACTGCGGGGCTAGGAGTCATGTCCTCTGTCGCCTCTGCATTGCTCTACATCATCGACAACGGTGCAGGGTGCTCTCGAAGACCATCGATGAGGGAAGACCCACCCTCCTGCACGTGCGTAGCCCGGGCTCTGCCAGTCTTCAGCGATGGCGAACGACGCGACCTCCTTCTCCACCACCACCGCCACAAAATGGCTCTCCAATGGACCCTCCTCCACTTTGGTACATACCCTCTTCAATTGTTGTACCTAAGACAATCTTTAGTTACTGTTGATACGTTTATCGATTTTGAGAATATAATCTGGTATTGAACAAAAACACACGAATATGCCCAGACTCAACGGATCATCATCTCCCTTCGCATGATTCAACTTAGATTCCGCATCAACATACCTTGATTCTGCGCCGACAGGATTAGATAGAAGGAAGGATCAAGGATATCTTCTGCACAAGGATAACGTAGATGAGGACAGTCCCGGGGTACGCTACCCGTCTGCTTTCTTTTCTTTTTTCTCCCAAATTCCTGTAATGTTCTAACCTAATGTTACAGCATCTTAATTTTGCAGTTATCATGCTGTTATCTGCCTTTGATCAGCTTGGTGGCCTCAAAATTGAGTACTCGATGCTCTTCCAGATCAAGAACCCCAGCACGGAGCGCGACACGCGTTGCAGTGTGCTCGAGTTTGTCGCCAACGAAGGGTTCATCCACATGCCGAGCTGGGTATTTACCAATTGTCTTTCGAACACAATTCCTTACTCGTGATTGCTAATTCAGTCACCACGAATGAAGAACCTGATGCTTCTAGATTCTTTTTAAATTTTAGCTGATGGCGCACCTGGGTGACCTGGAGAATGAGATTGTGCTGTTGCGGAGCACGTAGCTGCCAAGGCCACCTTCATCAAGCTGCAGCCACACACCATGGACTTCCTCCATGTCTCCTACCCAAAGGAACTATGAGTGCAAGACAACGAAGTTTTGTTTTGTTTCTCTCTCTTCTTTTTCAGGCCTTGCAGTTGAAAGCATTCAACTAACCATTTGACGTCTGTCATCTGAATTTACCCAAGCGTTGCAAAGAGTACAACTTCGACAAGTTCCTATGTGTGACCGCCGGTGAGAAGATCACGATGACGGAGGGCGAGCGACAATGCTACTTGACATGCTGGGGGCATGGTCGGCCGATGTGGTATGCTTCGTCGACATGGACTGCACAGTGGACTTCATGCCACTGCTCGACTACACGGAGGAGCTCGCGCCTACCGCCATCCAAGGCAGCAATTAGCCATTGTAGTCGGCCAGGTTCCCCGGCACTAGGAGGCGGGTGGATGGAAAGCCAGTGGAGCTACCCACGCCATCTCCGACAGCAGTGAGTGTCGTAGCTTCTATATGTCCTTATAGAAGGTATCTGATAGCTAAATCAATCTAATTATGTTGAAAGTTGGACTATAATTCAGTACATCATTTTCCATGACCAGAATAAAACAAATGCAAAGGGAGAGTTATTGCTATAGAACTAAACCTATACATCTGTTTGTGTTAAATGCATGCCTACAATCTTATCATCTTTTTCTTAGACTTCTATTTATTTTCACTACATAAAACGCATGCCCTACAATCTGAACAGACTATGATGCAGCTTGATTTTGTGGTCAATCTCTTAAGACATTTGGACATTAACATATTCATGTTGTAAGTCTAAGTATGCAAACATCTAATTTTGTCTTTATCACCGACAAAATGTATCAAAAACATTGAGGCATAATCTTATGTTTTATTTTCCCTTACTTCAATTCAATGCAAGGTAGAGCTCCTGCCACTTTTTTCCAAAAGAAGTATCAAAACCATTATGGTTAAAACCCTATGAGTATTATTTGGTTCAGGGGAAGAAAAGTGCAGTTATTGTGCTGGTACATTTACTGCACTTTGTGTGGGTTGCCCACTTGAATGGTCAAACACTATTAGCTTTAGCAGCGTGAGATCCAGGGATTTGTTTAGATAACTCTGGATTAGGACACCTGTGTATGTTCTACCATATCAATTAATTTGGCACAGTTAACTTAGGGGGTGTTTGTTTCCATCCATAATTATATAATCTAGCTTATTTTTTACAGATTATACAATCTGAATTATATAATCCAGTCAAGCTATTTGTTTACTCAGATTATTAATTTGGATGGATTAATTAAACTCATATCATTCAACACAGAACTATGAAAATTTGAAAAACATGATGTTATCCAGACTGATGATATCAGTTTTCAGATTTGAACATGATGCCTAGCTTGTTGTATGGATCACATTCAGTTTTTAGCATGTCTTGGATGAAGTGAATTGTATGCCCTAACTGAAAATATGATAAATGTATGGGTTGAATGTGATCCAAACGGAAAACTAAAAACTAAAATATTTTGTGTATGTTGCGACACACGGGTACCTAAATATCGATGGTATTGTAGAAGATGATCTTGCCGATTTTTGCAAACCCGTGACCATGTCTCAATTGTTGGTGTATACAAGGCTCTACCAGGGAAAAGCAAAGGAAGCATTAGTGCGTGTTTAGGTCAATTCAACTATGACCTTCACCAAAGTTGGCTTCAATTTACCCATTTCTGATGTATTACTATGTCTGTAGAACTGTCCTTATTGCAAATAATGTGTCACTTCTTAACATAGAGGCACATGCACCTACCTATACTAGGGAAGATCTGAAGCGGATGAAAGAAATGACACCTTAGACTTGTGTAGCACCCAAATAGTATTATGGATTTCTAGTAGCTAGCATAATACGAAGATTTGAATCATGATATTCTTTTATGCAAATTATATCACCTTTTAAGTCACATCTTCTTAAATAAATACAGCTAAATATTAAAAGATTTAATAATCTTATATAAAATAAGTTATTATTTGTTTAAAAATGTTTAGGAATGTTATCTGAAATAAATATTAATAAATTTGTGCAATACAAATTTTTCATTAAAGCAAATATATGATGAGATATTTTACATAAACCATACTTTATTGAATTATATGTTTTGTGGCATGAATAAAGGAATCAGTATAAATAAATATACCTGCATTGTCATGCTGAGATTTCTGTTTGATGCATCTAATACATGTTTGAAATTCAGAATCAAACTTAGGGTTGAAATGAGAAATGAAAATATAAAATAGAAAAAATGAATAAGTCACCTGGGTCGTGGTCTTCGTTTTTGGCCCATCTTGGTCGTCCTCGCCAACCCAACCCGCGTCGCCAGCCACCTGCACGCGCGTGTGCTTGCCTCTGGCTCGCTGACCGTTGAGCCGCTTTCTGACCACACTACCGCTCGCGCCGTGTGGTGTGCCCTGGTGGATGGAATTGCTCACCGGATCGGGCTCACCCGCGGACGCGCCGCATCACACCATGGTCGGGGTCGTCATCGCAAAATCATCGGTAAGCGCCACGTTCCCTGTGTTAATTTCACTCACCCAAAGTATAGAGCCGATTGAGCTAGACGATAGATCACCAGAGCCCTTAGAATTTCTCGCCGGTGTGGTCGATGGCCGCGGGGCCGCTGCGCCTCGTGGGCAGACCGCCTCCATCGCTTCAAACCTTCAATTGAATGCACCACCATGCTAGCTATTTTATCTAGTCCAATTTGGAGTAATCGGTAGGGGATTTTGGGTCACCAAGCATGGTTATGCTCTTTCACCGGCGTGTTCCTCCGCTGTGGCACGGGGCGGCGCCGCCTCAGTCCGGCGATGTTTAGGAAGATGGTCGTTCCGCCGTTAGATGATAGCTCGACGGACGAGATTAGATCGTGTGAACCGTTTGAGTCTTCACCCTTGGATTATAATCGGACATATCATATGAACTACCACCATTTTAAATCTGAGCCGCATGTTTCAGATCGGGCGTGTGAGAATTAGGCAGACTAAGGTCTAATCTGAGGCGCACATATTTGATCCAATGGCCGATCTCGTTCCATACCGCTTCAGTCTGGATTTTTTATTAAAAAAGCCCCCGCCCTTCTAAGTTATCAACCCGCGGTACATCGAAGTCGTGCCCTGTGTCTTGGGATTTTTTTATACCAGACCCCCTGGGTTTCTCTGTTTTTGACGTGCAATCCAGGCAGTGATAAAAAGTTGTAAAATCATTTAGAAATTGATTTTTAGTGTAAAAATAAATGCTAGAACTTGTTTAATTTATAGAGGATGCATACTTAGTCCAAATTGGCCCATTTCAGTCTCTATAATTTTGTAATAATATTATCTATCACTTAGTACCACTGTTTTGACATGAAACCTATATTAAATTGGATCACATAATTAATTTTGTATCAAGCACATACAGACTTCGGAAATTCATAATTTAATAACCCTAGAACCAAATTTAGTGATTCTTGTTCCAATAATCTCGTTACGCAGCATAGAATATTATTATTCAGTATGATCTTATGTTTGGTGTGATGTTAATTTTATCTATACCATGTTTGTTTGTATTGCTATGACTAGCGTGAGGTCACGAGTCACTTGAAGAGCAAGTTGGTACCTGGAATCTCAAGTGCCAGGCAAGTTGTGCCCTTGATCACTTCTTTTTACCTAGTCATGTTTTGATTAATCATAATGATCTACATAAGTTAATTTTGATGGGACCCAATAGGTTACCCTAGTTTGTCTATCTTTATGCCTTGTTTACTACTGAACTTTTTGGGTAGTACTTGCTAGTGCTATATGTGGTTTTGGGCATTGAGATAAACATTATTCATGATTATACTTTTGCTATCAGTTGTTATTTACTGTTCATGATAAGATCATTATGTTAATTGGAACCTGGAGCGACCACCCGGGAAAACAGTGCTACCACAAGGGTTTAATGGGACGCCCTTGGCTGATTAATTAGGAAAGCTAGTGGAAGACTACCTCACCTGAAAGGGCCAAGGGCAGTATGAGAGTGGTCAGTGTGGGGAGGTCCTTGGTTGATTTTGCTGCGATGGCGGTCAGGCGAGGGATCCCTGCATTGGAGCATCCTATAAACTGTAGCGGGTTTTCTAAAGCTAGTGGAACTTTGTAAAGGCCTCGTAGTGTTACCCTGCCTCACCTCCTTGGTAGAGGTGTATGGGGTCCATACAACCCCGTGGCAAATGGGTAACATGACTTGTGGGTAAAGATGCGCAACCTCTGTAGAGTGTAAAACTGGTATACTAGCCATGCTCACGGTCATGAGCAGCTCGGACCCTCACATGATTAATTTATGGAACTTAAATTCAATTTGTCATATGCATTGCATCGCAGGTGATGTTGTTACTTCTGTTCTACTACTTAATTGGGTTGGTATTTACTTATACTTAGTAATTGCTAATAAAATTTTGATCAACTTTAAAAGCAATGCTCAGCTTCAACCATCTTCGTTGGTAAGCCTTACACTTCACATGAGCTCCCATCTTTGGCGAGTTCATGCACATTATTCCCCACAACTTGTTGAGCAATGAACGTATGTGAGCTCACTCTTGCTGTCTCACACCCTCCACAGGTCAAGAACAGGTACCACAGGTTGAGGCGCATGGAGGATGTTGTGATGAGTTCGTGAGTGGTCTAGGCCGTCGTCTCCCAGTCAACTTTGGGTTGCTGGACCGTTGTCTCCTTATATGTAATTATTTATTTATTTTGTATAGAACTCCTGTTATGTAGTAAAGATGTGACATTCGATCCCGTGCCATGATTCATCATATGTGTGAGACTTGGTCCCAGCACACCTGGTGATTATGGTCGCGCCCGGGTCTTGGTGCCCCTGAAATCCAGGTGTGACAGAAGTGGTATCAGAGGAATGTTGACTGTAGGACGAAACCTAGATAGAACTGGACAACCATTGTCTACTTACCTTTGCTACTCTGATTCTTTCTAAACTTTTCTTAGTCAATTCTCAACTATTTCCGCTTTACTCTGATTATTCTTACCTTTTTCTTCTAAAGACAAATGTGGATTTCACACTTTGAAATCATGTACCTAAAGTGACCTTTAGGAATAAGAGACCTACCCTTAGGAACAAAAACAAAACTATTTTTCTTATATAAGTATCTATGAACATGAATGTTTGTTCTTATGATATTTGTCTGATTTGAATCTTTGATTGAGATGTGATGGGTTGTGGAGTAATGTCCACAATTACATCTGCATATACATATAGGGAAAAATGCTTATAAAAATAACTAGATAAACTAGGTTATCCCTCATTAAAGTATCTAGCCTAACAATATCCATCTCATCTTAAAAGATTCTATCCTACACTCATAGATCCATCTTATTTCAAAAGATTCCACCTTATCTTTATGGATTCGTCTTGCCCTAATAAGCATATTTATCCCACACTAGAGTAACAAACATGACCTATCCCAAACTAAATTAAGTAGATCTTATCTAGTCTGATCTGGTTATACCAATTTAAATCATGATCCCATCTAATTTGATCAGATCTAACCTAATAAATATGTTTTAATCCAAGTTGGACTAATATTCCAATTTAGACTAGACCACATACAACTACCTTAACCATATGTCTTTAACACAGATGGCAACTCTAACGATGAAGGCCAAAGAAGACCAACCACGTCATAGGAGGACAAACATCAACTCAAGTCCTCAAAGATCAAGTTGGATCGCGAGAGGAATCAAGACCCAGAGTTTAGGATGAAATCTTTCCTTATTATACCCTTGCTACAACCTCAACTTGCCATAATCGTACCTCATCTGACATAAAAGATGGCTAGACATACAATATCCATATTTTCCAAATCATTTATTAACTGATATGTAAAATTTGAACAAAGCTTTGATTCCTAAACCAAATGAGAAACTAAAATTCTAAATCTATTTATCCCTTTTCTTGCAAATCTCGGGGACGAGATTTCTGTTAAGGGGGGTAGAATTTGTAGCACCCAAAAATGGTATTATGGATTTCTAGTAGCATAATACGAAGATTTGAATCATGATATTCTTTTATGCAAATTATATCACCTTTTAAGTCACATCATCTTAAATAAATACAGCTAAATACTAAAAGATTTAATAATCTTATATACAATAAGTTATTATTTGTTTAAAAAAATGTTTAGAAATGTTATCTGAAATAAATATTAATAAATTTGTGCAATACAAATTATTTCATTAAAGCATATATATGATGAGACATTTTACATAAACCATACTTTATTGAATTATATGTTTTGTGGCATGAACAAAGGAATCAGTATAAATAAATATACCTGCATTGTCATGCTGAGATTTCTGTTTGATGCATCTAATACATGTTTGAAATTCAGAATCAATCTTAGGGTTGAAATGAGAAATGAAATATAAAATAGAAAAAATGAATAAGTCCCATGGGCCGTGGTCTTCGTTTTTGGCCCATCTTGGCCGTCCTCGCCAGCCCAACCCGCGTCGCCAGCCACCTGCACGCGCGTGTGCTTGCCTCTGGCTCGCTGACCGCTAAGCCGCTTTCTGACCACACTACCGCTCGCGCCGCGTGGTGTGCCCTGGTGCCTGCCGCTGACGGCTGGGATCACCAGGCCAGACACGCCCGCGACGCGTTGCCACCGACTGGTGGGCCCCCCTATGCCGGGTCGTTCGTCCCCAACGGATCACGAACCAGGCGGAGCTCGCAGTGAATTTTCCAGCAAAATCTCCGCGCTCGCGCAGTCAACCTGAATCCGTTGAACTCGGACTCAGCCCAGGGTATAAATCGTGCCGCTCCTTGCCCCTCTCGTCCCAAGTCGCAAGCCTGGCTAGTCGCCATTGGCGGTAGTAGATGGAGGACGGTGCCGCCGCCGCCGTATTGATCCGCGCTGCGGCGAGTTCGGCGCCGTATCGCCACTCCGCCTTCCTATCCGCGCTTTGGGCTCCGTCGTCCCAGTTCCCATCTCCGGCCACCACTATTTCCGACTCGGTCAGCATCGGTCGGGATTTCTCATCAGGGGAACTCAAGCCACCGCATCCACTTCGCACGAGCACCGTAGTTCAACCATCCCTTGGTGGTCTGGCGGATTCGACAGGGTGCGTGGATCGTGCTCAGGACTATTGGACCGGGGAATCATGTGTCCCGTGGATGGAATTGCTCACCGGATCGGGCTCACCCGCGGCCGCGCCGCATCACACTATGGTCGGGGTCGTCATCGCAAAATCATTGGTAAGCGCCACGTTCCCTGTGTTAATTTCACTCACCCGAAGTATAGAGCCGATTGAGCTAGACGATAGATCACCGGAGCCCTTAGAATTTCTCGTTGGTGTGGTTGATGGCCGCGGGGCCGCTGTGCCTCGTGGGCAGACCGCCTCCATCGCTTCAAACCTTCAAGTGAATGCACCACCATGCTAGCTATTTTATCTAGTCCAATTTGGAGTAATCGGTAGGGGATTTTGGGTCACCAGACATGGTTATGCTCTTTCGCCGGCGTGTTCCGCCGCTGCGGCACGGGGCGGCGCCGCCTCAGTCCGATGATGTTTAGGAAGATGGTCGTTCTGCCGTTAGATGATAGCTGGACGGACGGGATTAGATCGTGTGAACTGTTTGAGTCTTCACCCTTGGATTATAATCGGACAGATCATATGAACTACCACCATTTTAAATCTGAGCCGCACGTTTCGGATCGGGCGTGTGAGAATTAGGCAGACTAAGGTCTAATCTGAGGTGCACATATTTGATCCAATGGCCGATCTCGTTCCATACCGCTTCAGTCTGGATTTTTTATTAAAAAAAGCACCCGCCCTTCTAAGTTATCAACCCGCGGTACATCGAAGTCGTGCCCTGTGTCTTGGGAATTTTTTATACCAGACCCCCTGGGTTTCTCTGTTTTTGACGTGCAATCCAGGCAGTGATTAAAAGCTGTAAAAATCATTTAGAAATTGATTTTTAGTGTAAAAATAAATGCTAGAACTTGTTTAATTTATAGAGGATGCATACTTAGTCCAAATTGGCCCATTTCAGTCTCTATAATTTTGTAATAATATTATCTATCACTTAGTACCACTGTTTTGACATGAAACCTATATTAAATTGGATCACCTAATTAATTTTGTATCAAGCACATACAGACTTCGGAAATTCATAATTTAATAACCGTAGAACCAAATTTAGTGATTCTTGTTCCTATTATCTCGTTACGCAGCATAGAATATTATTATTCAGTATGATTATATTTGGTGTGATGTTAATTTTGTCTATACCATGTTTGTTTGTATTTTTACGACTAGCGTGAGGTCACGAGTCACCTGAAGAGCAAGTTGGTACCTGGAATCTCAAGTGCCAGACAAGTTGTGCCCTTGATCACTTCTTTTTACCCAGTCATGTTCTGATTAATCATAATGATCTGCATAAGTTAATTTTGATGGGACCCAATAGGTTACCCTAGTTTGTCTATCTTTATGCCTTGTTTACCACTGAACTTTTTGGGTAGTACTTGCTAGTGTTATATGTGGTTTTGGGCATTGAGATAAACATTATTCATGATTATACTTTTGTTATCAGTTGTTATTTACTGTTTATGATAAGATCATTATGTTAATTGGAACATGGAGCGACCACCTGGGAAAATAGTGCTACCACAAGGGTTTAATGGGACACCCTTGGCTGATTAATTAGGAAAGCTATTGGAAGACTACCTCACCTGAAAGGGGCAAGGGCAGTAGGGGAGTGGTCAGTGTGGGGAGGTCCTTGGTTGATTTTGCTGCGATGGCAGTCAGGCGAGGGATCCCTGCATTGGAGCTTCCTATAAACTGTAGCGGGTTTTCTAAAGCTAGTGGAACTTTGTAAAGGCCTCATAGTGTTACCCTGCCTCACCTCCTTGGTAGAGGTGTATGGGGCCCGTACAACCCCGTGGCAAATGAGTAACATGACTTGTGGGTAAAGATGCGCAACCTCTGCAGAGTGTAAAACTGGTATACTAGCCATGCTCACGGTCATGAGCAGCTCAGACCCTCACATGATTAATTTATGGAACTTAAATTCAATTTGTCATATGCATTGCATCGCATGTGATGTTGTTACTTCTATTCTACTACTTAACTAGGTTGGTATTTACTTATACTTAGTAATTGCTAATAAAATTTTGACCAACTTTAAAAGCAATGCTCAGCTTCAACCATCTCCATTGGTAAGCCTTACACTTCATGAGCTCCCATCTTTGGCGAGTTCATGCATATTATTCCCCACAACTTGTTGAGCAATGAACGTATGTGAGCTCACTCTTGCTGTCTCACACCCCCCCACAGGTCAAGAACAGGTACCACAGGATGAGGCGCATGGAGGATGCTGTGATGAGTTCGTGAGTGGCCTAGGTCGTCGTCTCCCAGTCAACTTTGGGTTGCTGGACCGTTGTCTCCTTATATGAAATTATTTATTTATTTTGTATAGAACTCCTGTTATGTAGTAAAGATGTGACATTCGATCCTGTGCCATGATTCATCATATGTGTGAGACTTGGTCCCAGCACACCTGGTGATTATGTTTGCGCCCGGGTCTTGGTGCCCCTGAAATCCGGGTGTGACAACTTGCTAGGAAACTCACTTGCTCCATCCATATATGGTCATATCTATGGATAAAGAAGGCAGTAGTACTATTGATGTTTGGTGACGTTGATAAGAACCTACAAAATGGAACTCACTTGAAATGTTCATATATATTCCGAGTTGTTATTTTATTTTTCAGAATACCAAGAATGTCGATGACCAACTCAAGTACTTGGTGTACTGTATGGAGAATGCGATTCTAAATCTGCCACATGGTCAGGATCAGATGGTTTGGCACATTGATTTTGCTGGTTTCAACTTAGGTAACTTGTGAATTAAGGTGACTAAGACGACGACAAAGGTCCTATAAGTCCATTATCTTGAAAGATTGGGTGTGGCAATGTCATGTGGGGCCTCGCGTACAGCAGGCGCCGACGGGCTTGGGACGTCTGTCACGCCGTGGAGCTTGCGGAGCGCATGAAGGAACAAGCCACAGATACTGACTAAATTAGAAAGGATAAAGATTGGTTTCCCTTTTATTAGCTTCCCTTGTTATCTCATTAATCTTAGGAGTGATTGGTTATTAGCTTCCCTTGATATCTCCTTAATCTTAGGAGTGATTGGTTAGCCGGTGGGCTATTCATATCTATACCGAGACAATGAGAAGGACAAGCAAAGATTGATTCCATCTAATCCCTACCTCTCTCTCTCTCAAGCCGTCGGCTAGGGGGTACACCCCAACCAGCAAAGACCGGCGAGGGGGCATAACCCCGCCAGCTACCACGGGTCGAGACTACGAACTTCGTAGTCGAGGTCTGGCATCCTTGGGCACGTACGCCCTTGACAGACAATTCTCTGGAAGGTATGACTTAACAATCTTGGGTGTGACAATTCTTTACAATACTTCAAAGTTATTTGAGCCTTTCTGGAAGGTATGTCTTTATAATCTTTGAGCTTCTTACTTATTTTATCAAATATGTAGTCTGACATGTTCCATGAATACATCATGTCCTGGTCAATTTCATTCACCTTCCTACACGTAAAACACCGATGTAACATTTTTAGTTTCCATGTTCGTATTGAAGTAAAGCATATTTATTTATGTATTTATTCTGTGTGTTCGACTGAGCTTGCTACTGTCTTATTGTTTATCTAGAATCATAAATGTATTTATTTGTAGTGCATCTATGTATATTAATAGTTGGCACATTCATTTATATCTTTTATAGGGCTAATCATTGAGATATCTCTTCCTCTTGACCCTGGTAAATTTTTTTGTTTGTTCTATGATGAGAAATCGCAACATCATATCTTTTTTTATTTTGGGGGCTTCACTTTTTTAAAATAAAATGTAAATATTTGGCCCCCGTGCGGCGTGATCGCATCCAGGACGGCTGGCTCCGCCTATAACTACGTGGACAACATCTCGCCCGACATCATCTCCCAGCTCCTCGTATTCTCCAATAAGTTCTGCTATGAGGGCCTGAAGCCAACCTACGACAACCGGGTCGTAGCCATGGTGCGGGGTCTCGACGACGCATGATTCCTCATCGACATTAGCCTCTAGGAGGCCTCCCACCTCCTCGTCGCCTCGTACCTCTAGGCGCTCCTATGGGAGACTCCGAAGTCGCTCACCCACCTAGACATCACATGTGTTGTTATAGGAGTATCTTAAATTGCATAGTGTTTAAAATTGATCGCGTGTGTTGTTATAGGAGTATCTTAAATTGCATAGTGTTTAAAATTGATTTGGTGGTCAGTATGTTACAGTATAGTCAGTTTTTTTGCGTATGTTGTTGGTATTGATTTTATTGGATGTGAATTCATTCATCCTTTCATAGTATATTTGAATTCATGATAGTATCTATATATGTACACTGCTTAAAGATACTATCTACATATCCATATCTATTATAATTTTGTATAAATACTTTTTGATAGTTTTTTTAATTTGTATGGCAGAGCAGGGACACATACATATATCTTTTAATGTATGTAAATCTTTTTAACCTCTAAAAGATGCTAACAAGAAGGTATAACGATAATTAATGTTTCTATACATCTCAATATATCTTATCATTATATGTTAACTCTGTAGCAACGCACGGGCATACACCTATAAGAGAAAAAGAGCACAACCAACTGTAGATAGAGTTTATAAGTTCAGTCCATTATCTAATGTTCATAATAAAAGTAAATTACATCACAACATCTAATTCAAATCAACAAAAGAAACATCTAAATAGCAAAAGCTTCATCTTTGTGTTCTTTTAAGTATATGAAAATATGGAACGAAGTGTGGTTTCAATGAATATATATATATATATATATCTACTAACTATTAAGGGCTCACCGTAGACTGCCCCCGCTTCCACCCGACGTCCGGATTCCGCGCCGCTGCAAACCGCCCGCCCACCCACCCGACCCCCGGATTCCGCGCCGCCACAAACCGCCGGCCAACCCCGCTGGCCCGACCTCCGGATTCCTAGCCGCGGCGCGATTCGCGGCAGGATTTGGATGGGGGCGACAGAATCCATTCGTCGCGGCTACCAACAATCCCGGGCCCCCCCCCCCCCCCCGCCGCAATCCCGTCCGTCGCGCCGTCACCACCGCGTGCTCCGAGCTCAATCCCCCGCGCGCGGAAGCCTCGAGCTCAATCCCCCGCGCGGCGCCCGGAGCTCAATGTTTTTTGTTTTGTTTTGTTGGTAGCCGCGGCGCCCCTAGCATATGAGGCAAAGAAGTACAGAGGGAGGAGGCGGGCAACAGATACGCGGCGTGACAGACACCCAGGAGGGAGGGTGCTGTTTATCCATGCTGCTCCGGCTGAAGATCGTCGTCGGCGTCCACTCGGTGGTGCTCCCGGTTCCTGTTCCAGGCGGCTTTGGCCATGGCGCCTACTATGCGGTAGTAGAGCCCTGCTGGCACCGCAGCCGGAGGCCACTGCTAGCGGCGGCGGGTGGCCTCGTCGCGAGGCGGCCAAGGAGCACCACGGTGGTGATGGCGCTGAAGGAGGAGGCGGAGGGCAGCCGCGAGAGACACTTTCGCCAAGGTCCCCATAGGCCATAGGTTGCCCTGCGGGTTTTACAAAACAAGAAGAAAAAAATCACCTGCTCGACGACGGGTTTCTGTACCAATCTCAGCCTGTGCGTCCTTCTCTTTCCTTCTCTCTCTGCGATTGCTTGCTTGCTTTTACGGATATTCTAAGCCTAATTTTCTGTTTTCGAATTGAAGTTTCCGTGAATTATAGATGGGAAACGACAGCGATGGATTTTCTTTGTAGCCTGTCTGGGATGCCTTTCCTATATCCTATAATTAGAAGTGATTTCTTTCTTTGCCATGACATCAATGTTTTCTTGTGGACTTAATTCAAAGCCCAGCAGCATCTGTGGGTCTATACATTGGCAATGATTTCATTTACAAAATGTCGACTTTATCTAGAGTATCACATCTATTAGATAGAATGGTCTTCAAGAGCACAGTGAATCGGACCCAATAAGGTGGTGGGAAATATCTTTGCCTTGTTGAAGGGATGATAAGCCTTGCAGCAACTCGCGTGTTAACAAAACATTTAGCCTACAATTATATGATCAACTCCAAAATATACTTTTATTTTGTGAGGTAGAAGCCATTGGAGTAAATGTCCAACTTTGTGAATTTGCTTAGGAAATCAAAACAGTGTCCTTAGTATTCCTATATTCCGCTAGCTGGTTATGCTTTACTACGATACAATCAGCTGGTGCAGACCCATTCATTAGTATGCTACTGTTCCTGAATTTTAACTCTTAATAATTTTGATAGTATATTATTGTTCCTGAGTTTTATCTCTTAATTTTGCCCATAAAGTTTATTGTTCTTCTTTAACTAGCTGCTAAATTAGCAATACTAATGAGTGTTCTTCTTTAGTCATGTACTCACGTTTCTCCTCCTTTCAGTTTCTCCAATTTCTTCTATGGTGATGAATCAAAATAGCAGCAAGGAATGTTGATCGGTGATATGTAATTGGCACTGACAGCAAAACGCGCATGGCATAGGGTATGCAAAAAATGTTTTAGATTCAGATGCATAGATTATATAAACGGGTGCAAGTGACAACCCATTGGGAGGTAAAGAGTTCGTGCCATATAGAATTAGTAGGTCTATAAATTTCTATGTGCAATTTTTCCTTTATATATTATTGCCTTTATGGAATTTATTTCACCACCTTTACATTCTCGAACTGTTTGTTTGTCAGTTTGTAGCTAAAATGAGAATACTCATTTATAAAGTATGCCAGTTTGTAAATCTATTAGATTACTATTGAATACCGTAACCCTAAACTAGATGATTTTTCTCCTATGATTTATCACCTATAAAGTTAGTAATGGACTAACAGTTTCCTATAGATCATGAAGTTTTTTTTGTCATTTTCATATATATGTTTTAGTCGCCTGTTACAAAAACGTTTGCTTCTGCGGGACGTGCAAAGCGAGTCTCTTCGAGTTGCTCTAACTACTAAAACCATGACTACTTATTTTTATCCCATTGCAGAATATTTGTGAAATTGTTTTGTTTACTCGGGTCAGATTTAGTCTGCACGAGAAATGTAGTTGTTGCTTGCTTCAGCCGTTACATATGGTTATGCATAGCTTAGCTGCTTCTTGTTTCATTTTTGTTTTTTTATGCCTGTTCTTCCATGTCAATATGCATCTTTTTTATAAAGCAAGAATGCATCTCAATGCATGTGTTGTGTTGTGCTGGTTAGCATTTCCTTTACAGATAAAAATGATCAGAAGGTTAAGCTGGACAAGTGACCAATGTAGATTGCAGATATAATCTTACATATTTATATTCTCTGACAACTTAGTTAGCTTAATTACCAACCTGAAGCTATCTGATGAAGGAACTACACAAAACCACATATTTTCATGCATTCTGTAAAACTAAATTGAAACTCTCAATGCGTTTATGCTTTTAAGAGCGTGTATGTAAGTCTACTGGATTCAGTTCCATTTTTGTTAGTTTATTTCTTTGTGATTGATAGTTGAAAGATTGTATTTCTTGCCTTGTTAACTTAGCCGAAGTAATTAACTATTACTCTTTTACATATTGGAATAGTGCCCTTGGCCATTTGCATAACAAAGAAGAGGCTCCTAGCCAATTGAAAATAGTTGGTGTTCAAGCAATAGGGGGGATTTTTGCTGGTGATGTGACCTCTTGTTACAACTCCCATAGATACAATCAAGACTAGGTTGTAGGTACTGTGTGACATTCTGTTTGTTGATTAGTCTTGTAATTTGATTTGTGAGGCTTACCCTTATACTGATATTTCCTCCAATGGTGGGGTATTGATGAGGTAAACTGGAATGTTGTCTATATTAAACAATATATACTTCTATGTTTATAGTTGTTTCTTTTCTGCTGAAAAAACCAGAACCAGTTTGTCAAACCCGAATTGCAGGTTGTGGTGTCCACCAAGAGTCCAAAATTAGATAGACAAAGTGCGTGGGAAGTTATGGCTGACAGTACCTCTTATTTCATCAAGGAAGAGACTGGTCCCGAGAAAATGCTTACATGTGAAACTCGGATTAGACTGTTTAATATGTATTCTATAGGCTGACGATAAGTATGAGTTTGCGGACTTTTCAGTTTGTGTCTTTCCCCATATACAGATGGTAGGAAAAATCAAGAACTATTGAGGTAGGGTCTTGACAACTTCTTGCTTATCCTCTTGATCATACCAGTTCTTTTGATCTATGAATTTGTACCACCTTTTCATTTATTTCACTGATGTAACCTCCCTCTTGATTGGCAGGTTGAAGTGGCTGAAGAGCCAAAAGGTGAAGAGGCAAAGGGTTGATGAAGCTTCACTTAAGAGGTTGTTAGCAAATCATGGGATTTCTTGTTGAAGTATGGGCTCTTGTTAAATTGCAATGGTAATTCCATACTTAAATTTTAATGATAATTCCATACCCTTCAATCAGTTTGATATTGAATTTTCTTTTCCTTGTGCCAGTAAGTTCATGCAAAAAATGGACTCAAAGATCCTATAAAGAAAGGCACTTGATCTTTGTATCTTACATGAGTTTGTTTATAAATAAAGTTGTATCTAAAGTCTAAACTTCGATGATCTATGAAAGACCATTCTTGGTTTTTGTTTTTAAATAAAGTCTACTTATATGATATATATAAATCGTAGCAACGCACGAACATCTAACTATATATCTTAAAAGTTATGAGACTATTACAAAGTTCTAGAGGCCAATTAATTTTGATTTACAACACAACACATGACCATACATATGTTATTATTGTACTTTTTCCGTTGCAACGCACGGGCACTTATCTAGTATATATATATATCTTGCCTCTTTATAAGCCATTTTGTGTCTCCCTTGAGTTGGTTGCGCCCGTACCCGCCCACACCCCATGACCTCGGCCTTATCTCGGCCTAGGGCGGATCAAGCCGACATTAAAATATTTTGATCCATGTCGTGTGTGGCTCGTGCTTTTTTCTACTTCGGGCCAACCCATTAAGCACAACCCAAATATACATCTATAAATATGCCAACACATGCACAATAAAAAATCATGGTTCTTGGAGGCTCAAGGTAGTTAGCTGATCCTCTATATATATGCAAAGAGAGAGGCTACACATTTACTCCCAAACCCTGGAAACATAGATAGAGACTTAGGCAACCATTTTTAGTACACACAACATTACTAATGTTATCGACAACAAATACTATGTAATCAAACCTTATATGCAAACGAACATTCTAGTCCGTTAGATCATGATTCAACTGTAAATATAACTATGATTTGTTAGGGTTTCTTTATAAATCTACATAACCCGGTGGTGGAAGGATTTATTGTTAAACGTGATACACAGTTGGATCATGATCTAATGGATTAGAACATTCGTTTGCACGTTTACACATAAGGACTAGATGTATAGTAGTTTTTTATTGTTACCAATGTTATCTTCGGACACTGTCTTATTTTGAGCGGGCCAAAATTATAAAATACCCGAAATCCAAAATTTTGACCCAAAATTCAATTTCTGGGTCCGAAAATCAATTTCTAGCCCAAAATTCGCATTAGAGCCCAAAATTCAAAGCAAATTTAATAAAAAATAAAATAAATAAATTTGACAAAAAGAAAACTTAATATTTCTATTAAGTTACCAGAGTTATGCAATTACCACCTCGTTAAAAATCCTTTTGTTACAAGGAAAAAGAGTATAAACAGCTCCATATAGTGTTCATAAGTTCAGTTCATGGTCTAATGTTCATAACAAAGTAAAATTACATTACATACTCTAATTCAAAGCTGCAAAAAAACATCTAACTAGAATCATCTCTAGTTTTGTGTTCTTTATCCAGCACATGAAACTGTGGAATTAAGTGCGGTTTTAATGGATATATGAGCATTTTCGTGTCTCTATATGGGTTATTTCGTGTATGTCTTAAATGGGTCGTGTTCGTGGCCGCCCGTGGCCCAAACCTGGGCTAACACTAAAATATTTCGGATCATGTCGTGTCTGGATTGTACTTTTTTCGTGCTTTAGATCAGTTCAACATGCTCATCCCAACTGTACACCTATAAACAATGATCTGAAACCAGATTTTAGTGTTCCTATTGAAGACTACTGCACGACATTGGATGAGCATGCTCCTTCAGTTCGGCGTGGAAGGACCCGCTCCTTTGTTTCACGTCAATACGCATATTGGTGTACATTCGGCCTCGCTCGATCCAAGTTTGAAAAATTCGACACGTTTAAATTTTGGTTCAGCACAGTTCGTAATTATTATGGGTCGTGCCGAATCGGCCATGGACTTAGTCCTTGGTCTATAGCCCGGCATGTGGATGCTTAAACATACCAAACTTATTTTGGGAGGACCAAAATAACAAGATGTTTAAAATTCAATTTCTGGCCTGGAAATCACATAAAGCCCAAAATCAAAACAAAATCAATACAAAATAATTAAAGATAAGGCAACAAATTTGACCAAAAGAAAACTTAATGTTTCTATTAAGTTGCTGGAGTTGTGCAATGACTGCATCATTAAAAAAACCTTCTGTCAATAAGAGAAAAGGAGCACAACCAGCTCTAGATAGAGTTTATACGTTCAGTCAATAAGAGAAAAAGAGCACAACAAAAGTAAAATTACATCACAACATCTAATTCAAATCTACAAAAGAAACATCTAACTAGCAAAAACTTTAGCTTTGCGTTATTTTAAGTGTATATAAATATGGAACTGAAAGTTGCCTAGAGGGGGGTGAATAGGCAAGTTAAATTTTTTTCAACAAAAACTAGAAGCAAACTGGGTAAAACTGAATTGATCTCGAAATTCACCCAGTTAACTTTGAAAATGAGATGTTCTAAATGATCCACAGGGTTCAAAGTAATAGATCTGAGAAGGGCACTTCTTAAAATCCACACACTAAAAAGATATAAACAAATCTTTCACGGAATGGTGAGAGAACGAAGAACATGTATAAGCACAATGAACAAGAACACAAGAGACACAAGATTTATCCCGAGGTTCAATCACACCACCAAGGTGCCCTACTTTCTCGTTGATGCGCCCACAAAGAGCCGGGTCTCTTTCAACCATAATCCTCCCTTTGCCGACCACAAAGGTCAAGCTCACACACTAATCTTTGCTCAAACGAGCGGATAATACAAACTTTCTTGTGGTCTTCCACAATATTTGGAGACTCACAAGAGACACCTAGTCGTCTAGGAGCTAGAAGCTCCAAGAGTAATGAATCCACAAAGAACTCGATGTAGTACCAAAGCTCGAATGAAGAAGAGCAAGAGAGATTTGGAGATGAAGCACAAAAACCGCAGCTTTCAAACTCACTCAAAGATATCTCTCCAAAGATTTGAAATGGGAGAGGCAAGAGATGTGTGAGAGAGAGTGGAAGGTGTTCTTCAAGTTAGAAATGGAGTTTGGGTCGTGCTCTTGTGTGGGGAGAGAGGTAGGAGTGAGTATATATAGGTAGGGCTTCAAAACTAGCCGTTGGACTGATTTTGGCTGTGGAGGACCGGTTGAACCGCCCCTAGGACCGGTTCAACCGCCTGGGGCAGGCTGACAGTCAGTCTCCCAGTCAGACTGGCAGACTGCAGGTCATACTGCAAAAATAGGTCCTGACACCGGTTGAACCGCCCCTAGGTCGGTTAAACCGCCTGGGAGTCAGACTGGAAGTCAGTCTGCCAGTCAGGAGGTCAGACCGTTAGGTGACCCTGACACCGGTTGAACCTCCCCTCGGACCGGTTCAACCGGTTTTGACCAGTGAGGTCCAGAAAAAAAACCCCCGCTGAACTTTCCATGGACCCTGGTTGAACCTCTCTGGACACCGGTTGAACCTGCCCTGGACCCTGGTTGAACTTGAAGTTCAACTGGAGTTGAGAAAGTTCAACTCAGCTGAAGTTCAGCTCAGCTGCAGTTGAAGAAGCTCAACTCAGCTGAAGTTCAGCTCAACTGAAAAGCTCAGCTGCAGTTGAAGAAGTGAAAGGGAATTAGGCTTACACCTTTTTCCTAATTGATTTTGGTGGTTGAATTGCCCAACACAAATAATTGGACTAACTAGTTTGCTCTAGTCTATAAGTTTTATAGGTGCCAAAGGTTCACAATAAGCCAATAAAAAGACCAAGAAAGGGTTCAAACAAAGAGAGCAAAATACATCCCAAAAGGCACCCTGGTCTGGCGCACCGGACTGTCCGGTGTGCCACCGGACAGTGTCCGGTGCACCAGGGCACTCGAAGCTGAACTCGCTACCTTCGGGAAAATCAGAGGGCGCTCCGCTATAATTCACCGGACAGTGTCCGGTGAGTCACCGGACAGTGTCCGGTGAGTCACCGGACAGTGTCCGGTGAGTCACCGGACAGTGTCCGGTGCACACCGGACTGTCCGGTGTGCCAGCGGAGCAACGGCTACCTCGCGCGCAACAGTCGACTGCAACGCATTAAATGCGTGCCTGCACGCGCAGAGGACAGAGGACGCGCAGTTGGCGCACCGGACAGTCTACAGGACCTGTCTGGTGCACCACCAGACAACCTAGAGGCCCCACAAGTCAGAGCTCCAACGGTCGAACCCCAACGGCTCGCTGACGTGGCTGGCGCACCGGACTGTCCGGTGCGCCATGCGACAGCAGTCTTCCAACGACCATTTTTGGTGGTTGGGGCTATAAATACCCCAACCACCCCACATTCAATGGCATCCAAGTTTCTACACTTCTACACCTTACAAGAGCTATAGCATTCAATACAAGACACACCAAAGAGATCAAATCCTCTCCCAACTCCACACAAAGCTTTAGTGATTAAAGAGAGTGATTTGTTGTGTTCATTTGAGCTCTTGCGCTTGGATTGCTTCTTTCTTCCTCCATTCTTGTGATCAAACTCAATTGTAACCAAGGCAAGAGACACCAATTGTGTGGTGGTCCTTGCGGGGACTTTGTGTCCCGTTTGATTGAGAAGAAGAAGCTCACTCGGTCTAAGTGACCGTTTGAGAGAGGGAAAGGGTTGAAAGAGACCCGGTCTTCGTGACCACCTCAACGGGGAGTAGGTTTGCAAGAACCGAACCTCGGTAAAACAAATCATCGTGTCTTGCTCTTTATTCGCTCACGATTTGTTTTGCGCCCTCTCTCTCGGACTCGTTTCTATTTCTAACGCTAACCCGGCTTGAAGTTGTGCTTAAGTTTGTAAATTTCAGATTCGCCCTATTCACCCCCCCTCTAGGCTACTTTCAAGAAGTTCAGCTGCTTTTCAACAAGAACACCCTAGGTTTCTCAAACCTAACCGCGATCAACCATAGAACGTTCAAGAGATTTTTGGTTTTCAAAAATAGCTTTTGAATATAGAGGCTTGAGCTTTGGCAAACACCAACCTTCTTTTTGGATCCCTCTTTATAGTACGACGATTCCTATA
Source organism: Zea mays (assembly GCF_902167145.1). NCBI lineage: Eukaryota > Viridiplantae > Streptophyta > Magnoliopsida > Poales > Poaceae > Zea > Zea mays. The sequence continues at coordinate 81,062,771 of NC_050096.1, read as the reverse complement.
CTCAAGTTAAATAAAATATTATTAAGTAAACTCCTTGAGTCATTGGTGTCTCATGTGTGATTTCTCCATGGCGTTGCTTCATAAGGATCACAAACATCTTTGTCTCACCTTTTGAAGCAAACACAACTCAAACCCTATGACTTGTACCATATCACCATATATGAGTTCAAATCATGGTTTCAAGTCACCTTACTGATGCATCAACATGTTATAACTTTTCATAGCTGATTAGTTCATCGACTTAGTGCAAGTACTCTCTTCTTCACCTTAGCCATGGTACCTCGGTCTACAAGCCGTCGCTTGGCCTTCACCTTCACTTAGTTCCTCGAAGCCTTTTCCTTGCTATCTTCACCCTATCAAGCCATTCTTGAGTCACATCATTTTGAGCATCCATTGAGAGAATCATTTCTTCAATATTGCGAACCTTGCTTGAATGTCTTATAGATATAACTGTTAAGATTAATCAAGCTCTAGTTTGATTCTCATAGAAGCATATATGGACTGATAGTAATATGGTCAAGCCAATTCACGATTTCTCATATCTTATTCACTTTGGCTTGACCTATCCTCTTAATCACTTCATCCTTTATTCTGATCATATGTATGTAGTGATTTCTCAGGTCTTGTCCATATATTCAAACCAATATAGAGATCATATTATATCTATTTGCATTGTCTCACTGGTTATTTAACCTTGTGTTGAACCTTTGTTCACTGTCATTATACACTATTCAAGTATGTTCATCATTCTGAATTTCTTGTTCAACACTTAGCAAACTTGTTAGTCTTTTAAATGTGTTGTCATCCAAATCACCAAAACTCACAAAAGGGATGAATGCACTTTCAGGAACGAAGTGCGGTTTTAATGAATATATATACTTTTTTCGTGCCTCTTTATAAGTCATTTTCTGTCTTCCTTAAATCGCTTGGCCTTCACCTTCGCTTAGTTCCTCGAAGCCCTTTCCTTGCTATCTTCACCCTATCAAGCCATTTTTGAGTCACATCATTTTGAGCATCCATTGAGAGAATCATTTCTTCAATATTGCGAACCTTGCTTGAATGTATTATAGATATAACTGTTAAGATTAATCAAGTTCTAGTTTGATTCTCATAGAAGCATATATGGACTGATAGTAATATGGTCAAGCCAATTCACGATTCCTCATATCTTATTCACTTTGGCTTGACCTATCCTCTTAATCACTTCATCCTCTATTCTGATCATATGTATGTAGTGATTTCTCAGGTCTTGTCCATATATTCAAACCAATATAGAGATCATATTATATCCATTTGCATTGTCTCACTGGTTATTTAACCTTGTGTTGAACCTTTGTTCACTGTCATTATACACTATTCAAGTATGTTCGTCATACTAAATTTCCTGTTCAACACTTAGCAAACTTGTTAGTCTTTTAAATGTGTTGTCATCCAAATCATCAAAACTCACAAAAGGGATGACTGCACTTTCAATCTCCCCCTTTTTGGTGATTGATGACAACACATTTAAAGCTTACATGAGATTTAATAAATAAGATTTTGAATCCTATGATATAGTTTCCTCCCCCTAAATATGGGCATTTCAGAAAATAACACTTTTGTACTCAAATGCCAAAAGCACATATTTGGGTCAAAGTATGGAGACAACTTATATCATACTATTTATGGGGTGGAGTGTGTCATAAAATAAACGTGATGCTCATGACATAGTATGCACTCATCAATTTTCTATATCTTATGTTTTTCTTATGACTTCCCCTTTTGTTAATTATTTCTCCCCTTTAAAAGTCTTCTAACACTTAGTTACATAAGACTAAAGGTAAGATTTAATGCAAAATTTCTCCCCCTTTGTCATAAATATTCAAAAAAAGATACAAAGAATATAAAGGCTAGAAATTATGATTAAGCAAGATGGGAACACACTATTATGAAAAGGGTCCTTAGATGGCACAAAGGTAATGGAGAAGTGACATGAAGTGATGTACCTTTGCATTTTACCTTTTCAAGGGGAGTTCCAAACTTGTGTCGGATTTACAATTCATTTGCAAGCTCTTGTTGGTATAGTTGTGACATAGGTCCGAGATATTAAATGAAGATTGTCATACTAAATCGAAGGTGAAACTTGATACCTAGAGTCTAGATGTCACCTAGCATTTTCTTATCACAACAAGAGGCAACATGAAAATTGCACAAGTATGGATTATGCAACTAGTGATCATGTATGAAAATATCAATTGAAAAACACCAATTGATACAATTTTATAGATAAGCAGATCACTAATAGCATATTACACTAAGTTCTCCTCATGTTTTAGTGCACACATATATATGAATTCAATTGATATCTGTTGAGAGTACTTATTTGCAACTTAAAGTACCATTGGCATAAAAGGAGTATCAATTGAACATAATCATGCAATATAAAAAACATGTGCACTATTTAATCAATTAAGTTCTAGACAGGAGAATTTATAAGCTATGCTACTTTATACATTTGCAATCCAAAAGGATGTGATACATGTTTACCAATTTTAGATGATGTTGGAGTAGCATATAAAAGAGAAACTCATTCCCTTATGAAATATATGAAAGATACATTTATTGGAGCAAAGAATCTTTGATACCCATCAAATTTGAAGTGGAAGCGATTGTCTTTGCCCGAAAATTCCTTTCTAATTTGAGACTACACACATAATAGACTTGGAAATGAAGTTAGTCTCAAAGATTCAAATTATAGACCATTCTCCCCCTAAATGTGTGCATACAAGTGATGAATACTTGTTTAGCTTATGCACTTGGACTTATGAGGCCAGGGGATTAAGTTATACAATTTGAACCTTGGTACAAATAAAGTATGAAAATATGAAATTGCACCAATTGAAGGAATTACTCATAATCAAAATGTATACTAATAGACATGATATGCAATATTTTAAGCCAAGATTCTTGAGAAGTTAGCATGTTTGACTCATACCTCACTAAGATGACTTAAGACTAACTTATGACATCACCACAAGAGGTATTAATCAAATATCTAGAGATTCTTTAATCGTCACCACAAGTGCAACCTTATGATGTGACTTAAGATATTGCATATACATGCATACACTAGCATGTAAGAGCCTAGATACACAAATGTAATACACTAATTCATGGCGTGACACACCTTAGTTCTATGTCACATGGTCTCCATTATAATAATGAATTTCCATCTTATCTTTTGATAGGCTTGACATTTCAAAGAGAAACTTATCCTCTTCAAACGATCAGGAGGAACTCATTTTCTTGATAGGTTCAAGAGAAACTCATTTTCATTTCTATGGAACCATTCATCCTCATTTAATGTTCTCCAAGGTGTGAGACTACACAACATGAACTTGAAAGAAATCATTAGTTTCACAGGATATAGGCTAAACTCTCCCTCAATTTGTGCATGTAAGAGTGCACAAAGTACACATATGCACATCAACAATACGAGGTTAAAGGAGAAGTTTGCACTATATCTTGGTTTAACATAACATGCTTTAAATAGATGGTGAAAATTATACCAATTAAAAGTTTAAGAACTAAAAGTATATCAATTGAAATCTTGAAGGGTAAAGCATGCTAATATGAACCTCAAACCTCATAATGAAGGATATCATATAAATATGTCACTACATCTTCATTATTTGGTTGACAAAAAATTATAACTCCCTTCTTGAATCACTGTGATCTCTTTTCTTTTTACGATTTCATCCAACCAAGTGATCATGAACTTCTTTCATCTTTTCTTGATTCGATCATACTTGATATGAGATCAATTGAAACTCAATGATTGAAACAACCAAGACCCTTATATTTGTAGATTTTGAATTCATCTTCAAAGAACTTGGGAGGACCTTGTTGAAACACTTAGAAAAGAGAGCATTAGAAACACAAAGGAGGGTTTCACAAATGATGATCCTTATATGTGGATGGCAAATGTATCATCATTCTTAGAACCCAAAAGGATAGATTAAATTCTTTTAAATTAGTGCACACATATGATTGATGTCAAAGTTATATGCACTATTGAACATTTTATATTGCAATGAAATTAATCTATATTATGGTACATCCCACTAAGGATAGAATACTAAAACAATTGAAGGAGAGGAAGTTTTCATACCTTGGCCTCTTATCAACTTCATCTTACTTTAGTTGAATAGTATCCTTAAGCTTGTGATTTATCCAATTTAAAACAAGCACCATCTCTTAACATAGATTTTCTATGGATAAACTCAACACAAGAGATGGCATTAGTAGCACAAGCACTAGTTTCTTATTTAGCAACCCTTTATATGCGAAAGACAAGCGTGTTGCTAAAAATAGAGAAACCTCATAATATGGACTAAATTTCCCTTGAGCCCTTATGCACAATATATTTTGAATGATATGGATAATATGCATGGTTATTCAATGAAGTCTAAAGGGCTAACTTAATCCATATTATGGTGAGTGTCTAATATAGAAGAATCAAATCCAAATTAACTAGAGAGAGTACATCACATAGTTTTGGATTTGTTGACCATATGATAATATTCATTTATCTTCCAATTGGACCTTTATTTCATAATCAATAGTTGATGTATATACTCAAATGCTTCTTTTCCCTTAGTGGCTACACAAGTCACAAAAGAGATAAGATTTGAAAATAATATGCACTTGAGATTCAGTTGTTACCACCCTTGCTACTATCTCCAAATATGATTTATATATTCATTATCGAGCACCCAACTTGATCCATTGAAGGAGTGATCACATTCCTTATTGTGGCCTTTCTCTTTGTGTAGGCATCCACATATACTTGACAACCATCTTACTATGGTTCCAAGTTAATATGTAAACTCACAGATAAGAGCAAGAGTTAAGAATAGGAGCCTTTTCTCCTTTTCTTGATACATCATTGTGTTGCCTTCTTGATGATGAACCTAGCTTGACCTTGGGTGCACCTACCTTATCAAGGTTAGTCGCACAAGCATTTATATCATAAAGACAAGTTATGCATGGAATTTACAACTTAGTGATCCAATTCAATGTGAAGCATATGGATACCGATTGAAGTAGATTTCTAAGATATCAAAATATGGGTTTCCAAAATTTAGAGAGTATGGATCACTAATTGTACCTTTTACAGTTTAAAAATCATATCCATGTTAGTGCATATGTATGTGATGAATATCAACAAAAAGGATTCTTATGCACTTTTAGATTTAACGATAAGGGAATTTTAAACTGTATCAAGAGTAGCTATTTAGAAAACAAAGATTACAATCCATATGAATGAGATACAAATTTACCATCTTGGATTGTCTTAGTATAGCTTACTCAAGGGAAACTTATTCTCTACGACACAAGATATATAATGTTCTCCCACTAGATATGTGCATCAAGTATTTGAATGACTTGCCACATGCACTTTCAATTCAGTTAAGAGTCTCATGAGGAGTACATTACATATCATGGTCAAGGCATGACAAATTTGCAATGAATCAACTTATGCCTAAAAATACTTACCACCATACAGAACATACCATTTGTTATATCAATTGAAAGGTGTTACTATATGAAATGGTGTCATCTAAATATTCTTCTTTTCTTCATTTGTGGAGACTTCCTTCTTTAGCTTGTTATCTCTTTTCCTTCTAAAATTAGTCGAAAAGCACTTTGAAAAGAGGTATTAGTAGTACAAGGAAGTATTTAATGAATGATGATATTTATATATGAATGGCAAATAAATCATCATTTATGAGGCATAAAGGCATAAATTAAATTCCTTTTAAGTTAATGCACATGGAGGAGTGAATTAACAATATGCACCAATTTACAAATTTAAGCCAAAAGGAATTTAACCTTCATATTGACATTTTTTCCATAGAATAGATTATTACCAATTGAAAGAATGTCACTTGAAAGAAACTATTATTGGTCGCATACCAAATGAAACAACTAGTTCCATACCTTTGCCTTGAGCATTCCTAATCTTTCTTTTAGGTGAAGATTAACCTTTAATGCTTGTGATTTTACCAATTGAAAGAGCACAATCTCTACTTATGAATTTCCATGAAATATCTTAAAAGAGATTGCATTTGAAACACAAGCAATAGCTTCCTATTTAGCAACCTCTAGTATATAAATCATAAGAAGGTTACTAAAATAAGGAAACCTCATGATATGAACTAAATTACCCTTACAAACATCATGCATAATACTGATTTAAACATGGTGAAAATAGCATGATTATTTAATTAAGTTTACATGGAAAGTTTAATTCATAGCACGGTGAGTAATTAATGTAGAAGGCTCAAAACCAATTTAAACAAGAAGGAATACATCACATAGTATTAGATTTATCTTCTTTGAATGTTGAATGGCACATTTCATGTGAGAAACACATTCTCATGTTGTGAGACTACATAAACACTTAGATAGAAACATTAGTCTCACAACTCTAGTCATATAGAGAATTCCCCTTTTGGTAAGTGCTTTAAGAATTTGAATTTCTTACTTAGCACCCTATTCATTTAAGAACATGGGATAATGCTCTTTATGTCTAGGTCATGGCAATAATACGATAATTAATTTGCAATATGCCACAAATTAATTATCATCAATTAAAGTATGTAGATTGCCACATATAAGAATAACAAATATGCAATCTACCATATGATTGGAACTATTCAAAGATAAGGTAAAATATTTTAAGTTCATTCTCAAGTGCTTCATTTTTCCTTTATATGGCTACGAAAGACACAAAGGAATATACTAATTAAAAGCAATGTGCACTTAAGATTTAATTTTTACCATCCTTTAGATATCCCTTAGCTGTAGACCTTTTGCTTGATTCCCACAAAGGTTAATCCTTATTCCCTACAACACAAATTCTTGCTAGAGATGAATATGAAGTAAGTGATATAACAACTAAATTCATTTTTGGGTCAATCTTAAAGGATAGACAATGTAAGATTGATAGCTTGAGATAAGGATTGAGTTAAACTACTCAAGCACCATAAAGCTTCATATCATCTCTAGGTACCTGCAAAACTTATTAAGTAAATTTTGGTACCCATCTCATGATGGGTCCATCAAGGTTAGCCAATAAGGACTTAGGCACCCAAATAGCCTTGGTCCTAGAATGTGGTGAACTCATCACCTTTCTAGCACAAGAGTCAAATTTGGGTCTCCTAATCATATTTGAATGTATTGCCAAGTTAGGCTTAGGAGTTTTACCCTTTGGACAAACCTTGAATAGATGACCCTTTTCACGGCAATTGTAACAAATGTGGTGCTTGTCCTTGCAATGCATTTGTCTTTTGCTTTCATCCTTTTTGATGGTCATCTTTCTTGATCGTGCAAGGTCTTGATTCTTCATGTGGGGGCATGAATCAATTTCATGATCCTTCTCCTAGCATCCATAGCACATTCTATCGCTTCTCTTTGATCTTTCTTTGTTGAAGCACATAGGTACATTGTTAGAGCAAATAGTATGAGCATTAATTTTCTCACCTTGAATTTTGCTCATGCGCTTCTTGGAAAGCTTGGTATTCTTTTGAAGGGGTTTTGTGCATGCTACGGTTGTCCCCTTCTCAAGCTTTTTCACCATATTATCACGGTTATCTTTAGAAGGTTGAGCATGACACTTTCCCTTCAATTGAGTCAAGCTCCTTTTTAGCCTCTCATTTTCTTCCTTGAGCTCATTGTTTTCTTTTGCATAGGAAACATTACTTGTTCCTGAAAATTCTTGCTAAATGGAAGATTGGCTTTCTTGAGAGCAACATTTGTTAGCACATGATAATAAAGTTTCTATTTGAGTACATGTGCATATGTGAGGTTGATATGATTTCAAGTTAGTTAACACAACCTCATGAGTCATTTCTAACATGATATGTGAATCCATCAATTTATTATAAGAGCACACAATCATATCATGTTTTTCTTGCAAAGCTATATTTTCAATATTTAGGTTTTCTATCGTGTTCTTGAGCATAGTATTTTCTTTTTCTAATTGAGCAACACATGATAAAGCATTTGAAGTACTAGTTTGCTCAATTAAAACCTTTTCGTACCTTTGGACCAAATGATCATGAGAGCACTTTAGCTTCTCATGCTCTTTGGTCAACTTCTCTAAGTCTTCGATTTTTCTGATGAGGAAGTCTTCTTGCTTATAAAGCATTCCTTTTTGTTCTTCCGCTCTTTTCATGAGTTTGAGCAAGCTCATCCAATTTTTCTTGCTTAGTTGAGCGAAGAATTGTTGAAGATCGTCCTCATCTTCACTATCACTTTCATGCTCCTCGTCATCCTCAATTTCGCTTTCACTGTCACTCCCATTAGTGACAAAGCACATATGAGAAGTGGATTTGAAAGACGAACCCTGTGAAGAGGTGGATTCGTTGTTTGGTCTCCATCGATCATTTTATTCTTCTTCAATCTTGTTCTTCGCCTCATCTTCCTTCATTGAGGAACATCCTTTCGGCGATTCTCATGGCAAGATCTATTGCCCTAGGATCAACATCTGCACCAAAAGATGAAGTCGAGACAACCTCAACTTTTTCAAGCTTAGAAGAACTTTCATTTCTTAGCCCCCCCGATATGATCTTTTCCTCACACGGTTAAGCGTTAGAACGAGGATTAGGCTCCGATACCAATTGAAAGTTGCCTAGAGGGGGGTGAATAGGCAAGTTAAAACTTTTTTCAACAAAAACTAGAAGCAAATTGGGTAAAACTGAATTGATCTCGAAATTCACCCAGTTAACTTTGAAAATGAGATGTTCTAAATGATCCACAGGAAAGTAATAGATCTGAGAAGGGCACTTCTCAAAATCCACACACCAAAAAGATATAAACAAATCTTTCACGGAATGGTGAGAGAACGAAGAACATGTATAAGCACAATGAACAAGAACACAAGAGACACAAGATTTATCCCGAGGTTCGATCACACCACCAAGGTGCCCTACTTTCTCATTGATGCGCCCACAAAGAGCCGGGTCTCTTTCAACCATAATCCTCCCTTTGCCGACCACAAAGGTCAAGCTCACACACTAATCTTTGCTCAAACGAGCGGGTAATACAAACTTTATTGTGGTCTTCCACAAGATTTGGAGACTCACAAGAGACACCTAGTACCAAAGCTCGAATGAAGAAGAGCAAGAGAGATTTGGAGATGAAGCACAAAAACCGCAGCTCTCAAACTCACTCAAAGATTTCTCTCCAAAGATTTGAAATGGGAGAGGCAAGAGATGTGTGAGAGAGAGTGGGAGGTGTTCTTCAAGTTAGAAATGGAGTTTGGGTCGTGCTCTTATGTGGGGAGAGAGGTAGGAGTGAGTATATATAGGTGGGGCTTCAAAACTAGTCATTGGACTGATTTTAGCTGTGGAGGACCGGTTGAACCGCCCCTAGGACCGGTTCAACCGCCTGGGGCAGGCTGACAGTCAGTCTCCCAGTCAGACTGGCAGACTGCAGGTCAGACTGCAAAAACAGGTCCTGACACCGGTTGAACCGCCCCTAGGCCGGTTCAACCGCCTGGGAGTCAGACTGGCAGTCAGTCTGCCAGTTAGGAGGTCAGACCGGTCAGGTGACCCTGACACCGGTTGAACCTCCCCTAGGACCGGTTCAACCGGTTTTGACCAGTGAGGTCCAGAAAAAAAAACCCGGCTGAACTTTCCTTGGACCCCGGTTGAACCTCTCTAGACACCGGTTGAACCTGCCCTGGACCCCGGTTGAACTTGAAGTTCAGCTGGAGTTGAGAAAGCTCAACTCAGCTAAAGTTCAGCTCAGCTGCAGCTGAAGAAGCTCAACTCAGCTGAAGTTCAGCTCAGCTAAAAAGCTCAGCTTAATTATATTTTAATATAATTAAGTAAACTCCTTGAGTCATTGGTGTCTCATGTGTGATTTCTCCATGGCGTTGCTTCATAAGGATCACAAACATCTTTGTCTCACCTTTTGAAGCAAACATAACTCAAACCCTGTGACTTGTACCATATCACCATATATGAGTTCAAATCATGACTTCAAGTCACCTTACTGATGCATCAACATGTTATAACTTTTCATAGCTGATTAGTTCATCGACTTAGTGCAAGTACTCTCTTCTTCACCTTAGCCATGGTACCTCGGTCTACAAGCCGTCGCTTGGCCTTCACCTTCACTTAGTTCCTCGAAGCCCTTTCCTTGCTATCTTCACCCTATCAAGCCATTCTTGAGTCACATCATTTTGAGCATCCATTGAGAGAATCATTTCTTCAATATTGCGAACCTTGCTTGAATGTCTTATAGATATAACTGTTAAGATTAATCAAGCTCTAGTTTGATTCTCATAGAAGCATATATGGACTGATAGTGATATGGTCAAGCCAATTCACGATTTCTCATATCTTATTCACTTTGGCTTGACCTATCCTCTTAATCACTTCATCCTTTATTCTGATCATATGTATGTAGTGATTTCTCAGGTCTTGTCCATATATTCAAACCAATATAGAGATCATATTATATCTATTTGCATTGTCTCACTGGTTATTTAACCTTGTGTTGAACCTTTATTCACTGTCATTATACACTATTCAAGTATGTTCATCATACTGAATTTCTTGTTCAACACTTAGCAAACTTGTTAGTCTTTTAAATGTGTTGTCATCCAAATCACCAAAACTCACAAAAGGGATGAATGCACTTTCAGGAACGAAGTGCGGTTTTAATGAATATATATACTTTTTTCGTGCCTCTTTATAAGTCATTTTCTGTCTTCCTTAAATGGGTTGCGCCTGTACCTGCCCATGGGCCACGACCTCGACCTTATCCATGGGGCGGATTAAACCGACATTAAAATATTTCTATTCGTGTCGTGCTTGTATCGTGCTTTTTTCTGTTTCAGGCTAACCCATTAAGCACAACCCAAGTGTACATCTATAAATATGCCAACACACGCACAATAAAAAATCATGGTTCTTGGAGGCTCAAGGTAGTAAGCTAGTCATGTATATATATGCAAAGAGCGAGGCTACACCTTTACTCCTAAACGCTGGAAACACAGATAGAGATTTGGACAACCATTTTTAGTACACACAACATTAGTAATGTTATCGACAACAGCTACTATGTAATCAGCCTGTTGAGCCCGCTTTTGAGCCGGCGGACGGTCCGGCCCTGAGGCCGGACGGTCCGCGGTCCGGACAGTCCGCGCCTGTGGGCCGGACGGTCCGCGCATGCGCAGAGCAGTTTAGGGTTCCGAGTTTTGTGCTACGATTGTTAGCTATATTCGCGGGATTAGCTCGGAATCAGTTGTGTAAAGGGTCCAGCCCCCCTCCTCTATAAATAGAGAGGTCTACGGCCGATTTGCAATCATCAATCGAATCAATACAACTTCTATTCGCATTTATTTCCAATACAATTAGGAGTAGTTCTAGTCTAGTTCTAGTTTAGCCTCTCAATCCCCAAATTCTTCGCCTCTCTTCGACTCTACGTCGATTAGAGGAGTCTAGGTCGGCCGGCCCGAGCCTAGACAACCCCAAGGATCTCTCCTCCCCGACGGGGTCCCTCCCGGGAGCGAGATCCAGGCGCCGCCGGTGATCTTCCGTCGCCCCTGCGCACGCGCGGACCGTCCGGCCCCAGGGCGCGGACCGTTCGACTGTCAGGCAGGAAACCCTAGCCCCTGTGCCAGGTCGCGGATGTAGGATCTAGGACACCGGCTAGAGGGGGGGTGAATAGACGGTTTTGACTAAAAACAACAATGCTAAATAAATTTAATCAATACAACAAGAGGAATAAATTAACTGGTGTCAATAAGTAAACAATGTATGAAAGACAACTACGGAGATTGAATACTTGAAGAACAACAAGCAAAACACTAATCAATTGCAAGGCAATAAGTAATGCTAGAAGGAATAGACACGAAATTTATCCCGTGGTATCGGTGATTTGCCGATCACCCCTAATCCACGTTGAGGTGGACTTCAAGCTTCACTTGCTCCTCTATCAAGACACGACTTGATCTTTGAGCCAAGTGGACAAGAAGTCACTCAATACCTCGATTCCACTAATGTCACCTTTGCCGCTCCGGCGAGGTAGGCGCGAACCCCTCACAATCCACACCGCGGCTTCTCCACAATCTTCTTGGAGAGCTCGACGGAGACAATCACCCGAGCCGTCTAGGAGGCAGCAACCTCCAAGAGTAACAAGCCAACGACGCTTGCTCGGTGTACCACCTAGTGCCTCAAGAATCACCAAATGATGCAAATGCACTAGGAACTCTCAATCTCTCACTAGAATGCAATCTCAAGCAAAGAGTGTGAGAGAGTGAGTTGGAGGATCACAAATGAGCTTAATGTGTGCAAGGAATGGCCAAGAGAGCTCTCTCACACGAGCTACCCTTCTATTTATAGCCCCCCATCTAAAACCAACTGTTATGTGCAAAAGGGGGCAATTCTGCGCACACGTGGACCGTCCGCGCCCTAGGCCCGGACGGTCCGCCGTACATCATAACGGCTATAATGACCGTTGAAACATGTCAGAGCTGACTCAAAAGGAGGGTCCGGACAGTCCGCCCTTCAAGGCCGGACCGTCCGCGACGTGGCAAGTTCAAACACCCGAGCCTCGGATCAAACGGAGTTAACACATGCGGACCGTCCGGCTATAAATCTCGGACGGTCCGGGACCTGAGACTGTACTGTCCGGACTGGTCCCCCGGACAGTCCGTAGTACAAATCTATAAAAACACACAGTCCCTGTCCAAAACGATTTTGACACATGCGGACCGTCCGCACCTCACAGGCGGACCGTCCGCCTATAATTCAGGGACTGGCCCGAAGCCACCCTTCTTTGGACATGACTGCGGACGGTCCGGCCCTAAGGCCCGGACGGTCCGCAGTGCCATAGAACACAATGTCAATACAGAAGGTCAGACTTCGGACCCCTCTGGAGGATCGCGGACGGTCCGCCCCCAAGGGCCGGACAGTCCGCGCGACCATGACTTCGCACCTTTCAAACATGCTTTTGAATGAACTTTCAACTCACGAAATGAGAAGCGCTGTTAGTCCTCATGCAAATGCAACTACTTGATGCTTTATGAGGCACTAAGTTTTACACAGATCTGAGTCATTGACCCCTCTTAATAGTACGGCTATCTAGCCTACCAATCCGGTCAGGTATCTTCTCTAAACTCCTCAAGACCGGCAGAAGTAAAACCTATATTATACCTTTTCCTTCATCTGATCCACAACCAATGCGTATGACTTTTCAACATTTCCTGTTATATGTGGTCCAACCCTGCATTCTTATTTCTCCAAGAATCGTTAGTCCACAAGTAGCTGTCATTAATTACCAAAACATTACCAAAGGGGCCTAGATGATTCACAATCTCCCCCTTTTTGGTAATTGATGACAACACCACATAGTATATTAAAGAGAAGTTTAGTTTCTCCAAATCTCTCTCATACCTAAGGTATAAGATAGATCTTGGAGATGAGTTTCATAGGACTTATCTTGATTTGAAGTTCTGTCCGAGAGATAGATAAATCCCAATAAGAAACTCAGTATGTAAGAAAGGCTCCCCCTAAGTGTGTGCAGGATTGTTTGAAGTTGAAGATATAACACACATAATATATTAGAGCTTGATGGAGACTTTCCTACAATCATGGTTATCGAGGCATACAAGATATGATCCGTAGAGTGAGCGCAACAATTATAATCACACCTCGATTAACCACACACAGAGTAATTTTGAACTAAGACATAGTTCATCCCACAGAATATTACAGATAATAGTCCACAGACATACGACATAGAGTTAACAGGTCAAGCCAGTTCCAAATGCATAAGACATAAACTAATGCAAGCGTCATGAAAAGGTAAAATGCATATGCATGGTCTTAATGTCCACATAACACCACCAACTCCCCCTGAAGGAGACGCCAGATAACCCCACCAACTTCTCTTCCACTTCTCTCCCCCTTTGGCATCAATTTCCATAAAGGAGAAGCCTCACTGGTCACTCGGCGGCGGATGCATGTTGTAATAATGAGTGCTGAAGGTGTCAAATAGGGAGGAGAACTGGCTAAAATCCTGCTGAAGCTGCTGCTGCCTCTGACTTATATCATGCATGTTGTCATTTGTAGAAAGATTGTCAAATTGACTGGAGAGAGCACCCATATTATCTTGAAAACTCTGTTGCATATTATTCAGCCTGGTCATGATGGGATCAGTGACATTAGTGTGAATTTGATCACGAAAGTCAGAAAATTCAGAGTTGAGCGCATCCCAGTTATTGTCAAAGCGAGACTGCATGTCATCGAGGCGGTGATCCACATGTGTCATCAGGCCCTCAAAGCGAGTATCAATATGAGTCTCAAGCCCTTGCTGCATAGTGTGAAAATAAGGATCAAAGTATCCTGGAGCAGGCTCCCAATAGTGCTGAGGCTGAGGAGGAGGTGGAGGAGGAGGCATCTGCTGTCCCTCAACATTAGGAGCTGCTCCACCCTCATAGCCAGGGTCTTCCTCATCATCTGGAAAGGGAGTGAGTGGCCTGGTGAGAAACCCTATCTCATTCTTGAAAGGCATGAATGGTGTGTGAACAATCTCACATGGGCCCTCAAATCTTGTCTTGGATTTGATGAGAGCCATAATGTAAGGAGCATATGCTAAATTTTGATTTTTGTCCATTTTCAAATCATTAAGCTGCCTCATCATGAAAAGAACAATATTCATGACTTCACCATTCATGATGTGTTGGATGATGTTCCAGAACTTATCCCGTATTTTACTCTTATCACCACTCTTGGGAAGAATGGTGACTCTGGCAATCTTGTTGATTACAGCAGGATGATGTCTGAGTCCTGCTGTCTCTCCAAACCTCCTGGGTATACCAAGCCTGGCTGGCTCATAAAACTGCACAAAATCCTCAAAATTATCTTCAGTATAAAGATCCAGCCCAGCAGAAATGGTGCCATAGTTCAGACTGTTTGCAGCGGCAAAGTCAGCAAAGGAAGCAGAATAGCGCTTGAAGCCAGTCATCCAGGTGATAGATTCTTCTTCAATGTCAATCTCTGAGGTAGCCAGAAATTGTTTAACAGCCATTTCATTGAAATCTGTGCGTTGCCCCATAAACTGATATAGTCCACATGTTTCAAATTTAGGGATCAGACCCTCCATGACAGATTGACCGAGCAAGAAGGACCAATCAATCACCTGATGCTTATGAAAATTGGTATCCACCAGGGTGCCCCAAAAAACATCAAACTGCAGCTGAGTGTGAAAAAACTGGATATTTGTATCAGATGGCAGAGTATACTGGTTCACAGTCCGTCTAGAGCAGTACTCAGCCATAGAAAATCTCCGCTTGGGATAAGTCCAGCCTTGGGTATCAATGGGATAATCGGGATGAACATGAGGAAAATCTTCAGCATCCATGGATTCAGTGCCCCCAGCTGAGGATTGGGCCTCTGAATCAGTGGTTGGTGTATAGTCATCATCATTTCCACGAGGGCGCTTGGATTTAAAGCGACCTGCAAGTTTCTTGCGGAGACCACCAAAACCACTGCAACAATGTGACAGACATCCATAGATAAATAATTGATACCAATCACCACTATAAAAAGAATGGAACTGTAATGCTCTGCCAGGGTCCAGACGGTCCGCGCTAGGGGGCCGGACAGTCCGCGCCAGAGGCCCGGACGGTCCGCGTCCACCAGGCGGACGGTCCGCGACCGACCAGGGGCAACTCCAAAGAACCCTAGCCACCACAAAAGTTTGATTTGATGATTTTGCAGAGAATACCCATCTAAACAAGTTCAAAATTTTGCATAGCATGGACATTGAGGAGAACTATCAATCCCACCAATCAGATTTTGAAACCCACTGCTCAATTTCAGATCAGAGAGGAAACCCAAATAATCTCAAAAGGGAAGAAATTTGATGAAATCACAAGATTGAAGATACCGTGATGAAGACATGTTGATGAAATGTTGCCAAAAGCTGTCGGACTGTCCGCACGCAACTTCACTTCACCGTCCGCGCACACTCAACACAAGAGAGTATTTTGCGAGTGGAGAGCAAGAGAGGAAGAGCGAGTGAGCACAAATGACAAGTCTGCGGCCACTGGTCGACTTTACTGCCCTGTCGCGGACGGTCCGCGCTGGGGCGGCGGACGGTCCGCGCCCTGATGTGTGCAGACGGTCTGCGAGGCTGAACGGACTGTCCATTTCCTGATGCTGCGGACGGTCCGCGGTCCATGGGCGGACGGTCCGCGGCCTGATACTCATTTTTCAAATTGCTGTCCGCTTTCTGATTTTGAATTTCGAATCCGAGTTGGTGCTTATATATGGACATTTCGACCACTCCAAGAGGTAGTATGCATGCATATATATATTATGTAATTGAGTAGTGCAAAATTGTTGAATTAAACTATCTAGAGCAATTTGGAATGAAAAATGCACCAATAATACCAAATAAATAGCATAAAGAGCATATTTAGACCCTAGATGCAATACGACACATGTGTGATCAACTTCAAGCCACATTTGAGAGATCGATCACATTCATTTCACTTCTTAGAGAACAAAATCTTGTTTCATCCAAAGGTTTTGTAAAAATGTCTGCTAATTGATCATCCGTGCCAATGGAATAAATAGAGATATCTCCCTTGCCAACATGATCCCTTAAGAAGTGATGTCGTATATCAATATGCTTGGTTCTTGAGTGTTGGACCGGATTGGTAGCCAATTTTACTGCACTCTCATTATCACACATGAGAGGCACATTCTTGAAAATAATGCCATAGTCCAATAAGGTTTGTTTCATCCATAATAGTTGAGCACAACAATTTCCGGCCGATATATATTCCGCCTCGGCGGTAGATAGAGCAACCGAATTTTGTTTCTTTGAAGACCATGAAACAAGAGATCTACCAAGAAATTGACAACAACCGGAGGTGCTTTTTCTATCAACTTTGCACCCCGCATAGTCCGAATCCGAATATCCAATTAATTCAAATTGAGCGCCTTTGGGATACCATAGACCAATATTGGGAGTATACTTCAAATATCTTAGAATTCTTTTAGCGGCCTTCAAGTGAACCTCTCTAGGAGAAGCTTGAAATCGAGCACACATGCATACACTAAACATAACATCGGGCCTAGATGCGGTAATATAAAGCAAACTACCAATTATTGAACGATAAAGTTTTTGATCAACCATAGTACCTCCTTCATCTAAGTCTAGATGACCATTTGTTGCCATTGGAGTCTTGATAGGCTTAGCATTTTCTAAACCAAACTTCTTGAGCATTTCCTTCAAATATTTTGATTGACTTATAAAAATTCCATCTTTCAATTGTTTGATTTGAAGGCCAAGAAAGAAGCTCAATTCTCCTATCATAGACATTTCAAATTCTTTTGACATCATTTTTCCGAACTCCTCACAAAATAATTCATTAGTAGATCCAAAAATAGTATCATCAACGTAGATTTGACAAACAAATAAGTCTTTGCCAATTCTTTTAGTGAATAGAGTAGTGTCAACCTTCCCAATTTTGAAGTCTTTGGAAAGCAAGAAATCCCTAAGCCTTTCATACCAAGCGCGTGGAGCTTGCTTAAGCCCATAGAGAGCTTTAGAAAGCTTGAACACATGATTAGGTCTTTTGGGGTCCTCAAAACCGGGAGGTTGTTCAACATACACTAGTTCACTAATCTTACCATTTAGGAAGGCACTCTTTACATCCATTTGGTAGAGCTTGATATTATGTGCACAAGCATAAGCAAGTAGAATCCGGATTGCTTCTAATCTTGCTACGGGAGCAAATGTCTCTCCAAAATCCAATCCTTCAATTTGAGTATATCCTTGTGCAACTAATCTTGCCTTGTTTCTTACTACCACACCATCTTCATTGTGCTTGTTGCGAAACACCCATTTTGTACCAATAACATTGTGGTTCTTTGGTCTCTCAACAAGCTCCCAAACTTCATTTCGAGCGAAGTTATTTAATTCTTCATGCATTGCATTCACCCAATCAACATCAAGTAGAGCTTCATCTACACGGTTAGGTTCCATACAAGATACAAAAGAGAAATGTTCACAAAACGAAGCTATTCGAGAGCGAGTTTGAACACCCTTACTAATATCACCCACAATTTGATCAACCGGGTGATTCTTCACAATGGAATGATGAATTCTTGATACCGTTTGATAATTGCTTGTTGAAGCATTGAGAGGAACCGAAGGTCTTGAAGTACCTTGATCATGAGTATCCATAGTTTCATTAAGTTGTTGGCCTTGGTGATCTTCCTCATTTATAGTTGAGGATGAAGGAATGACAACCACACTATCTTCATCATCATCTTCCTTTGGTTTTATTTCACCAATGGCCATTGATTTCATTGCATTTATCAATTGAGTCCCCCCAACATCATCGAGATTATCACTCTCATCTTGAGACCCATTTGTTTCATCGAACTCAACATCATATGCTTCCTCAATAATACCATGAGTTTTGTTGAAGACTCTATAAGCCTTACTATTTGATGAATATCCAAGAAGAAAACCCTCATCACATTTCTTCTCAAATTTAGAAAGTCGGCTCCCCTTTCTCAAAATATAACATTTGCAACCGAACACCCTAAAATATGAGATATTTGGCTTTCTACCAATGAGCAATTCATATGGAGTTTTCTTCAAGAGCTTGTGACAATATAGTCTATTTGATGAATGACAAGCGGTATTTATTGCTTCGGCCCAATAAGAATCCGATATATTATATTCCGCTAACATAGACCTTGCCATATCAATAAGAGTTCTATTCTTTCTTTCAACAATACCATTTTGTTCCGGGGTATATTTTGAAGAGAATTCATGTTTGATACCCTTGTCATCACAATATTGATCAATTCTTGCATTTTTGAATTCCGACCCATTATCACTTCTAACCTTTTTGATGTCGAAATCAAATTGATTTTGAGCCAATATAGCAAATGACTTGAATGTTTCAAACACATTGGATTTGTCTCGTAGAAAATAAACCCAAGTAAATCTTGAATAGTCATCCACAATCACAAGACAATAAGAATTACCACCAATACTTACAAAAGATGTGGGCCCAAATAAATCCATATGAAGTAATTCCAAGGGTCGATGAGTGGACATTTGACTTTTATTTGGATGAGTGTTTGCCACTTGCTTACCGGCTTGACAAGAGCTACACAATTTGTTCTTTTCAAACTTCACATCTTTTAAGCCTCGAACTAAGTCATGCTTGGTTAACCGATTGAGTTGCTTCATCCCAACATGACCAAGTCTTCTATGCCATAACCAACCTAGTGAAGCTTTTGAAAATAAGCAAGTTGTGAGCTTTGCCTCATTAGATGAGAAATCAACAAGATAAAGATTTTCATGTCTAAAACCTTTAAACTTAAGATTGCTACCATCAACACTAGAGATAATAACATCTTCAACCGTGAAATTGCAACAAAATCCTAAATCACATAATTGAGCTACGAAAAGTAAATTAAAATTCAAAGACTCAACCAATAGCACATTTGATATAGAATGATCATTTGAGATAGCAATTTTACCCAAACCTTTAACCTTTCCTTTACGATTATCTCCAAATGTGATACTATCATAATTTGAGCAATCTTCCTCACTCATTTGGGTAAACATTTTCATATCCCCGGTCATGTGTTGAGTACATCCACTATCCAACACCCAATGATTCCCTCCCGCCTTGTAGTTTACCTACAAAAGGAAATCAATCTCTTTTAGGTACCCAAACTTGCTTGGGTCCTTGGATGTTAGTGACCAAGGTCTTTGGTACCCAAATAGCTTTCTTTTTGTTTCCAACAATTGAAGTACCAACAAATTTAGCATGAACACCTTTTGCATTATGAGAAAGAACATAACAATGCTCAAAACAAGTGGAGGATACATTTTTGAACTTGGGACAATATTTCTTAATATGTCCCTTTTTGTGACACTTGTGACACACTTTGTCACATTCTTTCACAAACAATGTCTTTTGCTTTACAAAAGCATTCTTTCCTTTCTTGGGAACATATCCAAGACCTTCACGGTTAAGAGAGCATCTTTGACTTCCCAATATGAAATCCAATTTAGTCTTACCACCATATGCCTTTTCTAAGTCATGAGTTAGAGTATTTATTCTATCTACTAACACTTCATTCTCAACAATAGTTTTTGATTCATCAAGAGCAATGTTATCATTGAGAGAAATTTTGCATTTATCACAAATAAAGTTAGTAGGTAGTGGTTCACTTGTAAGACTATCAAGTAAGTCACAAGTGACTCCAACATCCTTAGTGACCACCTCAACTTCATGCACAATAGATAATTTTTGAGCATCCGCAAGCTTCTCACAATTTTCTTTGAGGTCATTGTGAGAGGTCTTGAGCTCCTCAAAAGACACTTGGAGGTTTTTATACAATTCCTTCAAGGTCTTAAATTTTTCTTTTTCTTTATGCATGTAGTCATCGGCCTCACCTAACATTCTAACAAGATCATCATATGAATAGCCATCATCATCAACATCATCGATATCATCATCATCTTTTATATCATTTAAATCGGTGATGATTTTTACCTTAGCATCTCCCTTTGCCATGAGACAATGGGGGGATGAGAAGAGTGAGGGAGCTTCCTTGATGGCAATTCCGGCATTAAGCTTGGATGAGGTGTCATCATCATCATCGTCCGAGCTATCATCCGAGTCCCATTCAACTAAGTAGGCTTTGCCATCTTTCTTCTTGTTATAGTATTTCTTTTTCTTCTTGTCACTTTCATCTTTGCCCTTCTTCTTCTTGCTTGGGCAATTCATGGCAATGTGACCGGGTTCCCCACACTCAAAACATTTTCTATCATTGAAAGCATTTCTTCTGGATGTTTGACCTCTTCTAGGTTGACCTCTTTTCATCTTCATGAATTTATTGAATTTCCTTACAAATAAAGCCATGTCACCATCACTCTCACTTTCATTTTCTTCATCATTGCTATCTTCTTTTTCAATTGCCTTTGATGCCTTGGCTTTGAGAGCAATAGGTTCATTTTTCACCTTCTTTGCCAAACTTAAAGCATCGGCTTGTGACTTCTTAAATATATCTTGAGTGAGAATTTCTCCCAAAACTTCGGTTGGAGAAGTTGTAGATAGATCACTCCTTACTAGCATTGTCACAATAGTCTCATATTTCTCCGGAAGTGATCTAAGAAACTTGTGTGTGAAATCCACATTCGGTACATTAAGACCAAGTCCTTTGAGTTCATTTACTATCTCATTCAATCGATTGAACATATCAGATACACTCTCATCTTCTTTCATAATAAATTGCTCAAACTTCCCTTTGCACACATATAGTTTGGCACTCTTCACAATTGTAGTTCCTTCATGAATTTCCATTAGTTTTATCCAAATCTCATGAGCGGTTGTGAGATTCTTGATACGATTGAACTCATTTATATCAAGAGCATCATAAAAGACATTCATGGCTTGATCATTTGTGAGGATATTCTCATTATCACTAACGGATGGTTCATCTTCCTTCAATACAACAAATCCATCCCTAACAATTGGCCAAATTTTTCCACCCATTGCTCTAAGATGCATAGACATTCTTATTTTCCAATAATCATAATTGTTTCCATCAAAGTGCGGTGGCTTCCCAATGTGCACATTGTTGTTACTAGCCATTTTGTCCCACTCCGGGATGATTAGATCCACAAACAATGGAGTCCTCGGCTCCGATACCACTTGTAGGATCTAGGACACCGGCTAGAGGGGGGGTGAATAGACGGTTTTGACTAAAAACAACAATGCTAAATAAATTTAATCAATACAACAAGAGGAATAAATTAACTGGTGTCAATAAGTAAACAATGTATGAAAGACAACTACGGAGATTGAATACTTGAAGAACAACAAGCAAAACACTAATCAATTGCAAGGCAATAAGTAATGCTAGAAGGAATAGACACGAAATTTATCCCGTGGTATCGGTGATTTGCCGATCACCCCTAATCCACGTTGAGGTGGACTTCAAGCTTCACTTGCTCCTCTATCAAGACATGACTTGATCTTTGAGCCAAGTGGACAAGAAGTCACTCAATACCTCGATTCCACTAATGTCACCTTTGCCGCTCCGGCGAGGTAGGCACGAACCCCTCACAATCCACACCGCGGCTTCTCCACAATCTTCTTGGAGAGCTCGACGGAGACAATCACCCGAGCCGTCTAGGAGGCGGCAACCTCCAAGAGTAACAAGCCAACGACGCTTGCTCGGTGTACCACCTAGTGCCTCAAGAATCACCAAATGATGCAAATGCACTAGGAACTCTCAATCTCTCACTAGAATGCAATCTCAAGCAAAGAGTGTGAGAGAGTGAGTTGGAGGATCACAAATGAGCTTAATGTGTGCAAGGAATGGCCAAGAGAGCTCTCTCACACGAGCTACCCTTCTATTTATAGCCCCCCATCTAAAACCAACCGTTATGTGCAAAAGGGGGCAATTCTGCGCACACGCGGACCGTCCGCGCCCTAGGCCCGGACGGTCCGCCGTACATCATAACGGCTATAATGACCGTTGAAACATATCAGAGCTGACTCAAAAGGAGGGTCCGGACAGTCCGCCCTTCAAGGCCGGACCGTCCGCGACGTGGCAAGTTCAAACACCCGAGCCTCGGATCAAACGGAGTTAACACATGCGGACCGTCCGGCTATAAATCTCGGACGGTCCGGGACCTGAGACTGTACTGTCCGGACTGGTCCCCCGGACAGTCCGTAGTACAAATCTATAAAAACACACAGTCCCTGTCCAAAACGATTTTGACACATGCGGACCGTCCGCACCTCACAGGCGGACCGTCCGCCTATAATTCAGGGACTGGCCCGAAGCCACCCTTCTTTGGACATGACTGCGGACGGTCCGGCCCTAAGGCCCGGACGGTCCGCAGTGCCATAGAACACAATGTCAATACAGAAGGTCAGACTTCGGACCCCTCTGGAGGATCGCGGACGGTCCGCCCCCAAGGGCCGGACAGTCCGCGCGACCATGACTTCGCACCTTTCAAACATGCTTTTGAATGAACTTTCAACTCACGAAATGAGAAGCGCTGTTAGTCCTCATGCAAATGCAACTACTTGATGCTTTATGAGGCACTAAGTTTTACACAGATCTGAGTCATTGACCCCTCTTAATAGTACGGCTATCTAGCCTACCAATCCGGTCAGGTATCTTCTCTAAACTCCTCAAGACCGGCAGAAGTAAAACCTATATTATACCTTTTCCTTCATCTGATCCACAACCAATGCGTATGACTTTTCAACATTTCCTGTTATATGTGGTCCAACCCTGCATTCTTATTTCTCCAAGAATCGTCAGTCCACAAGTAGCTGTCATTAATTACCAAAACATTACCAAAGGGGCCTAGATGATTCACAGCGGACCGTCCGGCCCCAGGCCGCGGACCGTCTGCGCCTGACCAGAGAGCACCGCCGCCAGTTCTTCTTGAGTATTTGGCGCTCCAAAAAAGCGTCAACATACTTTTTGGCGACTCCGCTGGGGACAGCACATCTAAGCTCATCAAATCGGCCCTCAATGGCCGGTTCAAGGGATAGCTCTGATATTTCTCCAAGCAACATCATAGAGCCGACTTGGGAAACCTTGCCGGCTGACGAGCAGCTCCAGTTCGAGGAGCACAAGGAGCGGATGATCCAAGAGGCGAAAGCAAAGTTCTTGGCCAACTTCAAAGTGGACAGGAACAACAAGGTCGTCCGACATCGGGCGACGGATCCGGCTTCGCTCCAACCCACGCCAGATATCCCCAATGTAAGTAATACCAACGATCTGCAATCTCTTAGAAATTATGTAGAAGATCAGCGTGAACAAATGCAGAACATCATAGGGGGTATGCAAAGCGATCTTAAGAGACTAGTACGTGCATTTGATAAATCTAGTATCGCCAATTTTCCTTCGCACGAGGTTGAGTTAGGAGGTAACACACGTAACACATCGGCTACAGGTTGTCACGACCAGTCACAACCCCTTTATGGGATGCCGATGGACACGTACCCTGAGCAACCGCAAATCGGCAGCAAATCAGCCGATCTGCACATGCCCGGACCGTCCGCACGTGAGCGCGGACCGTCCGGACCAACAACAGTCGGGCCGATTTTTAATGAGTTACCTAGATATGCGCCCGAACCACCACACACGACACAGAATCTAAACTACCCAGTCGGACCGTCCGCGTACAACAACGGACGGTCCGCACATAATCACGGACGGTCCGGGCCAATGTCCGGACAGTCCGCACATGACCTTTTTGAGGAGGATTGTTACCGGAATCCTCACCCGTCCCAGCAGCACTTCCCATCGCACTATACAATGCATCAACCCATTAATTCAAGATCTAGAGCCCAGGAAAGCTTTCCGGCCCCACCCAGGAGGCCGGAAAGAAACGATCAAACCTATGACCCATATAGGGCAAATGAAAATGCACCACGTAACTCAAACCAATGGGGGGAAAGACAACATGCTAATATCCAGCCAACCCCACCTATGTTTGACCAGAGAGCCGGTGGTCTCGCACCGGCTGCCATTGATATAGTAAGGGAAGAAATAGCCGGGGCGTTCCGAGATAAGCTCGGAGTAAGCATGGTCCCTGGGGGGCAATCATATCGGAAACCTTATGACAGACGATTTGATCACCACCCATACCCACAGGGAACCAGGATACCCGAATTCGCAAAATTTTCGGGTGATCAAGGGAAAAACACACGCGAACATATAGGCCAGTTCTTAGCACAATTGGGAGAATTGGCCGACACAGAGGCATTTCGCGTACGTTTATTTTCATTATCACTAACAGGAACCGCGTTTGCATGGTATGCCACTTTACCTCCTAATTCCATTTCATCATGGGGGGATCTAGAACAAAAATTTCATGATCATTTTTTCTCCGGTGACTATGAGTTGGATTTGGTAGATTTAGTGTCGTTGCGACAGACAAAAGATGAATCGGTTAATGATTACATCCGGAGATTCTGAGATACAAGAAACCGATGCTTTCAAATTCATTTAGCAGAGAAACAGCTAGTAGGATTAGCCTTTAATGGTCTGCGATATTATTTAAAAGAAAGATTAGAAGGCATCCAATTTTTTACACTAGCACAGTTACACCAGAGAGCTTTGGCTTGCGAAAGCCGGAGCAAAGAAACTGCTAAAACAATGCGTCACAACGTACACATAGTAGAATGCGACCAAAGTAGCTCAGATGATGAATCAGCAGAAGTGTACGCTGCTGAAATGGTTTGGCCAAAGCAGGCCAAATCTTCGGCTTGTGCTTCCTTACAGCCGGTTCAAAAGAAACGGCAAGAGGAGGTAAAGTTTATATTTAATATTGGTAAATGTGATAAAATATTTGATGAGTTACTTAAAAATGGCAATATTAAAATAAATCACACTGTTCCATCCGCCGACGAGCTAAAACGTCGTGCGTACTGCAAGTGGCATAACTCATTTTCTCATGCCACTAATGATTGTAATGTATTTCGGCGACAGATTCAATCGGCCATTAACGAAGGACGATTGAAATTTCAGGAAATGCAGGTGGATACAGAGCCCTTTTCGATGAACATGATTGACTTCGAGGGCAAGAAAGTCCTGGTTCGGCCTAATACAGCCGATAAAGGCAAAGGCAAGGAAACAATCATCGGCAATGCTAAAAAGGCCGATGGGGATGGTAAAGTTTCTTGCAGGAAAGTGGTGGCCGAGAAGACTCCCGATGGAGGGGAGACCCTGAAGGTGACCATCACAGCCTCTAGCACTGGGGGGCAAACACAGACAGGGAGACAGGCGCAAGAACCCATTCTGCGCATCGCGGACGGTCCGCCATCCAGACGCGGACGGTCCGACGCTTCTCCGGACGGTCCGGCGAACTCCAGCGGACGGTCCGGCGGTGCTCAGGACCCGCAGCAACCACGTACCTTCAAACCACGACGACCCGAGATAGGTACGTGGAAAATAAATACATTTAAAGCGGCTGGTCGGCTGATCAAGCCTGGCCCGACTTTCGATCAATTGTTGTCTAAATACGTGAAAAAGAAGGCCGGCCCCAGAGACCGGCCACCAAAGCGACCCCGCTCACCCATTCATGAGCAACGTCAGGTCAGGCCGATTGGACCACCTTGCCAATCGGATGAAATGAAAGGTCATACTGTACAACTGAGACCTAACATACCTGCATGGACACCTCCACCTTATCCGCCTATGTCATATCCATATCCATATTTACCTCCACCATATGTCCCAAATCAAATGTGGGGCATGCCACCATATCCATTTGGGATGCCACAGTACCCCGCCTGGGGGGCACCCCAAACATCCATTTTTGATAGGTTGGCGCCACCAATGCAAGACCGATTGAGCACTGCTGAATCCGATCATCAGGCACAGACCCAACAAGATTGCCGGACTACTCGGCCTCCTAGGCCGACCAATCCGGCAGGGGGGCATATGCCTGCAGCAACTCAAAAAACAACAAAAAAGGACATCATCAAAATAGGCACTGCAGATGTTGTCATACAGGGAGACAATAAAGGGCCGATGATTTTCGGCGAATCGGCCAACACAACCGAGAAGGATACGGCTACCACCAAAACAGCCGATCCAAAATACTCCATGCCTCGATGGTGCCCAGCAGGATTGACACGATCCCAAATGAGAAAATTACAGCGCCTAAGAGCAAAGGAGAGCCAGGAGAAGGAGGCGGAAAAGACATTTAATGACACACATCCACTATACCCGCCACCGCAAAAGAAATGGAGACCGAAGGCCGTTGAGGAAAAGCAAACGGCCACAGAAATAGAAAGGCAATCTGCACCAGGCGCGGACCGTCCGGCCCCTGCGCGCGTACCGTCCGCCGTTCACCAGGAAGTCTCTGGACAACCTGCACCAGGCGCGGACCGCCTGGCCCCCGCACGCGGACCGTCCGCCGTTCACCAGGAAGCCTCCAACGACACGACAACATCAATGGAACAGGACGACCTGCTGGGAGAAGATCTGGTCGACTACGAGGCTTCTCCAGAACGCCCAGGTATGGATGTAAATATTATTACATTTTCTGTCGATTGTACTATTATCGGCAACGATGAACCTGTTGTTGCCCAGTTTGATTTCGGTCCTAAAGAAGCCGCCTTTACTAAACCAAAGGAATCGGTAAATCATTTAAAGCCACTCTTCGTGCGCGGTCACATTGATGGAATACCGATTGCTAAGATGTTGGTAGATGGAGGGGCGGCTGTAAACCTAATGCCTTATTCATTATACAGAAAATTAGGTAAGCAAGATGACGAACTTGTCAAAACCAACATGACCCTCAGCGGTGTTGGAGATAGTTCGATCAAAGCCAGGGGAGTCACGTCCGTTGAATTAACCATCGGGACTAAGACCCTTGCTGCTGCATTCTTCGTCGCTGATGTAGAAGTAAATTACAGTTTAATCCTAGGCAGAGATTGGATTCACGCCAATCAATGTATACCTTCTACATTACATCAAATGCTAATACAATGGGTAGGCGATGACATAGAACAAGTACATGCTGATGTATCGGCCTGCATCGCTGTGGCCGATGCCCCTGTACTCTGGACTTATGAGACTGCTACATGTCTCACAGGAGTAGATTTTTCTGATTATCAATTCATAAGTATAGATAAGAAAGGTTTCATTCCCGTAATGTTAGAGCCGATGGAGAATCGGCTAAATCCTAAATAAAGTTTAAATGATGAATACATGCAAAGTTCATGAGTCTCTGGTAACGGACAGTTCGGCTTTCAAGGCCGGATGGTCTGGTCTTTCACAAAAGGGTTCGGACTTTAAGACCGAACATATATCACAGCAAAAGGATAGTATTACGGATGATCCGGTCCCCGAGACCGAAAAGTCCGCCGTCACACAAAGATCATCTAATTCCTCTGTGGGGAACATAATAGAGGAATTCAGAGATCTTGATAAACTAGGACAGGGGTTTACATCGGCCGATCCTTTGGAGGAGATTGACATAGGAGATGGTAAAACTCCAAGGTCGACTTTTGTAAACAAGACCCTGGAGACCGATCCTAGAGATGAAATGATCGGTCTATTGAAGGAATATTCAGATTGTTTTGCTTGGAATTATACTGAGATGCCTAGACTAAGCCGAGAAATCGTCGAACATCGGCTGCCTATTAAGTCTGGTTTTAGACCTTTCAAGCAGAAAGCTAGAACATTTCGTCCAGATCTTCTCCCACGAATCAAGGACGAAATCCACCGGTTATTAGAAGCTAATTTTATTAGACCTTGCAGATACGCAGAGTGGGTCTCCAATATTGTGCCGGTAGAGAGAAGGAGTCAGGTAAGCTTAGGGTATGCATTGATTTTCGCAATTTAAATAGAGCAACTCCTAAAGATGAATATCCCATGCCCATAGCCGACACATTAATCAATAATGCATCAGGAAATAGAATTATTAGCTTTCTTGATGGTAATGCCGGATATAACCAGATTTTCATGGCCGAAGAGGATGCGTCTAAAACGGCCTTTATATGTCCAGGCTTCATTGGTTTATTTGAATGGGTTGTCATGACATTCGGTCTTAAAAATGCTGGTGCTACTTATCAAAGGGCTATGAATCTGATCTTCCATGAGTTGTTAGGAAACACTGTGGAGGTCTACATTGATGATATTGTAGTCAAATCGGCTGAGTTTAGTTCTCATATAGCTGTTTTGCGCAAAGCCTTTGATAAAATGTGTCGGTATGGTTTGAAAATGAACCCACGTAAATGTGCTTTTGGGGTGTCGGCTGGTAAGTTTTTAGGATTTGTCATACATGAACATGGTATAGAAATAGACCCTGACCGAATCAAGTCTATTCGAAATGTGGGATCTCCGACTTGTAAGGTCGAAGTGCAGAAGTTTCTCGGCAAGGTGAATTATTTGCGAAGATTTATTTCTAACCTAGCCGGGAAGATTGATGCCTTCACCCCTATCCTTCGGCTTAAGAATGATGTCGAATTCACTTGGAGGGCAGAGCAGCAAGAAGCATTTGATCTCATTAAAAAATACTTGTCTTCGGCTCCTGTATTGAAAGCACCACGTGCAGGAGTACCATTCCGATTGTACATTGCAGCTGAAGAAAAGGTCATTGGGGCTGTTCTGACACAAGAAACTGAGGGAAAGGAACATGTGGTGACATACCTAAGCAGGAGGTTGGTGGATGCTGAAACAAGGTACACTTTTATTGAGAAATTATGCTTATGCTTGTTTTATGCATGCACCAAATGTAGATGTTATTTACTGTCTAGTCATTGCACTGTTTCTGGTCAAGCCGATGTAATCAAATACATGTTGCATAACCCAATTATGAGTGGTAGGATTGGTAAATGGGCTTATGCACTTATAGAATATGATTTGGCCTATGAACCATTGAAATCTATGAAAGGCCAGGTCGTAGCAGATTTTATTGTAGAACATCGGACTAATGATATTCATAAATTAGACATGTCATATCTCACTATTACCCCTTGAACTTTATATTTTGATGGATCGGTTTGTAATGAAGGGCAAGTGTAACGCCCTGAATTTGGGGGTAGAATTTTTTCTTCTTTTCTCTCACCAAATTCGGGCGTTACTCTCTTTTCTCTTTCCCCGTTTGCTCCTTCTTCCCAATTTCAAACCAGTATAGCGACAAATGTCGTGTCATGTATAAACCAAAACCTAAGTGTCATGGGTGTTGCATCATGCCGAAGCACTTTTCTTTGTCTGATGTTGAGTGTTTGTCTCGTTCCGTTCCGGATTTCGATTCGCGATTTAATTCCGTTTAGTGGTCCGTGCACGTCGTGGGTTTTCGATCCGCGAAGTGGCCTAGCCCGGCCTAGCCCAGTCCAGCCCAACCCAGTCGGCCCGGCCCGCCCCAGCCTGCGCGCCCCTGGCGCCAACCCCCCATGCGCCCCTCCCTCTCTCTCTCTCTCATTTGGATCTCCCGCGCAACAACCTCTCCTCTCCCTCTTCCACCTCTCTCTCCCCGTGGTGCCCTAGGGTTTGGAGACGGCGATCACCGGATTTTGGACCCCGAGGTGAGCTCCCCTCCCCTCCTCCTCCTCTCTCTCTCTCCCTCCCCTCCTCTTTCCCCCCCCCCCCCCCCCCCCCCCCCACCCCCGCGCGTGCCCTCCCTTTTCCCCCTGCCCGCCCCGGCCCCGGCGGCGTTCACCCCCCCCCCCCCCCGCTCGGCCCTCCCCGGCGCGGCGGCGCCCGTCCCCGGCCCTCCCCGGCGCGGCGGCGCCCGTCCCCGGCCTCCCCTCGCGCGGCCCCGCCCGGTCTCCCTCCCCGCGGCGGCGCTCGGCCCTCCCCCTCCCTCCCCGGCGGTGCTCGGCCCCCGCCCCCCTCCCCTCCCCGGCCCCTGCGCGTGGCGCTCGCCCGCCCCCGCCCCCGGCTCGGCCGCCCGTTCCCCCGTCCCGGCCTCGCCCGCCTGTATCTCCGCTCGCCCGCGCTCGCGGTGATTATTTGTTAATTAGCGTGTTGCGTCGCGCGCTTCGCCGCGCGACGGATTTGTCTAAATTCGGATTCCATCTTGTGTTGCGTCGTGCGCTTCGTCGCGCGACGATCCATTTTTTGTTTCAGGTTGTTTAAGGTGTAACGCCGCGTGTGTATTCACGCGACGTTCCACTTTGGACTCAGTTTAGTCGACGTATGCCGTCGTGCGCTTCGTCGCACGACGCTTAACGTCTCCTCGTAACTAAGGCGAAGTGTCTCGTTGCGTGCTCGGTCGCGCGACGAGTCGTTAACTTCTTAATTTGTTTTAGAGAGCTTTGTCGCGCGTCTCGCCGCGCAACCATCTTTTTACTTATCTCCACCTGCTTATAATAATTAGACATGAAACATGACTTTACTTTATGCTAAACATAGTGTCTACATTAAATTTCCTTCCATTAAGCGAGTAGTTAATCTATAATCATGTAACGTGATCGTTTCTCGACTGTCTTTTCCTCTTTCTCTCTTGACCGTACTCGCGAACCCGCGTGGAACGTCTGTTTACTTATTGCATTCTATTGTATGGTGTACTGTTCTTTGGTATTAAATATGTGGATGTATGTATGTTTGCGCTCGCATAGAGAACGATCTGGTTGAAGAGCCCGAGGAACTCGCAGGAGAAGCCCCTGAGCAGCAGTCGGTTGGTGGAGGCAAGTGTCCCTTGACCTATCTCTGTCCTATTCATTATTTAATTCACCTCCCGCTTTACACATTTATGCCTAAGGATTGACTAGCTTTTGTTATCCATGTCCTTGTTTACCTATTTGGGTTGGATTATTATTGTTTAGCTTTATGCCATTGCTCAAACTCTAATCAATGAACATGATGAGATTATCTATGATACGCTGTTTTCCCTTCTCTTATTATGATGTTATACTTGTGGTCTTCAAGGGGGCTCGAGCGGTTTTTCGAGTGCCTCTCCGTAAGGACCTGTTCTATGGATGACCGCCCGGGAAAACAGTGCAACCATGAGGGTGGAATGGGGTGCCCTTAGCTGAATAATTAGAGGATCCGGGGTGTAGTTCACTTAGCCGTCGTGCCGTCAATGGGGCTCGGTGTATGCGGCTCGCTCTACCAAGTTTGGGTTCACCCCTTGGGGAGGAGTGCGGTGCATTTAGGAAACCTAACGGGTGGCTACAGCCTTGGGGAATCTTTGTAAAGGCTACGTAGTGATGCCCTGCTGGGTCACCTTGGTAGTGATCAATGGAGAGTCATGATCTCCGGGCAGAATGGGAATCACGGCTTGTGGGTAAAGTGCACAACCTCTGCAGAGTGTTTGAAAACTGATATATCAGCCGTGCTCGCGGTTATGAGCGGCCAAGGGAGCTCCAGTGATTAGTGGTACTTGATCAGAGACACTTTGGTACAGGTGGCTATGAGATCGATGGTTTTGATTATGACTATGGTACTGGTAAGTGGTATTCTTTCCGTTTGGAAAGGGTACATCGGGCTAATAATTTGGGTTAATGCTAAAACCTGGCTTTCTATTAGTAAATAATAATCTGACCAACTAAAAGCAACTGCTTGACTTATCCCCACATAAAGCTAGTCCACTACAGCCAAACAGGATACTTGCTGAGTATGTTGATGTGTACTCACCCTTGCTCTACACACCAAACCCCCCCATCCCCAGGTTGTCAGTATTGCAACCACTGCTCAGGCGAAGATGAAGCTGTGGAAGGAGACTTCCAGGAGTTCCAAGACTACGACGAGTTCTAGGCGTGGGTTAGCGGCAACCCCCAGTCGGCTGCCTGTGAAGGCCGCGGTTATCTACGTTTCTTTTCCGCACTTTGATTTATTGTAAGGACTATATGGACGTCTCAGACGTATGATGTAATCGACTATTATTTCCCCTTTTAATACTATTTGAGCACTGTGTGATGATGTCCATGTTATGTAACTGTTGTGTACGTGAATAACTGATCCTGGCACGTACATGGTTCGCATTCGGTTTGCCTTCTAAAACCGGGTGTGACATAAGTGGTATCAAAGCCGTGCTAACTGTAGGACCGCTAACCTAGAATAGAATGGTCGTTCTAAGGACTATAGACCTCTGTCTTTGCCTTGACTTTGATATCCCTTCAAAAGTTGGTCATACCGGCCAAACCTATGTTCTACTATATAATATACCTTGCTGAAAATTGTGTTTTATTCTAATTCTTCATTTACTTATGATTCATTATTTGCTGGTCATATTAATTCTGTTCTCACCCCTTTTGCTTGCGATGTCTTTTGTAGATGGCTCGACTTAGACACACTGCACGAAAGTCTGTCATCCCCTTCTTACCCTCCCGCCTTGCTGAGCGTCCGCTTCGCCGTCCCGTGGCCAGACAGTCCAGCCACTTGGAGAGACTGCACCACCACTGGGCGCCCCAGCTTCTGGAGTAGCTGCTGGAGGAGACCCAGACGACGGAGGTGGCGACGACAGCTCGAGCCACGACACCGACTTCTCTGCTAACCCTGAGCCGGAAGGATGGGTTGCTCGACCCATCACTCGTGACGCTGCTCGCGGGTGTCACTTCCACGATGCGCTTGACACCCTGCTACGTCGGGCATTTAACCGGCATACTTGGTCCGTCGAGTATCGTTGTGTGGTCTACCAGCACAGTCGCGGGGTCTACCCGGACCGCTGGGAGGCAACCTGCTTGGTGCGCTGCCCGGAGAACAGTCTCCAGGGTGCGGAGGCCTACTCAGAGCACTATTCTATCTCTGAGCGGGACTCAGCTGAGGCAGCCATGCAAGATGCTGCACGGCGTGCGCTTTCGCACTACTGCTCGGTTTTCGGTGGGGCAGCTGACGGTCTTGACCTGAAGTATTACCCCCGCCGTCCATCTGGCAGCACAGGAGGCGTGATTGTCTCACCTGTCGGTGAGGGCAATCCTAGGTTGAGCAGCACAGTCAACCTAGCCGCCGTGCTAAACACGGAGCTGGACCATGCATTAGACGAGCTGAGTAGGGCTCGTGCTGAGATCGCCCTGCTGCGGGCTGAGCGCGCGGAACGTCGTCACCTGGATGATGGTTCCCCCACTCCCGTTGGGACTCAGCACCCGTACCGCTCACCTCAGCGTGGACACCAGTCTTATGGCAATCCCGACTGCAAGACCAAGATAACTCTAGAACCATAGTTCGTTAGAGTTGGACCTTGTAATTAATACGAAATATATACATAGAAGCTTCAGTCTTAGCGTTAGTCTCGGTCTTAGTTAGTCTTAGTTAGACAGGGTAGTTTGCTATATCCTGTGCATTTATGTTTGTCATGATGAACTATGTTTGATTTGGATCTTTGTAATGACTGTCACCAGAGTGTGGGTATTCCCTGCATTTTGGTTTACCTATTATGTTAATGGAGTTAGTTATATAGTTGGGAAACCTTTTATTCCACTTTCCTCTTTATCTGAGAAGTTGTGTGGTCTGTGTTGGGGATCAGTGAAGATGCTCATCTGTTCAGTGTTGTTGAAGAACTCTATACTCTTTTCTTATGCTGCAAGATTTGCCAGATCAGTTCTGATGTGTGGTCGCATTCTGCAGATGTCAGAGAACAGGCGCAGAGGAGGAAGGCGTGCTCAGCAGGAGCGAGCCGCTCAACAGGATGAGGTGTCCCAGCAGCAGCACCTGCCGCCCCCGCCCCCGATGTCCATCGAGCAGATGTTTCTGATGCAGACTCAGGCAGTTCAAGCCATCGGTCAGACTTTGGCTGCCATTCAGCAGCAGCAGCAGCAGCAGCAGCAGGCCCCACCTCAGCCTCAGATGCCTCAGATGCCCAGAGACAAGCGTGCTGAATTCATGAGAGGTCATCCACCAATGTTCGCTCACTCTTCTGACCCCATGGATGCTGAAGACTGGCTGCGCACTGTGGAGCGGGAGTTGCATACCGCTCAGTGCGATGACAGGGAGAAAGTCCTGTATGGTCCCCGTCTGTTGAGAGGAGCAGCCCAATCATGGTGGGAGTCTTACCTCGCCACCCATGCCCACCCTGACGCCATCACCTGGGAAGAGTTCAGAGGTAGCTTTCGTCGGTACCATGTTCCCGCAGGTCTGATGACTGTGAAGAAGGCGGAGTTCCTGGCCCTCAAGCAAGGGCCATTGTCTGTCAGTGAGTACCGGGATAGGTTTCTGCAATTGTCTCGCTATGCTCCTGAAGATGTCAACACTGATGCCAAGCGACAGTACCGTTTCCTGAGGGGCTTGGTTGACCCTCTGCAGTACCAACTGATGAATCACACCTTCCCGACATTCCAGCACCTGATTGACAGAGCAATCATGACAGAGAGGAAGCATAAGGAGATGGAAGATCGTAAGCGCAAGATCAGTGGACCCCAGCCTGGAAGCAGCAATCGTCCTCGTTTCTCAGGCAATCAACCTCAGCAGTTCAGGCAGAACCAACGTCCACCTCAGCAGCATCAACAGTTCCAAAGGCAGTATCCTCAGCACCAGTACCAGAACCGTCAGAGCAATCAGTCAAGAGGTCAGTTTCAGAGGCAGAATCAGCAGGCACCTCGTCTTCCTGCCCCAGCAAACCAGCAGAACAGTCAGGCAGCACCAGCTCAGGTTGGAAACAGAGCATGTTTCCACTGTGGAGAGCAAGGCCACTGGGTGATGCAATGTCCGAAGAAGGCAGCCCAGCAGCAGTCAGGCCCCAATGCCCCAGCAAAGCAGAATGTGCCTCCGCCTGGAGCAGGCAATCACTCTCAGCCGCGCTATAATCATGGAAGGTTGAACCACTTGGAGGCTGAAGCAGTTCAGGAGACCCCCGGCATGATAGTAGGTATGTTCCCAGTCGACTCCCATATTGCAGAAGTGTTATTTGATACTAGAGCAACACATTCTTTCATTACTGCATCATGGGTAGAAGCACATAATCTTCCAATTACTACTATGTCAACCCCCATTCAAATTGACTCAGCCGGTGGTAGAATTCGAGCCGATAGCATTTGTTTGAATATAAGTGTGGAAATAAGGGGGATAGCGTTTCCCGCCAACCTTATAGTAATGGGTACTCAGGGAATAGATGTCATCCTAGGGATGAATTGGCTAGATAAGTATCAGGCAGTTATCAGTTGTGATAAAAGGACCATCAAGTTGGTGTCCCCACTAGGAGAGGAAGTGGTGACCGAGTTAGTCCCGCCTGAGCCAAAGAAAGGAAGTTGTTATCAGATAGCTGTTGATAGCAGTGAAGCAGACCCAATTGAGAGTATCAGGGTTGTGTCCGAGTTCCCAGATGTGTTTCCAAAGGACTTACCGGGTATGCCACCAGAGCGGAAAGTTGAGTTTGCCATAGAGCTTCTTCCTGGAACCGCCCCTATCTTTAAGAGAGCTTACAGAATATCTGGACCAGAGTTGGTTGAGCTTAAGAAGCAAATTGATGAGCTGTCAGAGAAAGGTTACATCCGGCCAAGCACCTCGCCTTGGGCCGCCCCTGTCCTATTTGTGGAGAAGAAAGATGGCACCAAAAGGATGTGTATCGATTATCGAGCTTTGAATGAGGTCACGATCAAGAACAAGTATCCCTTGCCCAAAATAGAAGATCTGTTCGACCAGTTGAGAGGAGCCAGTGTGTTCTCCAAGATTGATCTGAGGTCAGGTTATCATCAGCTCAGGATCCGACCTTCGGACATTCCGAAGACGGCATTCATTACCAAGTATGGGTTGTATGAGTTCACAGTGATGTCTTTTGGTTTGACCAATGCGCCAGCGTTCTTCATGAACTTGATGAACAGTGTATTCATGGATTACCTTGATAAGTTTGTGGTGGTATTCATTGATGACATTCTGATTTATTCTCAAAGCGAAGAAGAGCACGCAGATCATTTGAAGATGGTATTGCAGAGATTGCGAGAGCACCAGCTGTATGCAAAGTTGAGCAAGTGTGAGTTCTGGATCAGTAAAGTCCTGTTCTTGGGTCACATAATCAACAAAGAAGGATTGGCTGTGGATCCGAAGAAAGTGGCAGACATTTTGAACTGGAAAGCGCCAACAGATGCTAGAGGAATCAAGAGCTTCATTGGAATGGCCAGATATTATCGGCGATTCATTGAAGGGTTTTCAAAGATTGCGAAACCTATGACAGCATTGCTAGGCAACAAAGTTGAGTTCAAGTGGACCCAGAAATGCCAAGAGGCCTTTGAAGCGCTGAAAGAGAAGTTGACTACAGCGCCTGTCCTAGTCTTGCCTGATGTGCACAAGCCCTTCTCGGTGTATTGCGATGCTTGTTACACAGGTTTGGGATGTGTGTTGATGCAAGAGGGAAGAGTTGTGGCTTACTCGTCCCGACAGTTGAAGGTTCATGAGAAGTACCCAATCCATGATCTAGAGTTGGCAGCAGTGGTTCACGCACTGAAGACATGGAGGCACTATCTGTATGGACAGAAATGCGATGTTTACACAGACCACAAGAGTCTGAAGTACATATTCACTCAGTCAGAGTTGAACATTAGGCAACGAAGATGGTTAGAGTTGATTAAAGACTATGAGTTGGAAATTCATTACCATCCAGGCAAAGCAAACGTAGTGGCAGATGCTTTGAGCAGAAAGAGTCAAGTCAATCTGATGATCGCTCGTCCGATGCCTTATGAGTTGGCCAAGGAGTTTGACAGGTTGAGTCTCGGATTTCTGAATAATTCGCGAGGAGTCACAGTCGAGTTGGAACCTACCTTAGAGCGTGAAATCAAAGAAGCGCAGAAGAATGATGAGAAAATCAGTGAGATCCGGTGACTGATTCTAGATGGCAGAGGCAAAGATTTTCGAGAAGATGCAGAAGGCGTGATATGGTTCAAAGACCGCTTATGTGTTCCCAATGTCCAGTCCATTCGGGAGTTGATTCTCAAGGAAGCTCATGAGACAGCTTATTCGATTCACCCTGGCAGTGAGAAGATGTATCAGGATCTGAAGAAGAAATTCTGGTGGTACGGAATGAAGAGGGAAATCGCAGAGCATGTGGCTATGTGCGATAGTTGCCGAAGAATTAAGGCAGAGCACCAGAGACCTGCTGGATTGTTGCAACCGTTGCAGATCCCTCAGTGGAAATGGGATGAAATTGGTATGGATTTCATAGTCGGATTGCCTCGCACTCGAGCCGGCTACGATTCCATCTGGGTAGTAGTGGACCGCTTGACCAAGTCAGCCCACTTCATACCTGTCAAGACCAACTACAGCAGTGCAGTATTGGCAGAATTGTATATGTCTCGGATCGTTTGTCTTCATGGTGTGCCAAAGAAGATAGTGTCAGACAGAGGAACGCAGTTCACCTCTCATTTCTGGCAGCAGTTGCATGAAGCTTTGGGCACCCATCTGAATTTCAGTTCAGCTTATCACCCGCAGACAGATGGTCAGACCGAAAGGACCAATCAAATTCTTGAAGACATGTTGAGAGCCTGTGCGTTGCAAGACCAGTCCGGATGGGATAAGAGATTGCCTTATGCATAGTTTTCCTATAACAACAGTTACCAGGCCAGTTTGAAGATGTCACCATTTCAGGCGCTTTATGGAAGGAGTTGTAGAACTCCGTTGCAATGGGATCAGCCTGGAGAAAAGCAAGTGTTTGGGCCAGACATTTTGCTTGAAGCCGAAGAGAACATCAAGATGGTCCGAGAGAATCTGAAGATAGCGCAGTCAAGACAGCGAAGCTATGCAGACACAAGAAGAAGAGAGCTGAGTTTCGAAGTCGGAGACTTTGTCTATCTGAAGGTGTCACCGATCAGAGGAGTCAGAAGATTCGGAGTGAAAGGCAAGCTAGCACCCCGCTACATTGGTCCGTATCAGATCCTTGCAAGACGTGGAGAAGTGGCCTATCAGCTCAGTTTGCCCGAGAATTTGTCTGCTGTGCACGATGTCTTTCATGTGTCTCAGTTGAAGAAGTGCTTGCGTGTGCCAGAAGAGCAGTTGCCAGTGGAAGGTCTTGAAGTCCAGGAGGACTTGACCTATGTTGAGAAGCCAGTGCAAATCCTTGAGGTTGCAGACCGAGTCACCCGAAGGAAGACCATCAGAATGTGCAAGGTCAAATGGAATCATCACTCTGAAGAAGAAGCAACCTGGGAGCGTGAAGATGATCTGATGGCTAAATACCCTGAGCTCTTTGCTAGCCAACCCTGAATCTCGAGGGCGAGATTCTTTTAAGGGGGATAGGTTTGTAACGCCCTAAATTTGGGGGTAGAATTTTTTCTTCTTTTCTCTCACCAAATTCGGGCGTTACTCTCTTTTCTCTTTCCCCGTTTGCTCCTTCTTCCCAATTTCAAACCAGTATAGCGACAAATGTCGTGTCATGTATAAACCAAAACCTAAGTGTCATGGGTGTTGCATCATGCCGAAGCACTTTTCTTTGTCTGATGTTGAGTGTTTGTCTCGTTCCGTTCCGGATTTCGATTCGCGATTTAATTCCGTTTAGTGGTCCGTGCACGTCGTGGGTTTTCGATCCGCGAAGTGGCCTAGCCCGGCCTAGCCCAGTCCAGCCCAACCCAGCCGGCCCGGCCCGCCCCGGCCTGCGCGCCCCTGGCGCCAACCCCCCATGCGCCCCTCCCTCTCTCTCTCTCTCTCATTTGGATCTCCCGCGCAACAAGCTCTCCTCTCCCTCTTCCACCTCTCTCTCCCCGTGGTGCCCTAGGGTTTGGAGACGGCGATCACCGGATTTTGGACCCCGAGGTGAGCTCCCCTCCCCTCCTCCTCTCTCTCTCTCCCTCCCCTCCTCTTCCCCCCCCCCCCCGCGCGCCCTCCCTTTTCCCCCTGCCCGCGCGCGCCCCTTCCCGCCCCGGCCCCGGCGGCGTTCGCCCCCCCCCCCCCCCCCCCGCTCGGCCCTCCCCGGCGCGGCGGCGCCCATCCCCGGTCCTCCACGGCGCGGCGGCGCCCGTCCCCGGCCTCCCCTCGCGCGGCCCCGCCCGGTCTCCCTCCCCGCGGCGGCGCTCGGCCCTCCCCCTCCCTCCCCGGCGGTGCTCGGCCCCCGCCCGGCCTCCTCGGCGGCGCCCGCCCCCCTCCCCTCCCCGGCCCCTGCGCGTGGCGCTCGCCCGCCCCCGCCCCCGGCTCGGCCGCCCCTAGCCGGTTCAACCGCCCCCCTGGCCGGTTCAACCGCCCCGGCCCCGGCTCGGCCGCCCGTTCCCCCGTCCCGGCCTCGCCCGCCCGTATCTCCGCTCGCCCGCGCTCGCGGTGATTATTTGTTAATTAGCGTGTTGCGTCGCGCGCTTCGCCGCGCGACGGATTTGTCTAAATTCGGATTCCATCTTGTGTTGCGTCGTGCGCTTCGTCGCGCGACGATCCATTTTTTGTTTCAGGTTGTTTAAGGTGTAACGCCACATGTGTATTCACGTGACGTTCCACTTTGGACTCAGTTTAGTCGACGTATGCCGTCGTGCGCTTCGTCGCGCGACGCTTAACGTCTCCTCGTAACTAAGGCGAAGTGTCTCGTTGCGTGCTCGGTCACGCGACGAGTCATTAACTTCTTAATTTGTTTTAGAGAGCTTTGTCGCGCGTCTCGCCGCACAACCATCTTTTTACTTATCTCCACCTGCTTATAATAATTAGACATGAAACATGACTTTACTTTATGCTAAACATAGTGTCTACATTAAATTTCCTTCCATTAAGCGAGTAGTTAATCTATAATCATGTAACGTGATCGTTTCTCGACTGTCTTTTCCTCTTTCTCTCTTGACCGTACTCGCGAACCCGCGTGGAACGTCTGTTTACTTATTGCATTCTATTGTATGGTGTACTGTTCTTTGGTATTAAATATGTGGATGTATGTATGTTTGCGCTCGCATAGAGAACGATCCGGTTGAAGAGCCCGAGGAACTCGCAGGAGAAGCCCCTGAGCAGCAGTCGGTTGGTGGAGGCAAGTGTCCCTTGACCTATCTCTGTCCTATTCATTATTTAATTCACCTCCCGCTTTACACATTTATGCCTAAGGATTGACTAGCTTTTGTTATCCATGTCCTTGTTTACCTATTTGGGTTGGATTATTATTGTTTAGCTTTATGCCATTGCTCAAACTCTAATCAATGAACATGATGAGATTATCTATGATACGTTGTTTTCCCTTCTCTTATTATGATGTTATACTTGTGGTCTTCAAGGGGGCTCGAGCGGTTTCTCGAGTGCCTCTCCGTAAGGACCTGTTCTATGGATGACCGCCCGGGAAAACAGTGCAACCATGAGGGTGGAATGGGGTGCCCTTAGCTGAATAATTAGAGGATCTGGGGTGTAGTTCACTTAGCCGTCGTGCCGTCAATGGGGCTCGGTGTATGCGGCTCGCTCTGCCAAGTTTGGGTTCACCCCTTGGGGAGGAGTGCGGTGCATTTAGGAAACCTAACGGGTGGCTACAGCCTTGGGGAATCTTTGTAAAGGCTACGTAGTGATGCCCTGCTGGGTCACCTTGGTAGTGATCAATGGAGAGTCATGATCTCCGGGCAGAATGGGAATCACGGCTTGTGGGTAAAGTGCACAACCTCTGCAGAGTGTTTGAAAACTGATATATCAGCCGTGCTCGCGGTTATGAGCGGCCAAGGGAGCTCCAGTGATTAGTGGTACTTGATCAGAGACACTTTGGTACAAGTGGCTATGAGATCGATGGTTTTGATTATGACTATGG
The DNA here is from genome assembly GCF_902167145.1 of Zea mays. Classification (NCBI taxonomy): domain Eukaryota; kingdom Viridiplantae; phylum Streptophyta; class Magnoliopsida; order Poales; family Poaceae; genus Zea; species Zea mays. The sequence goes on along the minus strand of NC_050096.1, from coordinate 81,021,623 downwards.
TACTGGTAAGTGGTATTCTTTCCGTTTGGAAAGGGTACATCGGGCTAATAATTTGGGTTAATGCTAAAACCTGGCTTTCTATTAGTAAATAATAATCTGACCAACTAAAAGCAACTGCTTGACTTATCCCCACATAAAGCTAGTCCACTACAGCCAAACAGGATACTTGCTGAGTATGTTGATGTGTACTCACCCTTGCTCTACACACCAAACCCCCCCCCCCCCCCATCCCCAGGTTGTCAGTATTGCAACCACTGCTCAGGCGAAGATGAAGCTGTGGAAGGAGACTTACAGGAGTTCCAAGACTACGACGAGTTCTAGGCGTGGGTTAGCGGCAACCCCCAGTCGGCTGCCTGTGAAGGCCGCGGTTATCTACGTTTCTTTTCCGCACTTTGATTTATTGTAAGGACTATATGGACGTCTCAGACGTATGATGTAATCGACTATTATTTCCCCTTTTAATACTATTTGAGCACTGTGTGATGATGTCCATGTTATGTAACTGCTGTGTACGTGAATAATTGATCCTGGCACGTACATGGTTCGCATTCGGTTTGCCTTCTAAAACCGGGTGTGACAGCAAGTAATTGGCATCGTACTTGTTTCACCAAGTGATGTCTCCTTCGACTTCTCTAGCCGATTGGAAACTTATTGCACTAATAATCAAGCCGAATATGAGGCCCTCTTATTCGGCTTGGAACTTTTAAATTATATGGGAGTAAGATATGTGAAGGCATTTGGTGATTCTCAGCTGGTTGTCCAACAAGTGTTAGAAGAATATCAATGTTTTGATGGTACTCTAAATGGTTACCTTGAAAAATGCTGGAGTATAATCCATTCTTTTGACGAATTCAGTATTCGGCATATCTCTAGAGTTGAGAATCATAGAGCTAACGATTTGGCACAAGATGCATCAGGTTATCGGATAAAGAGAGGGAGATTTCACAAAACTGAAAGTCTGATAACCGGTGCAGAGCCAAATTCCCAGGTCGCGGACCGTCCGCGTGGTGACGCCGGACCGTCCGGAGTTACCAGAAATATTCTCTTAATTAATTGATTCGACTGACAATGAAGCCGATGCAAGTGATTGGAGGACACCTATACTTAATTATTTGCGAAATCCCAATATCAGGACAGATAAGAACATTCGGCGAACAGCTTTCAAGTATGTTTTGATGAGTGATGAACTCTACCGCCGAACAGTCAACGACGTCCTGCTTAAGTGCTTGGGCCCAGATGATGCTATATTGGCCATGGCCGAAGTACATGAAGGAATTTGTGGTACCCACCAATCGGCTCCAAAGATGAAATGGCTGTTGCGAAGATCTGGTTTTTATTGGCCTAACATGATAGCTGATCGTTTCAAGTATTACAAGGGTTGCCAGGTGTGTCAAAAATTTGGCGACCTACAGTTGGTCCCTGCAGCTGAATTACATCCTATCATCAAGCCTTGGCCTTTCAGAGGATGGGGATTAGACTTTATTGGAGAAATTCATCCTTTGTCATCAAAGGGGCATCGGTTTGTGTTAGTTGCCACTGACTATTTCACCAAATGGACTGAAGCCGTTGCTCTGAAGAACATGACACACAAGGAGGTAATTGAGTTCATAACTGAGCATATTATTCATAGATTCGGCATTCCCCAGACCTTGACTACAGATCAAGGTACTTCTTTTATGTCAAAGGAGGTACGTGAATTTGCCGAATCATACAGGATTAAGCTACTTAATTCATCTCCATATTATGCTCAGGCCAATGGACACGCCGAGTCTAGTAATAGGACATTGATTAATTTAATAAAAAAGAAGATATCTGATAATCCTAAACATTGGCATAAGATTTTGTCTGAAGCTTTATGGGCTCATAGAATATCTAGACATAGGGCTACTAAAGTATCTCCTTTTGAGCTTGTCTATGGGCAGGAAGCAGTGTTGCCTGTGGAAATAAGTTTGAATGTTGTCAGGTTTGCCAGACAAAATGATCTAACTGTTACTGACTATTATAATGCAATGATGGATAATATTGATGTGGTGACCGACAAGAGGATGATAGCTTTGGAAGCAATAGAAAAGGACAAGATCATGGTAGCCAGGGCCTACAACAAGAAGGTCAAAACAAAATCATTTCAAGTAGGGGACCTGGTGTGGAAGACCATTCTGCCTCTAAGGAATAAAGACCGGAAGTTTGGGAAATGGTCGCCAAGCTGGGAGGGTCCTTATAAAGTAAGACAGGTGATGTCTGACAACGCCTATTTGCTACAAACATTACAAGGCAAGGATTTGCCTAAGGCTTTGAATGGGCGTTTCCTCAAACAGTACCATCCTAGTATATGGCAAGATGCCTAAGAGAACCGATGTAATCACATCGAGTTAGTTGCTTTTGGTTTGCTCAGCTCCACCAAAAGGCAGGGGGGCATATGTTGAGCCCGCTTTTGAGCCGGCGGACGGTCCGGCCCTGAGGCCGGACGGTCCGCGGTCCGGACAGTCCGCGCCTGTGGGCCGGACGGTCCGCGCATGCGCAGAGCAGTTTAGGGTTCCGAGTTTTGTGCTACGATTGTTAGCTATATTCGCGGGATTAGCTCGGAATCAGTTGTGTAAAGGGTCCAGCCCCCCTCCTCTATAAATAGAGAGGTCTACGGCCGATTTGCAATCATCAATCGAATCAATACAACTTCTATTCGCATTTATTTCCAATACAATTAGGAGTAGTTCTAGTCTAGTTCTAGTTTAGCCTCTCAATCCCCAAATTCTTCGCCTCTCTTCGACTCTACGCCGATTAGAGGAGTCTAGGTCGGCCGGCCCGAGCCTAGACAACCCCTAGGATCTCTCCTCCCCGACGGGGTCCCTCCCGGGAGCGAGATCCAGGCGCCGCCGGTGATCTTCCGCCGCCCCTGCGCACGCGCGGACCGTCCGGCCCCAGGGCGCGGACCGTCCGGCTGTCAGGCAGGAAACCCTAGCCCCTGTGCCAGGTCGCGGACCGTCCGGCCCCAGGCCGCGGACCGTCCGCGCCTGACCAGAGAGCACCGCCGCCGGTTCTTCTTGAGTATTTGGCGCTCCAAAAAAGCGTCAACACAACCCTTATATGCAAACGAATATTCTAGTCCGTTAGATCATGATTCAACTGTAAATATAACCATGTTTTGTTATGGTTTCTTTATAAATCTATATGACCTGGTGGTGGAATAATTCATTGTGGTTGGATCATGGTCTAAAGGATTAGAACATTCGTTTGCACGTTTACATATAAATTATATATAAGGACTAGTTGTATAATAATTTTGGATTGTTTCCAATGTTATCTTCGGCCGTTGTCCTATCTTATATTATATCAGTCTAACTGCTCTCGAAACTGCGGACGGTGTGAAGGACGCGAACCTGCCCGCCTCGACCCGTTTCCAGTTCTTGGCCGCCCCTGCCGGGCCGCTTCTCGCTCAGCAGGGTGCGCAACTTCTTCCGCTCCTACGCCACGGAAATCTCTACTTCAGATTCATTATTCAGAGCTCAAGTGAATCGATAGCGTGCTCCGTGCTGTTCTTTTGCGTGCTCTGGGCGGTCACCTCTTCTCCTCTTCCTGCGTGAGTCTGGCTGAACGACTTTATAGAGCACCAGGTGATTCACACGCGGAATGGTTTCGGCAGTGAATTAGGAGAAGGGGGCGGCAAAGATTTCCACAACGGACGAAGCGAGAGGATAAGGAGTGTTGATAGATATTTGTTGGAGGATTGTTTTTTTTCCTATTTTTTCTTAATTTAAAATTGAAGATTTAGGACTATTAGGATTTGTTGGAGATGCTCTTATGTGCTAGAGCTGTTGCGCTACGAGCCTACGTTCCAACCAACATTTCGGTGGTTCTTGGTCTGTGTTCAATAGACTGACTACTCGACTACTCTATCACCCAGTCTATCCTACGGTTGGTACAGGACTACAGGTGCGGCTAAGCTTGCCGTCACCTTCGACTTTGATCTTAAAAAAAATTGGATTGGCGTCAAGTCCGACGAGATTCTGTTCCATTCCAGTTCCGGATGAGAGATGTGTTGAGCGAACCCGACGTTGGGCTGCCCCCCGGCCACATCCCACATGGCGAGAGTCGCGGAGTGCGCGCCACGCGCGCTCCGGTTCGGTGCCCTGATTGCGAGAGATCGGCGGGGAACCACGGGCCCGGATACCCCGCGCGGGTGGCAGCTGTCCCCGCAAGTCCGCAACAGCAAGTGCTCGCTCTCAGTCTGCCCCCCGCGTGGTCGTCCGATCGGGTGGACCGGAAAATCGGACGGTTGACGCCCGGCGGAGGCGGCAATGATTGGGCTCGCACCTGGGAGCTTTGACTGCCGGATTCGTCGCCTGTGCCCTGTGCCCAAATATTCCGTTTCCATCCCTTTTGTACATTGCACCCTGACTAGAGATGGCAATGGGTACCCGAAACCCGAAACCCGATGGGTTTTTATCCCATTAGGGTACGGGTTTGGACCAATTTTCATACCCGTGGGTTTGTTAATGGGCATAAATCTGTACCCAACGGGTTTATGGGTACGGGTTTGTTCCTATAGTACCTAAACTCGTGAACCCGTGGGTTTTTTAAACCCGACCAAACCTAGTGCATATTGTCATTTTATTTTATAAACGAACAAGAAACTTGTTATTCCTTATTTGCTTCATAATTTTTAACAATTGGTGAATGTATCAGTAATCGGTGAGAGTGTTGCTTGCTTGCTATTATAGTTTTTACTAGCGTTATATATGTGGTAGATGGATAACTTAGTGCAAGGTCACTTAATTATATAACTTATTATTTGTATTTCATTCTCTCTACTAATAATTTTTATACCAAATCATGAACTCGTTGTTTATTACATAGATTTTGGATCATGATATCATTAATCATTATGATACTTATTGATTATGAGAAGATAATTATATTGGAGATGAAACCCGCGGGTAACCCATGGGTACCCGTTAACCCGATGGGTACGGGTTTGGGCAAAATCTCAAACCCGTCACGGGTACGGGTTTTTTAATGGGCATAGATATTTTTCACGGGTACGGGTTTGGGACGGCAAAACCCAGTGGGTTTGTACCCGTTGCCATCTCTAACCCTGACGTCTTGAGTAACCTGCCAATGAGACCTTTGTCCGACTCTTTCAGAGTTTACACTCTCTTGAGTCTTGTTGAGTAAACTACCTGGTTTGAATAGTTGGGTGGAACCAAACACCATCCCATCGTGGTAATAAAGAACTGGGCAAAACACATACACCCAGCACCATTTTTGAAAAATAGAAGAAGTGTGCGTGCGATACACAAACCGCCCCCGAATCATTTGAAAACCAAGCCCGATTCGATGATAACAAAAGAAAGCCAAGGAGCCGGATGCAAAGGTCTCCCAGCTTTTGCCATTTTGGCGACCAGCTCCAACAACCGGAGAGGGGGAGAGAGAGAGAGCTCGAGTCACAAAGCTAAAAAAAGCACCGAGAAATCTAGTGGTGCAGCGAGCGAATCCGTCCGGCCGTCCCCTTCCTCCGCCACCCATCCCCAAAATTTTCACCGCACGTCGCCTCCCCGCGACGACGACGCCCGAAGCTTCCAGGGCCCTCCCCTCCCCCCCGCGGCCGCCCCTCCCTAGATCGCCGCCTCCGGCAGCGGCGAGGCTGCATCGCGAGGGCGGCGGAGGAGCCGGGCGACGGGGTCGACGAAGGCGGGGAAGACGAGGCTAGGGTTCGGGGTCGCTGCTGCTGGGCTGCGTCTGAGGGAGGAGGATGCATATGATGCGGCGGCTCAAGAGCATCGCCTCCGGCCGCTCGTCGGTCTCCGATCCGGTGAGAGCTCCATTTCCCCGGCCCATTCCCCACCGCCATTGGTGGCCCGGGCACACCCGCATTGGGTGTTCAATGACGCTATGCTAACGTCCGGGTTCATTTTCTTGGGCTTCGCTCGGTCGTTTCTTGCGGCAGCGTCTGTTCATTTCGTTTGCTTGCTTCGTCGTGGCTGCCTCCCCTTTATAGAAAGGCTAAAGCGTTGCACGGTCTGTTGCCTCATCAGGTGCCAAGCGCTTTATTTTGCTTTAGTCGATTTGGCATTCGGCTCCTTGCACTTTAATGGCGACATGTTGTTCGTTTTTGCTCAAGTATTTATTTCACCAGTTTGTCTAATAGGTGTGGTTTTGGCTGTAATGCGTTGGCAACTGAGCTTCATAGGACCATGAAGAAAATGGACAGTAGCCTATTAACTGAGAGTCTGAGACTTTACTGGTAAAGGATAATATCAGGTTCTAATCAGTCCATTGGTTCAAAAAATTTGTTCATTCGGGAAGGATTTTAACCTGTAGGTTAATCAGGAAATGTCTCCCGTTCACAAAAAAGAAGGACATGAGAAGTGGGGGTTGTTACATTGAAGAAACTCTGCCTTTTCTTCTTCAATAAATGCTAAGGAATTATGAAACAAATAACCATTTCTCGTTATCTATTGTTAGGGTGGTGACTCTGGCTCCAAAAGACCAAAGTTTGAGCAGGATGGAGCAGGAGATATTGTTATGGAGCCACACTTAACCGAGGATAAACCTGTGCGGATAGACCAAGAATCATCGTCAACATCTAATAGGGATGCTGAGGCAAGCACATCTACTAGCATGAAACCTGTTAAAACTGAAGAAGCAGGAGCAGATCTTCTTCCCAAAGAGATGAATATTATGACAATTAGCGACGATAAAGCTGATGGCCATAATGATAAGGTTATTTCAATCTCATTGATTCATTGATTGATGAGCACATACCATTTCTGCTTTTGGTAATCATGCCTTGTGTTCTCTGGCTACAGGAAGGTGAGGGTGTTACACTTGATGGGACTGGAACAGAGACAGGGCAGATAATTGTGACAACAATAGGAGGTCACAATGGGAAGCCAAAGCAGGTAATATACTAACCTGTATCTTGCTTGCATTGAATACCTATTGTTTTTTTTGCATTCATCTAAAAAGGCATTGAATACCAATGACAGTACATTACATTGAATATTCCTGCATGCTATGTAAACAGGGCTACTTGATTTTTATATATATTAAAAAAAAGTCCTCTGTGGATGACATTGCAGCAGCACTCTATATTTTTTTATATTGCTATTGGATTGGATATTCTTTATCTGATGGATGCAAAATTTTGCTCTTTAGATATTCCTTTGAATTTATTGTCCTACTATTTATTTAGAACATCATTTTGTGAAACTCGAACTGTAAATCACTAATATTGTTTCTAATGGTCATACAGAAGGTCTCATACATGGCAGAATTGGTTGTTGGTACTGGTTCGTTTGGTATTGTTTTCCAGGTACGCCATTTGCCATCTTTTGGCCTCATATAACACTTATTTCTAGAAATGGGAGTTCACAATGCTGTGGCCAAAATCATTGAACTTATCGTGTATAACAGGCGAAATGCTTGGAAACTGACGAGACGGTGGCGATAAAAAAGGTGTTACAAGATAAGCGCTACAAGAATAGAGAGCTCCAGACTATGCAGTTACATGACCACCCGAATGTAGTTCAGCTGAAGCATCACTTCTTTTCAACAACTCAAAAGGGAGAAGTTTACCTCAACCTTGTACTTGAATTTGTATCCGAGACAGTTTATCGTGTTGCCAAATACTACAACCGGATGAACCAGCGTGTACCCATAATATATGTTAAGTTGTATGCATATCAGGTACGCGATGATGTTCTTTGTCATTTCCCCTATCAGCTTTTTACAAGTAGTTCGGATTCATTGGTTGGTATTGAATGAACATTAGGAATCTGTTATTCCTTCTTGTCCAGATGTGCCGTGCGCTTGCTTACATCCATCGAGTTGTCGGTGTGTGTCATCGTGATATTAAACCTCAAAATCTACTGGTAAGTTCCCAGATCCACTTTTCCTCGAAGCAGTTTGTGTGGTTGTTAGTGTTGCAAGTATTCTGTTATTCCCATTTTGGACCATTTTGCTACCATCTTGCTTGTAAGTTGTAACACCTGTCAACGCAGAAATACTGTGTAAGTGCACATCTGCAGGTTTGTCATGCAAAATGTCTCTTAAATCTTTGGAGTATTTTTTTTGTTCAGTTTTACGCTAACTGCTGAAAATGTTCCTTATTGCAACTTGATTAACCTTCCAGGTCAATCCTCATACACATCAACTTAAGATTTGTGATTTTGGGAGCGCTAAAAAATTGGTATACTTCTCTCTTTTAGTTTGTTTCTGCTGAATATCTTCATGGATTTAATAAAGTAAAATATCCATTTCAGGTCCCTGGTGAGCCTAACATATCGTACATTTGCTCGCGGTATTATAGGGCTCCTGAACTAATATTTGGAGCTACGGAGTATACCACTGCGATCGATATCTGGTCTGTTGGCTGTGTAGTGGCTGAGCTTCTGATTGGTCAGGTACAGGATCTCAGTCCTACAAGTTCACCTTTCTTTCAGATGAGTATTATGCCAACCATTTTCTGTGAGGGAAATGATTTTGCTGTACCATTGTAAAATTTTTGTCCTCTTTTTTTTAAATAAAGATTACTATATAAACTACAAAACTGCAGTTTTGGATTTCATGCACATTAGGATTTGATCCGCTCACTGTTGATTGAGACACTTCTTATCCGATGACAATTTGGTTGACATCCACTGCCCCCCTTCCCCCAAAATTGCAGCCTTTGTTTCCTGGTGAAAGTGGTGTTGACCAACTGGTGGAAATAATAAAGGTTTGCATCTGCTATCAAATCGTGTCATGAAATCACTGGTGGTACTTTGTAGGCTGAATGTTTTTTCTTCTCTTTCTTCATCCAAGATTTTGGGTACTCCAACAAGAGAGGAGATCAGGTGCATGAATCCAAATTATTCCGAATTCAAGTTCCCTCAGATAAAAGCCCATCCATGGCACAAGGTTAGGGATCTCTAATCTCCAAGGTGTTTTTTTCATTTGAGCTGTAGCCAGTTGAAACCAGCTCACCCTAAGTTCGATTTCCGTGTAGCTTTTTGGTAAGCGCATGCCACCCGAGGCTGTCGATCTCGTGTCAAGGCTGCTCCAGTACTCACCGAACCTGCGCTGCACTGCTGTAAGAACTAATTCGAGATTGCAACCGACCAATTACTGAACCCAAATTCGTGTAGACGTGTTGCTATTGACACTAAGCTCCATATTTTTCCTTGGGTTAAACCAGTTATACGGTAGTTTCTGATCGAAGATATTTTAATTATATTCCCAGGTCGACGCCTGTGCCCATCCGTTCTTCGATGAGCTGCGGGACCCCAAGGCTTGCCTGCCGAACGGACGGCCAATGCCACCGTTGTTCGACTTCACAGCAGCCGGTAACTTTCCAACAACACACTCAACAACGCTGTTGACGTTTCATTGTACGTTTCCTCTGAAACACACTTTTTTGGAACCGGGATGCAGAACTCGAAGGGCTCCCCGCCGAGCTTGTCCACCGGATCGTTCCTGAACACATGAGGAAGGAAGTGAATTAGGTGGACGGACGTACTGGGGCAAAAAAAAAAAAAAAAACTCCCTGTTTCTCTGTTGGTTCTGAGAGATGTGTGAGGGCACGGATATGGAGGAGCGGTGGTGTATTGTAATTGTAAAGAGGGCTGAAAGAAAGGTCCCTCTGGTTGGGCGTGTCACCAAAGAGTGGCCCTAGAGGCAAACCTTACGTTTGCTCGTTGCCCTTGGTGTGTACCCAGATGTGTATCGATGACATAGGCTGGCTGCTGTATCATCATCAGGGTTGACGCTGAACAAGAGAAATTCAAGCAGGGTGCTGCTAGCTCGCTTCCTCCCGTAGCTGGAAACCCCAGAATGCCAGTTTCCATCACTGCACGTCGTCGCGCTGTCCACTGGTGTCCCGTAAGCATATAGAGCTCTGCCGGCTCCGCTATTGGCTTGCGTGTGTCTATCGATAATGACTTCTACGGACGCTACCAAAAAATAAAAATAAAAAAACAAGCGGATGGCTACACGTCCATAAACTGACAAGAAGACGGTACAAAAAACGAGCGGTTGGCTTGCGATGTGCGTTAATAGATTGTTTCCTTCCGTCTCCTGAAGATATGTGAATCTCCCCTCTCCCTGATTAACTTGAAGCAAGTTGCCGACAGTTGATTTCGCGGCCACCACGGAGCAAGTGACGCGAGGGGAAATAAAAGCTTGACTATCCACTTGATTCTGCGGTCACGGATCTGAGACTTTCGGCGCACCGAACCTCACCAACAGCAGCCGAGAAGGTGGGACTGGGACTGGGAGGACGTACGTACCTATCGGCGTGATGCAAGGGATCACTCACTCACTCACTCGGCTCCTAAACAAAAACGCGACGGAGCGCCTACTCGCGAACCACCACCACCGACGACGACTTGTTTAACACATGTACTGCTACCTGCTGCTGTTTTAGACCTAGAGAACGGCGGGGGGCTAGATTTTTTGACTGATCTTTCCTTTGGACCCAAGCGCTCGTCAGGCAAGGCAGCCAGCAGGTGGCGGTCTGTGTGTGCGAGCGTGACGAAACATGCCCGGCCTCAGCCAAAAAGTTGTCTTTGGCCCTGTATTCTTGCCCGTTGGACGGACCCATCTCCGGCCTGCGGCGGAGAGGACAGACAGACAGACCCGCCGTCCGTGGCAACCAACCAAACCTGTGACTCGCAAACACGCCACGCAGACCCCACCCGGCACCCGCCTACCGCACCCAACCAATCACCCCAGTGCCCAGTTTGCTTTCTCCCCGCAAACACGCAGCAACACGGCCGGCCTCGTCCAGTCGTCGACGAAGCCTGAAAGTGCCTGAAAGTATTTTTTTTTTAACATGAATCAATAACTTTCACAATCCAGTATCTTAGAAAAAAGCTAAGGCATTGGTGCCACCACTTACTCCTTGTTCGGTTATTACAGTTTCATATAGATTGAAGTATATTGAAAAATACGTTGTGATGTATATTTTAACCTGCTATGAATTTTGAACCGACTCAACACCACCAAATTCACATGGATTAACGTTGAAACTGACAAGTCCTTAGTTATCTCAACCAAGAATCGGAAGAAGGACATGCGTGGCGGAGGTGGTGCAAGCCGGCGCGACTCTCGATCCGGCGAGGATCCATGGCCCCGTGAAGTCTCTATCAGGGGAGCCAGGAGCGGAACACGGAATCCAGGCTGCAGGGACCGCCTAGGGTTTTTGGAGCGGGTCAGGATTAGATAGACGCGAGGGCAACCGGATCGCGTGGCACGACGTGGTAGGACTTGGAGAGTGGAGGATTGCGGGTTGCTAGAAGCAAATTTGTGGAGTATTTTTTTTATAGTTGCGACTCCGAAACCATTGAACTATATAAACCTTTGCTTTATAATATTAATAGATAAATAGACTAGGCCTCCCGAGACCTACAAACGCGCACACGCCCGCACGCCCGCACGGGCACCGAGCGCAGAAAATACACTTCTACAGTCGTGGCGGAAAGAGATTAACCGGCGAGTCCAGACGATTTTTGGTTGTAATTTTGTAAACGACGAGCCCATAACGAACGAAAAGGACTTTTGTGGCTCGCCTTTTTCTATCAGCTCCGAGATAATAACACACCCACTTTCATCTACCACCGAAAAAAAGTAGAGATAAAGAAAGGTGTGTGAGCGTTGAGCACGCGAGTGCCATGATGCAAATCAGCTCAGCGTCACCAACTAAAGGGAGCGAGCGATCGTAACTAACTGTTCATTAAAAGTGTTCAAGGTTTGATCGATTACATATAACTAAAAACACAATATTTTTCCCCCACCAGATAGTTATATTATAAAAAATCTATCTCATAATAAATACAATAATACTTAGGTCCTGCTTGAATGATAATAGTTAGATGCTAAAATTAGTAGCTACTTTTAGCAAAATAGCTAGTAGTAGCTAGCTACTCCTCCCGTCCAAAAATACTAGTCTCTTGGTTTTTTATGTATATACTAGCTGCTTTGCTACGGTTGTTATGTACTAAATATAATTATTATTTATTTCTAAACACTGAGGTATGTGTGATTTGGTGGTTAACTCTAAATTTTTGAAAAAGAGGCATGTGTTCGAGTACTCACTTTACACTATTTTTTTTGCGTGGTGGTAGGTGGGCCCTCATCATGCTAGCTTCTTTTATTAACAGCCTAGATCCTAAGTTCACATGGTCACAGTCGCCAATGTCAGTACTAACTCGAGTGAGCCAGACAATAAACGAGTGTCAAATAAATAAATCCAAATCAAGAGAATACAAAGTGCGGCATATAAGGAAAAGAAAAAAAAGCTAATAAAGGCCTTCCATTTCCACTCCCCGTCGTGTCGCTTCCTCCCTCTTCCTCCGGAGCTGCGAAATTTTGAGACCCAGCCGGGAAAGCGGAGGCGGAGACTACCCACCCCACCACCAGCCCCCCGGAATTCGCGCAAATCACAGAAGCTCCCTAGCCGCCGGCGAGCACTCGTGCGCTCCCCTGGAAGCGGCGGAGGCGGCGGCGGAGCCCGCCTCTCTGCCGGCGCCGGCGATGGGCAACTCACTGGGGTGCTCGGCTTCCGGCGAGCGGCTCGTCTCGGCGGCGCGCGACGGGGACGCCATCGAGGCGCGGATGCTGCTGGAGCTCAGCCCCGCGCTCGCGCGCTACTCCACCTTCGGCGGCCTCAACACTCCGCTACACTTCGCCGCCGCCAAGGGCCATCTCGACGTACGCGCGAATCCTTCCGTGTTTTTCAGGGTTCCCCCGCTTCGATTTCGGGTCAGCAGTTGTTGTCTCCGTGTAGATTGTCACGATGCTGCTGGAGAAAGGCGCTGACGTTAACGCGCGCAACTACTGCGGCCAGGTAGTAGATCTTTCTGCGCTTTCTGGGTTCAAAAGTTCTCATCTGTGTGTTCCAGCTATCTTCTGCCAGTTCAAACCGAACAAATGCTAAGATCTATCGTGCACAAGTGTCCGATTTGTCAACTCATATGCCATGGAAATATATTGTGGCATCAAGATTCAGTTTTTATGTGGCTAATTATGTTGCTCTGCTCAGCGATGGCATAAGAAAACCTGAATCTGTTATGCATTTGTGCCTATGCCCCAGAGCTGAACCAAGATTTTTTCGTAGCTCATTTTGGCACTTCTGCGAAGGGCAGGCCTGGTACAGTCGTGAAAGTGTGAAACTGACCAGGTCTTGAGTTCTAAGCAGCCTCTCCGCATTTGTGGGGAAGGCCTATCTCGGTTTATCTCTTCTACAGACCCCACTTATGTTGGAGCCTCTGACACTGGGCTTGCCTTCTTTCTGGCACTTCTGCATGGGGGATAGGAATTATATTTTTGTTCATTCTACAGTTTTTATCTGTATCAAATAGTCTGTTGATTGGTTGCAATTGTTTTGATGATGGATCAAGACTGCGCTGATGCATGCTTGTCGGCATGGGCACTGGGAGGTGGTGCAGATGCTTCTTCTATTTAGATGCAATGTAAGACGGCACGTAAGATAGTACCTTTTTCTGCTACATTTTTTAGTTAGGACAAGGTAAGTGCTAACTGTTGTTTGTTTTTTGGCTGATTCAGGTTACTAGGGCAGATTACTTGAGTGGTCGAACAGCACTGCATTTTGCTGCACATGATGGATTTGTTCGGTGTATTAGGCTTTTAGTTGCAGACTTTGTCCCGAGTGTGGCCTTGGAGGATATTGCTTCTTCTGTGGTGGATGGTGGTGATTGCCAGACAAACAGTGGGAGCAGTCCTAATTCATCGTCGGGGCAGAAGTTTAATGAATCGTATGTGTTGTCAATGAATCACATTTTATTATTTGAAACAATTATCTGTTAACTCCATGTTTGTTTCAGGGCCCGTGTGAGGTACATCAACAAACCTGCAGATGGTGGTGTTACAGCACTTCACATGGCAGCATTGAACGGTCACTTAGATTGCATGCAGTTGTTGATTGACTTGGGCGCTAATGTCTCAGCTGTCTCATTCCCCTATGGCACTACTGCAAATTTGATAGGCAAGTGTTGATTCTTAGCTCAGATGGAATGCATTGAGCAATGCTATTCTTGTTAGCTCAAATGAGATTTTAACAATGCACTGGTGGAACAGGAGCTGGCAGTACACCGTTGCATTATGCAGCAGGTGGGGGGAAACAAGAATGCTGTGAGGTAAGTCAATGTCATAAAGAATCATCACCTTTTGACAAGAATCCTGCTTCAGTTGTACCTATCAGAGGAATTTATTTATTCTGGTATGTGATGATGCTGTTCTTGCAGCTACTAATATCAAAAGGCGCTAGCAGGTTGACACTCAATTGCAATGGGTAAGTTTTTTTTGTTAATGATGCTATGTAGTATTTAGAAGGGCAGGCATGGTGCAGTGGAGAGCTGTCTCACTGAGTCACCAGGTTATGGGTTCGAAGCAACCTCTTGGTTTATCTCTTTCTTAGATCCCACTCATGTGGGAGCCTCCGACACTAGGTCTGCCCCTTTTTATGATATGTTTAGTATTCCAATTCTTTAGTAATCTTACCATTTTAGCCATTGGCCAATCTCACTCGAGTAGTCCTAATTTATTTTAACACTATCTTATGTTTAGGTGGCTTCCCGTTGATGTTGCTAGAATATTTGGACGGCGCTCTTTGGAGCCATTACTTTCTCCAAATTCACACTCGAATGTCCCTGTATTTCAACTGTCCAGTTATCTTGCCTTGCCACTCATGAGTATACTTAATATAGCCAGGTCAGTGTTTAACAACACATGTTTTCTTCGTCTGGAAATACTATAACTGAATTTCTTGCTTTCATAGACTGACGACTTTCAATATATGAATGCATGTCACTATGCTAGACTTTTGATGTGTTATCATATGGCCTATATATGTTTTTTGGAAAGTAAAGGAGGAGGCCATGAAGGCAATTTCATTCTGAATTCTAGATTTCTAGTGGAAATAATATCTGTGAACAGTTAGGGCAGTTTACATCTCTATTATAACTGCATTTTTTCCAGAGATTGTTACTTTTACTAAGGCAACGACTGAAATATGGTCTTGGCTCAGCTTGGATTGTTGGGTATGGAGCAAATGTGGTCATTGATCTGCATCTCTTTTGTCACCATCAATCATCTTAGTGTTGTCAACTCTCATGCTCCAGTTATTTTATCATTTATGTTTCTAGTAATCTGAAACTAACTATGTTGGAGTTCACTTTCTAGATTGAAGTTGAGTTGCTTCTGCTTTTCAATTTCACCTACTTAAGCTCGCTTTGCAATCCCTCCTTGGACGTGTTTGGTGTCTTTTCTGCTGATAGTGTTGCATGTTGTTTAAATATAATAGTCATTTGACTGATCTTAAAGTTAAAATATATTAAACATTTGTTTATATATTTTATTTGATGTGCATTTGCAGAGAATTTGGGTTGCAGCATACCACACCCTCGATTGATGATAATGATCTATGTTCAGTTTGTCTAGAAAGGTCTTGTTCTGTTACTGCTGAAGGTGGGACCACTATCACATTAGACACTTGCTTAAATTTTACCTAGAGACGGTTCTTTAATATTTCTTGCACTAGACTGCAAAGATATGCTAGGGTAGACCTAGTGCCGGAGGCTTCCACATGAGTGAGGTATGCGGAAGGGATAAACCAAGGAAGCCTTTCCCCGTAAATATGAAGAGGTTGCTCTGAACCCATGACTTGGTGACTCTGAGACAACTCTCACTACTACACCAGGTCTACCCTTCCTGCAAGAGATGCTAGCAGTTGGCATTTCATGAAAAGTAACCAGTCAGAGTAACATAAAACTACACAAATGAAAGTTAAATACCAAAACACTGATGGCACTTGTATACACGACCTTGGTTCTGTCAAGTGCTTTTACAATTTTACAAAGCTTTACGTTTTCAATAGGATTTCCATTGATATCTTGGTCATGTATATCATGGTACCCTCTGTCCCAATGTGTAAAGTAGTATGCTTACTATTTTTTATTCGGTTCAGGTTGCAGTCATGAATTCTGCATCAAATGTGCTCTCTACCTCTGCTCAACCAGCAACATCCGTGTCGAGTTCACAGGCCCACCTGGGTCCATCCCGTGCCCTCTTTGTCGGAACGGCATAATGTCTTTCACCAAGTTACCAAGCACACCAACAGAAGGGCTTAAATCAGGTTCAGCGCTCACATTCTGCAACCCATGCATACTGAACGCCCGGTCCATGGACTCGCCAGCCACTTTCTCCAAAGCTGAAATCAGACGGAACCGTGTGGCAGCTGTCTCTTCGGAGCTGGTCTGTCCAATCACCTGCAGCCCATTCCCGTCGTCCGCCCTCCCAACCTGCAGGTGCAGCGACGACGATCCATGCGGCGATACAGACGTGCAGGATGGTCCCGAGTTCCAGTCTCCCCGGCCCTCGCACAGCGCAAGCATGGAGCTGGACAAGAGGGGGGAGGGGGATCTAGACCGGGCCAGTTGCTCAGGCATGTTCTGGAGCCGAAGAAGCTGTCACAGGGAGCAGCAGTGTGATGCGGAGATCAACGCTTGATTCTTTATCTGTGGTTCTGAATTAAGTTTGGATTCGTAGCAGCTCCAACGCGGGAGATGAGCAGCGGTTGTTTTTTCCACCCCAGCTATGTTCCTTCCTCCTATCTACAGCCAATGTTTTCTTGATTGGTGAAATGCTGCTGCGTCCTTTGCAGCCGTAGCGTGTGTGTTGTAACAGTTTTGTTACTATGGTTCATGTGTACCTGTGAATCTAGATAGCCTTCGAAGTTGCTAGCCAGTTACGGTTCTTTGTAGCTGTATGTAAATTGCAGATCTGGATGGAATTACTTTCTGTCCCTGATGATAAATATTTATATACAACGAGTGAAGTACCCTCTAAGGCCATCTCCAGCGGAGCTGGATGTGAGCTTGTAAAATATTGCTTTGAATTGTAGATTCTGTTTATAGACTAGTTTGAAATAAGAAATGAGATATTGAGTATGATTTAGAGCTAAAACGACTACTATTTTGGATTGGAGGGAGTATAAAAGTGCCTTCTCGTCGGTTTCTTGGTACAACACCAGTAGTGGCTAAGGCCATATCCAGTACGTTGTGTAAAATATTGTTTTGTACTGTAGATTGTACTGTTTGTACAATGGAGTTTGAAATAGAGAGTGAGATATGAGATGTGATAATAAATCTGCTAGAGATAGTCTAAGCTCATATAAAGTGCTTTTCTTCAGCGACCAGCAATGCTTTGGAGACATAGCTACAGCAACATCAGTCATGTACTAGTAGTCTAGTACTTGCTAGGTGCGAGTCGTGGATCAGTCACGCCGACGCCGGCGAGGACAGGAGCGTGCTGAGGATCCTGTCGCCGAGTCCTGGCACCGCTGACAAGAAGTGCCCAGCTCCGGGGAGCTCGTGGTAGCTGACCCAGCCGAGCTTATTGCATATGTGCCGCTGCAGCTGCACGGGCACGACGCCGTCCTCGTCACCCTGGAACAGGTGCACCGGAAACGGCGGCTTCTCGAGGTCCGTCGGCTCGAAGTCCGTCCACCTCCCGAACATGACCGTCATGTCGCGGTAGAAGGACTCCTGTACGCCCTGCTGCGTCGCCAGCCTCGCCCTCTGCAAGAAAGAAAGATCGAAGTCCGTTTCATTGTGGTGGGAGACAGAGAGAAGCTAACTAAGGCAGGGCAACCGAGCGAGGCGAGACGAACCGAGTGGAACATGCCGTTGGAGAGCGCCATGACGCGGTTCTTCTCGTCCAGCGCGTTGGGGAAGGGCGCGGAGCCGTCGACGACGGTGGAGGTGGGCAGCCACGGCTGGCTCATCCACCAGTGCAGCAGCCACGGCGCGTAGTAGGCGACCCGGAGCGACCACTGGTCGCCGACCGGCTGCCTCCCGTAGAGCTGCCGGGCCAGCCCCCGCGGCAGCCCGCGCCAGCGGTAGTTGATGACCGGCGCCATCATTGCCAGCCCCGCCAGCCTGTGCGGGATGTACCTGACGGCGGCCCAGCCGGCGTGGGAACCGAGGGAGGAGCAGACGAGGTGGAACTTGTCACCCAGACCCAGCGCGTCGGCCAGGTCCTGGATGTCCAGCGCCGCGCTCTCCGGCGACCGCCGCGGGTCCGGGTCGCTCTCGCCGTACCCGGCCCGGTCGAACGCCACCATGTACACGCCCAGCTCCTCCAGCAGCTCCTGCTTGTGTTTCCATCCAGAGCAGTTGTTGTTACGTACAGTACTGTACTTTCCATCACAGTTAGACGACAGTTACGCGTCAAGCACGCGGGCGACCCTGGAAATGATATGATTGGCCATGCATGGACGCACGCTCCAGGTAGGCAAAAACATGGAGAATTCTACGCGCGTGGCTAGTCGTTTTCGTGGAACGCGTGTTACTTCCTGGTCCTGCCTGCCGGATGGTTGGTGAGCGACGACGACGCCGGCACATGTTAGCAGCCGTCAGCCGCACACACACGCACGCGGTTGGGTTGGGTTGGGTTGGGTTGGAGGTGGAGTTGGTGCCTGGCCACCACCAACTTTGCTCGATCGGGTGCCGGTGCACTATCGGACTAGCTAGTGGTTGCCACGGCCTGAAGCACACACGCTTGATGCATAGATGTGCATGCATGTGGAAGGAAGACGATGATGGAGAGAGCTAGGGAGACGCGCGGGCAAGCAGGCCGCCGCCGGCCGGCACCAACCTGGGAAGCGCGGGGCGAGTCCATGCGGCTGCCGGAGAAGCCGTGCGAGTACACCACCTTGAAGCGCGCCCTGTCCCTGCTCACGCCGGACTGGGCGTACGCCAGGTACCGCCCGTCGCGCAGCCGCACCCTGGGCGCCGTCACCGGCGGGCCCCCGGGCGTGCCGCACGGCGTCGAGGGAGGCGGCCGCACGGCGTTTAGGAACCACCTCGCCACCAGCGTCGCCGCCACCAAGAGCACCAGCAGCCGCAATGGCGACCAGTCCTCGCACACACCGCGCATGTAAGCCAAACAAACCCACAATACCATGGCCGCACGCATTGCGCCGGTCGCACGCGACCAGTTGCCCGTGGAGGCAGCTCCTGCGGCCATGGGAGAAGAGCGAGCGAGCCTGGAGCTGGATGGAGGTGATGGTCTGCGAAGGAAGGGAAAAACTAAGTAGTAATGGAGTGGGTCGTGTGGTGTTAGTTGTTGAGGCTAGTAGCTACGACTACAAGCAAGGCTTGTGAGGGGGGTGACGGAGGAGTGGTTCTTGAAACGTGTTAGGTGTTGTGCTGATGATGAGCAATATATTGCGAGCAGAGAGAGATGTGGTGACTGCTGACGCTCTGCAGAGAGAGAGAGAGAGAGATGTGGTGGTGAAGGGGCAACCATGAATGACAACCCTTTCACTAACCTACCGACGTACTTTATAGGTAGGGGTGGAAACGGATCGAATACGCACGGATACGAATACGAATGTCATAGTTTACCATATTTTTGTTCGAATTCGGATACGAATTCAAATATATTCGGATACGAATACAAAACGGATAGTCGAATTCGAATTTTTATTCGGATATTTACTCAATTCAACTCAAACATCATATTCTGAAATTTAACATATGTATATGTGTATTTAATTTAAGTACAAGTTTATAGATAGTCAAAACAAACTTAAAATAAAATAGATTTCTTGTGATCCTTCATATCCAAGTCAACAAAACTATATAAATAATATTTTTAAACTATCGAAGCATGTAACAAAAGATAAACAACAGCACGTGATATTTAATAAGTGACATTTGTACAAATATAAGTAAATTAGAATTGATATAAAAAAGTAAATGTACCAATAAAAACAAATTTTCCATTCTAAAATGAATGAATGTCCTATATAAATGTGTATACCAAAATTTAAATGAAAACATTAAGAAATTTATCTTTATATTGTAAGTGGAGAGTGATAGTTGAATGTTTATAGAACTTTATTGAGATGTGTTCACTATATAGATAAAGTTGAGAGTTATAATTAAATGTTTATGAAACCTGTTGGATTTTAGGATTGAGTATCACTAGAAATATAAGGTTGATATATTTATTTATATATCATATAAATAATTTTTAATATCTAAAATGATATGTATCATTTTTTCAGTATATTATTAATCTTAAAATCAATTTTAATTAGTAATTAGTGATAAAGTTATGTTTTAAAAGGTTTCATGAAACATATTTTTTTCACGGATACGGATAGTATCGAATGTTTTATGGTTTTTTCGAATACGAATATGGAATCGGATAGAGAAAAGTACTATAAATCGAATTCGAATACATCCATTTGACATCTATATTAAAATCGAATACGGATACGGATATCCATATTAGCAGTTTTAGCGAATACGAATACGGATAATTCGAATATCCAGACATCCATTTCCAGCCCTATTTATAGGGCCCTTTATATATCAGCCTCATTCGGTGCGTACGTGCTTTTCTGGTCATGCCAAATTGTTGCCAGTAAAGTAAGATCTCACCTACCGCCCATTCCAAAGTGCAGAATAATAAAAAAAGAACTTGTCTTTACACAAGTTCATCACTAGACTCAGGGAGTGTTTGAATGCACTAGAGCTAATAGTTAGTTAGCTAAAAATATTCTAGTAGAATTAACTAGCTAACAAATAGTTAGCTAACTAGTAGCTAATTTACTAAAAATAGCTAATAGCTGAACTATTGGCTAGAGTGTTTGAATGTCTCTAGCTAATTTTGGCCATTAACTATTATCTCTAGTGCATTCAAACACCCTTTTAGATACAAATATGTCAACATATAAAGGTGGTGTTTGGATCATTGCAGGGAGTGGTTAACTTAACGTGAATGGATCTCGCTGCTATTGGTTACAGTGCAATAGAAAGCTAGATATGTTTGGTTAGTTAACGTTATGTATTAACGCTAGTTGGGGAGTGGTAACGAAAAGATATGGCTCCGTATCTATCTACGTTGTGAATCGTTACGAGCCGACCCAACCAAATATAAAAAAAGCGAATACATCTCACTGTAAATGGAACACGGACAAAAACATCTAACCAAACAGTCTCAAAGATGGCAACAACCCCGTTAGCCGACGATAATTTCTTCATTCGGGCTAGTTTGGAAACTTAAATCCCCGAGGGGATTGAAAGGGAATAAACTAATTCCCCCCCCTCCAATCTTGGAGGGAATTTGAGTTTTCAAACTAGCCCTTAGGTAACAGGTTTGGTCACAATTTTATACCCGTGACTCTGTTAATGGAAGACAAAAAGGACCCAATAGGTAGAACGAGTTTGGGTACTGTTGGGCTGTTGGCGCCTTTTTGGACCAAACACTAATGATCCCTAGATCGCCCTCATAGAGAGTTCAGGCCTTGGGTATGATCCCTAGGCCCCGACCACAAAGAGTCGGGACCTTGGGGAGCGAGGTGGTAGATAAGATGGAAGACAAATAACACTATATCTGCAATGCAGTCTTTAACTCCACCTATATGATGGCCCTTAATAATGACAAACAACAATGAACCTTAGGGCCTTCTCATGATGAGCAGGATCTTGGGTTTGGCTCTGCGAGGTGCCGATCGGTCTGCAATAGATCCCCAAGTCGCCTGGCGGTGACCAGACTATCCGGTCGTGCCTAGATGCCAAATACGGTGTTCAACATGTACACACTCATTAAACCCACACCTATGTATCCATAGGCACAAACTATCCAGAATATATATAGCCAACAATTCTTTAAAATTATAGCCCATCCTAATGATTGGTCCTGGGCTCTTGGCTTGTAATACCCAATTTGTAAGAGATCATATAAAAGGAGAAAAGTTATTTCCTTTATTTATATGTGTGTGTTGTATCTACTTACAATCACATGTGAACACCACGTTTAAAAACAAATAATTAATAAAATATATGCCACTAAGTTATGCATCATGCATGATTTTATTTTGTGTGCATTTTCTGTTAATATAAAAATAATATAAAGAGAATTCCATTAATAACTAAATGGGAGTTTAAGATGTAAAGGGAATTCTAGAAATGTGGAGGAAAGAAAAGAAGAAGGATATGAATACATAAATAATATATATAAATAAGTACCTCCAGAATTAGTATCTCTAATTTCACAAATACAATTTGTAAATGATGAGCCACAAAGCTAGAATTTAAGTTTGAAGTCAAATCTAAATTTAAAAAGAAAAGAAAAGAGAAAAGAAAAGAGAAATGGCGCATGGGCTGACTAACCCCAATCCAGCCCACTACCAAGATTCTTCTGCGCGGCCCAACTAGCTGAAGCGTGTGCCGACAGGTGGGGCCCAACGAGCAGTCGCTTGCTCTTGGTGCTCTGTCGCGCGGGCCCAAGTTGTCTGGGCGTTAGCTTCCTTGCTCGGTGCGACTTACAGGTGGGTCCCGACTGGTCGTGTGGCGCGGCTTCGCTGATTACTGGGTCTGAGTCGTCAGGGCACGTCTTCAACCAACCCACCGAATATGGCGGCACCTCGCCGTGAAGCTCGGGGGTCGTGGCGGCTGCGTAGACCGGCCCGTGGGGACTTAAATACCGAGGACCCGAGGTCCTCAGACCCTCTCCTTCTGTCGCGGCTCAATCGTCCTCGCTGTGGGCAGTATTGGGGATTTTGGGCAAGGGAATTCTGCCATCGCCGCGGGCACGATTGGCCGTCATCGGTAAAGCCCTCTTACACATCCGGAGAGCATTGTGTCGTGTCCTGGAGGGTCGCCGTTGTCGCGCCGTGGGGGATTATCGGCGGTGGTGCGAAGAATCTGTCGCCGGAGTTTCTCTGCCGTGGCGGATCCGCCCCTCGTTGTCGCCTGGTCACTGCACAACATAAGTCGGGGTGAGTTACCCATGCCCGTGTTCGCACTTCTCTCTTACTTGCGTCGACCTGCGTAGTCGAGGTAAATGTGCACCAGGGGGTGCGCTTGGGCGAATCCGGCGAACTCCGCCGCCGCGGGCTGGTTGCACCGCTGGGATGGGTGGCCTGGTGTTGAAGACGGCTCGTGTGCCGTTGATTCAGCCCTAAACGGCCGAGATTAGATTACTCGTACCCGTTCGCACGATTGAGTAGACACCGTTGATCCGTGATCCTTCGGTTCAGATTAGGTCCGTGAAAGGGAAATAGGGCTAACCTTTTCCCAATATTAATTTTGGTGGTTGAATGACCAACACAAATATTGGACTAACTAGTTTGCTCTAGATTATATATTCTACAGGTGCATAAAGGTTCAACACAAACCAATAAAAAGTTTGAAGTTAGGGATCAAATTCAAAGGAGCAAAGGAACCTAGTATGCCCTGGTCTGGCGCACCGGACTGTCCGTGTGCCACCGGACAGTGTCCGATGCACCAGGACCGTACAACATCCAACTCTCCACTCTCGGGTTTCTCTGGGCGTGCTCCGCTATAATTCATCGGACTGTCCGGTGTGCCTCCGGACTGTCCGGTGCACCAGCGGAGCAATGGCTACTTCGCGCAATGGTCGTCTGCAAAAGCTGAAGAATCAGAGGAACAGTGCGTGACAGAGCAGAGCCGCCCGTCAGAGGCGCACCGGACAGTAAACAGTGCCTATCCGGTGCGGCACCAGACTGTCCGGTGCCACTAGAAGACAACGCCTCCAACGACCAGAAGCTCCTGAACCCTAACGATTGGGTGACGTGGCTGGCGCACCGGACTGTCCGGTGCGCCCATCAACAACAATCATCCCCAACGGCTATGTGGTGGTTGAGGGCTATAAATACCCCCAACCACCACCACTCCAAGCATCCAAGTTTCCAGCACTTCACATTCAATACAAGAGCTAGTACATTCACTCCTAGACACAATTCAAAAGAATCAAAACCTCTCCAAGTCCCAAATTCACTCCAAACACCTAGTGACTAGAGAGAGTGTTTTGTTCGTGTTCTTTGAGCTCTTGTTTCTTGGATCGCTTTCTTCCTTCCTCATTCTTGTTCTCAAGTGACTTGTAATCAAGGCAAGAGACACCAAGTGTGTAGTGGTCCTTATGGGGTCTGAGTGACCCGTTTAATTAAGGAGAAAGTTCACTCGGTCTAGGTGACCGTTTGAGAGAGGGAAAGGGTTGAAAGAGACCCGGTCTTTGTGACCACCTCAACAGGGACTAGGTTCTTTAGAACAAAACCTCAGTAAAACAAATCACCATGTTCATCCGCTTTATTTCTTGGTTGATTTATTTTCCCTCTCTTTCGGACTCGGATTTAATTCTAACGCTAACCCCGGCTTATAGTGTGTGCTTAAGTTTATAATTTTTAGATTCCGCCTATCCACCCCCCTCTAGGCGACTTTCAATTGGTATCAGAGCCCGGTACTTCATTAGAGTCTAACAACTCGAAGTGATGTCGGGAGCATCCGCCAAGATGGAGATGGAAACCGGCGAGAAGGCCACAAGCCATAGGAAGGTCCATCAAGGGAGTCCGGCGCCAAAGGCAAGGAGGAATCCCCTTCCCGCGTCAAGTCGCATCAGAGTGGCGACAAGAAGAAGAAGATGAAGAAAGTGGTCTACTACGAGACCAACTCTTCGTCGCCATCCACATCCAGCTCTGATGCGACGTCCGTCACTTCTAAGCACTATGAGCGCAAGAAGTATAGTAAGATGCCACTTCGTTATTCCCGTATTTCTAAGCGCACTCCATTACTTTCTGTTCCATTAGGCAAGCCACCATGTTTTGATGGTGAAGATTATTCTATGTGGAGTGATAAAATGAGGCATCAACTAACCTCACTCCATGCAAGCATATGGGACATTGTTGAGTTTGGAGCGCAGGTACCAAATGTGGGGGACGAAGATTATGATTCGGACGAGGTCGCCCAAATACGACACTTTGACTCCCAAGCAACTACTTACTCCTCGCCTCCTTGTGTCGAGAGGAGTATAATAAGGTGCAAGGGTTAAAAAGTGCCAAAGAAATTTGGGACATCCTAAAGACCACACACGAAGGAGATGAGGTGACCAAGATCACGAAGCGGGAGACGATCGAGGGGGAGCTCGGTCGATTCGTCCTCAACCAAGGAGAGGAGCCACAAGCGATGTACAACCGGCTCAAGACCTTGGTCAATCAAGTGCGCAACCTCGGGAGTACAAAATGGGATGACCATGAAATGGTCAAGGTTATTCTAAGATCCCTTATTTTTCGTAACCCTACTCAAGTATAATTAATTCGTGGGGATCCTAGATACAAATTAATGTCTCCTGAGGAAGTGATAGGAAAGTTTGTGAGCTTTGAACTAATGATCAAAGGATCCAAACACATCGTCGACTTGGAGCAAGGCGGCACCTCCACACCCGAGGTGCAACCCATCGCATTCAAAGCGACAGAAGAGAAGAAAGAAGAGTCTACATCAAGTAGACTCCCCATCGACGCCTCCAAGCTCGACAATGAGGAAATGTCGCTTATCATCAAAAGCTTTCGCCAAATCCTCAAGCGAAGAAGGGAGAAGGACTACAAACCCCTCTCCAAGAGGGTGTGTGAAAGGGAAATAGGGTCAAACCTATTCCTAAATAATTTTGGTGGTTGAAATGCCCAACACAAATAATTGGACTAACTAGTTTGCTCTAGATTATATATTCTACAGGTGCTAAAGGTTCAACACAAACCATTAAAAAGATCCAAGTTAGGGTTCAAAAGAAAGAAGCAAAAGAAACCAAAGAGAACCCTGGTCTGGCGCACCGGACTGTCTGGTGCACCAGGGGCCGTACAGACTGAACTCTTCACCTTCGGGTTTCTAGAGAGCCGCTCCGCTATAATGCATCGGACTATTCGGTGCACCAAGCGGAGCAATGACTATCAGCGCAACGGTCGTCTGCAAAAGCATGAACAATGCGCGCAGAAGTCAGAGCAGGCATAAGAGGCGCACCGGACTGTCCGATGCGACATGAAGTCAGTGCTCCAACGGTCGAAACCATTAGAACCCTAACGGTTGGGTGACGTGGCTGGCGCACCGGACAGTGTCCAGTGGCGCATCGGACTGTCCGGTGCGCCCATCGACAGACAGCCTCCCCAACGGTTGGTTTGGTGGTTGAGGCTATAAATACCCCCCAACCACCACCACTCCAAGCATCCAAGTTTTTCAGACATCTCATTCAATACAAGAGCTAGTGCAATCAATACTAGACACAATTCAATAGAATCAAAGCCTCTCCAAGTCCCAAATCCACTCCAAACAAATGGTGACTAGAGAGTGTTTTGCTCGTGTTCTTTGAGCTCTTGTTCTTGGATCGCTTTCTTCTTCCCCATTCTTGTTCTTCAAGCACTTGTAATCAAAGCAAGAGACACCAATTATGTGGTGGTCCTTGTGGGGTCTAAGTGACCCGTTTTGATTAAGGAGAAAGCTCACTCGGTCTAGGTGACCGTTTGAGAGAGGGAAAGGGTTGAAAGAGACCCGGTCTTTGTGACCACCTCAACAGGGACTAGGTTCTTTGGAACCGAACCTCGTTAAAACAAATCACCATGTCATCCGCTCTATTTCTTTGATTGATTTATTTCCCCCTCTCTTTTGGACTCAATTTTATTTCTAACGCTAACCCCGACTTGTAGTTGTGCTTTAAGTTTATAAATTTCAGTTTCCGCCTATTCACCCCCCCTCTAGGCGACTTTCAATTGGTATCAGAGCCCGGTACTTCATTAGAGTTTAACCACTCGAAGTGATGTCGGGAGGATCCGTCAAGAGGGAGATGGAAACGGCCACAAGCCACGGGAAGGCTCCATCAAGGGAGTCCGACGTCAAAGGAAGGGAGGAATCACCTCCCCGCGTCAAGTCGCACCGGAGTGGCGACAAGAAAAAGAAAATGAAGAAAGTGGTCTACTACGAGACCGATTCTTCATCGCCATCCACCTCCGGCTCCGACGCACCGTTCATCACTTCTAAGCGCCATGAGTGCAAGAAGTTTAGTACGATCCCCTTACGCTATCCCCGTATTTCCAAACACACTCCTTTACGCCCCATTAGGCAAACCACCGGTTTTTGACGGTGAAGATTATTGTATGTGGAGTGATAAAATGAGGCATCATCTAACCTCACTCCACGCTAGCATTTGGGACATTGTTGAGTTTGGAGAACAGGTACCATCCGTGGGGGATGAAGGCTATGACTCGGACGAGGTCGCTCAAATCGGGCACTTCAACTCCCAAGCCACTACTATACTCCTCGCCTCTCTATGTCGAGAGGAGTATAATAAGGTGCAAGGGTTGAAGAGTGCCAAAGAGATTTGGGACATGCTAAAGACCGCGCACGAAGGAGATGAGGTGACCAAGATCACCAAGCAGGAGACGATCGAGGGGGAACTCGGTCGATTCATCCTCAACCAAGGAGAGGAGCCACAAGCCATGTACAACCGGCTCAAGACCTTGGTCAACCTAGTGTGCAACCTCGGGAGCACCAAATGGGATGACCATGAAATGGTCAAGGTTATTCTTAGATCACTCGTATTACGTAATCCTACTCAAGTTCAATTAATTCGTGGTGATCCTAGATATAAGCTAATGTCTCCCGAGGAAGTGATAGGAAAGTTTGTGAGCTTTGAGTTAATGATCAAAAGCTCTAAACAAATCGTCGAGCAAGGCGGCACCTCCACGCCCGAGGTACAGCCCGTCGCATTCAAAGTGACGGAAGAAAAGAAAGATGGGTCTACATCAAGTAGGCTCCCCATCGACGCATCCAAACTCGACAACGAGGAAATGGCGCTCATCATCAAGAGCTTCCGCCAAATCCTCAAGCAAAGGAGGGGGAAGGATTATAAACCCCGCTCCAAGAAAGTGTGCTACAAGTGTGGTAAGCCCGGTCATTTTATTGCTAAATGTCCATTATCTAGTGATAGTGACAGGGGCGACGACAAGAAGGGAAAGAGGAACGAAAAGAAAAGATACTACAAGAAGAAGGGCGGCGATGCCCATGTATATCGGGAGTGGGACTCCGATGAGAGCTCCACCGACTCCTCCTCCGACGAGGACGCCGCCAACATCGCCGTCAACAAGGGCCTCCTCTTCCCCAACGTCGGCCACAAGTGTCTCATGGCAAAGGACGGCAAAAAGAAGAAGGTAAAATCTAGAGCCTCCACTAAATATACAACATCTAGTGATGAGGGTAGCTCTAGTGAAGATGAGGATGATTTGCTTAGTCTTTTTGCCAACCTTAACATGCAACAAAAGGAAAAACTAAATGAATTGATAGGTGCTATTCATGAGAAGGATGAACTCTTGGATAGCCAAGAAGAATTCCTCATTAAAGAAAATAAAAAGCATGTTAAGGTGAAAAATGCTTATGCTCAGGAAATAGAGAAATGTGAAAAATTGACTAGTGAGCTTAGCATTTGTCATGACACTATCTCCAACCTTAGAATTGAAAATGCTAATTTGATCGCTAAGTTTGAAAAGAGAAATGTTTGTGATGATTCAATTGCCAATCTTAAAAATGATAATGCTAGTTTAATTGCTAAGATTGACAAATTGAATGAATCAATTTCTAGCCTTAAGATTGAGAATGATAAATTAATGGCTAAGGCTAAGGATTTGAATGTTTGCAATGATTCTATTTCCTGTCTTAGAAATGAGAATGCTACTTTATATGCTAAGATAGAGGAATTAAGATCTTGCAAACTCTCTACTTGTACTGTTGAACATATTTCTATTTGCACTAGATGTAGAGATGTTAATGTTGATGTTATCCATGATCACCTAGCCTTAATTAAACAACAAATGATGACATAGCTCAACTTACTGCTAAAATCAATGAGCATGATATAGAAAATGAAAAATTCAAATTTGCTAGAAGCATGCTCTATAATGGGAGACGCCCTGTCATTAAGGATGACATTGACTTCCAATAGGGAGGCAATGTCAAGCTTAATGCCCCCAAGAAATTGTCTAATTTTGTTAAGGGTAAGGCTCCCATGGCTCAGGATAACGAGGGCTATATTTTATATCCTGCTGGTTATCCCGAGCATAAAATTTGGAGAATTCATTCTTGGAAGTCTCATTCTGTTTCCCATCATGCTTTTATGTATAGGAATGAGACATCTAGTTCTAGGCATTCTACCCATGTTAAAATGCCTAAAAAGAAATCACCTACTGCATCAAATGAACACAATGTTTCATTTAAGACTTTTGATGCATCTTATGTGCTTACTAACAAATCAGGCAAAATAGTTGCCAAATATGTTGGGAGCAAACACAAGGGCTCCAAGACTTGTGTTTGGGTAACCAAGGTGCTTGTTTCTAATGTGAAAGGACCCAAGACCGTTTGGGTACCTAAGAACAAGGCCTAAACTTGTTTTGTAGGTTTATGCATCTGGGGGATCAAGTTCGATAATTGATAGTGGATGCACAAACCACATGACATGGGAGAAAAGGATGTTCTCATCCTATGAGAAAAACAAAGATCCCCAAAGAGCTATCACATTCGGGGATGGAAATCAAGGTTTGGTCAAAGGACTTGGTAAAATTGCTATATCACCTGACCATTCCATTTCCAATGTTTTTCTTGTAGATTCTTTAGATTATAACTTGCTTTCAGTTTCTCAATTATGCAAAATGGGTTACAACTATCTTTTTACAGATATAGGTGTTGCTGTCTTTAGAAGAAGTGATGATTCAGTAGCATTTAAGGGAGTATTTGAGGGTCAGCTATACTTAGTTGATTTTAATAGAGCTGAACTCGATACTTGCTTAATTGCTAAAACTAATATGGGTTGGCTCTGACATCGCCGACTAGCCCATGTTGGGATGAGGAATCTTCACAAGCTTCTAAAGGGAGAACACATTTTGGGACTAACAAATGTTCATTTTGAGAAAGACAGGGTTTGTAGCGCATGTCAAGCAGGAAAGCAAGTTGGCTCCCATCATCCTCACAAGAACATCATGACGACCAACAGGCCGCTTGAGCTACTCCACATGGATCTGTTCGCCCCGATCGCTTACATAAGCATCGGCGGGAGTAAGTATTGTCTTGTAATTGTGGATGATTATTCTCGCTTCACTTGGGTATTATTTTTATAGAAAAAATCTCAAACCCAAGAGACTTTGAAGGGATTCTTGAGACGAGCTTAAAATGAGTTCAAATTGAGAACCAAGAAGATAAGAAGCGATAATGGGACTGTAACACCTTGAATTTGGGGGTATAAAATTTCTTTCTATTGATCACTCAAATTCATGTGTTACTCTTCTCTATCCCACTCTAGTTTCCTTCTCTCTCTAGTTTTCTCTCTCTTTTTCTCCTTTAATTAGAGTTAGTTGTATTAGTGAGGAATTATTTATGTTATTTTTTGCCAAAACCTTATGAGTCATGACATGTTGCATCATGCTGAGTTAAAAATATTCTTTGAAGTGTTGCACAAGTTTAAATTTGTTTGAAATTGAAACCTAGTTTGAATTTGGATTTGAAAACCCTATAGAAAAATAAATAGAAAAGGAATTAGGAAATTCAAGAAAAAGGAAAAGAGAAAGCAGCCCAGTCGGCCCACTAAGCCCAGCCAGGCCGCGCGCCCGCGCCGCCTGACAGGCGGACCCCACCTGTCAGCGGCAGTCCCCGCTCGTGCCCTCCTTCTCTTGCTCGCTGCCCAGTGGACCCAACCTGTCGGCGCCAGTTACTTCGCCCGCTCGCTCTCCCTCTCTCTCTCTGTTTCGCGGGCCCGGTTCGCCAGTGCCGAGTCGTTGCCCCCGCGCGTCCTCTTTTCTCTCTCTGCGCCGTGGGCATGTCTTGTCAGTTCCGCCTTCCCCGCTCTCGCCGTGGACTGGCGAGTGCGCACTCGCGCACGTCACCGGGTTTCTTGGCCACGACACCCGCCCAGCTCCGTTTTTAGAGCCCCGCCAGTGCCCCGCGCACACCCCTCACCTCATTTCGCTCGACTTCACCCTCTCTCGCGCTCTGCCCACGCCGCCAGCCGCCGCCGGAGACCCGCGCCCGTGTTCCCGACCATCCAGCTCGCCGGAGACCGCCCCAAGCCTCCCCGAGCTCCGCCCCATGGTGAGACACCCGTCCCCGTGCCCAATTTCCCTTATTGCGCCATGTGTTCGTCCAATTTTGCCTTCGCCGGTGCTAGGCCGCGGCGGTCTGCCGTGCTCGCGTAGTGGCCGGCCGTTTTAGCCCGGTCTAGTTCACCGGAGTAGTTCCCTGTGTCACCCCTGTCTTTGCTGAAGCCAACCAAGGCCTTAGCGCGCCTTAAGTCCCCTCCCCGTGGTCGGAATTGCTCACCGGAGTTCCTTCGGCCCGCCCGAGGTCTTCCCACCGTCGTTCTCCCCTCTCTGCCCGTGGATTCATGTCCTCTTCGCCGCCATTGAGTTCATCGTGGCGCCCTCTTCCCCCTCTGCCCAACTTCAGCGACCCCGGAGCTACCCTAGCTTGCGCCTGCCTCAACTCCGGTGACCTCACCGCCGCGGAGAGGAGCGGTGCCGCCCACAGCCGTCTGTTTCCCCGGTCTGATCCCCTCCGTCCGATCCAGATCGAACGGCCCGGACCGCGGGATACCGCTTCGCGCACGCACGCGTGACGTCCTGGCCCACCTGTCAGCGCCACCCGTAGACGCTAATCCTTCCCGGTCTGATTTTCCCCGTCCGATCTTGATCGAGCGGCTCGGACCACCTCGGACCCCTCCCTGTCCGATCTCGATCGAACGGCTCGGACCCCTCGGACCCCTGTAGCTGTCCGTTTCCCCTCTGGCGCTGGGCCCGCTCGATCAGCGCACTCTCCCCCTCTGTCGCTGACACTCCCTGTCCCGCCTGTCAGCGCTCGCCCGCCCCCGCGCGCGCCCTCGGCCGCAGATCTAATCTCGGCTGTCGGTTTCTGATCCAACGGTTAGATTCACATGATACCCCTTCGCGTGGCCGTTTTGCTTAAGAAACCCCCTAGTTTTAGGAAATCAACCCGCCGTCCTCTGTTTTAGCGCGTAGGTCCCTGGTTTCTTTAGAATAGCCCCTGGACTTTTATTTAATCACAAAATTAACCCTAATTTCATACTTTGAATTCCCAAACTTGTTTATTTCATAATTTTTGCATATGAACTCCAAATTTAGTGATTCAAATTGCAAAATGTTCATATAATTATTCTCTGTTTAAATAAAATAGGTTCACTTGCTGTCTGCACACTCTATTTTTTAGGTTTGAATATGAACTAATGTAGGTGTATGTTTTATTTATGTAATAAAATAAATAAAAGGAGAACCTTAGAGATTTAAACTCGTTTAAGCTTGGGAGATTAATAATATGTATTACATAAGTTCATCTCTGTTCTAAATTGTAGGTCACAATAAAATATGTTGAACTATGTTTTTGTACTTGTCAGTAACACTTAGGGAAATAATAATCTATTTCCAAATGAAGTTAAGTTATGTTGTAGTTCATGTTATATTTTGAATTCATTATCCCTTATGTAGTATTGTGTCCTTTTTAGATGAGTTCCAATGTTTGTACATGTTTGATATGATGTTCATTTGTGCTTTCCAAATGTATTGAATGCATGCTCCCTTTATTTAGACAACGAGCAGTCCGAGTTTCCTGAGTGTGTTGTTGGAGACCTCCCTGAGCAACAACCTGGTGAAGGCAAGTGTCCTCAGACCTATCATGTCCTACTTTACTTTATAATTCACTGTCCCGCATTACTTTATTGAAAACCTAAGGATTGACTAGTCTGTATTTACCTTACCCTTGTTTACCTTTTTGGGTTAATCATGGTTAGCTTATGCTATTGCTTAAACTTAATCAATGAACATGATGTGATCTTTTATGATACGATGATGTTATCCCAATGGGGTCCTTATGATTACTTTAGGGGGCTCAGGCTCTTTCTTGAGTGCCTCTCCGTAAGGACCTGTTTGGGGAGTGACAACCTGGGATAACAGTGCAACCATGAGGGTGGAATGGGATGCCCTTAGCTAAATAATTAGAGGAACCAGATGAGTAGTTGGCTTCGTCGTAGGGCCGTCAATGGGGTCCGGGCATAGTACTTGCTCTGCCGAGGTTGGTTGCAGAGGTTCTTTGATTTGGCTTTGTTAGTCACCCTTCCTTTGGGGAGATGTACTGTGTTTATCAAACTGGAGAAACCTAACGGGCGGCTATGACCTCTGGGAAATCTTTGTAAAGGCTACTTAGTGAGACCCTGCTAGATCACCTTGGTAGTGATCAATGGGGAGGCTAGAACCCCGGACAGAATGGGAATCATGACTTGTGGGTAAAGTGTGCAACCTCTGCAGAGTGTTAGAAACTGGTATATCATCCGTGCTCGCGGTTATGAGCAGCCTTGGGATCCTCTTCAATTAGAAGAACAATGGTTACTTATATGATGATGGTTAACAATGGTGATTATTATTCTGATCTCTGGTATTTCCTCTTGGAGGGAGTGCCCCTGGGTAATAACTGGGTTATTACTAAAATTTGGCTATACTTATAGTAATAAAACTTGACCAACTAAAAGCAACTGCTTAACCTTAACTCCACATACAACTAGTCCACTTTAGCCAAACGGGACATTTGCTGAGTACGTTGATGTGTACTCACCCTTGCTTTACACACCGCCCCCACCCCAGGTTGTCCTCAGTGTACTCAGTGCTCAGGAGGTGATGCTGGCAACATGGATGACTTCGAGGAGTTTCAGGACTATGACGAGTTTTAGTTTACTTTAGTGGCAAACCCCCAGTCAGCTGCCTGTGTAGGGTTAGCATCTACGTTTCTTATTTCCGCACTTTGATAATTATGTTGAACAATGGTTATGTAATAGACTATGTGGATGTCTTGGACATCTTGATGTAATCAAGTACCTTTCCGCTATTTAATTCAAGCATTGTGTGATGATGTCCAATTATGTAATCGTTGTGTTTGTGAAAGGGAAATGTACCCTTGGGACATTTCTATAAGATTTTGGTGATTAAGTGGTCCACACAAATGCTTTGAATAATATTTGTGCCAAAGACTTAAGAAGTGCAAATCAAGAGTAAAGGTATGTTTCTAAGACTTAGTACATTGTTTTGGAGACTAATGTATTGTGTCTAAGTGCTAGAAACAGGAAAAGACCAATTTGGAAAAGACTTGGCTATGCAGCCAAGACTCTACACAGTCTGGGAGCACCGGACTGTCCGGTGGTGCACCAGACAATGTCCGGTGCGCCAGGCTAGCTCTGGCGAACTGGCTGTTCTCGGGTTTCATCGGCGGCGTACTGCTATAAATCACCGGACTGTCCGGTGGTGCACCGGACTGTCCAGTGAGCCATTGGTCAGCCGGGCCAACGGTCGGCCGTGTAATCCGCGCGCGACGCGTGGCAGAGCCAACGGTCAGAAGGAGGCACCGGACAGTGTCCGGTGCGCTAACGGCTCTGGATCTTCAACGGTCGGCTGCGCCAATGTAACACCCGGATTTAAGGAACAAAGCCGGGTGCATCTCATACATGCGCCAAGAAGACAACATATATAATAACAGAGTGTATAGAGATAAATGTCATAAATCATCAGAGTATTTATTACATAGCAGAAGACTTATTACAAAATAAAAGATAAATATAAAACGAACTAAGGATCGTCGGCGCCAATGTCGACTGAGAAACGCCACCTAGATCAAATCGAACTCCTCGCTTTGTGGCTCCTCCTGAACCACCTGTTCTTCTCCTGTGGGGGGGGGTGTGAGACAGCAAGAGTGAGCTCACATACGTTCATAGCTCAACAAGTCGTGGGGAATAATGTGGCATGAACTCACCAAAGGTGGGAGTTCATGTGGTGTAAGGCTAATCAATGAAGTAAAGGCTGAGGCTGAGCATTGCTTTTATAAGTTGGTCAAAATTTTATTAGCAATTACTAAGTGTAAGTAAATACCAAACCTTAATAATAATAAAGAACAGTAATAGTAAAGTAATCCCAAATGCGATGCAAATATCAAATTAAATTTAAGTTCCATAGTTAATCATGTGAGGGTCCGAGCCGCTCTTGACCGTGAGCACGGCTAGTATACTAGTTTTACACTCTGCAGAGGTTGCACATCTTTACCCACAAGCCGTGTTACCCATCTGCCAAGGGGTCATGAATCCCATACACCTCTACCAAGGAAGCGAGGCAGGGTAACACTACGAGGCCTTTACAAAGTTCCACTAGCTTCAGAAATCCCGCTACAGTTTATAGGAAGCTCCAATGCAGGGTTCTTGCCTGACCGCCATCGCAGCAAAGTCAACCCAAGGACCTCCCTACACTGACCACTCCCTTACTGCCCTTGCCCCTTTCGGGTAAGGAAGACCTCCACTAGCTTTCCTAGTTAATCAGCCAAGGGCGTCCCATTAAACCCTTGTGGTAGCACTGTTTTCCCGGGTGGTCGCTCCATGTTCCCATTAATTTAATGATCTTAACATGAACAGTAATAATAACAAGATAATAACAGAATAATCATGAATAGTGTATCTCCATACCCAATCCACATAAAGCAATAGCAAGTACTACCCAAAAATATTTCAGGGGTGAACAAGGTATAGAGGTAATCAAAACTGGGGTAACATAAAGGCTCCCATCAAAATTAACCTATGCAGATCATTAAAATTAATAAGAACATGGCTGGGAAAAGTAAGTGATCAAGGGCACAACTTGCCTTCAATGAGCTCCTGCTCAGCTATCTCTACTTGTTGAACCTTAGTTTCCACAGTGGCTTGCTCGTCTACTCGCATCAACACAATACATACATAACATAGCATAAATTAACATCACATCAAACATGCAAATAGGATATACAGTAATAAACTAGATATTAAAATGAGACCATAGGAACTGGAATCACTAAAATTGGAGTTATAGATTTCAAGTTATGAATTTCTGTAGCTTTTATGTATTTAATACAAGATTAAGTATTAGATAAATTTAAATGAGCCTTTCATGCCAAAACAGAGGCACTAAGTGATAGAGAATATTATTACAAATTTTTAGAAATTGGAATGGTTCAATTTGGAGCTAAAATGAATTTTCTATGCAATAAACAAGTTTTAGCACTTATTTTCATATTAAAATCTGTTTTCTAATTATTTTATTCGATTTACAACAGGCTCTGGATTGGGCCACGAATTCCAGAGAAGTCAGGGGTCTCTGCGCAAAAGATACTAGACCCAGCGCACAGTCGGATAGGATGGCGGGTTAATTTTCGTTTTAGTCGGGGTCTCTTTAGCGAAATGTGCAAGCCGAAGGGGTATCATCTAATCTGAACCGTTCGATTAGGTGTGGACGCGCGAGATTAGATCTAGCCTTTCCCGAACCGGTACGCGACTGCAGCCGTTGGATCCCAAATCAACGCACCCTGAGTTTATGAAACCAGATCTAACCACTACCGTTAGATTCGAGATCAACGGTACCCGACCAAAGTGGCGAAGGGGTACGCTACTTCTAATCGCAGTCGTTCCCTGGGAGATCAACGGCGCGTAAACCTTCTTCTCCTCTGGTTGCCGAGCGCGACGGCGCCCGCTCCCACGGCGACCCGCTCGCCGGAGAACCATCAAATCGGCCACAAACCCGCCTGAGTTTCCAATCCAACCAAGCCACACTAAGCCAAAGGTAGGGCGAACCCGATAGAGCCCCCAATTTAATGTTTGACTGATGTTACCACCCTGGCCACAGAGTGGAGCGGATCCACGGCGGCGCTTGAACCACGGCGGGCACTACCCGCTGCGGCAATGCCCAACTACCCTGCCCAGATGATGCGCCAACATGAAAAGAACAAGGCGAGCCAGCAGGAGGTAGCTATTACCGTAGCTGTTGAGGAGAATCGCCAATTGCCGATGGAGCGTATGCCGCGGCGGAGGAGCACGTCGACGACCAATTCCAGTCGACGCTGGTGGAGCCCCTGCCTGACGATGCCCACAAAAGCTCCCACGCGTGTTAACGGAGCTGCCACAACGCTTTTCCCGGCTTGGACGGTGGTGCAGAGGGAGAATCCCCGCGGCGGCGAGGAGAGGCGGCGCGCGAGGTGCGACTGGATGTTGTTAGCGAAAAGGGGCAGAGACGGGTCACGGGAAGCGCTGCGCGAGGGTTCTTATGGGCGGTTAGTTGCGCGTGGGGACGATTCCTGGATCTTGACCCGCCATGCTCGGGTCGACGGAAATCCAGCCGCGGCAGCACCGGATTTTTCTGTTGAAGAAGACGCCTGCGGTGGGGTTCGGCTGACAGAGGGGGCCCGCGTGGAAGTGAGCGCGGTGAGCGAGAGGGAGGGGCTGCGAGGCGGACCCACTGGTAAGCCAAACCAGGTTTGGCCGCAGGGATCCCTGGTGCGCGGGTCCCGCGCGACAGCTTAACAGGCGGGGCGCAGTGTATGGCACGTGGGCCCCGGGTGTCGGCGCCGTGCTTGCACTGCCGCGTGAGAGGTTTCTGAGGTGGGCCGATTGTGAGATACGAGGCCCATTAGCTGGGTTTTGTTTTATCTTTTTTTCATTCCTTTTTCACCATTTTCTAATCCAAATTTGAATTCAAGTTTCAAATCAAACTTAGGCCGAATTTATTCCCAAATCATATGGTGAAGTTAAAATACCAGTTTTAGAGATATAATTATATTATTTATTTTTTTATATATATCATTTCTCTTCTCCTTTTCAAAACCCAAATTTTAATTTAGGGTTTGATTTAACTTCTAGTATTTATTATCTTATTATCCTTATTATTATTTTATTTAATGCACAAACATAAAAACTCCACATGATGCATTTTTTTATCATTTGTTTGAATTAAACTCTAAATTTCAGGTATGCTCTTTTTATGATGCAAATGAGACACATAAAATGGAGGAGATCTCTCCAATATTCTTGGTATACAATTTTGAGTATTACAAATCCTACCCCCCTTAAAAATAATCTCGTCCTCGAGATTTAGGAAGATCTAGGGAAAAGGTGGGGAAAATCTACGCGAAGCTCTTCTTCTCTTTCCCATGTTGCTTCATCTTCGCCATGGTGACTCCATTGCACTTTGCACATCTTTATAACCTTATTCCTCGTAACTCGAGTCAAAGTATCCAAAATCTTGATGGGGTATTCAGCATAAGTCAGGTCATCTTGAACACTAAGGTCTTCCATTGGTAATTGTTCTTCAGGCACCCTGAGACATTTCTTCAGCTGGGATACATGAAATACATCATGAACATCCGCAAGATGATCCGGTAACTCCAATTGATATGCAACCTCACCCACTCGCTTTAAGATTAAGAAGGGTCCAATAAAGCGAGGGGACAACTTTCCTTTGACTTTGAATCTTCTCATACCCCGGAGTGGTGACACCTTCAAATAGACATAATCTCCCTCCTTAAACTCAAGCAATCTTCTCCGGGTATCAGCATAGCTCTTCTGCCTGGACTGTGCAGTTCTCAAATTCTCCCTTATTTGCTGGACTTGATCCTCTGCTTCTTGTATAATCTCAGGCCCAAACAACTGCCTTTCATCAGTTTGATCCCAATACAGTGGAGCCCTGCACTTTCTGCCATACAAAGCCTCAAACGGTGACATCTTCAAACTGGCCTGGTAGCTATTATTATATGAGAACTCAGCATATGGTAGACTCTTATCCCAACTACCACCATGCTTAAGAGCACAAGCTCTTAACATATCTTCTAACACTTGGTTAGTCCTCTCAGTCTGCCCATCAGTCTGTGGATGGTAAGCCGAACTAAAATTTAATCTTGTATCCAAGGACTCGTGCAACTTCTTCCAATATCGAGAGGTAAACTGTGATCCCCGGTCTGACACAATCTTCTTTGGTACACCATGCAGGCATACAATCCGTGCCATGTACAACTCTGCCAACTTGGCTCCTGAATACGTGGTCTTCACTGGAATAAAGTGGGCTACTTTAGTTAGCCTGTCCCCAATCACCCATATAGAATCATATCCAGCAGATGTGCGGGGTAATCCAACAATGAAGTCCATGCCAATCTCTTCCCATTTCCACTCAGGTATCTTCAGTGGGTGCAATAGTCCGGCTGGCCTCTGGTGTTCAGCTTTAACTCTTTGGCACACATCGCACATAGCCACATGTGCGGCCACATCTCTCTTCAATCCATACCACCAATATTTTTGCTTCAAACCCTGATACATCTTAGTACTTCCAGGGTGGATAGAATAAACTGAGTCATGTGCTTCCTTCAATATAGTTTCCCGAAGACTATCAATTTCGGGAACACAGATCCGATTCTTGAACCATATCGTGCCTTGCTCATCCTCTGTGAATTCCGGGCCTCTACCCTCTGTTATCAGATCCTTGATCTCCTGGATTTTGGCATCACCAATCTGACCTTTACGAATTTCTTGCTCCAAGGTAGGTTCCAATTCAATAGTCACTCCTTCCGTATGTGTAACAATTCCCAGGTTGAGTCTCTCAAAATCTTTTGCTAATTCATCAGGTAGCTGGACAACGAAAGCGGAGTGAACATGCTCCTTTCGACTCAAGGCATCTGCAACCAAATTTGCCTTGCCTGGGTGATAGTGAATCTCCAAATCATAATCCTTAATGAGCTCCAACCAACGACGTTGCCTAAGATTGAGATCCTTCTGAGTGAATATATACTTCAAACTCTTATGATCCGTGTATACTTGGCACTTAGTTCCCATAATGTAGTGTCTCCAAATCTTAAGTGCATGCACAACTGCTGCCAGCTCTAAATCATGAGTGGGGTAGTTCAATTCATGCCTCCTCAACTGACGAGATGCATAGGCAATCACATGACCATCTTGCATAAGCACACATCCAAGTCCTTGGCCACATGCATCACAGTAAATGTCAAATCCCTTCTGCAGATCTGGCATAACCAATACTGGCGGAGACATTAATCTCTCCTTCAATTGATCAAAGCTCTCTTGGCATTTCTCATCCCACTTGAATTCTCTTCCTTTCTCCAAAAGCGAGGTCATAGGCTTGGCAATCTTAGAGAGCCCTTCAATAAATCTCCGATAATATCCTGCGAGTCCCAAGAAACTCCGAATCTCAGTAACTGTAGTGGGCACTCTCCACTCCATAATCTCCTTCACTTTAGAAGGATCCACTGCTATTCCTCCATTAGAAATAATATGACCAAGGAATGGCACCTTGTCAATCCAAAACTCGCACTTGCTGAACTTAGCGTAGAGTTGATTATCTCGCAACTTCTGTAGCACCAACCTTAGATGTTGTTCATGATCACTTTCATTCTTAGAATAGATAAGAATATCGTCGATAAATACCACGACGAATCTGTCCAAATACTCCATAAACACTTTGTTCATCAAATTCATGAAATAAGCCGGTGCATTGGTTAATCCAAATGACATAACAGTAAACTCATATAATCCATATCGATTCGAGAATGTTGTCTTAGGAATATCCGATGGTCTAATCCTCATCTGATGGTAACCGGATCGGAGATCAATCTTCGAGAATACTCTAGCACCTCTCATCTGATCAAATAAATCCTCAATACGGGGCAACAGATACTTGTTCTTCACCGTAACATCATTAATCAACTGCTTCTTCAGTTCCTTCAACTCCTCTACGGACATTTTATATGGCCGTTTAGAAATAGGGGCGGTTCCAGGTAAGAGATCAATAACAAACTCAACTTCCCTATCAGGGGGCATCCCTGGTAACTCCTCTGGAAAGACATCCGGAAAATCTCTAACCACCCGGATGTTGTCACCAACAAACTCCTCAGGCATAAAGAACATTGCACGCATGGATGAGGAGGTTACTGCAATATTAACTTGAAATCTTTCTCCTTTAGTGGTAGTGAGTTCTACGGTACCCCTACCACATGCTATAACGGCCTTTGCCTTTCTTAGCCATGACATACCAAGGATCAGATCTATACTGCTTGACTCTAATATTATAGCAGTAGCTCCAAATTCTCTACCCATAATGGTCAAGGTCAATCTACGTGTCATTTGATTCGCCTCAACAGGCCCTTTAGGTGTAATTACTATCATGGGTTTTCTCATATTTAGCAGTGGTATTTCATTTGTGTTGGCATATCTAGCAGACATGAATGAATGTGTAGCACCAGAATCAAATAATATTGTTGCAGGAATTGCATTAACATAAAACATACCAATTACGAGGTCCCCACCATCAGGAGTATCATCAACGCTGACTTGATTCACCCTGGCTATAGAATATC
Organism: Zea mays; assembly: GCF_902167145.1. Taxonomy (NCBI): domain Eukaryota; kingdom Viridiplantae; phylum Streptophyta; class Magnoliopsida; order Poales; family Poaceae; genus Zea; species Zea mays. The sequence continues at coordinate 80,980,590 of NC_050096.1, read as the reverse complement.
CCTTGCCACGGGTCTGTTGCTTGTTCTTAGCTGGTGTACCAGAATTTCCCATAGGACAAGCATTAGCATAGTGCCCAACCTGACTGCACTTGAAGCATGTAGGGCCGGTCTTCTGTCCTGTAGGCCTCGTCGGGGTGCCAGTGGGGGTAGCCTGTCGAGGAGGTGGAATCCTCAGTGGTGATTGCTGAACTGGGCGTGGTCCTCCTGGTCGAGTCGGTGTACCCTGTGGTGGAACGTAGCGGGGACGAACACTGCTGCTACCCTGTCCCTGCGAGATAGCCTTCCTCTTCAAATCACTCAGTTGAACACGCTTGTGTTCAATAGCAAGAGCCTTATCCAGTAGCCTCTGAAATGATGGAAAGGTGTGTGCCACCAGTGCATACTGCAAGGGTCCATTAAGTCCTTCAATAAAGTGCTCCTGCTTTCTTTCATCCTCAGCAACTTCCTCCGGAGCATACCTCGACAACTGAATAAATTTGTCCCTGTACTCGCTGACCGACATGTTGCCTTGCTTTAATGACAGAAACTCCTTCTTCTTGATCTTTATCATACCAGCTGGAATATGGTAGTTCCTAAATTGCGTACTGAACTCTGCCCAAGTAATAGTATCCGCAGCATCATGGGCAGCAGTATAAGAATCCCACCAGTCAGCAGCAGGACCAGTCAGACGTCCAGAAGCATATAAAACCTTCTCCCGGTCAGTGCATTGTGCAATATTCAGCATCTTCTCAATTGACTTCAACCAATCGTCTGCATCAAGTGGATCTGGCGAACTGGCGAAGGTCGGTGGCTTATGACTCATAAACTCCCGGTGCTTATCATGAGGTGGAACTGGTGGTGGTGGTGGAGGCAATGGCACTTGTTGCTGTTGTTGCTGTTGTTGAAGTTGTTGTTGCAGCTGCTGTTGTTGCGCCCTCCTTTCTTGGCGTATCTCATCTCTCTCCTGGCGCAACTCCTGGCGTATATCTTCTCTTTCCTGACGCATTTCCTGGCGTTCTTGCTGCATCTGGGCACGCATATCAGCCATGGTGTCTGCCATTTGCTGCATCACCGCCATCTGAGCAGCAACCAGTGGGTCAACTCCGCCTGGTGGAGGATTAGGAGGATTCATCTCTGCAGGCTGTGGCTGAGGTTGTCTATATATCCTTCGAGTGTGTCGATTAGGAGGCAAATCAATTCCACCACCCCTCCTGGTATTGACCATCTGAGTTAGATACATAAGGTAAGAGAAAGCAGTAGACAAGGCAGTAATTACGAATCATGTTAAATTGGGGGATTTATTAGCTAAGCAGATTAATGTTTTACCTACCATAGCTAATTTATTACCTTATGCTGGCACATACTAAGATGTCCATATATATAATATCTCAATCAATCAAAGAAGCAAATCAGACATTTTTCATCATAACAATCAAACAACATTTTTAAATATAGAAAATAGTTTTGATTTGGTCTTAGGCCTCATATCTCTTAAAATGTCATAGGGGTAGGGATTCCAAGGTGTGAAATCCATCTTGTCTCAGAGTAGAAAAGGTAAGAATGATCAGAGTAGAACAGTAGAAGGTGAGACAGGATCAAGATAAGTGTAGAAAGAATCAGAGTAAGGTAAGTAGGTAAGGGTTTTATCCATTTCTATCTAGGTTTCGTCCTACAGTCAACATTTCCTCTGATACCACTTCTGTAACACCCGGATTTAAGGAACAAAGCCGGGTGCATCTCATACATGCGCCAAGAAGACAACATATATAATAACAGAGTGTATAGAGATAAATGTCATAAATCATCAGAGTATTTATTACATAGCGGAAGACTTATTACAAAATAAAAGATAAATATAAAACGAACTAAGGATCGTCGGCGCCAATGTCGACTGAGAAACGCCACCTAGATCAAATCGAACTCCTCGCTTTGTGGCTCCTCCTGAACCACCTGTTCTTCTCCTGTGGGGGGGTGTGAGACAGCAAGAGTGAGCTCACATACGTTCATAGCTCAACAAGTCGTGGGGAATAATGTGGCATGAACTCACCAAAGGTGGGAGTTCATGTGGTGTAAGGCTAATCAATGAAGTAAAGGCTGAGGCTGAGCATTGCTTTTATAAGTTGGTCAAAATTTTATTAGCAATTACTAAGTGTAAGTAAATACCAAACCTTAATAATAATAAAGAATAGTAATAGTAAAGTAATCCCAAATGCGATGCAAATGTCAAATTAAATTTAAGTTCCATAGTTAATCATGTGAGGGTCCGAGCCGCTCTTGACCGTGAGCACGGCTAGTATACTAGTTTTACACTCTGCAGAGGTTGCACATCTTTACCCACAAGCCGTGTTACCCATCTGCCAAGGGGTCATGAATCCCATACACCTCTACCAAGGAAGCGAGGCAGGGTAACACTACGAGGCCTTTACAAAGTTCCACTAGCTTCAGAAATCCCGCTACAGTTTATAGGAAGCTCCAATGCAGGGTTCTTGCCTGACCGCCATCGCAGCAAAGTCAACCCAAGGACCTCCCTACACTGACCACTCCCTTACTGCCCTTGCCCCTTTCGGGTAAGGAAGACCTCCACTAGCTTTCCTAGTTAATCAGCCAAGGGCGTCCCATTAAACCCTTGTGGTAGCACTGTTTTCCCGGGTGGTCGCTCCATGTTCCCATTAATTTAATGATCTTAACATGAACAGTAATAATAACAAGATAATAACAGAATAATCATGAATAGTGTATCTCCATACCCAATCCACATAAAGCAATAGCAAGTACTACCCAAAAATATTTCAGGGGTGAACAAGGTATAGAGGTAATCAAAACTGGGGTAACATAAAGGCTCCCATCAAAATTAACCTATGCAGATCATTAAAATTAATAAGAACATGGCTGGGAAAAGTAAGTGATCAAGGGCACAACTTGCCTTCAATGAGCTCCTGCTCAGCTATCTCTACTTGTTGAACCTCAGTTTCCACAGTGGCTTGCTCGTCTACTCGCATCAACACAATACATACATAACATAGCATAAATTAACATCTCATCAAACATGCAAATAGGATATACAGTAATAAACTAGATATTAAAATGAGACCATAGGAACTGGAATCACTAAAATTGGAGTTATAGATTTCAAGTTATGAATTTCTGTAGCTTTTATGTATTTAATCCAAGATTAAGTATTAGATAAATTTAAATGAGCCTTTCATGCCAAAACAAAGGCACTAAGTGATAGAGAATATTATTACAAATTTTTAGAAATTGGAATGGTTCAATTTGGAGCTAAAATGAATTTTCTATGCAATAAACAAGTTTTAACACTTATTTTCATATTAAAATCTGTTTTCTAATTATTTTATTCGATTTACAACAGGCTCTGGATTGGGCCACGAATTCCAGAGAAGTCAGGGGTCTCTGCGCAAAAGATACTAGACCCAGCGCACAGTCGGATAGGATGGCGGGTTAATTTTCGTTTTAGTCGGGGTCTCTTTAGCGAAATGTGCAAGCCGAAGGGGTATCATCTAATCTGAACCGTTCGATTAGGTGTGGACGCGCGAGATTAGATCTAGCCTTTCCCGAACCGGTACGCGACTGCAGCCGTTGGATCCCAAATCAACGCACCCTGAGTTTATGAAACCAGATCTAACCACTACCGTTAGATTCGAGATCAACGGTACCCGACCAAAGTGGCGAAGGGGTACGCTACTTCTAATCGCAGCCGTTCCCTGGGAGATCAACGACGCGTAAACCTTCTTCTCCTCTGGTTGCCGAGCGCGACGGTGCCCGCTCCCACGGCGACCCGCTCGCCGGAGAACCATCAAATCGGCCACAAACCCGCCTGAGTTTCCAATCCAACCAAGCCACACTAAGCCAAAGGTAGGGCGAACCCGATAGAGCCCCCAATTTAATGTTTGACTGATGTTACCACCCTGGCCACGGAGTGGAGCGGATCCACGGCGGCGCTTGAACCACGGCGGGCACTACCCTGCCCAGATGATGCGCCAACAGGAAAAGAACAAGGCGAGCCAGCAGGAGGTAGCTATTACCGTAGCTGTTGAGGAGAATCGCCAATTGCCGATGGAGCGTATGCCGCGGCGGAGGAGCACGTCGACAACCAATTCCAGTCGACACCGGTGGAGCCCCTGCCTGACGATGCCCACAAAAGCTCCCACGCGTGTTAACGGAGCTGCCACAACGCTTTTCCCGGCTTGGACGGTGGTGCAGAGGGAGAATCCCCGCGGCGGCGAGGAGAGGCGGCGCGCGAGGTGCGACTGGATGTTGTTAGCGAAAAGGGGCAGAGACGGGTCACGGGAAGCGCTGCGCGAGGGTTCTTATGGGCGGTTAGTTGCGCGTGGGGACGATTCCTGGATCTTGACCCGCCATGCTCGGGTCGACGGAAATCCAGCCGCGGCAGCACCGGATTTTTCTGTTGAAGAAGACGCCTGCGGTGGGGTTCGGCTGACAGAGGGGGCCCGCGTGGAAGTGAGCGTGGTGAGCGAGAGGGAGGGGCTGCGAGGCGGACCCACTGGTAAGCCAAACCAGGTGTGGCCGCGGGGATCCCTGGTGCGCGGGTCCCGCGCGACAGCTTAACAGGCGGGGCGCAGTGTATGGCACGTGGGCCCCGGGTGTCGGCGCCGTGCTTGCACTGCCGCATGAGGGGTTTCTCAGGTGGGCCGATTGTGAGATACGAGGCCCATTAGCTGGGTTTTGTTTTATCTTTTTTTTTTCATTCCTTTTCACCATTTTCTAATCCAAATTTGAATTCAAGTTTCAAATCAAACTTAGGCCGAATTTATTCCCAAATCATATGGTGAAGTTAAAATACCAGTTTTAGAGATATAATTATATTTTTTATATATATCATTTCTCTTCTCCTTTTCAAAACCCAAATTTTAATTTAGGGTTTGATTTAACTTCTAGTATTTATTATCTTATTATCCTTATTATTATTTTTATTATTATTTTATTTAATGCACAAACATAAAAACTCCACATGATGCATTTTTTTATCATTTGTTTGAATTAAACTCTAAATTTCAGGTATGCTCTTTTTATGATGCAAATGAGGCACACAAAATGGAGGAGATCTCTCCAATATTCTTGGTATACAATTTTGAGTATTACAGCCAAAACGGGAAAGAAATCCGCACCGGACAGTGTCCAGTGGTGCACCGGACTGTCCGGTGCGCCAGTCGACAGAAGGCAAGAATTGCCTTCCTGGAATGCTCTCAACGGCTCCTAGCTACCTTGGGGCTATAAAAGGGACCCCTAGGCGCATGGAGGAGAAAACCAAGCATTCTCGAAGCATTCCTAAGCACCAAGACTCCAATTCCGCGCATTCGATTCTTTGTGATAGCAACTAGAGCTCCATTTGAGTAGAGAACTCTCCGGGTTGTGTTGTGAGCTCGAGTTGTGACTTGTGTGCGTATTGGTGCTCTGATTTTGTGTCTTGTGTGTGTTGCTCATCCCAGCCTTACTTCTGTGCTTCTTTGTGAACATCAAATTGTAAGGGCGAGAGGCTCCAAGTTGTGGAGATTCCTCGCAAGCGGGATATAGTAAACAAAGCAAAACACCGTGGTATTCAAGTGGGTCTTTGGACCGCTTGAGAGGGGTTGATTGCAACCCTCGTCCGTTGGGACGCCACAACATGGAGTAGGCAAGTGTTGGACTTGGCCGAACCACGGGATAAACCACTGTGCCTATCTGTGTTGATCTTCTTGTGGTTATCGTGTCTTGCAAGAACTCCTCTCTAGCCACTTGGCTTTATTGTGCTAACTCCTAATCAAGTTTTGTGGCATTAAGTTTCAAGTTTTTACAGGATCACCTATTCACCCCCCTCTAGGTGCTCTCAATTGGTATCAGAGCCGTTCTCTTCAAGAAAGGGACTAATCGCCCGAAGGGATGGATCCTAAGGGAAAGGGGATGGTGGTCAATGATAAGGAGAAGGAGACCATCTTCAACGAGCCGAGGGACAACAAAGCTACTGACTCCGGCTCGAGTCAAAAGAAGAAGGAAGGAAAGAAGAAGAGGTGCATCAAGAAGATCGTCTACTACGACGACAACGACGAGTCCTCTTCTTCCCAAAAGTACAACGACGACAACGACTACGAGAAAAAGAAGACGATTAACTCTAATTTTTCTTTCGATTACTCTCGTATTCCTAAAAGTACCAATGGTCATTTACTCTCCATTCCACTTGGTAAACCTCCTCACTTTGATGGAGAGGACTACGGATTTTGGAGTCACAAAATGCGTAGTCACTTGTTCTCTCTCCATCCAAGCATATGGGAGATAGTAGAAAGTGGAATGCAATTTTATAGTACTGATAGTCCCATATTTATCAATGAGCAAATTCACAAAAATGCACAAGCTACTACTGTTCTTCTAGCATCATTGTGCAGGGATGAATACCATAAGGTGAGCGGCTTGGATAACACCAAGCAGATCTGGGACACCCTCAAGATCTCGCATGAGGGGAACGACGTCACCATGCTCACCAAGATGGAGTTGGTGGAAGGCGAACTAGGAAGGTTCACGATGATCAGGGGAGAGGAGCCAACCCAAACGTACAACAGGATCAAGACCCTCGTCAACAAAATAAGGAGCTATGGAAGCATGCGATGGACGGACCACGACGTCGTCCGCCTAATGCTAAGGTCCTTCACTGTCCTTGATCCACATCTTGTAAACAATATTCGTGAGAATCCTAGGTACACCAAGATTACGCCCGAGGAAATACTTGGGAAGTTTGTAAGCGAGCGGATGATGATCAAGGAGGCAAGATACGTTGATGATGCGTTGAATGGCCCAATCCACGAGCCTCAAACCGTTGCTCTCAAAGCAACTAGGAGCAAGGAAGTGCTACCTAGCAAGGTGGCACAAGTTGAGGCGGCGGGGCTCAATGAGGAAGAGATGGCCCTCATCTTCAAGCGTTTCAAAACGGCGCTAAGGGGTCGCAAGGAGCATCCCAACAAGAACAAGACGAAGGGGAAGCGCTCATGCTTCAAATGTGGTAAGATTGGTCATTTTATCGCTAATTGTCCCGATAATGATAGTGACCAGGAACAAGAGAAGAAGAGGGAAAAGAAGAAGGCCTACAAGAAGGCTAAGGGCGAGGCACACCTTGGCAAGGAGTGGGACTCAGATTGTTCGTCATCCGACTCCGACAACGAAGGACTTGCCGCCTCAGCCTTCAACAAATCGTCCCTCTTCCCCAACGAGCATCACACTTGCCTCATGGCAAAGGAGAAGAAGGTAAACACTCGAAAGACTACTTATGCTTCTTCTAGTGATGATGAATCTAGCGATGATGAAATAGATTATGCTAGTTTGTTCAAGGGCTTAGAAAGAACTAAGATTGATAAGATTAATGAATTAATCGATGCCTTGAATGACAAGAATAGATTGTTAGAAAAGCAAGAGGATCTTCTGTATGAAGAACATGATAAAGTTGTAGAGGCACAAAAATCTCTTGCTTTAGAAGTCAAAAGGAATGAAATGCTTTCTTGTGAACTATCTACTTGCCATGAGACCATTTCAAGTTTAAAAAGTGTTAATGATGATTTAAATGCTAAAATAGAAGTAGCAAATAGATCTAACTCTTGTGTAGAACATGTTGTAATTTGCAATAGGTGTAAAGATTTTGATGTTGATGCTTGTAGTGAACACCTAGTTTCTATTGCAAAGTTAAATGATGAAGTGGCTAGTCTTAATGCCCAACTTAAGACTAGCAAAAATGAATTTGACAAACTAAAATTTGCAAGGGATGCCTACACTATTGGTAGACACCCTCAATTAAGGATGGGCTTGGCTTTAAGAGAGAAGCCAAGAACTTAACAAGTCATAAGGCTCCCATTCCCGCCAAGGAGAAAGGGAAGGCTCCTATGACTAATAGTAGTCAAAATAATCATGCTTTCATTTATGGTGATAAGAGAAATTCTAGAAATGTTCATAGGAGTTGTAATGCTTATGATTCAAATGCAATGTTTGCTTCAAGTTCTTCCTATGTGCATGGTAGAGATATGCCTAGGAGAAATGTTATTCATCATATGCCTAGGAGAAATGTTGCTAATGTTACTAGGAAAATAAGTGAACCTTCTACAATTTATCATGCCTGCAATGCTTCCTTTGCAATTTGTAGAAAGAATAAGAAGGTGATTGCTAGGAAATTAGGGGCAAAATGCAAGGGAGACAAAACTTGCATTTGGGTCCCTAAGACCATTGTTACTAACCTTGTAGGACCCAACACGAGTTGGGTACCTAAGACCCAAGCCTAAATTGCCTTGCAGGTTTATGCATCCGGGGGCTCAAGCTGGATTATCGACAGCGGATGCACAAACCACATGACTGGGGAGAAGAAGATGTTCTCTTCCTACGTCAAGAACAAAGACTCCCAAGACTCAATCATATTCGGTGACGGGAATCAAGGCAAGGTGAAAGGGTTAGGTGTGGGGGATAGATATCCCCCGGGTCCACTAAAAGAGTAAAAGACCTCACGAAAGGCCCAAGGGCCCAATAAATCGTAAGGTCATTCTTTCGTGGGCCTGGGGAGAGACAACCAGCAAAGCAGATCGACATGAGGCCGGATTGGTGCAAACCCAGACGACCCACAACGTCGAGCGAGTGACCACAACAGAGATCCGACTTTCCCGCGTTGGAGCCCCCATGCAGCGGAGCCATGCGAGGATAAGTCGGCAGGGCTACAGGGAGATAAACTCAAGCGGTTCACTATATTTTAGCTACACATTGTTATCATATCCACATGTATTGCCCCACGGTCGAATATATAAGGCCTAGGGGGCACCCCTTCAGAACGATCGACCCTATTACTTAGCCACCCACATCAACTCTCTGCATTCTCAATTCAGAGATCTCTCTTGTAACCTTGTCCACCAAGCATACTCACCAGGACGTAGGGTGTTACGCGTCTCTAAGCGGCCTGAACCTGCAAACATTGTCCACTGTCCCTCGTGCATCTGGCACGAACCATTTTGCTACAGTCGTCGACACCGTCCTACTCCTAAAAACACCTTGAGGGGCATCCCCGGGTGTGCGGTCGGACCCAAAACACCGACAGCTGGCGCGCCAGGTAGGGGGTGTGTCGACGATCCAAGCTAGCTCAATGGCTGTCACCTTCTACAGCAAGATCACCCTTCGTCCCGGATCCGTATTCTGCTTTGGAACAATCTCATCCATAGCAGACGAAAAGGGAACTCTACACCGCATTGCGGATCCACCGGAAAAGAAGTCTCCTCCAACAAACTCCGAAAATGCCGGAGAAGCGCAACCTCCAGCTCTCCGGAAAGAGGTCGTCTCCAGAAAGTCGGAGGCCGAGGGCCCGCTGACCCGGAGAACTCCACTGTCTACTTCCCCGACAAGAGAATGGACACAGATCACGAGGAAAAAGGAGACCAAGGAGAAGCAAGTTGTTCTTTTCGTTCCTCCGCCCTCAAAGGAGAACGGAAAGAAGGTCGCCATGACAGCAGCACTGTTCTATCCTGACGTCCTCTTCATCGAGAGAGCGGAATCGCACACCGTCTCCGACGACGAGCCGACCGCACCCGGAGAAGAACCGCCTCAACGAGAATCCCGCCGACGGAGGAACCGGCGCAGGAACGTTCGACGACATCACGCGGCCAGAGAACGGGATCTGGAGCAACCTGTCTCGCGAGACGAGGTCTCGGAGATAGGAGAAACTCCGGAAGAACGCGTCTTCAGAGAACGAAGGAACTCCCGAAGACGTCATCGCCGATGGGCTCAGGAATAAGCCGAGCAAGATGCAAGGCAACGCCGGGAGAATCCATTCTTCAGGCGCAACCTGAACCCCGACTTCGCCCGAGCCATGAACATGCCGAGCGAAGTCGGAGGAGTACTAGCTCGGATAGTTGATGGACTCCCTCGGACTCCCGACGCCGAGGGCTACCGACGATTGTTCACCCAGGCGGCCAACCATCTTCTACCACTTGCTCACCCGCCGAACGATCTACGACACGCCATCAACAGTCGCCGAGATGCGCGAAGCTCCATCAATGCTTCGCGCGAACGGCGGCATGAGAACGAGATCCGGCGTCGGGAGGAGTACGACAGGGATCATGGCATCCCAGCTCAGAGCCAGGCCACCAGAACTGAGTCGGCAACGGCCTCAACTGGCGGTACCACCCGGGGACGGTCGAGGAACCACAACCACTACTCCCCTCCCCGGGACAGACATCATCCCCGACGACAGGAGGACACGTGCGGAGTGTCTGCTCTTACTCCGCGCCTTAGGGCCATCCAATGGCCTCCCAACTTCAAGGTATCCAATGTCGACAAATATGAACCTAAGCAGGATCCAGGGGGTTGGCTAGCCGTCTACACCACCGCTGCTCGAGCTGCCGGGGCGTCCGAAGATGTGATGACCGCGTACTTACCCATTGTCCTTGGGCAAGACGCGCTGCAATGGCTGCGACATCTACCCCGACACTGCATCGACGACTGGGGCGACTTCAGTCGATGCTTCACCGCCAACTTCCAGTCCCTCTCCGACAAACCGGCGCAACCGTGGGACCTCAAATCCATCAAGCGTCGGGGGGACGAGACTCTCCGGTCGTACCTCAAAAGGTTCTAGACCATGAGAAATCGTATCCCCGAGGTCACGGAGGCGGCCGTGATCGAGGACTTCTACAGAGGATCCAATGACTCGGCTTTCGTCCGAGCCATACTACAGAAGGCGCCGACTACCTCCGAGGAGCTGTTCCGGGAAGCCGACCTCTACATCACCGCCGACGAGCGGGCCCAGGACCTCAACGGAGGAGCAAAGCCCGCACCGGCAGCACCACGACGCGACGCGAACCAGCAACCCGACAAACGATGGGAGAAGAGGCCTCGCGAAGAAGTACACGCCGCCGGACCACCTGCCTCTCGCGCCCGAGGAGGACCTCGTGGAGGCGAACGCACGCTGGACGACATCCTCGACGCCCAGTGCCCGTACCACAAGGACATGCGCCACACTCTTCGTAACTGCCGGGACTTCAAGCACTCCGTCGGGCACGGCCGACCCTTCCAACCTCTACCTCCTCCTCCGCCGAGGGGAGGACCAGATGAACCACGACAACCCCATCAGCAGGAGGAGGGAGGAGGAGGAGCCTTCCCGCGCGTTGACAGGGAGGTCAATGTCATTTTCGGCGGACATGGGACGCAGGAAAACAAAAGACAACAAAAGCTCAACGACCGCCAGATACTGGTGGCGACCACCGGTCCTCCCGCCCCATATCGGTGGTCGGAGCACCCGATTACTTTCACTCGGGAGGATCAATGGCTCAACTTCGACCATCCAGGCAAATACCCGCTCCTCGTCGATCCGGTGATCCGAGAGAGCCGGGTGAAGAAGGTGCTAGTGGACGGGGGGAGCAGCATCAACGTCACCTTCCCCGGACACTCCAAGACCTGGGAGTTCACCTCAAAGAGCTCCACGAGTCGGACACTCCTTTCTTCGGCATCATGCCGATGGAAGGAGAATACCTGCTGGGCCACATCTACATGCCTGTCACCTTCGGAACTCCGGAGAACTACAGAACCGAGTTCTTGAGGTTTGAAGTGGCGAACTTCGACTGCGGGTACAACGCCATCATCGGGAGGCCGGGACTGGCCAAATTCATGGCCATCCCCCATTACACGTATATGATACTGAAGATGCCAGGACCGCAAGGAATCATAACTGTGCGCGCCGACTTCCAAGGCGCCGCAGAGTGGTTCCGAGTGGCCATCCAAGCAGCCCTCACCACCAAGCCGTCGGCGGTTTCTTCAACACTGGCGAACTCTAAGCCTGAGGAGGACCTTGCAGTACCGGCAAACGAAGCTCAGGCCGCGACCTCTATGCGGCCGACTGAAGAAACCAAGAGGATCAACCTGGGGTTCGCTGATGAACGCAAGACTGCCATCATCAGCTCCAGCTTGGGCGACAAATAGGAAAGCGCGCTCGTCCAGTTTCTGCAAGATAACTGAGATGTATTTGCATGGCAACCTGCGGATATGCCGGGAGTCCCAAGAGAACTGGCCGAGCACAAACTAAAGGTCTATCCCCAGGCAAGGCCGATTCGGCAAAAGCTACGTCGTTTCACGCCCGACAAGGGAGAGGCCATTCGCGCCGAGTTAGCTCGCTTGGTCGCGGTTGGATTTATTAGAGAAGTGTTACACCCCGAGTGGTTAGCCAACCCTGTTCTTGTACTCAAAAAGAATAAAGTGGATTGGCGCATGTGCGTCGACTATACCGATCTCAACAAACACTGTCCGAAGGATCCCTTTGGGCTCCCAAGGATAGATCAGGTGGTGGACTCCACCGCTGGATGTTCTGTGCTGTCTTTCTTGGATTGCTATTCCGGATACCATCAGATTAGTTTGGCGAAGGAAGACGAAGAAAAAACAACGTTCATCACTCTGTTTGGTGCTTTCTGTTACACCTCCATGCCGTTCGGCCTCAAAAACGCTGGGGCGACTTATCAGAGAGCCATTCAAACGTGCTTAGCCGATCACTGGGGCAAGCGTGTGGAGGCCTACGTAGATGATGTGGTAATCAAAACGGAGAATTCGGAAAACTTCATCGAAGACTTACAGCTGGTTTTCAACAGTCTGAGACGGTATAGATGGAAGCTAAATCCCGAAAAATGTGTTTTCGGGGTACCAGCAGGAAAGTTACTCGGGTTTATCGTCAGCCACCGAGGAATTGAGGCTAATCCGGATAAGATTGAAGCTATCATGAAGATGGAAGCGCCTCGATCACAAAAGAAGGTTCAGCGACTTACTGGATGTATGGCGGCTCTGAGCAGATTTATATCCAGGCTGGGGGGAAAAGGTTTGCCGTTTTACAAGCTACTCAAGAAGGTGGATAAGTTTCAGTGGACTTCAGAAGCACAGGAAGCTCTAGATGCGCTGAAGAAATTCTTGACAACACCACCAGTACTGAAGCCACCTCGACGAGCTACGTCAACTCAACCAGCTGAAGATCTGCTATTGTATATCTCTTGCACGACTCACGTGGTAAGCACCGCGTTGGTAGTCGAGCGAGTAGAAGAAGGACATGCCTACCCAGCGCAACATCCTGTTTACTTCATCAGTGAAGTTCTAGGCCCCTCAAAGAAAAAGTATCCTCAAGTTCAGAAGCTATTTTACGCAGTACTTCTAACTGCCCGCAAGCTACGTCACTACTTTGATGACCACAAAGTCATAGTAGTCACTGGTTTTCCAATAGGGGATATTCTTCACAACAAGGAAGCCATTGGCCGGATAGCCAAATGGGCTTGTGAGTTGGGATCTCATGACATCGAGTTCCGACCTCGCACTGCCATCAAAACTCAAGCACTGGTTGATTTCGTATCAGAGTGGACTGAGCAGCAAGTACCAGATAACCCAGAGACTGCAGAAGTATGGCGAATGTATTTTGATGGCTCGCTGAGGCTGCAGGGAGCAGGAGCAGGGATTCTCTTCACCGCACCTGGAGGCGAGCACCTCAAATACGCCCTCCAGTTGCTATTTTCGGCCTCCAACAATGCAGCCGAGTATGAAGCTCTGATCCATGGATTGAACATCGCCATCTCATTGGGCATCAAGAGAATGATGGTATACGGAGACTCTCTGGTAGTCATTAGCCAGATAAACAAGAAGTGGGATTGTTCAAGCGATTCAATGGGAAAATACTACGCTGCCGTCCGAAAGCTGGAAGATAAATTTGAGGGTCTGGAATTTCATCATGTAGAAAGAGATCGGAACATAGCAGCCGATGTACTGTCCAAGCTAGGATCCAGTCGAACTCAGGTCCCACCCGGAGTCTTTGTGCAAGAAATACTACAGCCGAGTATCTCAATGGATCAAACAGAAGAGTGCAACATTATAGATCAACCCGAGTCAGACTCTGATGACTGGAGAAGGCCAATCATCAAGTATATAAAGAATGAAGAAGAACCAGATGACAAGAACTCGGCCGAGCGCATTGCCAGACAGTCGGCTCACTACACACTCATTGGGGAGACGTTGTACAGAAGGGGTGCATCAGGCGTCCTCATGAAGTGCATTCTCCCGTCTATTGGGGAGCAACTTCTGGAGGAGGTCCATGCTGGGCAATGTGGAATACATGCAGCCTCCAGAACACTAGTCGGGAAGGTCTTCAGGTCAGGATTCTATTGGCCAACAGCAAAGAGTGATGCAGCCGAGTTAGTTCAGAGGTGCGAAGCTTGCCAATACTTGTCAAAGCAACAACATATGCCAGCACAGCAACTGCAGACCATACCAGTAACTTGGCCTTTCGCATGCTGGGGACTGGATATGATTGGACCTTTCAAGAAAGCTCAAGGGGGATACACTCATGTATTGGTAGCAATCGACAAATTCACTAAATGGATAGAGTTCAAGCCCATTGCTTCTTTAACCTCTACTAAGGCCGTGGAATTAATACAAGACATAATATTCAGATTCGGGATACCAAACAGCATCATAACTGACTTAGGATCCAACTTCACAAGTTCAGAGTTCTTCGACTTCTGCGAGCAAAAGAGCATTCAGATCAAGTATGCATCTGTAGCACATCCAAGAGCCAACGGACAGGTTGAGCGAGCCAACGGGATGATACTGGAGGCACTCAGGAAAAAGGTCTTCGACAAGAATGAAAAGTTCACAGGAAAGTGGATAAGGGAATTGCCCTATGTCGTTTGGAGCCTAAGAACCCAACCCAGCCGAGCTTTGCATGAAAACACTCCTTTCTTCATGGTCTATGGGTCAGAGGCAGTGCTACCCGCCGATCTCAAGTTCGGGGCGCCAAGGTTGATCTTCAAAAACATAGCAGAAGCCAAGGCCACCAGGCTGGAAGACATTGATGTACTTGAAGAAGAACGACTGAATGCGGTAATCCAATCAGCACGGTACCAGCAGACTCTAAGGCGCTATCACGACAAGGCTGTGCGACAGCGATCCTTCTCAATAGGAGATCCCGTCCTCCGCCGAATTCTAACGGGGGAGGGACGACACAAGTTATCGCCCTTATGGGAAGGACCCTTCATAGTAGCAGAAGTCACTCGGCCCGGATCATATCGCCTCACTCAGATGGATGGCACAGAAGTCGGGAACTCCTGGAACATAGAGCACCTCAGGAAGTTTTATCCCTAGCTGTATCTCAAAAAGCTATCGGGACGACGATGTACTCTGTAAAGTGGAAATATGTCATCAATAAAAAAGGGGTTTCAAAGACACTCAATTTGTTCACGATTGACTTGCATTCTTACTTAACTCGGGGTGACCACTATGCCCCGCTAACGGAGCAATCGACTTAAGTCGGCAATGACTTAAGGCGGTGCGACATGCTCACGCTTACTTAACTCGGGGTGACCACTATGCCCTGCTAACGGAGCAATCGACTTAAGTCGGCAACGACTTAAGGCGGTGCGACATGCTCACGCTTACTTAACTCGGGGTGACCACTATGCCCTGCTAACGAAGCAATCGACTTAAGTCGGCAATGACTTAAGGCGGTGCGACATGCTCACGCTTACTTAACTTGGGGTGACCACTATGCCCTGCTAACGGAGCAATCAACTTAAGTCGGCAACGACTTAAGACGGTGCGACATGCTCACGCTTACTTAACTCGGGGTGACCATTATGCCCTGCTAACGGAGCAATCGACTTAAGTCGGCAACGACTTAAGGCGGTGCGACATGCTCACGCTTACTTAACTCGGGGTGACCACTATGCCCTGCTAACGGAGCAATCGACTTAAGTCGGCAACAACTTAAGGCGGTGCGACGTGCTCACGCTTACTTAATTCAGGGTGACCACTATGCCCTATTAACAAAAGCAAGCGACTTAAGTCAGTAGCGACTTAAGGCGATCTGGCGAGATTACAATTACTCATATAAAGATGACTTCTATATCCCGCAAACAAATTTCACAACCATCGCGCATTGTTTTACTACTGCAAATTTACAGACTAATGAACTCTGAAACAATACGAGAATAACAATGTCGTTTAGGTACTGAGATGGCGTCCTCTAACAAATGTCTGACCATGCTAACCGCGCGCTCAGAGCACGCAAAACGTTTCTCTACTTGGTGATATCTTTCTCAGGAGCGATCGACGAGGAAGGACGACTCGAGGAATCAGGGGCAGCATTCACATCAACCCTTATATCTTCAGGAACAACCACGCCGGGTCTCCTCATCAAGATTCGCCCCGCCCGAATAGCCTTGTCCATGGCTCTGTCGCGCTGGGCTCTGAGAGTAACAGAAGTTTCTTCGGCAACCTTAGCAGCCAGTCGAGCAGTTTCTAACTCCAGGACAATGGATTTCTTGGAAGCTCGGAGTTCTTTGATGGTAGCATCCTTCGCTGATAGCAACTGCTTGAGGCGGGTCACTTCATCCGCGGATTCCTGCACCTTACAGCGTTGATTGTCCAATTCTTCCATTGTAAAGCGGTGACTCCTCTCCAAGATGGTCAACGAGTTGCTAGAATCACGATACAATCTGTCAAGACTGTCACGAGAAGCAACAAGGATACGCTTTTCTTCCTGCGAGCAAAAGTCAACTCCCTCAAAAACCAAGCAAGTAATAGGAACACAGCAAGGCAAAGCACAGTTTTGTAAATCACCTTTTCAGAATTGAGCTGAGCATGAAGAGAAGAACTCAGTGCATTGGCGTCATCCAAGGCAGCGGAGACCTGACCCAGTTCAGTTTGGCTCTGAGAGTACTTCTCCTCAAAGTCAGCGCACCGCTGGACCAATTCAGCCTGATCTCGGGAATGTTTTTCCTCAAGAGTTGAAATCTGCCGAGTCATTCCTAGCAGGAGATAATCAAACAAAAAGGGGTCAGAATGTAAAGAAGTCCACAGTGAAGGCAAAGAGAAGCAAAAAAGCACTAACCAGCGTTGGTTGCCTCCAATTCAGAGACGCGATGTTGAAGTGAGACTGGATTCCAACATGCAAGAGACGAAGCTACTTCTAGGACGGAAGCACCCTGTAACCTCAGCTGGCTAGCCATCCCATCCACCAAAGCCTGATGAAGAGAACAGATGAGTGTAATGACAGCAGTTCATGCAATGTAAAAATCAAGCTAAAATACATCACAGTACCTGGAGGTTGGAAAAGAACGAAGGGATCCCCAAATCAGGAGAGATCAGTTGATAATCAGGCGTAAGGCCACCACCCGAAGCAGCTTGCAACGAACCAGTAGGAATTAGCTCGGTGCCTTCAACAGAGCCAAACACTCGGTCAGTGGGGACGCTGCCCTCTAAAGCGACTCTCTGGTCCAAGGCTTGGGCTACCACCATACAGCCAGAGTGTGGAGGAGATCCCGCATGAACGTCCATGGAAGTACAGGAGGGAGACCCCGCTCGGGCACCCTCGGGGGCTGGGTCATAGTTTGCACTGCCCACTTGAGCCGGATCATCCCCGGCAGCACCCTCGGGGTCTGGGCAGTGGCTTACACTCCCCACCCGAGCCAAGTCATCCCCGGCGACATCCTCGGGGGCTGGGCATGTGTCAGCACCATCCTTGGGGTCCAAGTTCTCTGCAGTAGCCACCTCTAAGGTTGACGGGCCCTCAGCTACTTCCATAGGACCAGGACGATCCAAGTCAGTCTCCCGACCCTCGAGATCGCGCTCTAAGGTCGACGAGGCACGGGATGACCTCAACCCAGCATCAGGCACGTTAGCGCAAACCTCCATTGCACCATCATCCACTGGCTCCGATAACAAGTCCTCTGAGACCATATCCTCAAGAGTCTGATCAAAGTTGGCCAGGGACAGTTCTTGCAGACCAATGAGGGCAGACAAAGCAGGAGAGGGAACTCCACTACTTTCACCGCTGGCGATGAACTGTCGACTATTTTTCCGAGTCAAAGGAATTTCATTTTCTTCCTCCTCGTCATCCACATTGGCAACACAAGCAGCACACCCATTGGGATCAGCAACAGATGGAGCACCCACATTGGGATCAACAGCGGATTGGGAACACCCATTGGGGTCAGCATCAGTAAATCCAGTCGCAGACACTTCTTCAGTAGCAGGAACCGAGGTACCAGCGTCCCGATCCAAACTGGATACTCGCCGAAGGCGTCTTCTTTTCTTCTTCTGCTCATCAGCAGAAGGATCAGGCTGATTGGCTCGGCAAGGGCGCCTCGGGCGAGTACTGACAGGCTTCTAAGTATCCAAAGTCGTATCAGCCTCTGGGAGGGGCGCCACTACCAACGCCCCAGCAGGAGCAGCGTCGGAAGAATCCTCAGCCAGCAAATCAAGCATAGCGCTTATCTCTGCATCACTAGGGTTCAGGGGCACCTCAAAATGGACCTGCCGTTCATCATCAGGAATCTCCCCAAGCGAGGCAACCAAGGCACTAACTTCTTCAGCAGAGGGTCGCACTCTAAGGCCCAAACTGCCATCAGTGACAGGTGGATTCGACACAAAAAGGGTGAAGGCTTTGGGAGGAGGCAGGTTCCAGGCCAAGTATGCCACTGGAGCACCAACATTTGACACTTTGCCCCTAAGGATCATCTCTAGTCGGCTCACCAAGTCTGCAGAGGGAATTCTTCTGTTGGTAACCCGAGTTGAGTCGGCTAGCCCTCGATACAGTTAAGCTGGGTATGCCCTGTCTTTCAATGGCTGAATATTCTTGAACACAAAATCAGTAACCACGGCTTCAGCAGTCAGACCCCTCTCTTTCAGCAGTCCAACTTCAGCTAGCAACACACCTGCCTCAGCTACCTCCTGATCTGTGGGAGACTCGGTCCAGCTTGGGGTGCGAACGTCCGGCTGTCTTCCCGACCGGGAGGGGAGAGAATTCCCATAATTCTCAACTATGAACCACTCCAAGCGCCATCCCTTGATACTGTCCTTGAGAGGGATCTCGAGATATTCAGTCTTCCTCCCGCGGCGCATCTCCAAGCTGGCACCCCCAACCAACTGATGTTGTCCCCCGGCCATCCCAGGGCGACAATGATACAAGTATTTCCACAACCCGAAATGTGGTAGCACGCCGAGAAAGGCTTCGCATAAATGAACGAAAATGGAGATTTGCAGGATAGAATTGGGGTTCAAATGAGTAAAATTAAGACGGTAGAAATCAAGGAGGCCGCGGAAAAAGGGAGAAATGGGAAGGCCAAGGCCGCGGAGAAGGAAAGGGGCATAAACAACGGACTCATGGGTATCCTCAGTCGGAACAGTAAACCCATGGCAAATCCGCCAAGAACAGAGTTCCCGTGGAGGAAGAACCCCGATAGATACGAGGTGGAAAAGTTCAGGCTCAGAAATGGCGGACATGTGGTTACCTGCGAAAGGCAACTGGCTGTTGGGGTCGATTGGAGGAATCACCACAGCAGACGAACTCGAGGTCTTCCTCTTGGGCGCCATCTCGATTCTACCAGCAAGCGGAGTGGGAGGCGAATAGCAGAGAGGATTCGGAAGCGAGAAAGTAAGAACTAGGGCACGGAAAGCAAAGGCGGCTAAAAGCGCAGCACTTATGGGATATTCTCGAGCCAGATACCGTTTCAAAAAGTGCCCAGTCAGCACCCGGCGGTTATTTCCAAAACCCCGGCGTGCCACGTGGTCACCCGACAGTTATTTCCAGAACACTGGTGCGCCACCTCATCACTCGGCTATCATCCTCAAAGTGGCCCGCGCGGCCTGCTATCACTCGGCGTTACCTCTAAAACGCTGACGTCGCCCCCCAGTCACTCGGTGTTACCTCTAAAACGCTGATATCGTATTCAGTCGCTCGGTGTTACCTCTAAAACGCTGACGTCGCCCTCCAGTCACTCGGCGTTGCCTCTAAAACGCTGATATCGTGTTCAGTCACTCGGCGTTACCTCTAAAACGCTGACGTCGCCCCCCAGTCACTCGATGTTACCTCTAAAACGCTGATATCGTATTCAGTCGCTCGGTGTTACCTCTAAAACGCTGACGTCGCCCTCCAGTCACTCGGCGTTGCCTCTAAAACGCTGATATCGTATTCAGTCGCTCGGTGTTACCTCTAAAACGTTGACGTCTCCCTCTGACATCATCTCAAGTCGCTCGACAGTTATCTCTAAAACTCCGACATTGTGTTCAGTCACTCGGCAGTTACTCTAAAGCGCCGACACCATCTACAAAGTTACTCGGCAGCTATTTCTGAAAGCATCAGTTTGATGCCCGAGTTATTCACTTACTGTCTCAAAGGAATTAGCTTCACAAATGAGCAGGACAATCATCAAGGAGAAGCCAACATCATTCTTTCATTAGAAAGGAAGATAACATACTTACAAATCAACTCTTTATAAGTTGATACTTCCCTACTACTACTACATTACATTACTGCTACTACTACTACACTACGCTATACTACTCTACACTACTAAATACTACTACATTATTCTAACTATACTATACTAATATCTAAAAGGCCAGTGGCATCTTGCCACTGGCCCTGCTGCTGCCGCCGCCGCTGCCGCCCCTGGTGCTTCCCCTACTGCTGCCGCCCCGGTTGCTGCCCCTACTGCCGCCGCCGTCACCGTCCTTGCTGCCGCCGCCGCCGCCCTTGCCGCTGCCGTCACCGTCACCGTCGCCACCGCCGCCGCCGTCGTCGTCGTCGTCGTCCTCGTCCTCGCCGCCGCCGTCCGAGTCTTCCTCATCCGAGGAGTACTCCGACTCATCCGAGCCATCGAGCCTGGAGCGCTCGACGGCCCGGATGTACGTCTAGACCTCCGCCGCGAGCCCCTGGGAGTCGTCTGAGTCGTCAGACGACTCACGCAGGGGGATGGGAGCCGGAGACCCCTCAGACTCAGAGGAGAACTCCTCCTCTGAGTACTCCGAATCACCAAACTCCTCCGATGGAGGAGTTGGCTCACGCTTGCGTTTGTTGTTCTTGCCCATGGTGGAAACAAAAGGGAGAGAAGAAAGGGAAGCAACAGAGAACAGCGAGAGATGTGAAAAAGCCAGAGAGACAATGGCGTTATTTATAGAAGGAGAAGGCAACCGCTCACCTCCAACCGCGGTCACTGAACAGTCGCAAAAGCATTCAATAAGCACTCCAACCCGTTTGAAGACGCGTTAGGCGGCTGACGCCGTTTCACACAACACAACACCCACTGGAACTCCAGTCAACAGCGCGGAGGATATGATTACACCCGCCGTCACATCACATTACTACTCAGAAGCAGCCGGCTAAAACACTCAACGTACCAAGTCGTCCCTTGCCCACACCCATTGGGGGGGACATCCAGGAATTATCGGTATATTTTTCAAAACGGTCACATCTGTGCAGGGCACGCAGTGAATACCTCAAGACAAAAATGAGATACCAGTAAGGATCAGAGGAAAGCCAAATATAGCCAGTGAAGTACAAAATATGGCCGACAGAAGCGACGTGAAGACTAGACAGAGAACGTCCATCAAACGTCCAATCAGTCACAGAGCAAATAAATTGCACTACCTAGCAAGATATGGATGGATTGCGAACTCGGCTGCTAAAGACAAAATATATGCTGACCTCTGAAGCATAATATTGATGACATAATGCTGACCTCCAAAGCATAATGCGGATAGATTCATGCCAATTTTTACAAACAGAAAGGATAATTTTCAGCAAAGAGACACAAAAGGAAGACCTTCGAATGGATTATCCTCAAAAATCCATTTGAAGGTCGGGGGCTACACCCATTGGGTGCACCTCCGGTGCACCCCATGGATTACCATTCCAAGCCAAGATAGTGCCGACTTCTAAGGTGTGGGACAAGATTAAAAGGCCGGCCCTCAACCAAAACGCAGGAGCACAAATGGAAATAATTTCTGGGGAAGACCTTCGAGTAGATTATTTTCCAAAATCTACTCGAAGCTCGAGGGCTACACCCATTGGGTGCACCTCCGGTGCACCCAATGAAGTTCAGAATCCTACAAATTGAAATGCCGACCTCTAAGGCACAAGCACGAAACAAAGCTTCGGTCTACGAGTGATCAAAGCAGGAGGAGACAATAAGAAGTCATTTTCTTCAAATCACCTGCAAGCTAGACCTGGGATCTTTGGGCTGATTACCTCTAAATTAACCCAAAGATCGGGGGCTTGTGGGGGATAGATATCCCCTGGGTCCACTAAAAGAGTAAAAGACCTCACGAAAGGCCCAAGGGCCCAATAAATCGTAAGGTCATTCTTTCGTGGGCCTGGGGAGAGACAACCAGCAAAGCAGATCGACATGAGGCCGGATTGGTGCAAACCCAGACGACCCACAACGTCGAGCGAGTGACCACAACAGAGATCCGACTTTCCCGCGTTGGAGCCCGCATGCAGCGGAGCCATGCGAGGATAAGTCGGCAGGGCTACAGGGAGATAAACTCAAGCGGTTCACTATATTTTAGCTACACATTGTTATCATATCCACATGTATTGCCCCACGGTCGAATATATAAGGCCTAGGGGGCACCCCTTCAGAACGATCGACCCTATTACTTAGCCACCCACATCAACTCTCTGCATTCTCAATTCAGAGAGCTCTCTTGTAACCTTGTCCACCAAGCATACTCACCAGGACGTAGGGTGTTACGCGTCTCTAAGCGGCCCGAACCTGCAAACATTGTCCACCGTCCCTCGTGCATCTGGCACGAACCATTTTGCTACAGTCGTCGACACCGTCCTACTCCTAAAAACACCTTGAGGGGCACCCCCGGGTGTGCGGTCGGACCCAAAACACCGATATTAGGAAAGGTTGCTATTTCATCCAAGCACTCCATTTCTAATGTGTTTTTAGTTGAGTCGCTTGGATATAATCTGTTGTCTGTTAGTCAACTGTGTAATATGGGATATAATTGCTTATTCACAAATGTAGATGTATCTGTCTTTAGAAGGAGTGATGGTTCATTAGCCTTTAAGGGTGCATTAGATGGCAAACTTTATTTAGTTGATTTTGCAAAAGAGGAGGCCGGTCTAGATGCATGCTTAATTGCTAAGACTAGCATGGGCTGGCTGTGGCATCGCCGCTTAGCACATGTGGGGATGAAGAACCTTCACAAACTTCTAAAGGGAGAACACGTGATAGGTCTAACAAACGTAACCTTCGAAAAAGATAGACCTTGTGCAGCTTGTCAAGCAGGTAAATAGGTGGGAAGCTCTCATCATACCAAAAATGCGATGACCACATCAAGACCTTTGGAGTTGCTTCATATGGATCTCTTCGGACCCGTCGCCTATCTAAGCATAGGAGGAAGTAAGTATGGTCTTGTTATAGTTGATGACTTTTCCCGCTTCACTTGGGTATTCTTTTTGCAGGATAAATCTGAAACCCAAGAGACCCTCAAGCGCTTCCTAAGGAGAGCTCAAAATGAGTTTGAGCTCAAGGTGAAGAAGATAAGGAGCGACAACGGGACCGAGTTCAAGAACCTTCAAGTGGAGGAGTACCTTGAGGAGGAAGGAATCAAGCACGAGTTCTCCGCTCCCTACACACCACAGCAAAATGTTGTGGTAGAGAGGAAGAACATGACGCTCATTGACATGGCAAGGACGATGCTTGGAGAGTTCAAGACCTCCGAGAGGTTTTGGTCGGAAGCCGTGAACACGGCTTGCCACTCCATAAACCGGGTCTACCTTCATCGCCTCCTCAAGAAGACTTCGTATGAGCTTCTAACCGATAACAAACCCAATGTTTCATACTTTCGTGTATTTGGGAGTAAATGCTACATTCTAGTGAAGAAAGGTAGAAATTCTAAGTTTGCTCCCAAAGTTGTAGAAGGGTTTTTGTTAGGTTATGACTCAAATACAAAGGCGTATAGGGTCTTCAACAAATCATCGGGTTTGGTTGAAGTCTCTAGCGACGTTGTATTTGATGAGACTAATGGCTCTCCAAGAGAGCAAGTTGTTGATCTTGATGATGTAGATGAAGAAGACATTCCAACGGCCGCAATACACACCATGGCGATTGGAGATGTGCGGCCACAGGAATAAAAGGTGCAAGATCAACCTCCTTCCTCAACAATGGTGCATACCCCAACTCAAGACAATGAACAGGTTCATTAAGAGGAGGCATGTGATCAAGGGGGAGCACATGATGATCATGTTATGGAGGAAGAAGCACCTCAAGCACCTCCAACTCAAGTTCGAGCGACGATTCAAAGGAATCATCCCGTCGACCAGATTTTGGGTGACATTAGCAAGGGAGTAACTACTCGCTCTAGATTAGTTAATTTTTGTGAGCATTACTCGTTTATCTCTTCTATTGAGCCTTTCAGGGTAGAAGAGGCCTTGCTAGATCCGGACTGGGTGTTGGCCATGCTGGAAGAGCTCAACAACTTCAAGCGAAATGAAGTTTGGACACCGGTGCCTTGTCCCAAGCAAAACGTTGTGGGAACCAAGTGGGTGTTCCGCAACAAACAGGACGAGCACGGGGTGGTGACAAGGAACAAGGCGAGACTTGTGGCAAAAGGTTATGCCCAAGTCGCAGGTTTGGACTTTGAGGAGACTTTTGCTCCTGTGGCTAGGCTAGAGTCAATTCGTATTTTGTTAGCCTATGCCGCTCACCATTCCTTCAGGTTGTTCCAAATGGATGTGAAGAGCGCTTTCCTCAACGGGCCAATCAAGGAGGAGGTGTACGTGGAGCAACCCCCTGGCTTCGAGGATGAACGGTACCCCGACCACGTATGTAAGCTCTCTAAGGCGCTCTATGGACTTAAGCAAGCCCCAAGAGCATGATATGAATGCCTTAGAGAATTTTTACTTGCTAATGCTTTCAAGGTTGGGAAAGCCGATCCAACTTTATTCACTAAGACTTGTGATGGTGATCTTTTTGTGTGCCAAATTTATGTCGATGACATAATATTTGGTTCTACTAACCAAAAGTCTTGTGAAGAGTTTAGCAGGGTGATGACGCAAAAATTCAAGATGTCAATGATGGGAGAGTTGAACTACTTCCTTGGGTTCCAAGTGAAGCAACTCAAGGACGGCACTTTCATCTCCCAAACGAAGTACACGCAAGATCTGCTAAAGCGGTTTGGGATGAAGGACGTCAAGCCCGCAAAGACTCCAATGGGAACTGACGGACACACCGACCTTAACAAAGGAGGTAAGTCCGTTGATCAAAAGGCATACCGGTCTATGATAGGGTCTTTACTTTATTTATGTGCTAGTAGACCGGATATTATGCTTAGTGTATGCATGTGTGCTAGATTTCAATCCGATCCAAAGGAGTGTCACTTAGTGGCTGTGAAGCGAATTCTTAGATATTTAGTCGCTATGCCTTGCTTCGGGATCTGGTATCCAAAGGGGTCTACCTTTGACTTGATTGGATATTCAGACTCCGACTATGATGGATGTAAGGTCGATAGGAAGAGTACATCGAGGACGTGCCAATTCTTAGGAAGGTCCCTGGTGTCGTGGAGTTCTAAGAAACAAACCTCTGTTGCCCTATCCACCGCTGAGGCCGAGTACGTTGCCGCAGGACAGTGTTGCGCACAACTACTTTGGATGAGGCAAACCCTCAGGGACTTTGTCTACAATCTGAGCAAAGTCCCACTCCTATGTGATAATGAGAGTGCCATCTGCATGGCGGATAATCCTGTTGAACACAGCCGCACTAAGCACATAGACATCCGGCATCACTTTCTGAGAGATCACCAGCAAAAGGGAGATATCGAAGTGTTTCATGTTAGCACCGAGAACCAGCTAGCCGATATCTTTACCAAGCCTCTAGATGAGAAGACCTTTTGCAGGCTGCGTAGTGAGCGAAATGTCTTAGATTCGCAAAACTTGGATTGATTTATAGCATACCTGTGTTTATGCTTTTGATCATGTTCCTTTATGTATTTTGTATGTATTTGTGGTGTTCAAGTTGTACAAACACTCCCCAGACCTCACAAGTCCATTTGCAAGTGCTGCACACATTTAGGGGGAGATGTGCTACAACTTGACTCTTTGGGACTAACCATATGCTTGAGTGTTCTTAATTTAGTCTCAAAGGAGGTTTGAAAGGAAAAGGTGGACTTGGACCATGCAAGACTTCCACTGCACTCCGATGAGAGGGTAACTTATTCCAAGTTCATCTTCATGCTCTTATTGCCTTTTTATTCTTAATTGAAGATTTTGGTGAGGCAATGGGGTTCTAGGGCCAAGATTGATCCCGTTTTGGTGCTTCATGCCAAAGGGGGAGAAAATAAGGCCAAAGCAATAAATGGATCAGCTACCACTTGAGAATTTTGAAAATAGTAGAATAGAGCTTTTGGTTTGTCAAAAATCTCTTATTGTCTCTTTTGTCAAAAGTTGGCCTCTTGTGGGGAGAATGGTTGATTATGGGAAAAGGGGGAGTTTTTGTAATCTTTGATCAATTTCTCCTGGAACAACTCTCTTTCTGTCTCAACAAATGTGTTTGACTTAGAGATAGGAAATTGAGGTTGATTTGCAAAAACAAAACCAAGTGGTGGCAAAGAATGATCCAAATATGCCAAAGTTGATTCAAAACAAATCTGTGTTCTTATTTGCATTGATGTTGCACTTCTTTTAGTTGCTTTTTGTTGTGTTGGCATTAATCACCAAAAAGGGGAGATTGAAAGGGAAATGTACCCTTGGGACATTTCTATAAGATTTTGGTGATTAAGTGGTCCACACAAATGCTTTGAATAATATTTGTGCCAAAGACTTAAGAAGTGCAAATCAAGAGTAAAGGTATGTTTCTAAGACTTAGTACATTGTTTTGGAGACTAATGTATTGTGTCTAAGTGCTAGAAACAGGAAAAGACCAATTTGGAAAAGACTTGGCTATGCAGCCAAGACTCTGCGCAGTCTGGGAGCACCGGACAGTGTCCGGTGCGCCAGCTGGCTCTGGCGAACTGGCTGCTCTCAGGTTTTGTCGGCGGCGTACGGCTATAAATCACCGGACTGTCCGATGGTGCACCGGACTGTCCGGTGAGCCATTGGTCAGCCGGGCCAACGGTCGGCCGTGTAATCCGTGCACGACGCGTGGCAGAGCCAACAGTCAGAAGGGGGCACCGGACTGTCCGGTGTACACCGGACAGTGTTCGGTGCGCCAACGGCTCTGGATCTTCAACGGTCGGCTGCGCCAAAACGGGAAAGAAATCCGCACCGGACAGTGTCCGGTGGTGCACCGAACTGTCTGGTGCGCCAGTTGACAGAAGGCAAGAATTGCCTTCCTAGAATGCTCTCAACGGCTCCTAGCTGCCTTGGGGCTATAAAAGGGACCCCTAGGCGCATGGAGGAGAAAACCAAGCATTCTCTAAGCATTCCTAAGCACCAAGACTCCAATTCCGCGCATTCGATTCTTTGTGATAGCAACTAGAGCTCCATTTGAGTAGAGAACTCTCCGGGTTGTGTTGTGAGCTCGAGTTGTGACTTGTGTGCGTATTGGTGCTCTGATTTTGTGTCTTGTGTGCGTTGCTCATCCCAGCCTTACTTCCGTGCTTCTTTGTGAACATCAAATTGTAAGGGCGACAGGGTCCAAGTTGTGGAGATTCCTCGCAAGCGGGATATAGTAAACAAAGCAAAACACCATGGTATTCAAGTGGGTCTTTGGATCACTTGAGAGGGGTTGATTGCAACCCTCGTCTGTTGGGACGCCACAACGTGGAGTAGGCAAGTGTTGGACTTGGCCGAACCACGGGATAAACCACTGTGCCTATCTGTGTTGATCTTCTTGTGGTTATCGTGTCTTGCAAGAACTCCTCTCTAGCCACTTGGCTTTATTGTGCTAACTCCTAATCAAGTTTTGTGGCATTAAGTTTCAAGTTTTTACAAGATCACCTATTCACCCCCCCTCTAGGTGCTCTCAGTATGTGAGTTCTGATCCTGGCACGTACATGGTTTGCATTCGGTTTACCTTCCAAAACCGGGTGTGACAGGGACGGAGTTTAAGAACTCTCAAATCGAAGGCTTTCTTGAGGAGTAGGGCATCAAGCATGAGTTCTCTTCTCCCTACACACCTCAACAAAATGGTGTAGTGGAGAGGAAGAATAGAACTCTACTGGACATGGCAAGGACCATGCTTGATGAGTACAAGACTTCAGACCGGTTTTGGGCTGAGACGATTAACACCGCATGCTACTCCATCAACCGGCTCTACCTTCACTGAATCCTCAAGAAGACATCATATGAACGCCTCACCGGTAAAAAGCCCAATGTTTCATATTTTAGAGTCTTTGGTAGCAAATGCTTTATTCTTGTTAAAAGAGGTAGAAAATCTAAATTTGCTCCTAAGGCTGTAGAAGGCTTTTTACTTGGTTATGACTCAAACACATGGGCATATAGAGTCTTCAACAAATCCACTGGATTAGTTGAGGTTTCTTGTGACATTGTGTTTGATGAGACTAATGGCTCTCAAGTAGAGCAAGTAGATCTTGATGAGCTAGATGATGAAGAGGCTCCATGTGTCGCGCTAAGGAACATGACCATTGGGGATGTGTGCCCTAAGGAATCCAAAGAGCCTCCACAAGCACAATATCAACCATCATCTTCAAATCAAGCATCTCCACCAACTCAAGATGAGGATCAGGCTCAAGACAATGAAGAAGAAGATCAAGAAGATGAGCCACCTCAAGAGGAGGACAATGATCAAGGGGGAGATGACAATAATCAAGACAAGGAAGATGATCAAGAAGAACAGGGTCAAAGACAGCCACACCCAAGAGTCCACCAAGTGATTCAAAGAGATCACCACATGAACTCCATCCTCGGCGATATTCATAAGGGGGTAACTACTCGATCTCGAGTCGCTCATTTTTGTGAACATTACTCTTGTGTCTCCTCTATTGAGCCATACAAGGTAGAGGATGCACTAAGAGATTCGGATTGGGTGCTGGCAATGCAAGAGGAGCTCAACAACTTCACAAGGAATGAGGTATGACATTTAGTTCCACGTCCTAACCAAATGTTGTAGGTACCAAATGGGTATTCCACAACAAGCAAGATGAGCATGGTGTGGTGACAAGGAACAAAGCCCGACTTATGGCCAAAAAATATTCACAAGTCGAAGGTTTGGATTTCGGTGAAACCTATGCACCCGTAGCTAGGCTTGAGTCAATTCATATATTACTTGCCTATGCTACTCACCATGGCTTTAAGCTTTACCAAATGGACGTGAAAAGTGCCTTCCTCAATGGACCAATCAAGGAAGAGGTCTATGTTGAGCAACCTCCCGGCTTTGAAGATAGTGAGTACCCTAATCATGTTTATAAACTGTCTAAGGCGCTTTATGGGCTCAAGCAAGCCCCAAGAGCATGGTATGAATGCCTAAGAGATTTCCTTATCACTAATGGCTTCAAAGTCGGAAAGGCCGATCATACACTCTTTACTAAGACCATTGCAAATGATTTGTTTGTATGCCAAATATATGTTGATGATATCATATTTGGGTCTACTAACAAATCTACATGTGAAGAGTTTAGTAGGATCATGATTCAAAAATTCAAGATGTCTATGATGGGGGAGTTGAAGTATTTTCTAGGATTTCAAGTCAAGCAACTCCAAGAGGGCACCTTCATCTGCCAAACAAAGTACATACAAGACATACTTACCAAGTTTGGAATGAAGGATGCCAAGCCCATCAAGACACCCATGGGAACCAATGGGCATCTCGACCTCGACACGGGAGGTAAATCCGTAGATCAAAAGGTATACCAGTCGATGATAGGATCTTTACTCTATTTATGTGCATGTCGACCGGATATTATGCTTTCCGTATGCATGTGTGCAAGGTTCCAAGCCGATCCTAAGGAAGTTCACCTTAGGACCGTGAAAAAATCATGAGATATTTAGTTTATACACTTAAGTTTGGTCTTTGGTACCCCAAGGGATCCACTCTTGATTTAATAGGATACTCAGATGTTGATTGGATAGGGTGCAAAATTGATAGGAAGAGCACATCAGGGACTTCTCAGTTTCTGGGGAGATCCCTGGTGTCTTGGGCTTCAAAAAAACAAAACTCAATAGCTCTTTCTACCGTCGAAGCCGAGTATATTGCCGCATGCCATTGTTGTGCGCAATTACTTTGGATGAGGCAAACCCTCAGGGACTATGGCTACAAATTGAGCAAAGTTCCTCTCCTATGTGACAATGAGAGTGCCATCCGCATGGCGGATAATCCCGTTGAACACAGACGCACTAAGCACATAGCCATTCGGTATCAATTTTTGAGGGATCACCAACAAAAGGGGGATATCGAGATTGCCTATGTTAGTAGAAAAGAACAATTAGCCGATATCTTTACCAAACCTTTAGATGAGAAAACCTTTACCAAACTTAGGAATGAGCTAAATATTCTTGATTCCCGGAATTTTGATTGAGACATTGCACACATAGCTCATTTATGTCTACGACTAATGTGTTTTCAAGTATATTCCTATGATAAGTCATAGATTGAAAGGGAAATGGAGTCTTCGGCGAAGACAAGGCTTCCACTCCACTCTATCGGTATCATTTACCCTTCGCCATCACTCCATATCACTCTCCACTATGGTATAATCTTCACTCATATTTATTTGTACCATTGGGGGAGAAAGTAAAAGGGCTCTCAAACGACTCCGTTTTTGGCGATTAATGCCAAAGGGGGAGAAATATTAAGCCCAAAGGAAAAGGACCGCACCACCACCAATTTCAAAATTTTCCATTGATATATTTTAATATATATTCAAAGATTTTTTTTCAATTGGTATCTAAATCTTTTTTCATATTGGTAAAACCCTCTTGAACACTAAGAGGAGAATTCCATCAAGGGAGTTTTGTTTAAGTCAAAGGAAAAGCATTTGAAACAGTGGGAGAAAATTTCAAATCTTGAAAATGCTTCTTGCAATCTAATTCATATACCTTTGACTATTTGCAAAAAGACCTTGAAAAGATTTTTCCAAAAGATTTTGCAAAAACAAAACAAGTGGTGCAAATGTGGTCCAAAATGTTAAAAGAAAGAAAGCAATCCATGCATATCTAGTGAAAGTATAAATTGGTTTATTTCCAAGCAACCTTTGCACTTGCCTTACGCAAACTAGTTCATTTCTGCACTTATATATTTGATTTGGTTTGTGTTGGCATCAATCACCAAAAAGGGGGAGATTGAAAGGGAAATAGGGTCAAACCTTTTCCTAAATAATTTTGGTGGTTGAAATGACCAACACAAATAATTGGACTAACTAGTTTGCTCTAGATTATATATTCTACAGGTGCTAAAGGTTCAACACAAACCAATAAAAAGATCCAAGTTGGGGTTCAAAATAAAGGAGCAAAAGAAACCGAAGAGAACCCTGGTCTGCCGCACCGGACTGTCCGGTGCACCACTGGGCAGTGTCCGGTGCACCAGGGGCCGTACAGACTGAACTCTTCACCTTTGGGTTTCTAGAGAGCCGCTCCGCTATAATTCACCAGACTGTCCGGTGCACCAAGCGGAGCAACGGCTATCAGCGCAATGGTCATCTGCAAAAGCGTGAACAGTGCGTGAACAGTGCGCACAGAAGTTAGAGCAAGCATCAGAGGCGCACCGGACAGTGAACAACACTTGTCCGGTGCGACATGAAGTCGGCGCTCCAACGGACGAAACCGTCAGAACCCTAACGGTTGGGTGACATGGCTGGCGTACCAGACTGTCCGGTGCGCCCATCGATAGACAGCCTCCCCAACGGTTGGTTTGGTGGTTGAGGCTATAAATACCCCCCAACCACCACCACTCCAAGCATCCAAGTTTTTCAGACATCTCATTCAATACAAGAGCTAGTGCAATCAATACAAGACACAATTCAATAGAATCAAAGCCTCTCCAAGTCCCAAATCCACTCCAAACAAATAGTGACTAGAGAGAGTGTTTTGCTCGTGTTCTTTGAGCTCTTGTTCTTGGATCGCTTTCTTCTTCCCCTTCTTGTTCTTCAAGCACTTGTAATCAAAGCAAGAGACACCAATTGTGTGGTGGTCCTTGTGGGGTCTAAGTGACCCGTTTTGATTAAGGAGAAAGCTCACTCGGTCTAGGTGACTGTTTGAGAGAGGGAAAGGGTTGAAAGAGACCCGGTCTTTGTGACCACCTCAACGGGGACTAGGTTCTTTGGAACCGAACCTTGGTAAAACAAATCACCGTGTCATCCGCTCTATTTCTTTTATTGATTTGTTTTCCCCTCTCTTTTGGACTCAATTTTATTTCTAACGCTAACCCCGACTTGTAGTTGTGCTTTAAGTTTATAAATTTTAGTTTTCGCCTATTCACCCCCCCTCTAGGCGACTTTTAGTGTGCTACAAGTGTGGTAAGCCCGGTCATTTTATTGCTAAATGTTCTATGTCTAGTGATAGTGACAGGGGCGACGACAAGAGGGGGAATAAGAAGGAGAAGAAGAGATATTACAAGAAGAAGGGCGGCGATGCCCACATGTGTCGGGAATGGGACTCCAACGAGAGCTCCACCGACTCCTCCTCTGACGAGGATGCCGCCAACATCGTCGTCAACAAGAGCCTCCTCTTCCCCAACGTCGGCCACAAGTGCTTCATGGCAAAGGACGACAAGAGGAAGAAGGTACAATCTAGAACCTCACCCAAATATACTACATCTAGTGATGAGGGTAGTTCTAGTGATGATGAAGATGATTTGCTTACCCTTTTTGCCAACATTAACATGCAACAAAAGGAAAAGTTAAATGAACTGATAGGTGCCATTCATGAGAAGGATGAACTCTTGGACAACCAAGAGTAATTCCTTACTAAGGAAAATAAAAAGCATGTTAAAGTAAAAAATGCTTAAGCTCAGGAAGTTAAAAAATGTGAAAATTTGACTAAGGAGCTTAGCATGTGCCATGACTCAATTAACAATCTTAGAAATGAAAATATTAGTTTAGAAGCTAAGATTGATAAATTGAATGAATCAATTTCTAGCCTTAAAATTGAAAATGCTAGTTTAATTTCTAAGGCTAAAGATTTGAATGTTTGCAATGATTCTATTTCCTGTCTTAGAAATGAGAATATCATATTACATGCTAAGATAGATGAATTAAATGTTTGCAAACCCTCTACATCTACTATTGATCATATTTCTATTTGTACTAGATGTAGAGATGTTAATGTTGATGCTATAAATGATCACCTTGCTTTAATTAAACAACACAATGATCATATAGCTCAATTAAAGCAAAAATTAATGAGCATGAGAAAGAAAATAAAAAATTTAAATTTGCTAGAAGCATGCTCTATAATGGGAGATGCCCAGGCATTAAGGATGGCATTGGTTTCCAACATGGAAGCAATGTCAAAATTAATGCCCCTAAAAGATTGTCTAACTTTGTTAAGGGCAAAGCTCCAATGATACAGAATAATGAGGGCTATATTTTATATCCTGCTAATTATCCTGAGCACAAAATTAGGAGAATTCATGCTAGGAAATCTCATACTATTTCACATCATGCTTTTATGTATAACAATGAGGCTTCTAGCTCTAGGCAATCAACCCATGTTAAATTGCCTAAAAATAAAACTCCTACTGCATCAAATGAGCCTAACATTTCATTTAAGACTTTTGATGCATCTTATGATTTAACTAACAAATCAGGCAAAATAGTTGCCAAATATGTTGGGGGCAAACACAAGTGGTCAAAGACTTGTGTTTGGGTACCCAAGGTGCTTGTTTCTAACGTGAAAGGACCCAAGACTGTTTGGGTACCTAAGAACAAGGCCTAAATTGTTTTGCAGGTTTATGCATCCGGGGGCTCAAGTTGGATAATTATAGCAGATGCACAAACCACATGACTCGGGAAAAAAGAATGTTCTCCTACGATAAAAACGAAGATCCCCAAAGAACTATCACATTCGGGGATGGAAATCAAGGTTTGGTCAAAGGACTTGGTAAAATTGCTATATCACCTGACCATTCTATTTCCAATGTTTTTCTTGTAGATTCTTTAGATTACAAATTGCTTTCTGTATCACAATTATGCAAAATGGGCTACAACTATCTTTTTTACAAATATAGGTGTTACTGTCTTTAGAAGAAGTGATGATTCAGTAGCATTTAAGACATCTTATGAACTCCTCACCGGTAAAAAGCCCATGTTTCATATTTTAGAGTCTTTGGTAGCAAATGTTTTATTCCTATTAAAAGGGGTAGAAAATCTAAATTTGCTCCTAAGGCTGTAGAAGGCTTTTTACTTGGTTATGACTCAAACACAAGGGCATATAGAGTCTTCAACAAATCCACTGGATTAGTTGAGGTTTCTTGTGACATTGTGTTTGATGAGACTAATGGCTCCCAAGTGGAGCAAGTTGATCTTGATGAGCTAGATGATGAAGAGGCTCCATGCGTCGCGCTAAGGAACATGTCCATTGGGGATGTGTGTCCTAAGAAATCCGAAGGCCTACACAAGCACAAGATCAACCGTCATCTTCCAAGCAAGCATCTCCACCAACTCAAGATGAGGATTAGGCTCAAGACAATGAAAATGAAGACCAAGAGGATGAGCCACCTCAAGAGGAGGACAATGATCAAGGGGGAGATGAAGTTAATCAAGACAAGGAAGATGATCAAGAAATACAGGGTCAAAGATCACCACACCCAAGAGTCCATCAAGCAATTCAACGAGATCACCCCGTCAACTCCATCCTTGGTGACATACATAAGGGGGTAACTACTAGATCTCGAGTTGCTTATTTTTGTGAACATTACTCTTTTGTGTCCTCTATTGAGCCATACAAGGTGGAAGATGCACTAAGAGATTCAGATTGGGTGTTGGCAATGCAAGAGGAGCTCAACAACTTCACGAGGAATGAGGTATGGCATTTAGTTCCACGTCCTAACCAAAATGTTGTAGGTACCAAGTGGGTATTCCGCAACAAGCAAGACAAGCATGGTGTGGTGACAAGGAACAAAGCCCGACTTGTGGCCAAAGGATATTCACAAGTCGAAGGTTTGGACTTTGGTGAAACCTATGCACCCGTAGCTAGGCTTGAGTCAATTCGTATATTACTTGCCTATGCTACTTACCATGGCTTTAAGCTTTATCAAATGGATGTGAAAAGTGCCTTCCTCAATGGACCAATCAAGGAAGAGGTCTATGTTGAGCAACCTCTCGGCTTTGAAAATAGTGAGAACCCTAACCATGTTTATAAACTCTCAAAGGCGCTTAATGGGCTCAAGCAAGCCCCAAGAGCATGGTATGAATGCCTGTGAGACTTCCTTATCACTAATGGCTTCAAAGTCGGTAAAGCCAATCCTACACTCTTTACTAAAACCATTGCAAAAGATTTGTTTGTATGTCAAATTTATGTTGATGATATCATATTTGGGTCTGCTAACAAATCTACTTGTGAAGAGTTTAGTAGGATCATGATTCAAAAATTCGAGATGTCTATGATGGGGGAGTTGAAGTATTTTCTAGGATTTCAAGTGAAGCAAATCCAAGATGGCACCTTCATCAGCCAAACAAAATACATTCAAGACATACTTAACAAGTTTGGAATGAAGGATGCCAAACCCATCAAGACTCCCATGCGAACAAAAGGGCATCTCGACCTCGACACGGGTGGTAAGTCCGTAGATCAAAAGGTATACCGGTCGATGATAGGATCTTTACTCTATTTTTGTGCATCTCAACCGGATATTATGCTTTTTGTATGCATATGTGCAAGGTTCCAAGCCGATTCTAAGGAAGTTCACCTTAGGGCCGTGAAAAGAATCATGAGATATTTAGTTTATACTCCTAAGTTTGGTCTTTGGTACCCCAAGGGATCCACTTTTGATTTAATAGGATATTCAGATGCTGATTGGGCACAGTGTAAAATTGATAGGAAGAGCACATCAGGGACTTGTTAGTTTCTGGGAAGATCCCTGGTGTCTTAGGCTCAAAAGAAACAAAACTCAGTAGCTCTTTCCACTGCCGTATATTGCCGTGGGCCATTGTTGTGCGCAATTACTTTGGATGAGGCAAATCCTCAGGGACTATGGCTACAAATTGAGCAAAGTCCCTCTCGTATGTGATAATGAGAGTGCAATCCGCATGGCGGATAATCCCGTTGAACACAGCCGCGCTAAGAACATAGACATTCGGTATCACTTTCTGAGGGATCACCAACAAAGGGGGATATCGAGATAGCTTATGTTTACACCAAAGAACAATTAGCCAATATCTTTACCAAGCCATTAGATGAGAAAATCTTTAACAAACTTAGGAATGAGCTAAATATACTTGATTCTCGGAACTTTGATTGAAACATTGCACACATATAGCTTATTTTATACCCTTGGCTGATTAACTAGGAAAGCTAGTGGATGACTACCTTACCCGAAAGGGGCAAGGGCAGTAGGGGAGTGGTCAGTGTAGGGAGGTCCTTGGGTTGATTTTGCTGCGATGGTGGTTAGGCGAGGGATTTCTACACTAGAGCTTCCTAGAAACTGTAGCGGGTTTTATGAAGTTAGTGGAGCTTTGTAAAGGCCTCGTAGTGGTACCCTGTCTCGCTTCCTTGGTAGAGGTGTATGGGGTCCGATCAACCCCGTGGCAAATGGGTAACACGACTTGTGGGTAAAGATGTGCAACCTCTGCAAAGTGTAAAACTGGTATACTAGCCGTGCTCACGGTCATGAGCAGCTCGGACACTCACATGATTAATTTATAGAATTAAACTCAATTTGTCATTTCATTGCATTGGGATTATTTTTTTTATTAATTTTATTTATTATTACTAAGGTTTGGTATTTATTTACACTTAGTAATTGCTATTAAAATTTTGACCAATTTATAAAAGCAATGCTCAGCTTCAACCTTTATTTTATTGATCAACCTTACACATCACATGAACTCCCACCTTTGTTGAGTTCATGCACATTATTTCCCACAACTTGTTGAGCGATGAACATGTGTGAGCTCACCCTTGCTGTCTCACACCCCCAAAGGAGAAGAACAGGTGGTCGAAGAGGAGCCGCCTAACACCGAGGCTTTTGACTTGATCTAGGTGGCGTCTCCCAGTCAGCTTTGTGGCGCCAAGGAATAATAATTAGTTTGCTTTATTTTATCAATTATTTTGTAAGACTTCTGCTATGTAATAAGTACATTTATGATATTTATGACATTTATCTCTATGCAATCTGTTATTATGTGTGTTGTGCTTCCTTGGCGCACATGTGAGATGCACCCGGCTTTATCCCTTAAATTCGGGTGTGACAGAAGTGGTATCAGAGGAAATGTTGACTGTAGGAGGAAACCTAGATAGAAATGGATAAAACCCTTACCTACTTACCTTACTGTGATTCATTCTATACTTACCTTATCTTGATCATGTCTCACCTTTTGCTGTCATACTCTGATTACTCTTATCTTTTCCACTCTAAGACAAGATGGGTTTTACACCTTGGAATCCTACATTTATGACATTCTTAAGAGATAGGGAACCTAAGACGAAATTAAAACTATTTTCTCTATTTAAAAATGTTGGTTGATTGTTCTGATGATAAATGTCTGATTTGCTTCTTTGATTGACTAAAATATTATAGATGGACATCTTAGCATGTACCACCATAAGGTAATGAATTAGATTTGGTAGGTAAAACATTAATCTGCTTAACTAATAAGTCCCCCAAAGTAACATGCCTCGTAATTACCTGCCTTGTCTACAATCCTTTCTCTCTTACCATATGTTTCTAACTCAGATGGTCAATACCAGGAAGGGTGGTGGAATTGATCTACCTCCCAATCGACACACTCGGAGGATATTCAGACAACCCCAACCACAACCAGCTGAGATGGATCCTCCATAGCCTCCACCAGCCGGAGCTGATCCCGTAGTTACTGCCCAGATGCGGATAATGCAATAGATGGCAAACACCATGGCAGATATGCACGCGTAGATGCGGCAGGAATGCCAGGAGATGCGCTAAGAGCTAGAGGATATACGCCAGGAGCGAGAGGAGATACGCCAGAAGAGAAGGGCGCAATAGCAGCAAGCACCACTGCCTCCACCACCACCTCCACTTCCACCCCGGAACAAGCACCGGGAATTTATGAGTCATAAGCCGCCAACCTTCGCCAGTTCACCAGATCCACTAGATGCTGATGATTGGCTGAAATCAATTGAGAAGATGCTCAACGTCGCCCAATGCTCTGACCGGGAGAAGGTTCTTTATGCTTCTGGTCGTCTCACAGGTCCTGCTGCTGACTGGTGGGATTCTTATGTTGCTGCCCATGATGCTGCTGACACTATTACTTGGGCGGAATTCACAACTTAGTTTAGAAACTACCACATTCCTGCTGGATTGATGAAGATCAAGAAGAAGGAGTTTCTGTCATTAAAACAAGGCAACATGTCTGTCAGCGAGTACCGTGACAAATTCATCCAGCTGTCAAGATATGTTCCTGATGAGGTGGCAGATGATAAAAGGAAGCAAGAGCACTTCACAGAAGGACTCAATAGGCCCCTACAGTATGCACTGGTTGCTCACACATTTCCATCATTTCAGAAGCTGCTGGATAAGGCTCTTGCTATTGAACACAAGCGTGTTCAATTGGGAGATTTGAAGAGGAAGGCCATTACCCAGGGGCAGGGTAGCAGCAGTGTTCGTCCTCGCTACGTTCCGCCACAGGCTACACCAACTCATCTAGGAGGAGGACCACGCCCAGCTCAGTAGACTCCACAGGGGTCTCCACGACACCTCCCACTCGTCAAGCTACCCCCACTGGCACCCCGACGAGGCCTACAGGACAGAAGATAGGCCCCACATGCTTCAAGTGCAGTCAGGTTGGGCATTATGCTAATGCTTGTCCGGCGGGGAATTCTAGTGCATCAGCTCAGAACAAGCAACAGACTCCTGGCAAGGGATTCAGCATTGCCAGGGTTAATCAAGTCAGTGCTGAGGCCACTGCTGACGGTGCAGACATCACTATTGGTATGTTTTACATTAATGCAATTCTAGCGGCATTATTATTTGATTCTAGAGCTACGCATTCGTTTATGTCTGCTCGATTTGCCACCGCCAATGAATTACCACTGCAAAACATGAAAACACCTATGGTAGTAATTACACCTAAAGGGCCTGTTGAAGCAAACTTTATGACACAAAGATTAACACTGACAATTATGGGAAGGGAATTCTGGACTACACCCATAGTACTAGAAGAAAGCAGTATAGATCTGATACTCGGGATGTCCTAGTTAAGGAAAGCTAAGGCAGTTATACACTGTGATAAGGGAACCGTAGAACTTACCAGTTCCAAAGGGGAAAGATTTGAAGTTGAGATTACTGTAACCGCCTCTACCAGACCAGCCATATTTCTAGTAGATGGGAAATTTGTGGGTAGTAACATCCGAGTTGTTAGAGACTTTCCAGATGTTTTCCTAAAGAGTTACCTGGAATGCCACCAGATAGGGAAGTCGAATTTGTTATTGATCTCTTACCTGGTACTGCTCCCATTTCAAAAAGGCCATATAGGATGTCAGTGGAAGAGTTAAAAGAACTGAAGAAACAATTAACGGAGTTACAGGAAGCAGGGTACATTCGTCCGAGTTCCTCACCTTGGGGAGCACCGGTACTGTTTGTACAGAAGAAGGATGGTTCACAACGGATGTGTGTGGACTATAGATCACTTAATAATGTTACTGTAAAGAACAAGTATCTGTTACCCCGCATTGAGGATTTATTTGATCAAATGAGAGGTGCTAGGGTATTCTTGAAGATTGATCTCCGATCGGGTTACCATCAAATGAAGATTAGGCCATCAGATATTCCCAAGACGACTTTCTCGACCCGATATGGTTTATATGAGTTCACGTTTATGTCATTTAGACTAACTAATGCACCGGCTTATTTCATGAATCTGATGAATAAGGTGTTTATGGAGTATCTGGACAGATTTGTCATAGTATTCATCGACGATATTCTTATTTATTCCAAGAGTGATAGCGATCATGAGGAACATCTGAGATTGGTGCTACAGAAGCTACGAAATAACCAACTCTACGCCAAGTACAGTAAATGTGAGTTCTGGATTGATGAGGTGCCATTCCTTGGACATATCGTTTCTAATGGTGGGATATCAGTGGATCCTGCTAAAGTCAGGGAGATAGTGGCGTGGAGCATACCCAGTATAGTTATTGAAGTCCGGAGTTTCTTGGGACTTGCAGGCTATTATCGGCGATTTATTGAAGGGTTCTCTAAGATTGCTAAGCCTATGACCTCACTTCTGGAGAAGGGAAGAGAGTTTAAGTGGGACTCGAAGTGCCAAGATAGTTTTAATAACTGAAGTTGAGATTGATGTCACCCCCAATGTTGGTTATGCCAGATCTACAGAAGGGATTTGCCATTAATTGTGATGCATGTGGCCCAGGATTGGGATGTGTGCTTATGCAAGAAGGACACGTAATCTCCTACGTGTCACATCAGTTGTGGAAACATGAGTTGAACTTCCCACTCATGACTTAGAACTGGCAGTCGTAGTGCATGCACTCAAGATATGGAGACACTATATTATGGGAACCAAGTGCCAAGTGTACACAGATCATAAGAGTTTGAAGTACATATTCACCCAGAAGGATCTCAACCTTAGGCAACGCCGATGGTTGGAGCTCATTAAGGACTATGACTTGGAGATTCATTATCATCCGAGCAAGGCGAATCTGGTTGCGGATGCCTTGAGTCGGAAGGAACACGTTCATTCCGCTATTGTTGCCCAGCTACCCGATGAGATTGTAGAGGATTTCAGGAGACTCAACCTGGGAATTGTTGCGCACACTGAAGGAGTCACCATCGAATTGGAACCTACCTTGGAGCATGAAATTCATAGGGGTCAGGTTGGTGATGCTAAAATTCAAGAGATTAAAGATCTGATTACTGAAGGTAGAGGTCCAGAATTCACGGAGGATGAGCAAGGCACTGTATGGTTCAAGGAGCGGATATGTGTTCCGGAG
Organism: Zea mays; assembly: GCF_902167145.1. Taxonomy (NCBI): domain Eukaryota; kingdom Viridiplantae; phylum Streptophyta; class Magnoliopsida; order Poales; family Poaceae; genus Zea; species Zea mays. The sequence continues at coordinate 80,939,795 of NC_050096.1, read as the reverse complement.
ATTGATAGCCTTCGTGAGACTATATTGAAGGAAGCCCATGATTCTGATTACTCTATCCACCCTGGTAGCACTAAGATGTATCAGGATTTGAAGCAAAAGTACTGGTGGTATGGGCTAAAAAGAGATGTTGCTGCAGACGTGGCTAAGTGTGATGTGTGTCAAAGAGTCAAGGCCGAACATCAAAGACCAGCTGGACTATTGCACCCGCTTAAGATACCCGAGTGGAAATGGGAAGAAATTGGCATGGATTTCATTGTTGGACTACCCTGCACTCCTGCAGGGTATGACTCTATTTGGGTAATTGTGGATAGACTGAAAAAAGTGGCTCACTTCATACCAGTGAGGACTAATTACACGGGAGCCAAGCTAGCAGAATTGTATATGACTCGGATAGTTTGTCTACATGGGGTGCCTAAGAAGATCGTGTCAGACCGAGGGTCACAGTTTACTTCTCAGTTTTGGAAGAAGTTGCATGAGAGCTTGGTTACACAGTTGAATTTTAGTTCGGCCTACCATCCTCAAACTAATGGACAGACCGAGAGGACTAACCAAGTGCTGGAGGATATGTTAAGAGCTTGTGCTCTTAAACATGGTGGTAGTTGGGATAAGAGCTTACAATATACAGAGTTCTCTTATAATAATAGTTACCAGGCTAGTCTGAAGATGTCACCATTTGAGGCTTTATATGACAGGAAGTGCATGACTCCTCTATATTGGGATCAGACTGGAGAAAGACAGTTCTTTGGGCCTGAACTTATACAAGAGACAGAAGAACAAGTGCGAATGATAAAAGAGAATTTGAGAATTGCACAATCAAGACAGAAGAGCTATTCTGATACCCGGAGAAGACTACTGAAGTTTAAGGAGGGTGATCACGTGTATCTGAAGGTGTCACCGATCCGGGGTATGAGGAGATTTAAAGTTAAAGGGAAGTTGTCCCCTCGCTTCATTGGACCTTTCTTGATCTTAAAGCGAGTGGGAGTAGTTGCATATCAACTAGAACTACCCGATCACCTGGCAGATGTACATGATGTCTTCCATGTATCTCAGCTGAAGAAATGTCTCAGGGTACCTGAAAAGCAGCTACCACTGGAGGATCTTAGTGTTCAGGATGATCTGACATATGCTGAGTATCCTATCAAGATTCTTGATACATTGACTCGTGTCACAAGGAGCAAAGTGATTAAAATGTGCAAAGTACAATGGAGTCACCATGGAGAAGATGAGGCTACTTGGGAAAGAGAAGAAGAGCTTCGCATAGACTTTCCCCACCTCTTTCCTAGTTCTACCTAAATCTTGAGGAAGAAATTCTTTTTAAGGGGTTAGGATTTGTAATACCCAATTTGTAAGAGATCATATAAAAGGAGAAAAGTTATTTCCTTTATTTATATGTGTGTGTTGTATCTACTTACCATCTATAAAAATAACATAAAGAGAAATCCATTAATAACTAAATGGGAGTTTAAGATGTAAAGGGAATTCTAGAAATGTGGAGGAAAGAAAAAGAAGAAGGATATGAATACATAAATAATATATATAAATAAGTACCTCCAGAATTAGTATCTCTAATTTCACAAATACAATTTGTAAATGATGAGCCACAAAGCTAGAATTTAAGTTTGAAGTCAAATCTAAATTTAAAAAGAAAAGAAAAGAGAAAAGAATAAAGAAAAGAAAAGAGAAATGGCGCATGGGCCGACTAACCCCAATCCAACCCACTACCAAGATTCTTCTGCGCGGCCCAACTAGCTGAAGCGCGTCCCTTGCTCTTGGTGCTCTGTCGCGCGGGCCCAAGTTGTCTGGGTGTTAGCTTCCTTGCTTGGTGCGACTTACAGGTGGGTCCTGGCTAGTTGTGTGGCGTGGCTTCGCTTATTACTGGGCCCGAGTCGTGAGGGCACGTCTTCAACCAACCCACCGAGTATGGCGGCACCTCGCCGTGAAGCATGGGGGTCGTGGCGGCTGCGTAGACCGGCCCGTGGGGACTTAAATGCCAAGGACCCGAGGTCCTCAGACCCTCTCCTTCTGTCGCAGCTCAATCGTCCTCGCTGTGGGCAGTATTGGGGATTTTGGGCAAGGGAATTCCGCTGTCGCCATGGGCACGATTGGTCGTCGTCGGTGAAGCCCTCTTACACATCCGGAGAGCACTGTGTCGTGTCCTGGAGGGTCGCCATTGTCGCGTCGTGGGGGATTATCGGCGGTGGTGCGAATAATCTGTCGCCGGAGTTTCTCTGCCGTGGCGGATCCGCCCCTCGTCGTCGCCCGGTCACTGGGCAGCATAAGTCGGGGTGAGTTACCCATGCCCGTGTTCGCACTTCTCTCTTAGTTGTGTCGACCTGCGTAGTCGAGGTAAATGTGCACCAGGGGGGTGCGCTTGGGCGAATCCGGCGAACTCCGCCGCCGCGGGCTGGTTGCACCGTCGGGATGGGTGGCCTGGTGTTGAAGACGGCTCGAGTGCCGTTGATTCAGCCCTAAACGGCCGAGATTAGACTACTCGTACCCGTTCGCACGATTGAGTAGACACCTAAAAGTCGCCTAGAGGGGGGTGAATAGGGCGAATCTGAAATTTACAAACTTTGAGCACAACTACAAGCCGGGGTTAGCGTTAGAAATAAAAGAGAGTCCGAAAGAGAGGGCGAAAACAAATCACAAGCGAATAAGGCGGACGACACGATGATTTGTTTTACCGAGGTTTGGTTCTTGCAAACCTACTCCCTGTTGAGGTGGTCATAAAGACCGGGTCTCTTTCAACCCTTTCCCTCTCTCAAACGTCACTTAGACCGAGTGAGTTCTCTTCTCAATCAAACGGGACACTAAGTCCCCACAAGGACCACCACACAATTGGTGTCTCTTGTCTTAGTTACAATTGAGTTGGAATCAAGAAAGAATGAAGAAGAAAAGCAATCCAAGCGCAAGAGCTCAAATGAACACAAGTCTCTCTCTCACTATTCACTATTTGATTGGAATGATCTTTGGACTTGGGAGAGGATTTGATCTCTTTGATTGTATCTTGTATTGAATGTTATAGCTCTTGTAAGGTGTTTGAAGGGTGAAAACTTGGATGCATTGAAGTGTGGTGGTTGGGGGGTATTTATAGCCCCAACCACCAAAAGAACCGTTGGTGAGGGCTTCTGTCGCATGGCGCACCGGACACTATCCGGTGCGCCAGCCACGTCACCCGGCCGTTGGATTCTGACCGTTGGAGCTTCTGACATCTGGGCCACCTGACAATCCAGTGGTGCACCGGATAGGTCCTGTAGACTGTCTGGTGCGCCTTCTGACGTGTTCCTGACTTCCGCGTGCACTGTAGCGCATTTAATGCTGTTGCAGGCGACCATTGGCGCTGTAGTAGCCGTTACTCCGCTGGCACACTGGACAGTCCGGTGCTACACCGGACAGTCCGGTGAATTATAGCGGAGTGGCTCCCAGAACTCCCGAAGGTGAGTAGTTCGGAGTCGGGTTCCCTGGTGCACCGGACACTGTCCGGTGGCACACCGGACAGTCCGGTGCGCCAGACCAGGGCACACTTCGGTTGTCTTTCGCTCTCTTTGTTTGAACCCTTTCTTGGTCTTTTTATTGGTTTATTGTGAACCTTTGGCACCTGTAAAACTTATAGTCTAGAGCAAACTAGTTAGTCTAAATATTTGCGTTGGACAATTCAACCACCAAAATCAATTAGGAAAAGGGTGTAAGCCTATTTCCCTTTCAATCTCCCCCTTTTTGGTGATTGATGCCAACACAAATCAAAGCAAATACAAAAGTGCAGAATTGGACTAGTTTGCATAATGTAAGTGCAAAGGTTGCTTGGAATGAAACCAATAATTATTTTTACTAGATATGCATGGATGGCTTTCTTCTTATTTTAAAATTTTGGACCACGCTTGCACCACTTGTTTTGTTTTGCAATGTTTTGGAAATTCTTTTTCAAAAAACTTTTGCAAATAGTCAAAGGTATATGAATAAGATTTTGAGAAGCATTTTCAAGATTTGAAATTTTCTCCCCCTGTTTTAAATGCTTTTCCTTTGACTAAACAAAACTCCCCCTTTATGAAATCCTCCTCTTAGTGTTCAAGAGGGTTTTTGATACTAATTTTGAAGAGGGTATACCAATTTTAATTTATATCACAAATAAGATACCAATTTGAAAACATCATTGAAAACATCTTTTCTTTTAATACTAATTCATTTTTGAAATTGGTGGTGCGGTCCTTTTGCTTTGGGCTAATACTTTCTCCCCCTTTGGCATGAATCGCCAAAAATGGATACTTGTGAGTGAAATATAAGCCCTTTTACTTTCTCCCCCTATGGTAAATAACATATGAGTGAAGATTATACCAAAGTTGGAGAGCAGTGTGGAGCGACAGCGAAGGATGAATGTTTCGATGGAGCGGAGTGGAAGCCTTGTCTTCGCCGAAGACCCCATTTCCCTTTCAATCTATGACTTAGCATGAGATTCACTTGAAGAACACATTAGTCATAGTAATATGAAAGAGATGATCAAAGGTATATAACTGAGCTATGTGTGCAAAATATCTATATAAGTTTCTAGAATCAAGAATATTTAGCTCATGCCTAAGTTTGGTAAATGTTTTCTCATCTAAAGGCTTGGTAAAGATATTGGCGAGTTGTTCTTTGGTGTTAATGTAAGCAATCTCGATATCTCCCCGTTGTTGGTGATCCCTCAAAAAATGATACTGAATGGCTATGTGTTTAGTGCGGCTATGCTCAACAGGATTATCCGCCATGCGGATTGCACTCTCATTATCACATAGAAGAGGAACTTTGGTTAATTTATAACCATAGTCCCTCAGGGTTTGCCTCATCCAAAGCAATTGCGCGCAACAATGGCCTGCGGCAATATACTCGGCTTCGGCGGAAGAAAGAGCTACAGAATTTTGCTTCTTTGAAGCCCAAGACACCAGAGATCTTCCCAAGAACTGGCAAGGCCCTGATGTGCTCTTTATATCGATCTTACAACCCGCCCAATCAGCATCTGAATAACCAATTAAATCAAAAGTGGATCCCCTGGGATACCAAAGGCCAAACTTAGGAGTATACACTAAATATCTCAAGATTCGTTTTACGGCCCTAAGGTGAACTTCCTTAGGATCGGCTTGGAATCTTGCACACATGCATACGGAAAGCATAATGTCCGGTCGTGAAGCACATAAATAGAGTAAAGAACCTATCATCGACCGGTATACCTTTTGATCTACGGATTTACCTCCCGTGTCGAGGTCGAGATGCCCATTGGTTCCCATGGGTGTCTTGATGGGCTTGGCATCCTTCATCCCAAATTTGGTAAGTATGTCTTGAATATACTTCGTTTGGCTAACGAAGGTGCCCTCTTGGAGTTGCTTGACTTGAAATCCTAGAAAATATTTCAACTCCACCATCATAGACATCTCGAATTTTTGAGTCATGATCCTACTAAACTCTTCACATGTAGATTCGTTAGTAGACCCAAATATGATATCATCAACATAAATTTGGCATAGAAACAAATCATTTGCAAGTGTTTTAGTAAAGAGAGTAGGATCGACTTTTTCGACTTTGAAGCCATTAGCGATAATGAAATCTCTTAGGCATTCATACCATGCTCTTGGGGCTTGCTTGAGCCCATAAAGCGCCTTAGAGAGTTTATAGACGTGATTAGGATACTCACTATCTTCAAAGTCGGGAGGTTGCTCAACATAGACTTCCTCCTTGATTGGTCCATTGAGGAAGGCATTTTTCACATCCATTTGGTAAAGCTTAAAGCCATGGTAAGTAGCATAGGCAAGTAATATACGAATGACTCAAGCCTAGCTACGGGTGCATAGGTTTCACCGAAATCCAAACCTTCGACTTGTGAATATCCCTTGGCCACAAGTCAGGCTTTGTTCCTTGTCACCACACCATGCTCATCTTGCTTGTTGCAGAAGACCCACTTGGTTCCTACAACATTTTGGTTAGGACGTGCAACTAAATGTCATACCTCATTCCTTGTGAAGTTGTTGAGCTCCTCTTGCATTGCCAACACCCAATCTGAATCCATTAATGCATCTTCTACCCTGTATGGCTCAATAGAAGACACAAAGGAGTAATGTTCACAAAAATGAGCAACACGAGATCGAGTGGTTACCCCTTTATGAATATTGAAAGGGAATTAGGCTTACACCTAGTCCCTAATTAATTTTGGTGGTTGAATTGCCCAACACAAACAATTGGACTAACTAGTTTGCCCAAGTGTATAGATTATACAGGTGTAAAAGGTTCACTCTCAGCCAATTAAAAGATCAAGTTTTGGATTCAACAAAGGAGCAAAGGGCCAACCGAAGGCACCTCTGGTCTGGCGCACCGGACTGTCCGGTGTGCCACCGGACAGTGTCCGGTGCACCAGAGGACTCCAACGCCAACTCGTCACCTTCGGGAATTTCAAGAGGCGACTCCGCTATAATTCACCGGACTGTCCGGTGTACACCGAACAGTGTCCGGTGCTCCAAGGGAGGTCGGCCTCAGGAACTCACCAGCTTCGGGAAACGCCAACGGCTAGTCCGCTATAATTCACCGGACATGTCCGGTGTGCACCGGACTGTCCGGTGCAACCCCGGAGCAACGGCTACTCGGCGCCAACGGCTACCTGCGGCGCAATAAATGCGCGCGCAGCGCGCGCAGATGTCAGGCGCGCCCATTCCGGCACACCGGACAAGGAACAGTAGTTGTCCGGTGTGCACCGGACACCCAGGCGGGCCCACAAGTCAGAAGCTCCAACGGACAGAATCCAACGGCAGTGATGACGTGGCAGGGGCACCGGACATGTCCGGTGTGCACCGGACTGTCCGGTGCGCCATCGAGCAGACAGGCTCCCAACGGCCACTTTTGGTGGTTGAGGCTATAAATACCCCAACCACCCCACCATTCATTGCATCCAAGTTTTCCACTTCCCAACTACTACAAGAGCTCTAGCATTCAATTCTAGACACACCAATTAGATCAAATCCTCTCCAAATTCCACACAACGTCATAGTGATTAGAGAGAGTGATTTGCTTGTGTTCTTTCGAGCTCTTGCGCTTGGATTGCTTTCTTCCTTCTTGATTCTTTCATTGCGATCAAGTTCACTTGTAATTGAGGCAAGAGACACCAAACTTGTGGTGGTCCTTGTGGGAACTTTGTGTTCCAAGTGATTGAGAAGAGAAAGCTCACTCGATCCGTGGGATCGTTTGAGAGAGGGAAGGGTTGAAAGAGACCCGGCCTTTGTGGCCTCCTCAACGGGGAGTAGGTTTGCAAGAACCGAACCTCGGTAAAACAAATCCGCGTGTCACACTCTTTACTTGCTTGCGATTTGTTTTGCGCCCTCTCTCGTGGACTCAATTTCTTTATTACTAACGCTAACCCGGCTTGTAGTTGTGTTTATATTTGTAAATTTCAGTTTCGCCCTATTCACCCCCCCTCTAGGCGACTATCAATTGGTATCAGAGCCCGGTTCTTCATTAGAGCCTAACCGCTCGAAGTGATGTCGGGAGATCACGCCAAGAAGGAGATGGAGACCGGCGAAAAGCACACTACAAGCTACGGGAGCACTTCATCGGAAGAGTCCCGCACCAAGAGGAGGGAGAAGAAGAAGGGCTCCTCCAACAAAGGGAAGGAGAAGAAATCTTCTTCTCACCACAAAGAGAAGAAGGAAAAATCTTCTTCCCACAAGCCGCATCGGAGTGGGGACAAGCAAAAGAGGATGAGGAAAGTGGTCTACTACGAGACCGACACTTCATCAACATCGACCTCCGGCTCCGATGCGCCCTCCGTAACTTCTAAACGCCAAGAGCGTAAGAAGTTTAGTAAGATCCCCTTACACTATCCTCGCATTTCTAAACATGCACCTTTACTTTCCGTCCCATTAGGCAAACCACCAACTTTTGATGGTGAAGATTATGCTAGGTGGAGTGATTTAATGCGATTTCATCTAACCTCACTCCACAAAAGTATATGGGATGTCGTTGAGTTTGGTGCACAGGTACCATCCATAGGGGATAAAGATTATGATGAGGATGAGGTGGCCCAAATCGAGCACTTCAACTCTCAAGCAACAACGATACTCCTCGCCTCTTTGAGTAGAGAGGAGTATAACAAAGTGCAAGGGTTGAAGAGCGCTAAGGAGGTTTGGGATGTGCTCAAAACCGAGCACGAGGGAGATGAGCTCACCAAGATCACCAAGCGGGAAACGATCGAGGGGGAGCTCGGTCGGTTCCGGCTTCGCAAAGGGGAAGAGCCACAACACATGTACAACCGGCTCAAGACCTTGGTGAACCAAGTGCGCAACCTCGGGAGCATAAAGTGGGATGACCACGAGGTGGTTAAGGTTATTCTAAGATCTCTCATTTTCCTTAACCCCACTCAAGTTCAATTAATTCGTGGTAATCCTAGATATACTAAAATGACCCTCGAGGAAGTTATCGGCCATTTTGTAAGTTTTGAGTGCATGATCGAAGGCTCGAGGAAGATCAACGAGCTTGACGAACCCACCACATCCGAAGCTCAACCCGTTGCGTTCAAGGCGACAGAAGAAAAGAAGGAGGAGTCCACACCAAGTCGGCAACCAATCGACGCCTCCAAGCTCGACAATGAGGAAATGGCGCTCGTCATCAAGAGCTTCCGCCAAATCCTCAAGCAAAGGAGAGGGAAAGACTACAAGTCCCGCTCCAAGAAGGTTTGCTACAAATGTGGTAAGCCCGGTCATTTTATTGCTAAATGTTCCATATCTAGTGACAGTGACCGAGGCGACGACAAGAAGGGGAGAAGAAAGGAGAAGAAAAGGTACTACAAGAAGAAGGGTGGCGATGCCCATGTTTGTCGGGAGTGGGACTCCGATGAAAGTTCTAGCGACTCCTCCGACGACGAGGACGCCGCCAACATCGCCGTCACCAAAGGACTTCTCTTCCCCAACGTCGGCCACAAGTGCCTCATGGCCAAGGACGGCAAAAAGAAGGTTAAATCTAAATCCTCTACTAGATATGAGTCTTCTAGTGATGATAATGCTAGTGATGAGGAGGATAACTTGCGCACCCTTTTTGCCAACCTTAACATAGCTCAAAAGGAAAAATTAAATGAATTGGTTAGTGCTATTCATGAAAAGGATGACCTTTTGGATTCCCAAGAGGACCTCCTTATTAAGGAAAACAAGAAACATGTTAAGGTTAAAAATGCTTATGCTCTAGAAATTGAGAAATGTGAAAAACTATCTAGTGAGCTAAGCACTTGCCGTGAGATGATTGACAACCTTAGGAATGAAAATGCTAGTTTAAATACTAAGGTTGATTCACATGTTTGTAATGTTTCAATTCCCAATCCTAGAGATAATAATGATGATTTGCTTGCTAGGATTGAAGAATTAAACATTTCTCTTGCTAGTCTTAGATTAGAAAATGAAAATTTGATTGCTAAGGCTAAAGACTTTGATGTTTGCAAAGCTACAATTTCCGATCTTAGAGATAAAAATGATATTCTTCATGCTAAGATTGTTGAGCTTAATTCTTGCAAACCCTCTACATCTATTGTTGAGCATGTATCTATTTGTACTAGATGTAGAGATGTTGATGTTAATGCTATTCATGATCATATGGCTTTAATTAAACAACAAATGATCATATAGCAAAACTAGATGCTAAAATTGCCGAGCATAACTTAGAAAATGAAAAGTTTAAATTTGCTAGAAGTATGCTCTATAGTGGGAGACTCCCTGGCATCAAGGATGGCATTGGCTTCCAAAGGGGAGACAATGTCAAACTTAGTGCCCCTCCTAAAAGATTGTCTAACTTTGTTAAGGGCAAGGCTCCCATGCCTCAGGATAACGAGGGTTACATTTTGTACCCTGCCGGTTATCCTGAGAGCAAAATTAGGAGAATTCATTCTAGGAAGTCTCACTCTGGCCCAAATCATGCTTTTATGTATAAGGGTGAGACATCTAGTTCTAGGCAACCAACCCGTGCTAAGTTGCCTAAGAAAACTCCTAGTGCATCAAATGAACATAGTCTTTCATTTAAAACCTTTGATGCATCTTATGTGTTAACTAACAAATCCGGCAAGGTAGTTGCCAAATATGTTGGGGGCAAGCACAAGGGTTCAAAGACTTGTGTTTGGGTACCCAAAGTTCTTGTGTCTAATGCCAAAGGACCCAAAACCATTTGGGTACCTAAAGTCACGAACTAAACTTGTTTTGTAGGTTTATGCATCCGGGGGCTCAAGTTGGATACTCGACAGCGGGTGCACAAACCACATGACAGGGGAGAAGAAGATGTTCTCCTCATATGAGAAAAACCAAGATCCCCAAAGAGCTATCACATTCGGGGATGGAAATCAAGGTTTGGTCAAAGGTCTTGGTAAAATAGCTATATCTCCTGACCATTCTATTTCCAATGTTTTTCTTGTAGATTCTTTAGATTACAATTTGCTTTCCGTTTCACAATTATGTCAAATGGGCTACAACTGTCTTTTCACTGATACAGGTGTCACTGTCTTTAGAAGAAGTGATGATTCAATAGCATTTAAGGGTGTGTTAGAGGGTCAGCTATACTTAGTAGATTTTGATAGAGCTGAACTCGACACATGCTTAATTGCTAAGACTAACATGGGTTGGCTCTGGCACCGCCGACTAGCCCATGTTGGGATGAAGAATCTTCATAAGCTTCTAAAGGGAGAACACATTTTAGGACTAACAAACGTTCATTTTGAGAAAGACAGGATTTGTAGCGCATGCCAGGCAGGAAAGCAAGTTGGCACCCATCATCCACATAAGAACATAATGACGACCGACAGGCCACTGGAGCTCCTACACATGGATCTATTCGGCCCGATCGCTTACATAAGCATCGGCGGGAGTAAGTACTGTCTAGTTATTGTGGATGATTATTCTCACTTCACTTGGGTGTTCTTTTTGCAGGAAAAATCTCAAACCCAAGAGACCTTAAAGGGATTCTTGAGACGATCTCAAAATGAGTTCGGCTTAAGGATCAAGAAAATTAGAAGCGACAACGGGACGGAGTTCAAGAACTCTCAAATCGAAAGCTTTCTTGAGGAGGAGGGCATCAAGCATGAGTTCTCTTCTCCCTACACGCCACAACAAAATGGTGTAGTGGAGAGGAAGAATCGAACTCTATTAGACATGGCAAGAACCATGCTTGATGAATACAAGACTTCGGATCGGTTTTGGGCGGAGGCAGTCAACACCGCTTGCTACGCCATCAACCGGTTGTATCTACACCGAATCCTCAAGAAGACATCGTATGAACTCCTAACCGGTAAAAAGCCCAACATTTCATATTTTAGAGTCTTTGGCAGCAAATGCTTTATTCTTGTTAAAAGAGGTAGAAAATCTAAATTTGCTCCTAAGACTGTAGAAGGCTTTTTACTCGGTTATGACTCAAACACAAGGGCATATAGGGTCTTTAACAAGTCCACTGGACTAGTTGAAGTATCATGTGACGTTGTGTTTGATGAAACTAACGGCTCTCAAGTAGAGCAAGTTGATCTTGATGAGATAGGTGATGAAGAGGCTCCGTGCATCACACTAAGGAACATGTCCATTGGGGATGTGTGTCCTAAGGAATCCGAAGAGCCTCCAAATGCACAAGATCAACCATCCTCCTCCATGCAAGCATCTCCACCAACTCAAAATGAGGAAGAGGCTCAAGTTGATGAAGAAGAAGATCAATCAAATGAGCCACCTCAAGATGACGACAATGATCAAGGGGGAGATGCAAATGAGGAAGACAAGGAGGATGAGCAAGAACAAAGGCCGCCACACCCAAGAGTCCACCAAGCAATCCAACGAGATCACCCCGTCGACACCATACTCGGCGACATTCATAAGGGGGTGACTACTAGATCTCGTGTTGCTCATTTTTGTGAACATTACTCTTTTGTTTCCTCTATTGAGCCACACAGGGTAGAGGAAGCACTTCAAGATTCGGATTGGGTGGTGGCGATGCAAGAGGAGCTCAACAACTTCACTAGAAATGAGGTATGGCATTTAGTTCCACGTCCTAACCAAAATGTTGTAGGAACCAAATGGGTCTTCCGCAACAAGCAAGATGAGCATGGTGTGGTGACAAGGAACAAAGCTCGACTTGTGGCCAAGGGATACTCCCAAGTCGAAGGTTTGGATTTCGGTGAAACCTATGCACCCATAGCTAGGCTTGAGTCAATTCGCATATTATTAGCCTATGCTACTTACCATGGCTTTAAGCTTTATCAAATGGACGTGAAAAGTGCCTTCCTCAATGGACCAATCAAGGAAGAGGTCTATGTTGAGCAACCTCCCGGCTTTGAAGACAGTGAGTACCCTAACCATGTCTATAAGCTCTCTAAGGCGCTTTATGGGCTCAAGCAAGCCCCAAGAGCATGGTATGAATGCCTTAGAGATTTCCTTATTGCTAATGGATTCAAAGTCGGAAAGGCCGATCCTACACTCTTTACCAAAACACTTGAAAATGACTTGTTTGTATGCCAAATTTATGTTGATGATATTATATTTGGGTCTACTAACGAGTCTACATGTGAAGAGTTTAGTAGGATCATGACACAAAAGTTCGAGATGTCTATGATGGGGGAGTTGAAGTATTTCCTAGGATTTCAAGTGAAGCAACTCCAAGAGGGCACCTTCATTAGCCAAACGAAGTACACTCAAGACATTCTAACCAAGTTCGGAATGAAGGATGCCAAACCCATCAAGACACCCATGGGAACTAATGGGCATCTCGACCTCGACACGGGAGGTAAGTCCGTGGATCAAAAGGTATACCGGTCGATGATTGGTTCATTACTCTATTTATGTGCATCTCGACCGGACATTATGCTTTCCGTTTGCATGTGTGCAAGATTCCAAGCCGACCCTAAGGAAGCTCACCTTACGGCCGTGAAACGAATCTTGAGATATTTGGCTTATACTCCTAAGTTTGGGCTTTGGTATCCTAGGGGATCCACATTTGATTTGATTGGATATTCGGATGCCGATTGGGCGGGGTGCAAAATCAATAGGAAGAGCACATCGGGGACTTGCCAGTTCTTGGGAAGATCCTTTGTGTCTTGGGCTTGAAAGAAGCAAAATTCGGTCGCTCTTTCCACCGCCGAAGCCGAGTACATTGCCGCAGGCCATTGTTGCGCGCAATTGCTTTGGATGAGGCAAACCCTGCGGGACTACGGTTACAAATTAACCAAAGTCCCTTTGCTATGTGATAATGAGAGTGCAATCAAAATGGCCGACAATCCCGTCGAGCATAGCCGCACTAAGCACATAGCCATTCGGTATCATTTTCTTAGGGATCACCAACAAAAGGGAGATATCGAGATTTCTTATATTAATACTAAAGATCAATTAGCCGATATCTTTACCAAGCCTCTTGATGAACAATCTTTTAACAAACTTAGGCATGAGCTCAACATTCTTGATTCTAGGAACTTCTTTTGTTAAACTGCACACATTGCTCTTTTATATACCTTTGATCATGTCTCTTTTATATACTATGACTAATGTGCTTTCAAGTCTATTTCAAACCAAGTCATAGGTATATTGAAAGGGAATTGGAGTCTTCGGCAAAGACAAAGGCTTCCACTACGTAACTCATACCTCGCCGACACTCCAAGCAACTCTCCATTCTTGGGGGAGAAAAGCATGAGCACCAAGAAAAGGACTTCGTCTTTGGTATAATCTTAACTCATTTATTTATGACCAAAGGGGAAGATAGCACTTCGAGGGCTCTAATGCTTCCGTTTTTGGCGATTCATGCCAAAAAGGGGGAGAAATGAGCCCAAAGCAAAAGGACCGCACCACCACCAATTTCAAAAAAACTTAAGTGTTGAATATTTTCAATTGGTAGCCTATTGTGTTCAAAAGGGGGAGAAAGTAGTATTTCAAAATGATATATCAAAACCCTCTTGAACACTAAGAGGAGAATTTCATTTAGGGGGAGTTTTTGTTTAGTCAAAGGAAAAGCATTTGAGACAGGGGGAGAAAATTTCAAATCTTGAAAATGCTTTGCAAAATCTTATTCATTTACCTTTGACTATTTGCAAAAGAACTTTGAAAAGGATTTACAAAAAAAAATTTTTTGCAAAAACAAAACTCGTGGTGCAAGCGTGGTCCAAAATGTTATATAAGAAAGAAACAATCCATGCATATCTTATAAGTAGTTATATTGGCTCAATTCCAAGCAACCTTTGCACTTACATTATGCAAACTAGTTCAATTATGCACTTCTATATTTGCTTTGGTTTGTGTTGGCATCAATCACCAAAAAGGGGGAGATTGAAAGGGAATTAGGCTTACACCTAGTCCCTAATTAATTTTGGTGGTTGAATTGCCCAACACAAACAATTGGACTAACTAGTTTGCCCAAGTGTATAGATTATACAGGTGTAAAAGGTTCACTCTCAGCCAATTAAAAGATCAAGTTTTGGATTCAACAAAGGAGCAAAGGGCCAACCGAAGGCACCTCTGGTCTGGCGCACCGGACTGTCCGGTGTGCCACCGGACAGTGTCCGGTGCACCAGAGGACTCCAACGCCAACTCGTCACCTTCGGGAATTTCAAGAGGCGACTCCGCTATAATTCACCGGACTGTCCGGTGTACACCGGACAGTGTCCGGTGCTCCAAGGGAGGTCGGCCTCAGGAACTCACCAGCTTCGGGAAACGCCAACGGCTAGTCCGCTATAATTCACCGGACATGTCCGGTGTGCACCGGACTGTCCGGTGCAACCCCGGAGCAACGGCTACTCGGCGCCAACGGCTACCTGCGGCGCAATAAATGCGCGCGCAGCGCGCGCAGATGTCAGGCGCGCCCATTCCGGCACACCGGACAAGGAACAGTAGTTGTCCGGTGTGCACCGGACACCCAGGCGGGCCCACAAGTCAGAAGCTCCAACGGACAGAATCCAACGGCAGTGATGACGTGGCAGGGGCACCGGACATGTCCGGTGTGCACCGGACTGTCCGGTGCGCCATCGAGCAGACAGGCTCCCAACGGCCACTTTTGGTGGTTGAGGCTATAAATACCCCAACCACCCCACCATTCATTGCATCCAAGTTTTCCACTTCCCAACTACTACAAGAGCTCTAGCATTCAATTCTAGACACACCAATTAGATCAAATCCTCTCCAAATTCCACACAACGTCATAGTGATTAGAGAGAGTGATTTGCTTGTGTTCTTTCGAGCTCTTGCGCTTGGATTGCTTTCTTCCTTCTTGATTCTTTCATTGCGATCAAGTTCACTTGTAATTGAGGCAAGAGACACCAAACTTGTGGTGGTCCTTGTGGGAACTTTGTGTTCCAAGTGATTGAGAAGAGAAAGCTCACTCGATCCGTGGGATCGTTTGAGAGAGGGAAGGGTTGAAAGAGACCCGGCCTTTGTGGCCTCCTCAACGGGGAGTAGGTTTGCAAGAACCGAACCTCGGTAAAACAAATCTGCGTGTCACACTCTTTACTTGCTTGCGATTTGTTTTGCGCCCTCTCTCGTGGACTCAATTTCTTTATTACTAACGCTAACCCGGCTTGTAGTTGTGTTTATATTTGTAAATTTCAGTTTCGCCCTATTCACCCCCCCTCTAGGCGACTATCAAATATCGCCGAGGATGGAGTTCACGGGGTGATCTCGTTGTATTGCTTGGTGGACTCTTGGGTGTGGCGGTCTTGGACCGTCATCATCTTCCTTGTCTTGATCATTTGCATCTCCTCCTCGATCATTGTTCTCCTCCTGAGGTGGCTCCTCTTGATCGTCATCTTCATCATCTTGAGCTTGATCCTCATCTTGAGTTGGTGTAGATGCTTGCATGGAGGAAGATGGTTGATCTTGTGCATGTGGAGGCTCTTCGGATTCCTTAGGACACACATCCCCAATGGACATGTTCCTTAGTGCGACGCATGGAGCCTCTTCATCATCTAGCTCATCAAGATCAACTTGCTCTACTTGAGAGCCGTTAGTTTCATCAAACACAATGTCACAAGAAACTTCAACTAGTCCAGTGGACTTGTTAAAGACTCTATATGCCCTTGTGTTTGAATCATAACCAAGTAAAAAGCCTTCTACAGCCTTAGGAGCAAATTTAGATTTTCTACCTCTTTTAACAAGAATAAAGCATTTGCTACCAAAGACTCTAAAATATGAGACATTGGGCTTTTTACCGGTGAGGAGTTCATATGATGTCTTCTTGAGGATTCGGTGAAGATATAACCGGTTGATGGCGTAGCAAGCGGTGTTGACCGCCTCGGCCCAAAACCGATCCAAAGTCTTGTACTCATCAAGCATGGTTCTTGCCATGTCCAATAGAGTTCTATTCTTCCTCTCCACTACACCATTTTGTTGTGGCGTGTAGGGAGAAGAGAACTCATGCTTGATGCCCTCATCCTCAAGGAAGCCTTCAATTTGAGAGTTCTTGAACTCCGTCCCGTTGTCGCTTCTTATTTTCTTGATCCTCAAGCCGAACTCATTTTGAGCCCGTCTCAGGAATCCCTTTAAAGTCTCTTGGGTTTGAGATTTTTCCTGCAAAAAGAACACCCAAGTGAAGCGAGAATAATCATCCACTATAACAAGACAATACTTACTCCCGTTGATGCTTATGTAAGCAATCGGGCCGAATAGATCTATGTGGAGTAGTTCAAGCGGCCTGTCGGTCGTCATGATGTTCTTGTGTGGATGATGAACACCAACTTGCTTTCCTGCTTGACATGCGCTACAAAGCCTGTCTTTCTCAAAATGAACATTGGTTAGTCCCAAAATGTGCTCTCCCTTTAGAAGCTTATGAAGATTCTTCATCCCAACATGGGCTAGTCGGCGGTGCTAGAGCCAACCCATGTTAGTCTTAGCAATTAAGCAAGTGTTGAGTTCAGCTCTATTGAAATCAACTAAGTATAGCTGACCCTCTAACACTCCCTTAAAAGCTACTGAATCATCACTTCTTCTAAAGACAGTAACACCTACATCCGTAAAAAGACAATTGTAGCCCATTTTGCATAATTGAGAAACAGAAAGCAAATTGTAATCTAATGAATCTACAAGAAAAACATTAGAAATAGAATGGTCAGGTGATATAGCAATTTTACCAAGTCCTTTGACCAAACCTTGATTTCCATCCCCGAATGTGATGGCTCGTTGGGGATCTTGGTTTTTCTCATAGGAGGAGAACATCCTTTTCTCCCCTGTCATGTGGTTTGTGCACCCGCTATCAATGATCCAACTTGAGCCCCCGAATGCATAAGCCTACAAAACAAATTTAGGCCTTGTTCTTAGGTACCCAAACGGTCTTGGGTCCTTTGACATTAGAAACAAGCACCTTGGGTACCCAAACACAAGTCTTTGACCCCTTGTGTTTGCCTCCAACATATTTGGCAACTACTTTGCCTGATTTGTTAGTCAAAACATAAGATGCATCAAAAGTCTTAAATGAAATGTTATGATCATTTGATGCAATAGGAGTTTTCTTCTTAGGCAATTTAGCATGGGTTGATTGCCTAGAACTAGATGCCTCACTCTTATACATAAAAGCATAATTAGAGCCAGAGTGAGACTTCCTAGAGTGAATTTTCCTAATTTTGTGCTCGGGATAACCGGCAGGGTATAAAATGTAACCCTCGTTATCCTGAGCCATGGGAGTCTTGCCCTTAACAAAGTTAGATAATCTTTTAGGAGGGGCATTGAGTTTGACATTTCCTCCCTGTTGGAAGCCAATGCCATCCTTAATGCCAGGGCGTCTCCCACTATAGAGCATACTACGAGCAAATTTAATTTTTTCATTTTCTAATTCATGCTCGGTAATTTTAGCATCTAATTTTACTATATGATCATTTTGTTGTTTAATCATAGCCATGTGATCATGAATAGCATCAATGTTAACATCTCTACATCTAGTGCAAATAGTAACATGCTCAATGGTAGATGTAGAGGGTTTGCAAGAATTTAATTCAACAATCTTAGCATGTAATATGGCATTTTCATCTCTAAGACTGGAAATGGAAACATTGCAAGCATTTAATTCCTTAGCCTTAGCAATTAATTTTTCATTCTCATTTCTAAGGCTAGCAAGAGAGGCATTTAATTTTTCAACCTTAGCATGTGAACTAGCATTATCATTTCTAAGATTGTCAATTGAATCATTACAGACATTTGATTTCTCAACCTTAGCAATTAATTTGGCATTTTCATTTCTAAGGTTGGAAATAACATCATGGCAAGTGCTTAGCTCACTAGATAATTTTTCACATTTTTCTACCTCTAGAGCATAAGCATTTTTAACCTTAACATGTTTTTTGTTTTCTTTAATTAGGAAGTCCTCTTGGGTGTCCAAGTGTTCATCCTTCTCATGAATAGCACTAATTAACTCATTTAATTTCTCCTTTTGTTGCATGTTTAGGTGGGCAAAAAGTGTTAATAAATCATCCTCATTATCACTAGAGCTAGCCTCATCACTAGATGTTGCGTACTTAGTGGAGGATTTAGATTTTACCTTCTTCCTTTTGTCGTCCTTTGCCATGAGGCACTTGTGGCCGACGTTGGGGAAGAGGAGGCCTTTGGTGACGACGATGTTGGTGGCGTCCTCGTCGGAGGAGGAGTCGGTAGAGCTCTCGTCGGAGTCCCACTCCCGGCAAACGTGGGCATCGCCGCCCTTCTTCTTGTAGTACCTCTTCTTTTCTCTTCTCTTTCCCTTCTTGTCGTCGCCCCTGTCACTATCACTTGATAATGGACATTTTGCAATAAAATGACCGGGCTTACCACACTTGTAGCAAACTTTATTGGAGCGGGGCTTGTAGTCCTTCCCCCTCCTTTGCTTGAGGATTTGGCGAAAGCTCTTGATGATGAGCGTCATTTCCTCATTATCGAGCTTGGAGGCGTCGATGGGGACCCTACTAGGTGTAGGGTTTTCTTTCTTCTCCTCTGTTGCCTTGAATGCCACGGGTTGCACATCGGGTGTGGAGGAGGTGCCTTGCTCGATGATTTTCTTGGAGCCTTTGATCATCAACTCAAAGCTCACAAATTTTCCTATTACTTCCTCGGGAGACATTAGTGTGTATCTAGAATCACCACGAATTAATTGAACTTGCGTAGGGTTAAGGAAAACGAGTGATCTAAGAATAACCTTGACTATTTCATGGTCATCCCATTTGGTGCTCCCGAGGTTGCGCACTTGGTTCACCAAGGTCTTGAGCCGGTTGTACATCGCTTGTGGCTCCTCTCCTTGGTGAAGCATGAAGCGACCGAGCTCCCCCTCGATCGTCTCCCGCTTGGTGATCTTGGTCACCTCGTCTCTTTCGTGCGCGGTCTTGAGTACGTCCCAAATCTCCTTTGCGCTCTTCAATCCTTGCACCTTATTATACTCCTCTCGACTTAGAGAGGCGAGGAGTATAGTAGTGGCTTGGGAGTTGAAGTGTTGGATTTGTTCGACCTCCTCCGAGTCGTAATCCTTGTCTCCCTTCTTTGGTACCTGCGGTCCATACTCAACAATATCCCATATGCTTTTGTGGAGTGAGGTTAGGTGATGCCTCATTTTATCACTCCATATTGAATAATCTTCACCTTCAAGCATAGGTGGTTTGCCTAATGGAACGGAAAGTAATGGAGTGCGTTTTGAAATACGAGAATAGCGAAGGGGCATCTTACTATACTTCTTGCGCTCATGGCGCTTAGAAGTGGCGAATGCCGATTCCGAGCCGGAGGTTGAGGGTGACGAAGAGTCGGTCTCGTAGTAGACCACCTTCTTCATCTTCTTCTTCTTGTCACCCTTTCGTTGGGACTTGATGGAGGAAGAGGATTCCTCCTTGTGCTTGTGGGCGGACTCCCTTGAGTGTGTTCTCCCCGAGCTTGCGGACTTGTCGTCGGTCCCGATCTCCCTCTTGGCGGATGCTCCCGACATCACTTCGAGCGGTTAGGCTCTAATGAAGTACCGGGCTTGGATACCAATTGAAAGTCGCCTAGAGGGGGGGTGAATAGGGCGAATCTAAAATTTACAAACTTTGAGTACAACTACAAGCTAGGGTTAGCGTCAGAAATAAAAGCGAGTCCGAAAGAGAGGACGAAAACAAATCACAAGCGAATAAGGCGGATGACACAGTGATTTGTTTTACAGAGGTTCAGTTCTTGCAAACCTACTCCCTGTTGAGGTGGTCACAAAGACCGGGTCTCTTTCAACCCTTTCCCTCTCTCAAATGGTCACTTAGACCGAGTGAGCTTCTCTTCTCAATCAAACGGGACACTAAGTCCCCACAAGGACCACCACACAATTGGTGTCTCTTGTCTTGGTTACAATTGAGTTGGAATCAAGAAAGAATGAAGAAGAAAAGCAATCCAAGCGCAAGAGCTCAAATGAACACAAGTCTCTCTCTCACTAGTCACTATTTGATTGGAATGATCTTTGGACTTGGGAGAGGATTTGATCTCTTTGATTGTGTCTTGTATTGAATGCTATAGCTCTTGTAAGGTGTTTGAAGGCTGAAAACTTGGATGCATTGAAGTGTGGTGGTTGGGGGGTATTTATAGCCCCAACCACCAAAAGAACCGTTGGTGAGGGCTTCTGTCGCATGGCGCACCGGACAGTCCGGTGCGCCACCGGACACTGTCCGGTGTGCCAGCCACGTCACCCGACCGTTGGATTCTGACCGTTGCAGCTTCTGACATCTGGGCCACCGGACAGTTCGGTGGTGCATCGGACAGGTCCTGTAGACTGTCCGGTGCGCCTTCTGACGCTTGCCTGACTTCTACGCGCACTGTAGCGCATTTAATGCTGTTGCAGGCGACCGTTGGCGCTGTAGTAGCCGTTACTCCGCTGGCACACCAGACAGTCCGGTGCTACACCGGACAGTCCGGTGAATTATAGCGGAGTGGCTCCTAGAACACCCGAAGGTGAGTAGTTTGGAGTCGGGTTCCCTGGTGCACCGGACACTGTCCGGTGGCACACCGGACAGTCCGGTGCGCCAAACCAGGGCACACTTCGGCTGTCTCTCTCTTTGTTTGAACTCTTTCTTGGTCTTTTTATTGGTTTATTGTGAATCTTTGGCACCTGTAAAACTTATAGTCTAGAGCAAATTAGTTAGTCTAAATATTTGTGTTGGACAATTCAACCACCAAAATCAATTAGGAAAGGGTGTAAGCCTATTTCCCTTTCAACACCGTTGATCCGCGATCCTTCGGTTCAGATTAGGTATGGCTTCATTAAACCGTGGTCGTGGATCTCGGATCTAGTGGCTATTAATGCATACCGATCCGCGGATGCGCCGATTTAATCTAGCACGCCCATTTCCGATCGGATGGCCAGTACATGCCTATACCGCTTTGATGTCCTCTTTTACATAAGAACCCTCGGGGTTCTGAAAAATAGAACCCGCCGTCCAATCTGATACACCGATGTGTCTTAGGAACCTTTATTTAGAAGCCCCTACGTTTTCTGGTATTTGAGGCCCAGTCCAGAGAACGGAAAAACTAGAGAAATTAAATTAGAAATAGATTTTTAGTATTAAATTAATTGCAGAAACTTGTTTAATTTGTAGAAAATTCATATGAACTCTAAATTGATCCATTCTAGTTCCTAAAATTTTGTAATATTATTGTTTATCCATTAGTGCCACTTTTTTGGCATGAAAGACACATTAAAATTTATCTATTACTTAATCTTGTATTAAATACGTAAAACCTTTGGAAATTCATAACTTAAAATTCATAACTCCAAAATTAATAATTCTTGTTCCTATGATCTCATTTTAATGTG
This sequence comes from Zea mays, assembly GCF_902167145.1. Taxonomy (NCBI): domain Eukaryota; kingdom Viridiplantae; phylum Streptophyta; class Magnoliopsida; order Poales; family Poaceae; genus Zea; species Zea mays. The sequence continues at coordinate 80,918,075 of NC_050096.1, read as the reverse complement.
TATATTATTATCATGTATTTTGTTTACATTTTTGGTGTGATGTTAATTTTCCCTTTATACTATGTATGTTTGTATTGATGCGAGTAGACGAGCAAGTCACTGAGGATCCTGGTGCCCAGCAGATAGAAGTTGCTGAGCAGGAACTCGATGAAGGCTAGTTGTGCCATTGATCACTTCCTTTTTACCCAGTCATGTTCTTATTAATCATAATGATCTGCGTAGGTTAATTTTGATGGGATCCAATAGGTTACCCTAGTTTTGGCTATCTTTATGCCTTGTTTTACCACTGAATATTTTTGGGTAGTATATGCTATTGCTTTATGTGGTTTTGGGTATGGAGATATACATCACTCATTGTTACACTTTTGTTATCAGTTATTATTTACTGTTCATGATAAGATCATTATGTTAATAGGAACATGGAGAACCACCCGAGAAAACAGTGCTACCACAAGGGTGGTATGGGACGTCCTCGGCTGATTAACTAGGAAAGCTAGTGGATGACTACCTTACCCGAAAGGGGCAAGGGCAGTAGGGGAGTGGTCAGTGTAGGGAGGTCCTTGGGTTGATTTTGCTGCGGTGACGGTCATACGAGGGATTCCTGCACTGGAGCTTGCTAGAAACTGTAGCGGGTTTTCTGAAGCTAGTGAAACTTTGTAAAGGCCTCGTAGTGGTACCCTGCCTCACTTCCTTGGTACAGGTGTATGGGGTCCGATCAACCCCGTGGCAAATGGGTAACACGACTTATGGGTAAAGATGCGCGTGCATATCTCTGCTTAGATACTACTACGGTCTACGTGCAGTGAGTGAGTCATGTACTCATGTAGTAGATGTGGGCCATGTATTTATTTGATGCTAACGTACATATTTTGGCAGTTTGAAAAGCTTGAGTTTACACGAGTTCTACTCTAGTGATCTTTGTGAATAATGATTTTCGGAGACTCCATGGCCATTCCGGAGATGCTGTATGCCGTGCCGGTTTGACTACATACTATTCGGTGCTTGCTGGGGATTTTGATCGAGGATTCGATGGAACTACGCAAAAAAAAAAACTATTTACATGGGCATGACGTAGGTGATGATGTTCTGCCCAAGTGTTGCATCCGCTGCCACCAGAAATCGACTTGGTTCGGCTCCTCAGGATCGCCCTTTTCCTTGGAATTTGTTGTTGGGGTTGGTGTTGAAGTATGAATGGGCAGCAATCTTCACCCCTCCCTTTGGCATCTCATGTAGTAGTGCCTTTCTAGAGTCTTCTCAGTTCTCACCAACTCCAGGGACTGGCCTGGCCTGGCCTGCTGGGAACACCCGTAGACTCGATCACTCGACCAATGAGAAAAGCTGGCAGCTTCTAGCCTCTCTCTCTCTATATATATATATATTTTCTTTTGGGGTCCGATAGTGATCTTGGTAGGTAAAGACGTGTTTCAGAAGTCGTGAACAGCATCATCGTCAGAAATATAATGCAGATTGTTCTGTGGGCGCGGTAAAAAGCATGGCGATTCCTGAATCGTTTGCGTACTGGAACCACTCTTTTTACGCTTGGGCTACCTCCTCGTTTCATGCATGCTGCTTTATTCTTCTGGTTTCCCGTCGACAAGTCTAATTTTGCCTTCCACGTCTAATTATCGCCCAAAGCATACAGACTCATCAGCAACGTCTAATCATTTTTCCCCCGCCCCTTCCTCCTAGTTTTTAAAACTAAAAACCTTTTGATATACTTTCCAAGGAAAAAAATATATATATATGCAAAGAGCAGTAGCACCGGCCGAGGAAGGAAAGCGCAAAAGGCAATCAGTTCATTCATCAAGGAAAGAGTCATGGTTTGGGAATTCCGTTCCATTCCATTCCATTCCATGATAGTCTCCATTCCGTTGTTGTACAGACAGTACAGCGTGATCCGATTTCGTCAACGGAAACGATTCGTCCTCCTGAAAATCGATGCCAGTTCCAGGCTAATAAAGGTTTCCTCCGTATGAAACTGGAGCTGCTTCTTTCCCAACTGTCCACTCGTTTGCTCTCTCCTGGAGGGCGCTCGCTCGAACCGTACCGGCTGATTCACGCGCTATTATCATTATCATTACCATTACGCACGATGCGGAATAAATATGAATCATTTGTTGGTGTTCGTTTGAGGACGATGGCCTACCAGACCGAGTTACTTCTTCCAATCTTCAACGATCAGGGACATCGGTCTAAGCTCCAAGAAATTCGTGGAGTTATAACTGATTGTACAATTGAGTTATCTTGTGGTACTGTTTTTTTATTCTATTCTACTATATCTATTCCAATTTATAATTTAAATTTCTTTGACTTTATTTACTCTAAATTTGACCGACTCGTCTTATTCAAAAAAATTATAATTATTATTAATTTTTGTTGTGATATTATTTAGTAAATAATATACTTTAAATGTGTCTTTAAAATTTTTATTTTTCTCAAAATTATTTTATTAAAACGAGCCGGTCAAGCGTGACACAAAAAAAAGTCAAACATCTTTGATCCGCAGTCCTCCGAAGAAAACATCTCGCACCTAAATCAACGAATTTGCCATGCTTTTTCCTCTTGCGCAAATTGCCAATGAATCCTGATTTCAACCGTATCAAAGCTCGAGGAAGATCCAAATCACGAACGAATCGGCGATGCCTCGCTGTCCTGAATCCTGATGGCATCCTCTTGCAGCGCCTAGAGTCCACGAGCTCCATGTCTCCATGAGCTCAGACGGGTACTCTTCTCGATCACCACTCAACTGCTCATCAGAGGCTCCCAGTGTGTTTGGTACGGCTAGCCGTACATGGTGGCTGCCTCGGTATGCAAACGCGTAAAATCACTCGTCCTCCAGCTCGCTCCACTGCTGAAGCTGCTAACGGAGCCGGAGTGCCCAAACATGTAACCACCCGAATTTTTTGCATTTTGGTCCTTCATCGGAAAAAAATTCACGTTTGGACCCTAAAAAATTTTAATGTCATTTTTGGACCATTTACTCGGCGCCGTAGCCTATGGCGCCGAGGTAACACAGCTCGGCGTCATAGGCATGGCGCCGAGGTACGTAAGGATGTAAATGGTCGGTAAAATTTGGTAAATTTCCGGTACCGTTTACTAGATTTTTCCGTCCGTTTTCAGATTTTTAGGGATATACGGAAAACGGGACGGAAACGGGATGTGTTATTACAAAAACGGTACGGTAAACGGTGAGACATATTTACCATCCGTTTTAGGAATTCTCGGGATAATTCGGTATTTTCCCGTATTTTAACCGTATTTTCCCGGTACACAAAAAAACAAAGGAGGCAAGAACTATACCCGTTAGGGTTTCGAGATTAGGGTTTTAGATGTCATAGAAGATATATCAAGTGATCCAGACGACATGCCACATGATTTCTAGTTTATGTATCGTGTGTTTAAGACTTATATACTATGTGGTTAAAACTTTAGTGAACATGTATGATCATTTATGTGTGGTCATGACTATGTATTGTATATTTGTGTGGTTGAGACTTGTATGTGAATGAGACTTGTATGTGGATGTGAATGAACATCTGTGTGGTTAGAATTTGTTTAGTGTGAGCTTTTCCGATTACAGTTACCGTTTCCCGATCAATTTCGAGCTATTTTGCTCGGATTTATCCGTTTTCAATATACCGGAATTTACCGGTCGTTATCCGTTCCCGACTTTCCCGTTTACCGTTTCCGACCGAACAAAAATTTATGCAGGTGAAAACGGTGAGAGGTTTTTTCCGACCGTTACCGATCGTTTTCACCCTTAGAGGTACGTGCTGCGTTGGCACAAACGGACGTCGTGGCGCCGACGTGGTACCGAGCTTGGCGCCGAGCTCCGTTCTGTATAGAAAACTTGTTTAGCTCAGTTGGTAAAATACAAGGCTCTTAACCTTGTGGTCGTGGGTTCGAGCCCCATGGTGGATGTTTTTTAATACTTTTTTTTTGTCTTTGTCACTTATTTGTTTTTTTGTTGTCCATATTTTTCGTTTATGTCGCTGATTTGTTTGTCCTGATTTATTTCTCATCCAGTTTTATTTTTGTGACTGATTTGTTTATTCGTCCAGATTTTTTTATCCGGCGAGCACAACAGCTGTGTGCCACAGTGCTCACAAGCCGTCAACTTCTTCCCTTGTTTGCTCAGCTAACCACAATAAAAATCAAATTAGAACACTCTTACTTCAATCGTGATCAAATAAAAATATTATATTTTCATTGAGTTTTTTTGAACATAAATTTTAAATACATAATAACATATTCCCAGTAAAAAGAAGCACACATATTCATTTTTTCTTCTGCACTAAATAAAAGTATACTCCATTATATACTTGTCTCATAGATGATATATTTTAGAATTTACTGCATATACAGCTGTTGTGCTCGCCGGATAAAAAAAAACTGGATGAATAAACAAATCAGTCACAAAAATAAAACTGGATGAGAAATAAATCAGGACAGACAAATCAGCGACATAAATGAAAAATATGGACAATAAAAAAAATAAGTGACAAAGACAAAAAGTATTAAAAAACGCCCACCGTGGGGCTCGAACCCACAACCACAAGGTTAAGAGCATTATATTTTACCAACTAAGCTAGACAAGTTTTCTGTACAGAATGGAACTCAGCGCCAAGATCTATGGCGCCGAGCTCGGTACCACATCGACGCCACGACGTCCGTTTGTGCCAACGCAGCACGTACCTCGGCGCCATAGCCTATGGCGCCGAGCTGTGTTACCTCGGCGCCATAGGCTATGACGCCGAGTAAAGGGTCCAAAAATGACATTAAAATTTTCTAGAGTCCAAACGTGAATTTTTTTCCGATGAAGGACCAAAATGCAAAAAAATTCAGTGTAACCGCTGAGGCAAAACTTGCAACAGTTGACTGATTCAAGTAACGCACAGTCCCATTTGGATCATTGGAATTAAATTACATTCTAATAATAGTAATTTAGGCATATATCAATTAAGATAACTCGGTTTTATAAAATATATTTATATACTATTATTAGCAAGATGTCAGAGATATTTATGTACTACATTTTTAATATAGAGGATATAGAGGAGTAAGACGAAAAGTGTCATATAAGTAGAAATAAATTCTTCTAAGTATAAAATCATTTCGCATCCTCCACCCCTGAATTTAAGATAGGTTTATATCTGAATTTTAGAAAGTGGTGGAATGTCAAATTCCAAACTAAATAAGTTACTTTATTGAGTGAATTCCAATTCCTCTAAAATGAAAGGATCCAAACGTCCTGTAAATGGTATTCTAAGACAGTTTAGTACATACAAACTCAATATTCATTCAGGCCACAAAATTCTGCCCAGCACACTTTGAACCTAATTGCCAATTGCTACAGAATGTCGAATGGTGCCTCAAAAGTTGATTGACTGTCCCTGAACTTCAACGTAGCTTTCATACCAATCCTTGGAAGATGACCCTCCAATGTTTTAACTATCACAAGTTACTGAAATACATTTTGTGTATAATCAACTCTGGTACTAAGTCAAACATTTATGTGGCTTATTTCACCCCCGCCCCCCCCTGAAAAATCAAAACAAAAGCAGCCAAAAACGACGAAAAGATAGGTTCCTAATACAAAATCTGATTTTTGGGGGGCATATCAGGACAAATCAAGTATCCATCATTCCGATGGTGGAAGTACAGATTGCTCATCTGGGGCACAGATGCACAAAATTTTACCTGTGTTTCCGAGATTTACCCCTGGATTTCACTTTCTTCTCAAGATTTTTGACCTTATAGCCAAGAGCAGAAGCATCAGGTTGGTCCAGACCAGATTGCTGGGCTCCTGCGATCGCTACTGGTGACTGTGCGGCTGGTATTGCCTTGGATCCACCAAACATATTGAATACTGGCTTTGCCGTGAGCGAACGCGTATTTTCCAAAGCAGGAAGATCAAACCACTTCCTCACAGCTGGTCGCCGGATAACTGACAAAAAAAATGATGGGACACAAATTATCAACAATTAGGCCATGAAAGAGAGCACGAGATCCTACAGATTCGGCCAAAGTCTGGGGCCATACTCACCAAGACCATATAACAGGGTGAATATGTTTGATGAGGTCCAGTAACAGAAAACTGCCTGGACAAAAGAAACAACAATTAGGACTTACCTAGGAAACGAGTGCATCACATATATATTACTACCTTGACTTGTTTCTACACTAGTTTAGTGCTTAGTGCACTATGCAGACTAATAGCATGCATCTTTGTGAATTTCGTGCACATATAAAAATTCAGAATCTAATCAGGCCCTAAGAAAATTTTAAATTATAAAGTTCTTGTAATTTGTGACTAATATGACCATCCAGGCTGTTTCCTTAGTACATTGGAGCTACAAGAAAGTTATCTTCTAACACAGCTAAATACCAACAGTATTATAGGGCCCATAAGACTGACTTCAGTAGTTCACCCAAAGTTTACCCATAAGCATTATTTTGCATTGTTCTGCACTGTTCGCAGAGTGCAGTTTGAATATGGGTATGGGTAAGCTGCTAAAGATAGTCTAAGGGTAACAAGACTACCAATACAACGTAGTGATCCATAATACAAGTGTTTTTGAGCATAGCAATGGCAGGTGGGCCTATGGCAGTATTAGCCATGTTATGCGTCAGCAGCCAGCCAGCCCTTCCTCATTAGCTAGAGATATAGGGTAAATTAGGGATATGATTAAATACAATTTGTTAGAGCACTTCCAGGATTCCACCTAAATTAGATCTATTTTGTCAGAGTGTATCCTGAATATAATCCACCCTAAATTGTTTTCTCTCACAACAGTCCCCCTCAATTTCAACCGCTATCTTTTAAACATATCTGGTCCCAGTTTCTGTATTTATCTAGTCTTCATTTTTCTGTCAGACGCCGATCGCCTCTTGTTGAGTCCTACACAACGGTGGCTGATCGATAAGGATCCCACAGGTCCTGACAACATTTTAACACCAGCCGGCAGCCACCAGGGGAAGATGTCTGTGCCAGGACAAACAGTAACAGGTGAATAGAAATTGCCGTGAGCATGGCCTGGTGGCATCGGGTGGTCAGCGTGCGAGGGAAGGGCAGCGCCGCATGGCAGGCACAAAAGGGAGAGCGGTGCAGGCACTTGGCACATGACGAGGTGGTATGACAAGGAAAAGGGCACGTGCAGAAAAAAGGTGCTAAGCATGCAACCAAGAATCGAGGGACAAATAGAAACATTTAGGGTGCCATTGAAGATAGGAGATTGAATAAGGAAACTGTTGGAGTTTTTTTTTTCATGTACACCTTATTTTTGATTATAGGGGATTGAATAGGAGCGTTCTTGAAGATGCACATAGGATTAGATTGGGCCGTCCTTCCTTAAGATCAGTTTGGAAGGGATCCACTGGAAGGCTTCAGCTCCGGCTCCTTTGGTGGAGCTGAAACCGTTTGGCAAAAACAGTTCAAGTGGTAGTTCTATAATAATTTGTGTCAAGTTTGTGAGCAGCCAGGAGAAGCCACATTTTCGTGGCTCTGGCTCCTCATAACAAAAACAGCTTCAGCTCCTTGCAGGGAACCATTTTTCAGATGGACGTTTTGTACGGCTCCGCGGCAAAAGCCGCAAGAAGTCGGAGCCGTGCCAAAGAGGCCCTTAGCAATCAAGGGATCCTCTATATAAAGGGAGGTGATGTATAAGGAGGGAGCGGAGAAGAATTAACCCCAAGTCTCTCCATTAGTCTAGTCTCCCCCGAAGCCAACTCCATACATCCATCTTCCTAGCAGTGTTTACCCTTAATGAACTACAATTCACAAAATCTAGTAACAGATTGCATTGCTTTCAATCCAATCGCGTGGCTTCTACTGCCAACAACCTATCAATTATCGATTTGTGTGCCAGCATGTTGGCTGGTTGTGCAAATATATAAGACATGATTGGCAAGGAGAGGATGGAGCATGAAGACTAGGCAGCGGTGCTCCTACAACTACAAGCGGCATTGCGGATGTCTGGTGTGGCGTCAAGTACGGGTGGCAAACTAGTGGTATATGGTATTGCCTAGAGCAATGCCACCAATCTTCCATGGTGGAAAATCCTCAACAGGTCTGATGTTTCGTGTAGTCTTCATCCTCGGAGAACATTTGTTATGGTGGCGGCTAGGGGAGAGGGGGCAGGCCGGATGTTATGCCTTGCCCACAGCCGAGCAAGAAGAAAGAGTTTTTCTTCTTAATTCTTGCTTGATTAGATTGATACATTTTCTCTCATTATATAGAGAGATTTACTTGATCCCTAAGCAAGTGATCTCTATCTCTAATTTGTTAGAGTGGACGCACTAACCAGTTCAACCCAAAAGCTTAAGCTGGTGGGAGAAGGTAACCAATCCACTTATGCACTTCAACATAATTAACCCTAATACTAATGGGTTATATTGACAATCTAGGCCTGATAGGTGTGGCGTCCCAATTTTCACCACTAGAATAAAGCACATTTTAAATTATTGATCGCCAAATTCATGAGAGGCCATAGGCAAGCTTGTGATTTCTTCACGCGATTTCTCACTATGGATGCTTGTCGGTTACTGTTTCCATTATAACACTGCCTTGTCTTTCTCTGGGTCAATTTCAACACCTTTAGTTGTTAACACATGCCCAAGAAAATTGACTTTCTGCAACCAAAACTCACACTTGCTGAACTTGGAATACAACTTGTGACTTCTAAGTTTTTCCAAAACAACCTTTAGGTGCTGACCATGCTCGTTCGCGTTTTGAGAGTAGATTAGGATGCAGATCGATGAAGACTACGACAAACCGATCCAACTCTTCCATGAATACCATATTCATGAGGGTCATGAAGAATACATGTGCATTGGTTAATACAAAAGGCATCGCTGTGAATTCATATTGGCCATGACGGGTTTTGAATGTTTTCTTCGAGATATCTTCTTGTCGAACTTTGAGCTGATAGTAACCTAACCTCATATCAATCCTAGAGAAAGCTTGTCTGAAAGTTGGCTCCTTTCAGCTGATCAAATAGATCACCAATCTGAGGTAGAGGGTATTTGTTCTTGATGGTAACTGTATTGAGTTCTCGATAATCCACACACAATCTCATGCTTCTACATTTCTTCTACACAAAAAGAATTGGTGCTCCTCAAGGGATGCGGTAGGCCTGATGTACTCTTTCTGTTGAAGTTCTTCCAACTGCTTCTTCAACTCAGCTAGCTTGCTAAACAGTAGACATTCTTGACAGGCTTGGTCCCCGAAATAAGGTCTATGGCAAACTCCACATCTCTATCTGGTGGATTACCCAGTAACTTGTCTGGAAACACATCTATATAGTCTTGGACTAGTGGCACCTCTTCGGGTGACTCGACCTTTATGTGATTTACTATGGCTTCTAACAGACTTGGTCAAACACAGCTCTGAACTGTCTGGCCCTGATGATTGGTTACTATCATTGTCCTCTCAACACATGCTATGTTTCCTCGGTGTTTGGTCAACCAATTCGTGCCCAAGATGACATCAATCTCTTGGGAGGTAAGTACTACTAGGTTGGTTAGAAATACTACCTCGCTTAGGTTTATAATGATATTGTTAACTCCTAAGTGACAAGGGAAATGTCCACTCGAAAATCAGATAATTAGCGGCATCTTAAGGGCTACTGTAGATATTTTATTCTTTTCCACAAAATGCAACGATATAAAGGAATGTGATGCTTCGAAACCAAAAAGCAATGAAGCCAATGTTTTTAAGGCGTCACCTAGGCGTCCAGGTGCTCGGATAATTCTAGGCGCCTTGCTCGCCTTGCCTGCCTAGGCATTAAGGCGATGGTCATGTTTACTTGCTCTCCTTACCGCCTTAAGAACACTGAATGAAGCTAAAACTGAGTGGACCAGAAACTCACCAAGTATGACTCTTAGTTGGTGCAATATGATTGACATCAGTTGACGGTTCCGGTCTATTCACAGAGCTAGAAAAACCGATAATGTTGGTTGGTTCTTATATGGCAGTTAGCAACAAAATGATCTGCCTCACAACAATGGAAACACATCCTTTGGTTGCTCACTGGGCTTCCTCATCGTCACTAACATCTTTGGGGGCATATCAGGACAACTCGATGAACTTATACATATATTTTATCACCGTCATACCTCCTTGGTGGGGTTTCCTGAATTCACCCTTTTTGAGCTTCATGATGCATTGATGCTGCTAGGAATATGTTGTCTGAAAATCTTAACAAAACCATTCCATACTATGTCACCAGCATTGACATTTGCTTCATGGTAACTCTACCACCAAGTAGTGTTGGTCCCTTCAACTGTTGTCCATGTCATCAGCATGAACAACTTCTAGCTTCATCTCAGTTTCTCTTAGTCAAATATCTATCTCAACTGGGTTTATCAGAATCTCCAAACTTGTGTGGTTGCAGACAGTTGAAATCTCCAATCATGTTGTTGTTTTGAGGGGTTGCTGACTTGTAGCTGCCACAGTTACCCTGATTACCTTGAGCTTGAGTTATGAGAGCGGTCGTTAGCACTTTGGCGGCCAGAACCACATGTGCTGGTGTGCATGGATGTGGAGGTAGTTGTCCATTTTGCGCTATGTCTGGGACCACATTCCGTGCATCTTGGACACTTGGTTCCCCTGGTTGATCTCATCCCCGTCTTCTTGAGTTACGAACCCATGGACTCGTCTCGAACAGCGGGACATCTGCGGTCGAGGAAGGTTGAAGGGAGTTAGGTGACTCCCAGGGGAATTTATTGGGGTAGATCTCTCTCTCTCTCTCTCTTGGTTGGGGCTTCCTTTAATTATTGGAAGGCCAGGGCTCGCATATAAACTTTATATATATATATATATAGTTTGTTATTCCACACAAAGCACACACGTGGCAAACATTCAGGCACCACAAAAACATTAATCCAACATGCAGGCATACATAATACATCAGGGTACAATATTGCGGTTCGACTTTTAAGGGTCATTCGAAACAATTTGTCTATTGGGCCCTACAACATGGTCTTTGGAATCTCCGTCTTCAACATCAAGGGGACACGGGAGACAGGGATAAGCCACATCAGCCAGAGAAGTTCAAAAGACTCAACATCCAACCAACTCTGAACAGAATAATCGAAGTATTGGACCTTACAGTGCTTCCACTAATTCATACCGGAGACCACCTCAGAGTCAGTCAAGACTTAGAGCACTTTTGTACTCAACAGTCCACTCGAGTGAGCCAAATGAGCAACCCAAGAACATGTTTCCACTATCTGAAGCAGAACACTTTGTTGCCAAATGCCCATATAAAAATCAGTCAACACCATTCGTTTTCTAGAATTCTAAGAATGAACCAAAGCAACCAACTTAAGTTAATCGTATTGCACCAACTAAGAGTAAGCGGTCATCTGGAAGAGTCAAGATAAACCATGTCTATGCAGAAGAAGTTGAATCACCAGGAGTGATACTCAGTGAGTTCATGTTCCACTCAGTTTTAGCTTCATTGACTTCTAGTTTTGGAGCATTATATTCCTTTATATCGTCACAACATCACATTTGCACTAACATATCACCCCATACCCTTGCCCCTTGCTAGAAGCATTGTGTGTACATGGACATTGTGCTAGATAGAGGCATCAGATCTCCTAATATTCCATGGGATCCAGGATGTGTACTGCATATATGCATGAATTCTAGTTTCTTTTCTTAGAAAAAAAGAACACAGCTAGTACCAGAGACTCCCATATGAGTGGGGTCTAGGGAAGGAATAAACCGAGACAAGCCTTGCCCTTGCAAATGTGGAGGGGTTGCTTCGAACCAGCGAGATAGCTCTCACCACTACACCAGGCCTGCCCTTCTGGCTTCTCACCTTAGAAGAAAATAAAATAAGACGAGATGTAACTACAATTCAATGGGGGAGGGTTCTGGGGTGGCAGCCCTTCCTCATTATAATAGAGATCTAGGATCAATAAGGGATAGATATGATTTGTGAAAGGGCCTCTGGCGTAATGGTTAAGCCTTCCGAGTAGCACCTCCAGGTCCTGGGTTCAATCCCCCTCGGAGGCGAATTTCTAGCTTGGTTAAAAAAATTCCTCTCATTGTGCCCTGCCCGCTCCCGGGTTACGTCCTGCACACCACCCTCCGGCTGGGCCGTTGCAGAGTGGGTGGTGATGGGGGCCATGGTTCCGGGGGGGTTCTCGACCGGGACCATGTTTCGATCTCTTCTTAATATAATACCTAGAGGGCGATCTTTCTCTCCCCCGACGAGTTTTTTTATGATTAGATATGATTTGTTAGGGTTTGATTGGATCATCCTTAGCGGTCAAGGAATCCTCTCTTTATAAAGGTGAGTGATGTATCAAGGGAATGAGACAATGAACCCAGGTCTCAACTATCTTCCTAGTGGTGTACACCTAAAGGACTATGGTTCATAACAAACAGGCACTACAAGAGCGGTCTATGTACCTCGTATCCCGTATCAGATAAGGATACCCATGGATATATGGTGGATACATATCATCAAAATATCCATGAAAAATAAATGAGATAATTCTAGATACTTAGTCGATAGTTTTGGACTTCCTCGATGAAGAAACACACCGCACACCTATTACTGGTGGGGTGACTTCATTATATAGCCAGATAAGCTAGGGTTACATTAGGGTTACAGTGTACATGGGCCAATGGGCCAGGCGCCCCATATGGGCTGTCATAGTTACATTCCAACACCCTCCCTCAGTCTAATCGGGAGTGTCATGAACGCAAAGACTGGACCTAAAATCAGTAAATAATTGTACAGGTAACCCTTTGGTCATAATGTCAGCGAACTGAAGCGATGATGGAACACGGAGCACCCGGACCTGTCCCAAAGCAACCTTCTCACGTACGAAGTGAATGTCAATCTCAATATGCTTTGTGCGACGATGATGGACAGGGTTGGCAGTCATATAGATAGCACTGACGTTGTCACAGAAGACGATTGTCGCCGAAGAGATGGGTGCATGAAGCTCCTGGAGCAGCTGACGAAGCCAACAAGTCTCAGCCACAGCGTGCGCAACAGCACGATACTCAGCCTCCGCACTCAAACGAGAAACCATAGTCTGCCGTTTGGAGGACCATGAGACTAAGTTGTCGCCGAGGAAGACACAGTACCCTGAGGTAGGGTGCCGAGAGTCTAGACAGCCCGCCCAATCAGCGTCGGAGTAGGCAGACAAACCCGTAATGCTGCCGGTGCCGATGTGAAGTCCAGTGGAGAGGGTACCCTTAACATACCGCAGGACCCGCTTGAGCAGCGCCAGATGAGGCTCGCGCGGGTCGTGCATGAAGAGGCACACCTGCTGAACGGCATAGGCGAGATCCGGCCGAGTCAGCGTGAGATACTGTAGAGCTCCAGCGAGGATGCGATATTGAGTGGCATCGGCCACTGGGGCACCATCCGTAGCGGACAGCTTGGCATGAGTGTCAACATGAGTCGCCGTAGGGTGACACTCAGCCATGTCGGCGCGTTGGAGCAGATCCGCAGCATACTGACGCTGGGAGAGGAAGAGGTCGTCCTTGGAACGCGTGACAGAGATCCCAAGGAAGTGGTGTAGGTCCCCGAGATCTGTCATGGTGAACTCGAAGTGAAGGAGCTCGGTGAGGCGAAGAAGAAGCCGGGTCGACGAGGCTGTCAGTATGATGTCGTCCACGTAGAGCATTAGGTAGGCAATGTCAGCGCCCTCTTTGTAAACAAAAAGAGACGTGTCGGAGGCTGACACAGTGAAGCCAGACCGCTATACGAAGCCGGAGAAGCGCTGGTGCCAAGCCCGAGGCGCCTGCTTGAGTCCATACAAGGAATTTTGCAGGAGGCACACGTGGTCGGGGCAGCCGGGTCGACGAAACCGGGCGGTTGCTCACAGTAGACAGTCTCGGTCAGGTGGCCGTGGAGAAAAGCGTTCTTCACGTCCAGCTGATGGATCGGCCAGGAGCGAGAAGCGGCGATGCTGAGGACGACCCGGATGGTGGCCCGCTTGACAACCGGGTTGAACGTCTCGTCGTAGTCGATGTCGTGCCGCTGCGAGAACCCACGAACGACCCACCTAGATTTATGGCGAGCTAGGGAACCGTCAGCACGATACTTGTGCTTGTAGACCCACTTGCAGGAGATGACGTTGGTACGAGGCGGGCGAGGAACGAGACGCCAGGTGCCATTGTCAACAAGCGCCTTGTACTCATCAGTCATCGCCGCGCGCCAATTTGCATCGGCGAGCGCGGCCCAGGTGGAGCCTAGCAGCGACGACGCCAAGCTGGAGACCGCCGCGGTGAAACCATATCGTTGTATGGGGGGCGGCAGGGAGCCCGTCCGGGAACGAGTCTCCCGCGCAGGAGGCTCCGCAGGCTGGGGCGCCACCGCCTACGGCGCTGGAGCCGGTGCTGGACGTGGGCACCAACTGTAATGAAGACCAAACCGTGACTCAGCGGGGGCACCGTTACTGGTGCCGATATGTACCGTCTGTCGGGGCTCCTGGGGCAGTCTGTAGGCAACATCGTGCCACAGGATGGCCGGGTCCAGCCCGACAGGATCGCTGGCATCGTCTGAGGCCCGCGTTTCCCGTGCGGCTGAAGTAGATGGGGCTAGCGCGGGGAGTAGATCCTGTAGCAGAAAATCAAAAAGATCCGGTCGAGGCTTTGAAGCCGCAAACGGAAAGTGAGTCTCATCAAACACAACGTGGCGAGAGATGATGATCTTGCGAGTGGATAGATCGAGGCACCGGTAGCCCTTCTGGGAAGGAGGGTAACCGAGAAAAACACACGCCGCGGAGCGAGGAGACAATTTGTGGGGGGTCGTGGCACTGAGGTTTGGATAGCACAGGCAACCAAAAACTCGAAGGAGTGAGTAATCTGGCATCTTGCGATAAAGGAGATGATAGGGAATACCGTTATGTATGGACGACGAAGGCCGCCGGTTTGTGAGAAACACAGCGGTGGAGAGAGCCTCGGCCCAATAGGGAGGAGGTATGGCCGCATGGATCAGAAGCATCCGAACAACATTGTTCCGAGTGTGAAGCATCCGCTCAGCTTTGCCGTTCTGGGCGGATGTGTAGGGGCACGAGGTGCGAAGAAGGATGCTGCGGCCAGCCAGGAAGGCGGCAGTGGCACTGTTAGTGAACTCGATCCCATTATCGGTCTGAAAACAGCGCACAGAAGAGCTGAATTGTGTGTTAGCGTAAGCAGTGAACTAAACGATATGCTCATGAGCCTCAGATTTATGGCGCAGGGGGAATGTCCAACAAAAATGAGTAAAATCATCAACTATCACAAGATAATATTTATAGCCTGAAATACTCAAAACTGGAGAGGTCCAGACATCACAATGAACGAGTTCAAAGGGTGCAGAAGTATTAGAAACAAAACTAGCAAAGGGCAGCCTAGCGTGTTTGCCTAGCTGGCAGGCATGGCCAATGCGGCGAGCTGCTTTATTACACTGTATAGCTGAAAGCTTATTTAGGGTTTGAACGACGGCTGGCGCTGGATGACCGAGGCGAGCATGCCACAACTCCGGAGTAACGACAGCAACATGGCAGCGAGGCAGCAGACGATGTGGAATGGTGTAGAGATCCTCGTTGCTATTGCACCAAAGAAGGACCGTTTTGGTTTGGAGATCCTTAACAGAAAAACCAGAAGCGTCAAACTCAATAGAACAGTTATTGTCGCGAGTAAGTTGTCGAACAGATAGCAAATTGCGAGCAAGTTGAGGAGCGACAAGAACATTATTAAGATGAAAGTAGCGATCAGCTATAGGTAAGAAAGATGTGCCACGGCCAGATGAAGGGATGGACTGCCCGTTACCGTTACCGACCGTAATGGAGCACGGTGGGGAAGGAAAACGGGAGAGGAGTATACCGTCGTTGGAGGACATGTGGGATGTCGCTCCGCTGTCCATAACCCAGGAAGAGGAGTCCTGCACCGCCATCTGATTAAGGGCGACAATCAGGTTGGACGTATTCTAGCCGCCTGAAGGAGCACCTGCGGCGGCGCAAAGGCGGTGTGAGCCTGTTGTGGAGGAGGCGGAGTAGGCACCCACTGCTGCTGCTGAGGAGGCCACGGACCGGCCCAGGGGTTGTAGCAAACCCAAGGGCCAGTTGGTTGTGGTTAGGGATGGCAGCGGGTCGGATTTTGTTCGGGTATAATAATACCCGACCCGAAATTGTACCCGAGACTTCTACAAATATCCATACCCACCAAACCAATCGGGCGAGAAATTGTACCCGTACCCGTGCCCATCAGATATCCACCGGGTATCGGGTATCCATTGGATATGTTACTGTAGACTAAATAACATTCAATTAGTGTTATAATAAATACATAAAATATTTTAGTTTCCATCTAAGCACCAGTACAACACGAGAATGACTATATTTGACTACACGTCGATACAATATCTAAACTCATAATTATCGCATCCAATATATTTAAATTCGAGTACAGAGAATAAAAGCTTAATGAGTTCATGATAGTTGACAGTCATAACATTGTCAATGTCTCATTGATCTCTAGTACATTACAGTTGACTGTTAGCACAAATTAATATTTATTAATCAACAACACATGCGCCATGATAAATTGATAAATAAAAACAGCATGCAGCAACCAGCTCCAGCAGCCCGTGACATGGTGTATAGTAGCAGCAGCCTGCCGCCAACAATAGCAGCCCGTGGTCGTGCCTGTGTCCATGGTGAAGTAGCAGCAACCAGCATGCAACAAAACCAGGATTGTTGTGTACTCCCTCCGTTTCTTTTTATTAGTCGCCGGATAGTGCAATTTTGCACTATCCGGCGACTAATAAAAAGAAACGGAGGGAGTATTTTTTTTGGCTCCATTCTATTATGGTCCTTAATTTTTAGTGGATGTAGCACATTTTAAGAGGTATATTGATATCTCGGATATCCACTGGATACCCGCGGGTAAAGTATTTTATCCATACCCGACCCGATATATTTCAGGTATCCTACCCGATAGGACCCGCGGGTGAGTTTTTCTACCCGTATCCATATCCACCGGGTACGAAACCCGCGGGTATCCATACCCACGGGTCCAACTGCCATCCCTAGCTGTGGTGGCTGGCGGCCGCCACCCTACTGCTGGTTGCGCCGGCCGCCGCCGTGTTGCTGGTGGCGCCAACCACCGCCATTCCTGTTGTCACCGTTGCCACCGCGCCCCTTGCCCTTGCCACTGCCCCCATTGCTGGAGGAGGAGGTGGAGTGGTAGGCGGGCTACGTGCAGGACGGGGCGATGGAAACAGCAAGTGACGATGCCGAAGCTTCCTTGTTCTCGGTGCCGAGGCGAAGTTCCTTTACACGGAGCATGTTGGTGGCGGACTTGAAGTCAGGCAGCGGTGACGTGTTGGAGATGATGTCGACGGTGTTGGCGAAGCGAGGGTTGAGACCGCGCAGAAGATTGAGAACGAGCTGCGCGGGGGAGACAGTGTGGCCGACCTCCCGGAGCGCATCAGCGGTGCGCTTCATCTGCTGGGCGTAGGCGTCGATGGAGAGATCGCCCTGGGACAGGTTGTGGAACTCCTGCTCGAGGACGACGGCGCGAGACTCCTTGTTTGCCTGGAATAGGGCCTCAATGGAGACGTACAGGGCGCAGGCGTCCTGATCGGGCTCCATGACGAGGTGAAGGACAACGTCGGCAGCGGAATTGTACATCCACCCACGAACACACGCGTCAGGCTGAGACCACGTGGGATCTTGAGGGCGCGCAGCCACCGTGCCGTTGATATGGCCGAGCAGCCCGTACTTGCCGTAGAGAGCGGTGAAGAAAGCCTTCCACTTGGAGTAGTTGGGGCGCTCAAGGCTGAGGTCGATCGGCACGTGCTGCTTGACGTTGACAGCGGCGTAGGCAAGGAAGAAGACCAGAGCGAGCCCGTCGGCGCCGGTGATTTCGTTGGCCATGGATGGCGGTGACACGGCGGCGCGCTAGGGCCGGCGTCCGGGCGGGGTGGGTTGTCGTAGGAGCGAGCGTGGCGACCGGGTATCGGCGGCGCGAGCGCGGCGGCCTGGTGGCGGCGGCGCGGGGGCCGGGTGGCGACGGCGCGGGGGCCGTGTGGCGACGGCTCAGGCGCAGCGGCCAGTTGACCTGGTGCCGGGTGGAGGCGGCCGAGAAGCAAAGGCACTTGCGCGGCGGCCAGGTGCGGGGCAGCGGAAGAAAAAAATCGTGTTTTGCTCTAATACCATGAAGAAACACACCGCACACCTATTACTGGTTGGGTGACTTCATTATATAGCCAGATAGGCTAGGGTTACATTAGGGTTATAGTGTACATGGGCCAATGGCCAGGCGCCCCATATGGGCTGTCATAGTTACATTCCAACACTCGA
The DNA here is from genome assembly GCF_902167145.1 of Zea mays. NCBI lineage: Eukaryota > Viridiplantae > Streptophyta > Magnoliopsida > Poales > Poaceae > Zea > Zea mays. The sequence goes on along the minus strand of NC_050096.1, from coordinate 80,899,754 downwards.
TATATCATGTTGATATTCCTAGCACACCAGCAAGGTAGCATCGATTATGAGCCTCCGCTATGTGTAACCCAATATGTTCGTCGCAACACATCACGACACCCACAACAGCAACCAGAGTCCAAAGAGCGCCACCACCACCTGTCGACGAGTCATTGGCGAGAGCCATAGTGAGTTCCTCGGTTCCTCCCCTACTCCTCCAGCTATTGTTCTTCTATTTTTCTCTCTTACTCACCCGAGCTCCTGGTGTTTCTTCTGATCTTCAAATCGAGAGGCAGAGGACCCTACGGTCGGGCACGAAGGTGGTGGCCCACAAGGTGGCAGCTGTTCGCACAAACTTGTGCACATGCATGGCTGCCCGCAGCACCAGCGAGCGGTAAGTCTTCCCTACTGTTGGCAGTGATGACTCTTCTTGATTTTTCTCCCTCTTGATCTTTCTCTGACGTGGCTGTGGTGGCCATCAGCAGCAAACAACTGCTCCTTGTTGATGTGTCCCAGTCAGACCGGTCCACGTAGAGGCTCTCCAGTGCCTAGAGCAGATGGATGATCTCCTCTGTTTGCCTCAATAAAGCTAACTTGCTGTTTGGTTTCATTCTTTTTGTCCGTTAACCATTCACGAAGTAAATCGATTGCGTTGTTTCGTGTTTGGTTAGAACAACTTGTATTGATTCATAGAGTTATCAGCGCTATCCATTCCCAGAGTTATAGCAGTGATGTACGTGACTCCATTCTCGTTACCATTCAGGGTGCTGAACCAAACAACACCTAAGATCTTTCATGCATTCACACTACATCTATGACTTATTTTTTAGAAAAAAAGTTACTAAAAGATATCCACATATTAGTTTTCTTTAAATGTCATATGTATTGGATGGATATTGATCCATGTATCCATATCTATGCTCAATAGGGGATATGATGGTGGAAGTTTAGTAGTAACATCATATGATGGATTCACAAAAGGTATCGTAATAGGCATCAGGCTAAGATATTTTTTATGGTAAGTTATGCTCAATATTAATTCCACATTAATTTTCCATAAAAACTAGGTTGTGGAAATTTTTTTTTTCTCGAAAAACGCAGGAGAGCTGCGCATCATTATATTAAGAAGGGGAAATTAAGGTCCAAGAGGACCAGTACAAAAAACCACCCTATGGTGGCCAGCAACAAGCATAAATAAAACTATCCATAGGACTAGGATACAAAAAGACGACCAAGGAAAAGAATTAGGTCGGGCTTGCTGCGCCTAGAGCAGCAGCAAGCCCAAGGCTTCCGAGGTGTTTGGCACCAGCCAGCACCCATAAGGATAGCTCGTCGATGAAAACTCTATGCACCTTGCCAATGGTTGGTAACTCTCCATCGAAAATAACTCTGTTTCTATGCAACCAAAGGCACCATGCTCCCAAAATAATGGCACTGTTGACTCACTTTCTCTTGCTTCTGTGCACCTGAATGGTCACTAGTCCCCACCAATCAGCAAAGTTAGTATCTTCTGGTCCTGGAGTTAAGTGGCCCATACCAAAGGGGGAGAGGATGCTATGCCAAAACTGCCTGGCGAAGACACAACCAGTCATCAGGTGCTGAACTGTTTCTTGCTCTTGATCACATAAAGGGCATGCTTCCGGATGGGGAAGACCTCTTTTTTGCAGCCTGTCCGCTGTCCAACACTTATTCTGCATGGCTAACCATAAAAAGGTCTTACACTTAGGAGGGGCCCAAGATTTCCAAAGTCTTTTCCAAGGTTCGAAGGTGATGGAGCCCAAAAACAGAACCTTGTAGCAGGACCTAGAAGAGAAAAGGCCCGAAGACTCGAATCTCCACACATGGTGATCCTCCTGAGAAGTGAGCACAATCTCACCCAGGGTGTCCCAAAGAGTAAGATATTGTTGTATCCCTATAAGGGAGAGGGTTGGCTTGATGTCCCTGACCCACGACATGCCCTCTAAGGCTTGATGCACTGTCCTGGTAGAGGCAAACTTTTTATCCACCTTTGAGGTCACTTCAGGTGCCAGCTCAGCGATAGAGCACCCATTTATCCATCTGTCCCTCCAAAAAAGGGTGTTAATGCCATTTCCCACATTAGTGTACATCGAACTGGCCACTAGTTTCCTTACTTGTGACTGAACAGGGAGATCCAATCCACTCCAAGGCCTATTCGGGTCAGTCTTGGAGAGCCAAAGCCATGACTTTTTGAATGGTAAGTTATGCAAAGTTACGCTCAATACTCCCAGTATTGACTTTTTTTGAAGCGCATGTCTGATGCAGATGGGAGACCTGTCTCACTGAGTTACCGGATCGCGGTTCAAAGCAACCTCTCTTGCTTCGGTTTATCCCTTTCCTAGACCCCACTAAGGGCTTGTTCGGTTATTCTAACTCCATGTGGATTGGAGTGTATTGGGATGGTTTGGGATAGATTTTGATTTGCGATGGATTTAAACCGACTCAATATCACCCAATCCACATGGATTAACCGTGAAACGAACAAGCCCTAATGTGGGAGCCTCCAGCACTAGATCTGCCCTTTAAATTTCCATAAAAAATACTTGTATATGTAAAAGTCAATACTAGGAGTATTTTCATATTATGTTACGCGAATATGGTGTCCCTATCTACAGTAAGAAAATATGCTATGTAATATTACCTTGCATGAGACAACTTGTCCTATGGTCATTTAATTTACCAACACATTTTCTCCTAGCTATAACCATAATGCATATAGTAAACATGTTAACATTCACAGAATTTAAACCTATGAAACCACGAGCCTAACAAGCTTCACAGGGATCTTGCTAAAAACTCTCTCCACCCCCAGAGTAATACAATCCTAGAAATTCCCAGACAGATTAATTGACAGTGAAATGATACATTGGAAGGCTTGTTAGTCTAGGTAATTAATGTTGCATGCGAATTCCAAAGAAAATGTACTCTACCAAAACGTTGCATGCATGGCTTTAAAGATAGCCCCTACCTAGCTAGGACTGCATTCTTTTGGGACAAAATTTCAATGCTAGAATTGCATAATATTTGGGATTTTGAGGTAATATATTCCTTGAGTATTCCAATATTGGTTGTCAACAAATTACCGGTAATACGATTCAATGAGTGATCTCAAATAAGATTAGATTAATGCAAAAAATGCTAAGAAAATATCAGCATGTAGCAATATTGTCATACCGTGGCAAAGTTCATTGTAAATGGGACTGTCAAAACAGCTACTCCTCTAGAAAAGTACTTCATTTTACCAGCCATAGGATTTCCCTCCATTCCTTCTTGCAAGTTAAGCTGCAATAACACAATTTTTTATTAGTTTGACTTCAGAATCAATAAACAGATATAGAAAACAGCAGATGATTAAGGTAGAAAATCTAGGTCAAAAGTATAGGAAAAATTTATGCACAAGCAGAATAGTTCACTAGATCCATGGACAAGCACAGTGCAGTTACCTGGGTGAGTTTAATAAGGAATGCATAAATGCTTATGGGGACCAGGTGGTGGTAAATTCAGGTCCAGACTAAAAAACATATATGACATGAATAATTGAATATATGATCATCAACGGCTGCTTGTGCAAACTTCCATTTTATAGTGGAGGTAGTTTTATTCCAGTAGAGAAATAAGCATCCAAGAATGAAATAGAGGTAGAGCAAACTAATTGCACAATGCCAAAAGGGTAATAAAAAAACTGAATCGAGACAGACAAAGTGCACACCTCCACTGTGGCCAAGAAGGTCAGTCCTGTTAACATAGGCAAGATGTAAAGAGAATCTGGAGTCGTCAGGTCAGTAAACCACAATGTTCCACCTCCTTTGAATGAAGGTACTTTCTCAACCATGTTTGATATCTACAATTGGTAGTGCAGTGAAGTACAACTAAAAAAAGCAAGGTCAAAGAAAGACTTGAGTGAGTAAAAAAAAACTCACGGCAAAGAAAAAGCTCATGAATATTGGCCCTTGGATCAGGAGTCCTTTCATTGGAGTAAGTGGACTAACACCATGTCTAAAGTGGAGGCAAAAAACAAAAAAAAAGTTGGAGAGACTAGAGCAAAGAGCAATATTTCAAATGCATGACACACAGCAATGGAAGAAAAAAATTATTATGAGCTTCAATGTTTGATTGTTTCGTCATGCAACTGAATGTGAAGTTGTTGTGAACCCGGCTGCGATGCGCAGGGCGGGGAGGAGTGCACCACGAAGGGTGGGATATTAAGGTGGATTGAGTAGAAGAACGCAAGGAATAGGGTATCCTGTGTGGCGGCTGGGAGCTAAGATCACCAGATGGCGTAGGTTCTGCCATGGTGATCAAGCAGCCGCACCCACAGGCACAACTTCTTTGATAATCTCCTAGTACAATCTAAGGCCACCTTTATAGCTTAGGTGCCTAACCATATTACAGATTTTCTAGGGGATAAGATAACTCTCCCGGGAGGATAAGCCTCCTTAATTATTGCCTAACTTTTAGTACTTCTTAACAAACTAAATCTGGCGCCTAGCATAATGCCTTCCAACAAAAGAATCTACAGCACTTCCCCCCTCCCCAACAAACAGCTCATCCGCGAGCGCCACATGTGGATATTGGCGTTTAAATGCCTCAACTTCTTCCCATGACGTATCTGCTTCTGAGCGCCCTACCCATTTTACCAGCAGCTCCCAGACTCCTCTATTCAGCCTTGCTCGGAGGACCTTCTCAGGCGATGGAATAACCCGCCCATGTAACAAGGGTGGTAAGGGAACCAGCTGTGTTGGCACGGTGCCTTCGAACTTCTTCAGGAGAGCAACATGGAAAACGTCATGAATGCGTGCATTTGGTGGTAGTTGCAGCTTGTAGGACACCTCCCCTATCTTTTGTGTGATTTGATATGGACCATAAAATTTTGGTCCCAACTTGGAGGGAGAAGCCGTAGTGACCCCTACAGCCGTTCGCTGTTGTAGCCGTAACCAGACCCAATCTCCCACACTGAATTCCACTTCTCTGCGACGCTGATCCTGGTAGCTTTTCATAGTGACTTGAGCTTGCACTAGACGTGCTTTGATTTCCTCAAGAAATGCATCTCTGTCCTGCAGCTGGACATCAACGGCTGCTACCTTGGAGTTCCCTGGCTGGTAGGAAACCATAGGAGGAGGGTCCCTGCCATACACTACTTTGAATGGCGAGCACTTTAGAGCCGACTGATATGATGAATTATAGCAATATTCAGCCCATGGAAGCCACTTCAACCACGATTTAGGCCGATCCCCAGCGAGACAACGAAGGTACATAGTTATAATCCGGTTCACCACTTCTGATTGACCATCTGATTGTGGGTGAAAGGCTGAGCTCATCTGTAACTTAACCCCGGCCATGTGAAACAGTTCAGTCCAAAATTGGCTAGTGAAAACTGTGTCCCGATCACTTACAATGGAACATGGTAGACCATGGAGTTTGACAATATCATCGAAGAAAGCCTTCGCCACTGAAACTGCCGTGTAGGGGTGGCCCAAGGCAATGAAATGGCCATACTTTGAGAATCGGTCTACAACTGTCAGCACTACTGACTTGCCACCAACCTTTGGAAAGCCCTCAATGAAGTCCATTGATATGTCAGCCCAAACCATAGAAGGAATGGGCAAGGGTTGCAGCAAACCAGCTGGATGAAGGTGCTGAGTCTTGTTGCGTTGGCAAACTGCACAACTGCGCACGAACTCACGTACCCGGTGGAGTGCTTTTGGACTGTAAAAAGATGTTCTCCACCTGTGAATTGTCTTTTGCACGCCTTCATGACCAGATTCATGAGCTTGGGCAAGAAGTACAGACCATAATGACGACGCCTCTGGAATGAATACTTTGCCCGTGAACCGTAGCAGACCATCCGTTGTAGTCCAACCCGGACTAGCAGTGCCATCAGCCAACTGCTTGCAGATTGCAGCCACCTGTGAATCAGTTTCAGCTTCTGCCTTTAAAGTAGCAAATAAATCAAAGGAAGGCGAGGAGATGGTGTACATAGTTCCCATATCCTCATCCCGACGGGACAGCGCATCTGCTACGCCATTGAGTTTGCCTGGCCGGTATTCCACCGTGATGTCATATCCAAAAAGCTTGCTGACCCACGTGTGTTGAGGAATCGTTGACAATCGTTGATCGAGCAGGAACTTCAAGCTATAATGGTCAGTCCGGACTGTGAATGGTCGACCCCATACATATGGTCTCCAATGCCGAACTGCTTTGACCAACCCAATCAATTCCCTCTCATAGGCTGGCAGTTTCTGATGATGGCGAGACACAGGCCTGCTGAAAAATGCTATGGCTCCATCCCCTTGGTGTAGAACTGCCCCAAACCCTGAGCCCGACGCATCACAGTCAATGAAGAATCTTTTGGTGAAATCGGGTAACTGAAGAACTGGTGCTGTTAATAGTGATTGTTTCAGCTGGCAAAAAGCCTCTGCTGCCTCATCTGTCCATTGGAAGGCATCCCTTTTTAGAAGAGCAGTGAGAGGGCTTGCAACAGACCCATAACCAGCTATGAACTTGCGATAATATCCTGTAAGACCAAGAAAACTGCGGAGAGCTCTGAGTGTACGTGGTATTGGCCACGACTCCACTGCATCCACTTTAGATGGATCCATAGCGACCCCCTGTGCTGATACAATATGTCCAAGATATGACACTGCCGGTTCACCGAAGGAGCATTTGGAACGCTTGAGAACCAGCTTGTTGTTACTCAGCAGCTGGAACACCTGCTTTACATGCCTCAGGTGGTCTGTCCAGGACGAACTATATATCAAGATGTCGTCGAAGAAAACCAGTGTGAACTTTCGGATGAAGGGCTTCAAGATGTCATTCATGAGAGCTTGGAAAGTGGATGGTGCATTGGTAAGGCCGAATGGCATTACAAGAAACTCGAAATGACCACAATGTGTTCGGAAAGCTGTCTTGTGGATGTCGCTGGGATGCATTCGAACTTGATGATATCCACTGCGAAGATCAAGCTTGGTGAAGAAGCATGAACCCCGTAGCTCATCTAGAAGTTCATCAACCACTGGGATTGGAAACTTGTCTTTTACTGTTTTTGCATTCAACTCACGATAGTCTATACAAAACCGCCATGTATTGTCTGCCTTCTTTACCAACAAGACGGGCGATGAAAATGCTGATGTGCACTCACGAATGATCCCCTGCTGCAACATTTGGTCACACTGCCTCTCGATTTCATCCTTCAGAAGTTGGGGGTATCTGTACGGTCGCACTGCCACCGGTTCTGTTCCAGACAGTAACTGAATATGATGATCATGGCGACGCGAAGGCGACAGACCGTGTGGTTCTTCAAACAAAGCAGCAAATGATTGTAGAAGTTCCTCCATGCATTCTCGGCTTTTGTCAATGACTGTGCTGCAGAGAATCGGGTCCCCCATGCCTGTCAAGCGGATCAGCCGTCCTTGGCGCCAAAATGCCATAGTGTGGTTGTCAAAATTACATATGACGGGTCCTAAAGACCGCAACCACTCAACCCCCAGAACTAGATCGAAGCCGTCCAATGGTAAGGAGTAGCATATTGTGGGGAAATCCTCAGTGCCGATGGTGAGTGTGGTAGTGACCCTGCCCCTGCTGGATATGCGCTCGCCATTGGCCACTTTTACTGAGAGACCGGGTTGAGGAACCACTTGTAAGCCTAGGCGCGATACTGCAGCGTCACAAAGAAAAGTGTGGGTGGAACCTGAATCAACCAATGCAGTGAGTGTGATGCCATTGATGCTGACCGGAAGTCTGAGGGTGTCAGCGACTCCTATTCCGGTCATAGCCTGCAGTGAAATACCCAAGTCTTCTGGTGAGCCAGTTTCTGTGGTGGTGTCATCTTCCTCCAGTTCTAGCAGGAACACGCCGCGAGCAGTACACTTGTGATCAGGAGAATATTTCTCTTTGCAATGGTAACATTCACCATTGGCTCGCTTAGCAGCAATCTCCTCAGGAGATAGACGTCGGAAGCGAGGCCTGCTGGAGGCCGATGACGTTGGTCGTGCTGCTGCAGTTGTTGGGGATTTGGATGGCGCTGCTGGTGCCTGATATGAGGTGGTGTTGGAGCTGGCAGATAGCAGCAGACGTCTTTCATACACTCGGGCCAAATGCATTGCCCGTTGAAGTGTCTCTGGCATCTCCATCTCCACATCAGTGCGCAGGGGCTCCCCCAATCCTGCTGTGTACATGTTGGTCTGCTGCCGATGAGTCATGTCATCACAGCGGCACAAGATTGTTAAAAACTGTCGAGTGTAGTCTTCGACGGTGCCAGTGCGCTGTAATGCTTTCAAGTCAGCCATGCCATTGAAACGGAGTGGTGGCCAAAAACGCATCTGGAGAAATTCTATAAACCTTGACCAAGTGAGTACGCCACCAATGTCACGCTCCAGGGCATAAAACCACTCCGCTGCGACGCCTTCCAAGTGCAAGGATGCCTGCCAAACCCGCTCATCTTGATGAACGCCCATGCCGCGAAAATATGTGTCGCATTTGTTGATCCAAGGCAAGGGGTCAGCTTCACCGTCAAAGTGTGGAAAGGTAAAATTTGGTCGTCGTGGTCCACCGTCTTCATAGCGATCACGGTGGCTGCTGTGCAGTGGAGCTCGGCGACCACCGCCGAATCCGCCATTGTAAGCGCCAGAACTGGGAAGCTCTGCACCTGCGTGACTCTCCAGGGCAGGACCCGTGGACAGGGTAGCCGCGGCCAGAGGTGGCACTAGCGGTGATCCTGTCGGCTGAACAGGTTCCTGTTCTAGGAGAGCGAGCCGTTGAGCGTGGGCGTCCAGGCGGTTGTTCATTGTGGCCAGCTGTCCCAGAATACGGTCCAGCTTCTCGGAGTCAGTCATCTTCCCAGGATCTTCGTCGCTGCCGGACATGGATGTCGCTGCAGCTTTGGAATCTGATACCAAATTGTTGTGAACCCGGCTGCGATGCGCAGGGCGGGGAGGAGTGCACCACGAAGGGTGGGATATTAAGGTGGATTGAGTAGAAGAACGCAGGGAATAGGGTATCCTGTGTGGCGGCTGGGAGCTAAGATCACCAGATGGCGTAGGTTCTGCCAGGGTGATCAAGCAGCCGCACCCACAGGCACAACTTCTTTGATAATCTCCTAGTACAATCTAAGGCCACCTTTATAGCTTAGGTGCCTAACCATATTACAGATTTTCTAGGGGATAAGATAACTCTCCCGGGAGGATAAGCCTCCTTAATTATTGCCTAACTTTTAGTACTTCTTAACAAACTAAATCTGGCGCCTAGCATAATGCCTTCCAACAAAAGAATCTACAGCAGAAGTGCATAATATGAGCAATAAACAAGGAAGTTAGCTCTCCCACAGTTAAAACCTAGTCAATCACAGAAGGAGTGAACAGAACACATTAGCAAGAAAAGGTTCAATAACGATAACCAAACCTTTTAGCAAGAAAAGGTTATTTAACAGATATTGAGTTTATGAAGAGAGTATATTAATGAGAGAATACCATCCCCGCTAGTATAAACAATAGCCTACTCAAAACCACATACTTTTTGAACAGCGCTTTCATTTTAGCTTGTCCCTCCTGCACTGATTTTGGATCCATACTCTACAGGATATAAACTCGAAAGGTTAAAGCATAGCCACAAGATGCACTTGACTGACAATACTCAGTTGGTATATATAAGTATACTATGGATAAGCTAAGAACAAGATCTCACATTCATCTGGTCTTTAATGACTTCCATCTCTGGATTTATTGCCTGCAAAAATATAAGTTTGACAGAAGCAAAGAATCATCCGATAGTTGGAAAATTATGAAGGAAGTATGAAGCCCATTGCGCAAATAACATAATAAAAGTAAGGAGAAAAATACAATAATCAAATGTAAAATTCTAGAAATGACTTCTGGAATCCCATCTATGCAACTTTAAGTCAAGCTTGCTGCTAATCCTGGAATTGGAGCCAGGTCACCAATTTAAAAATCAAGGTATTTGAATTCAGACTTCACCACTTATAACACGCTAAATTATTTAAATAAAGTTCCAATCAAATCACAGTTATTTCTCATCATGAATCAAACACCACCAAGATATAAATTTTTCATGTGTCCAATATTAATGCTACAAAAAGATAATTTCAAAAAAACCGTGGCCATACATTTTATTTTTTCAATAATTGCAGCCTTGTTTTACATAGCTAATCAAAATACATGCAACTCGTCAAAGTTAGGATTTTTAAGTGGCAACAAGTGCGGAATCACATACATGAGAACCAAGGAGCAATACAGAGCAGTAACTAGTAAGCACACTTTTTCTTCCACGCATATTGATAAGTATACCAATTATTAAAAAATCCAAACATCTAAGAACCCATGAGCATTCCAAAAGAGCATGATGCTTGGGTCTAGTCTTTGAATCAAGACCGTTGAACACAAGCAACTGTCCAGCTACATGCTCAGCTGCTTATCTTATGTGTTGGTAATGTAGGCAATAGAGAGGTTGCTCTTTCCTGAATGACACAACTCAGATGCAGCATAGCTAGGTTCTGTTATTTGATGAAAACATAGCCAAACTTTAGTTGCAGAGTCATTTTGAGCACAAATATTCTACCATTATGCTTAAGATTTTGTATATTAGAGTAACCCCTGTTATCCTAAACGGTATTAAACGGACGTTTAGACCGGTCTAAACGGTGAACGGCACCCCACCGTCCAGTTTAGGGCCTGGGCGGTTTCCTAAACGGGTCAACCGTCTAAACGGTCAACTCGGCGTCTAAACGGCCTGAACGGGACGGCTTGTAGACGTTTTTGGACGGCGTTCAGGCCGTTTTAAGGCCCGTTTAGAGTATGGTGTTATTTTACGCGGGGAAACTGAAACCAGGCCTCTTTGGCGGGCCTTTTTCGCGCCAAAGCTAGGGTTCCCTCGTGTTTTTTTTTTGCCTCTGCACCCTTATCCATCTCCTCTGGCCGAATGCTAGGGTTCCCTGGTGTCTTTTCCATCTGCACGACGCACGGCCGCCAGGGACAGCCGCTGGCGCTGCTTCCTCTCCTCTGCGCGCCCAGCCGCCGGCGCTGCCTCCTCCATCCTCTCCTCTGCTCACCCAGCCGCCCAGGTAGGGCTCCTCCCTCCTCTCTTCTGCTCGCCCAGGGCTCCTCCTTCTCCTCTCCTCTCATCTCAGCAGTGGTTCTGCAGTGGAAGAGAGGCACGCACGCCCAGGGATAGAGGGGGCGCGCTAGCAGGAAGCTGAAGCAGGGACTCCCCATCCTTTTGTTGTTGCCAGGTATGGATGCCTCTTGCTTCCTCTATTTTATAGTTTGCTGTTTGCTCCTGATTATGCATAGTAGTTCATGCTTCAATCTTCATGGCTCTCTATTTCTTGTCGTTAAATGTTAGTTCATGGCTTAGGCTTAATGCTAGTAGGGTCAGATAGTGTACAACATGGCTAGTAGGGTCAGACAGTGTACTTCATGCAAATGATTGATTGTGCATTGCAACATGTAGGATGTCATCGGCGGCTTCCAATCCATCAGCTCAACCAGCAGTGGACAAGCAACCACTTAAGCGGAATAGCGATGACATAGGGTGGGAGTATGGAACTATTGTCAATCCAAATGATTGGAATGTCATAAAATGCAAGTTATGTCCTATGGTTGTCAAGGCTGGGATTTATAGGCTTAAGCTGCATATTGCTGGTAGAAAAGGGCAAGTCCGAGCATGCCCCAATGCAACTCTTGTAGCAACCGATGCAACTTTTGCTCAAGGATGGATGGTTGATGGTGCTGAGAAGGATGAAGAAGGGTCTGATGTTGAGCCGGTGACCGGTCTCACATGGAAATTGATTGCTGAGACATGTGGTGCTGAAGAGGTCACAAAACTACGTAGGAGTGCAAGATTGACTGTTGAAAGAGAGGTTGAAGACACACCGCTGTCTGAAACTGAAAGTGAAGAAGAAGCACCACAAGAGGAAGATGTTGACTTTGAGTCGGATCAAGATGATGTGATCACAGCTGGATATGAGCTAGATGCGGAGGAAGACAATGATGGCTGATGGGAGGCTTTAGCTGCCATCATCTATCTTATATTAGCACTATCTAATTATCTTATCTATTTGTCTATGTTGAAAATGAACTTATGGACTATTGCTTTTATGCTTTGTTTGGCATTTGTGAGAACTATTTCTATTTGTGCTTTGTGAAAGTGTTTGTTCTCTATTGTGTCTATCAACCTACCATTTGTGCTGAAAGTTGTTCTTGTTCAGTGTATCAACTATCAAATGGACCCTTATACATATCACATGGGCACATACTAACAAATCTCGCTTCTTTTTCAGGTACATATCTCAAATTGGGACAAGGACAACAAAAGCTTCATGTTTGCTTCAAAAAAGGTTAGGAAAAAATCTTTTTTATCCTGCTGAAACTATGCTACAGTAACATACCGTTTAGGCCGTTTAATTCCGTCTAAACACGTCTAAACCTTAGACAGCTCCTCACCGTCCGTCTACCGTTTTCCGTCTAAGAAAACAGTGAGAGTAACTGAGAAGCACATAAAAGTCTTGATGCCACAAGGTGGAGTGGTGGACCAACAGCTTGCACATTGCACATCCCTCGTTCAGAATTGATGAGGGTAACACTAACCATTCGCATAGCACAAGAACAATAGTAGTGTCCATGAGAAATTTGATATTATGAAACACGACGGGTGCGGTTTCGACGAAATAGAGGCTCAGGCGAGGGTTTCTCCGTTATGGAAAAGTTGGGCATAGCCAACACTCTAAAATGGACATGACAACTCTATTAACAGATTCAAAGCAGTATTAGTCTTGTTGAAACCTGGTTCCGTCTCCCAGCGCCGTCGCCGTTCGTTCTCCATCACTATGTCTCCTCCATCCCGGTCGCCTTCTCCTCTATCTCCGTCGCGTTCTCCATAGCCGGGCGCCGCTGCCTCCGACCAAGAGCCGCCGTCCGCATTAACCCGTCAGTCAGGTCTCCTCCATCCCCGTCCGGATCCCAGGTCGCCCCCTTCGGTCCAGCTCCGTTCCGTGGCGCTCGGCCTCTGTTCCCCTGCGCACCTGCTCCAGATGGATTTCCCCAGGCAGTCGCCGGCCTGCAGCTCGCCCCAGCCCCGCCCGGATCTCGGCCCTGCCCAGCTCCCTGGCCGACGCCGCAGTCTCCTGGCCGTCCATGGCCGCGTTCCTCTCCCCCTCGGCTCGTCGGGGTTGCTCGGTCTCGGTTCCAGTGCCGCGTCCCAGTCCCTGTGCTCGCCCATGCCGCGCGCCCTCCAGTTCCATGGCCGCGCCCCTGGTGGCCGAGCTCCATCCCTGCCCCTCTTCCCCTCAGCTTGCCTGTTTCAGCTCGGATTTAGTCCAGCCGCGTCTGCTCCCGTCGTCGCATGCCTCTGCCCATGGCCGTTGCCTTCTCCCTGCTCAGGATCGTGCTCGCGAGTTCTCTCTGGGCCCATGGCCGTTGCCTTCTCCCTGCTCAGGATCGTGCTCGCGAGTTCTCCCTGCTGTCTCCTCGCACTTCCACTTGGTAAATCCATGTTGTCCTGTAAACAGCTTTCTCAAAGCATTAGGAAAGGACATTAAAGCATCATCAGACTAGATCACCTAAAGACATGTAATCCAACTTTGCACCACCTAATTCTAGTAGATTTACCCACACTGCTAGTTTGCCCAACACTTGGATGATCAAGCTCTTGTTGAACATGCAGAGAAGTCCCCCAGAAACAACAACCTCAGTGTTTGGTGGCAAGAACCGATGACTCCAAGAAACAGGGTATGTAAGGGGTAATAACCACATAGCCATTTTCAAGAGTGCAGAGACCATGCAGTTCCTGAGTATCCATGTTATATGATACAAGTTTCTGGTTCCAGTGCTGAACAAGGATGAACGAATTGTGATCTGGATGAATGACCACAATATGGAAGTCTTTGATTGGGGCAAGAAAATGGCAAGAAAATGCAGCAGACCATTCATCCAGATCATCGACCAAAGCCCAAAGCCCAAATGCAGCAGACCATTCTCTTGTTTCTGAAGATTGAAGGCAAGAAAATGCAGCAGACCATCGACCAAAGCCCAGCCACACATGAATCCAATCACGGATTCACCCCACAGCTCCCATTCACCGCCCTCTTCACCTCGCCCCCACTTGCTTGACCTGTCACTCCATGCCTTGGCTTCAGACGAGTAAGAGTGCACCGTTTCCACCTCCTCCACCGCCTTATTCTCCTTCTCCAGGGCGGAGACTCGGTTGGGCGTGGACGGCAGCAAGAGCGGAGAGTTCTTCTCCAGGGCGGCTAGCCTGCTGGAACCGGTGTCGAGCACCATTGCCGTCCACGCCCAACGTCCTCCAGGGCGACGAGCACCATTGCTGGAGGTGGAGCGCCATTGTCGAGCACCATTGCTAGAACCGGTGTCCTCCGGGGCGACGAGCAGGCCTCACGTATATAGTAACGGAAATACGACGGCGTGAGTTTGAGATCGTAGTTACCTGTTAATAGAGCTGTCATGTCCATTTTAGAGTGTTGGTCCTGCCCAGCTTTTCCATAACGGAGAAACCCTCGCCTAAGCCTCTATTTCGTCGAAGCCGTACCCGTCGTTTTCATAATATCAAATTTCTCTAGTGTCCATGGGTGTTTGCAAAACATTTTCACTTGTAAATAACAGAACTTCATGTTTCTAACATTAGGAACATCCTCCAAAATGGATTTACGAGAAGGTTTTGAGCCACACATAACACTAAATTGAGCAGAGAGGCAACAATGAGCTTAGCAGGATCGCATTAGGGCACTTTACTCTTAGCTTCGTCGTGGCCTTCAACTGGTTCACGAGCAACGGGACTGTGGCGATCCGGATAATAAATGTTGTCAGCGCGATGCACACCCACCTGACCACACACCATAGAAGAGGCGAAGCAGACGACCCAAGTGAGTAGATCCCGAACCTTAACATCAGCTAAATCCTCAAAGCTCACCAGTTCAGCCCGGTAAAGGTATGGATAGCGTCGATAATGTGCTGAAGTGCGGCAACAGGGGGGAATGAGTCCGCAGCCGCGGCGGCTACCTCCCCTGGGAACGGCGCTGGCACTGACGCCGCCGCCTCCGCTGCATCCGCAAGCACGCCCGCGGCATCGACCTCGGCGGCTGGTGCCGCCTCGAGGTTGGGGGCGGGGGCTGAGGACGAGAAGGTGCGGCGGGTTGGCCCCGCGAGGCGGAGCGAGAAAGGGAGGAAGCCTAGGATTTGGACTTCTCTAGAACGTTGCTTGAGCTGGACGTGAAGTGGTGGGAGCGGGAGCGGGAGCGGTGGCGAGGGTCTCGACGCCTGCTCGTCGAGGGAGTCGGAGGTACGCGAATGTGGAACGCAGGGATGGAGGCGTCGCGTGAGATGGTGAGAGAGCCGGGTGGCGATGCTCCTCCGCGCGGCGAACGCCATGGCTGGCTGGGCTGGTGCGTGGCGGCGCGCAGTGGGAAGCGACTAGGCGAGGCGCGGCTCGCTGTGACGACGACGGCCCGAAGCGTCAGCCAGTCTAGCAAGAGTGGGCTCCGTAATGGGCCGTATGGCGTTTGGTTATTCGCAGGATTGGTTGTGTCGGCCTTTTGTCACTAAACAGTGGCCTTTTAGGCCCATCCCGAATCGGCTTTTGGGATGGGAGATGGACGGCGCGCGCGAGCATCCTGAGTCCTGACGGAGATGACATCCAGATTTGAGTGGACGCGGCGGGCCGCCGCGCACGAATCCCATGATCCCATCAATGCCCTTCCTCGATTCCAACTCTGCGAGAAAAGCTAAAATAATCGGACCCATCTCTTGGACCGTGCGATCGCCCCCCTCCGCCGCCGCCCACGGATCAACGCCACGCCACCACGCCGGAAGACCGGGATCGTGACGGCCACATGGACATGGCTACGGCGGCCGCCGCGTTGCCATGGGTTTGTCCCCATTCCTCATCTTCTTTCCTATTAACCCCCGCGGCCCCGCCCCTGCTTTCCTTGCTCGCGCTTTAGGTAGAATACATACATATCTTCTGCTCAGACAAGTTCGACCGTCCATGGAGGTTCTTGGTTTCGCGGCAATGGTCGTTCGCTCCCTTCTGCTATCTATTACTTTCCACATTTTCTATCGTACAGTTGCCTGAAAGCAAAGATGAACTAGCGATAAGGGAGAAGCTAGCGGGGAAGGGGATATGTTGTCTGATCGTGTTGGACTCACGGCGGCATGGTTCTTCTTGTTTGTTCAGGGAGGCGGTTCCCCGGCGTGGATCGACGTGCCTGAGCGGAGCAAGAGCGCGTTCATGGAGCTGAAGCGGAGGAAGGTCCACCGGTATGTGATCTTCAAGATCGACGACAGTAGAGAGGAGGTCGTCGTCGACAAGATCGGCGCGCCCGGGGAGAGCTACGACGACTTCACGGCGTCGCTACCGACCGATGATTGCCGGTACGCCGTCTACGATCTGGATTTCGTAAGCGACGACAACTGCCGGAAAAGCAAGATTTTCTTCATCTCCTGGTCAGTGCTTTCTTTCCCACTGTTCTTCTCTTGTCTGCACATCTGATTTGTTGAATGAGCAATGCTCTGAATTGATACATCTAATAGCCATATGCTTTGTTCATGCATTACTGCTAACGCAGTAGTCGTGGCTCGTGAGTTGTTCGACTTGAGAAGGATGCCTCCGTTTTTTTAGTCCTGTGGAGGATTGCTTTACTGAAGTTCAAGTCTTGGCCCTAGCTGACAGCATCTGCTACGTTCGTTTCAGTGTTCTGAATGTGCAAGGTAACGAACGCTTCGTAGGGTCGCAATAAGACTATCTCCGGCAGCTTAGCCGTACCCATATTTAAACTTCACTTCGCGGTGTAAAACAGTGTTTTAGATGACCACATAAGTAAACTGTTGAACACGATATAACCGTAGCTGCTCAGTACTGCCACCGCTACGAGGCAACAGCAACAAGGTGTCTCACAATAGTGTTCCAAAATTGAAACACTACATTATTTAAACAGATTAGAACATTAAAAACAAATTAAGCTCCAACAGATAAGCCTATCTTAAAAATAAATTAAAATGCTCGGAAAGAAAAGGTTGAGGATGAGATAGAAAATAAGGATAGGCAGTTATGCACTAGTCTAGTCTAGGGTGTAGTATATCTAGATCACTTTATGATGTGTCCTATATTTTTATAGAAATTTGTAAAATAAGACACCGTTAGAGCTAATTTTCACGAGGCGCAGTTGGAGATGCTATATTAGCTACTGCTATTTGGGTTAGTGGACCGTTATTGTGGCCCAATAGTGCTTTTTAGACGGCCATTGCATGGTGGTGAGCTGTGATGTTTTTTAAGGATCATTTTTGGAAAATGCAACTTCTAACCAGCTTTAGACATCCCATAAGACTCATCAATTGGATGTCTAGTTTTATTCTCGAGTTATAGGCATATTGATCTACCATTATTTAATTTTTATATAGGTTTTTAATGTGATAGAAAACCATGTTCCATACTTACATTTATAAGTATCTCTGCTCTGGATCCCGCTATTGGAAGTTGGGACTTAGCGTCCACACCAATCCGCTATCTGCTATTTGTTACCTTGTGAACGTGGGAGATCATGTCATCTTGATCTGTCCAATGTCTCAGAATCCGGATAGAAAAAATTCCACAATCCTAGATTTGTATTTAAGGGCTAGTTTAGGAACTCCATTTTTCTAAGGAATTCCTATTTTTCCAAGGTATTCCTAATTTCTCTTGAAAAATGAAAATGCCTTTGAAAATTAGGATTTCCAAACTAATCCTAAGGGCTAGTTTGGGAACCCCATTTTTCTAAAGGATTTCTATTTTCTCAAAAGAAATTAGTTCATTTTCTCTTAGAAAAATATAAATCGCTTGGAAAAATGTAGTTCTCAAACTAGCCCTGAACCCCGTTTTCTAAAGGGATTTCCATTTTCCGAAGGGAAAATGAACTAATTTCTTTTGGGAAAATGGAAATCCTTTGGAAAAATGGGGTTCCCAAACTAGCTCTAAACGGGCTATATTTCATAGAGATTTTATCTTACAGATTTCTAGAATCTCAAAATCTAAACTGTTGGGATTCTGTTTATCCGGATTTTGAAATTCCCTTGGGATTCTATTCACATCAAGCTTACAGTGCACAGTTGTTGTACTGAGAGCAGAGTCGTTGCAAAACGGCACTCTTTGCTTGGACAGTTGATGCGTTGAATACGTACGGATTGGAACGCAGTTCATGTTTGTTTGTTTTTTTGCAGTAGGTAAAGGTACTATGAATTCGTTGTATTGTGTGTATTGTATAGCAGTCATATATTTTTCATGTTGTCAGACTGATTTTTGGTTTCAGTATGACTACTACTAAGTGGATATATCAGATATATGATGCAATCATCATCTGACAACTACATTCTCATAGCACGCATGCTCGCGTTAACGGTGTCTCCTTCCTGTGCAGGTCTCCTTCAGATTCTCGCATCCGTGCCAAGACCATATATGCCGTGTCAAGGAACCAATTCCGTCATGAGCTTGACGGAGTGCACTTCGAGATCCAAGCCACCGATCCCGATGACATGAATCTAGAAGTTCTCAGGGGGCGTGCTAACAGAACCTGATTCACTAGCGAGCAACCCAAAATGCAGCTCGGAGGTCGCTGATCTGATGAGGCATGACGTAGAAGTATAGGCTGCCGATCACACCCGGGCATGCATTGTTTCTTTTTACTTCTTCCTTTCCTTTTGGAGTTATACTTCCGTGATGTTTGCCTAACTACATAGGTTCCCTCTAATATGATGTGGACTGTGGAACCTTTCCTTGTTTTACATATAATTGTATACTATGTAGTACTACGTCTATTCTTGAATAGTTGTTGACCGCTAGTTTATTTTTAAACTAAAACATGACAATTGAAAAAGAACCGAGGGAGTAACTATATTTTGCTAAGCAATTATGCTTTATAACAGAGTTTTAAATTCGACTAGATTTATAGAAAAATATTAGCGACACCTATATCACCAATTGAATTTATTATAAAAATAGATTCAAAATTCTGTCTAATAATACTAAGTATATACTATAAATATTAATATTTTGTTATAAATTTGGTTGAAGTTTAAAAATGACTTGAAAAATGAGAATGGCAACTATTTTGTAACGGTGGGTGTAGGCGATGTGGTCGTAGACGATCATGACATGTCTTTAAACTTCTCCTCATGGACTCGCTAGTCCTTCCTGTCTGGTGCATTGTTAGAGATTTGGTTGCCTACTTGAAGCAAATAAATAGTGGTGGATGTTGTCATAGATTGATTTGTCTTCATGGTTAGTATGATGTTGATGTTGATCCTCCCGCTATAAATTGGTGGTGAAGGCCAAGATATCGATATTGATGTTGACACCCCTGCTCCAAATTGATACCAAAGGCAAAATTTAGGGAGTGTTTGGTTCCCGAGACTAGAGTATAGTCCATGTCATATAAGATGTTTAGATGTCTATTATGAGTATTAAATATAGTTCAATTATAAAACTGAAAGGATCATGATGTCTAAGAGAGGAGTGAATTGGGCTTTTCTAAAATTCTAACAAAATATTAAACCCTAAGCATGAGCCCAACTTCACCCAAACTATTAGCAACAAGTAAAAGCTATGACATAGAGAACAAACCTAAATCATTATTGCAAATAGTAACTAAGCAAATACACAAAGTAAAATGTTCAAAATAAAAGCGGAAAGTAAAGTAGGGATAAGAAGACTACTCCAATTTTTCCGATGTATCAAAGAGTCGACACTTTCTACTAGTCATCGTTGGAGCACCCGCGCAAGGGTATCACTCTCCCTTGGTCCTCGCAACAACCAAGTGCTCACTATGAGATGATACTTTGCCTCTCCGGTGCGGTCGACCCCTCACGATCGCATACAATCGTCGAGTCGGGTCACTAACAAATTCTCCGGGGCGATCACCAAACACCAATCGTCACCGAGTTGTCTAGGTGATGCCGAGCAGCAAGAGTAATAAGCCATAGACCTTCACTTGACCAAGAGAAGCATAATGCATGTGGTGTGTGCTCTAGATGGCTCTCGTGCGCACTAATGAGGTCCTAACATGGGATTAAGACTTTGTTAATCACCTCACTATGCTTTGTGGACTTGCAATGCTCTAGCAATGAATACAAGTGTGTTGGGGCAGCAAGACACTCATAGTGGCTGGTAGAGGGGGGTATAAATACACCAACCAACCAAAACTAATCATTACTGTAGACTGCTACGCATGGGCGCACCGGACAATCCGGTGCGCCATCGGTGTGCCAACAGTGCGCTTTCAATGGCTAGTTCTGACAGCTAGTCGTTGCTCTGATGTCACACCGAACAGTCCAGTGTCGGACTAAATGCAAACTGTTTGCTCTCGGGTTTCTAGGGGTGATGAGGGCTTGCTCTCGGGCGCTCTCGAGCCCGCTGCTAGGGGGACCACCGGACAGTCCGGTGCCCCTAGACCAGTAACCATGTTGGTCACTTGTTCTCAATTGTTATACACCATTGAAAACAAGACAACACGATGTTAAAAAGATGACTAACCTTCGTCCTTAAGCAGTTGTCTCTTCGAAACAACTCTTCGAAGACGAAGTTTGAGATTTTAGTCGAATGAGTCAACATCATCGTATGAACGATTATAGAAGGAATGTAAACAAGTTAAACATATTCACTCATCTCAGACATTTTTATATCCCATTTCCCTTTTCATACAATGAATCTACAATCGTACCTTCAGCTCCACAAAGTGAATAAGAGCGAAGGTGCTTTAGGAAAGAGATTACATGAGGCAATTGTCCAGTCCACCAAAAAGGTACTTTATGTAGGGCACTATTCTTCTATTTATAGGGGAACATACAACTTTGTATGAAATTACATGTGTGCCCATATAAACGATACACATGATTTACAAATAATGTGAGGGCAATATTGTCTTTGGGATTTAATATTCAGGATGACACCTTCTCCCGTCATCATCACCTTGTGTTGTTACAACGAAGCTAGCTTCTTCATCCCTCTCCGCGTTCTGCATCGAAGGTATTTCGTTGCCGAAGCTCCTGCAACACTTTATAACATATTGATAGCCAATGGTTAAACGTGTTTTTGAGGACCTTCAACAGACGAAGGCCCCCAACAAACCCTATTTTCTTTTCTTAGGTTTTTCTAAACCGTTTTCGATTCTAACTTGTGAGTGAGTTATAGAGTGATACCTAGCACTAGTTGTGAATGTGAACATGCACCGACACTACACTAGATTTCTCTTGGTCAAACTACTCATCCATAACCTCTCTTTAGACACTTAGGATATGAAATCCTAACTCTATGCGAAGTGTCCACAACTCCATAGACACTCAGGATATGAAATCCTTCATCTTTTGATTCGCCTTTTTTAGTCGTCGCTTCAAGTTCTCATCTGAGGGATTGTTTTCACCGTTGTAGCGCAACTCCCTGCAATATGACCTAACTTACCATTTGCTCTGCAAAACATGCGTTAGTCACATGTAATCTTATGTTGTCATTAATCACTAAAACCAACCAGGGGCCTAGATGCTTTCAAAAAAACTAATTACGATAAGATAAATTTATTAAGTCTAATTAATCAATAACCAGCAATTGTTTACTATAGCATCACACCAGCGAATTATGAACTAATTCGATTTAATAAGAGTGAATCATGAACTAATTAGATTTAATAGGTTTATCTTATTATTTAGTTATGTTCTGTGTAATTAGTTTTGCAATTAGACTATATTTAATAATTCTAACTAACGTTCAAACACTCAGTGTGATAGAGACTAAAATTTAGCCCAGTAAACGAACACGTGCAGGTTGGCGGCTAGTCCCATGAGTTGAAATGTTGAGCACTCATATATAAACGCCAAAGTTGATATGTAGCCCTTATTAAAGTGTTGGCATAGACGAAGCTCCTCTTTGAAACCCCTAGAGATAACAACAGCTAGCCAACTAATAAATTGTTAGCTAGGTTAAACCGACTAATAAACTAATTATTAGTTAATTGTTAGTAGCTAACAATTAGCTAGGATATTAGTTGGGGATGTTGAAATATCTATAGACTAGTTTGGAAGAAGGGGAAGGAAACCCAGGGAGAAAAAATCTTCCATATATATAACTAAATATCTTATTCAAATGTTATTTGAAGGGATTTATTGCCTCGAGAAAAGAGAGGATCCAAGTGTATTTGGGTTCCCAAACTAGCCCTGCAACAAATTTTAGCGGCTAACTATTAGTTTTTCAAACAGAGACGAAGTCGATGATGTCAAAGTTGATGATGAAGCCCCTTTGTCAAATATTGTGTCGGTGATGCCAAGTCGATGGCAAAACTGTCACTGAATTTTTGGTGTGGGTAGTGTTAATTCAAGGGACCGTGAAAAGGTAACAAGTTAGTCTTTCTAAAATTCTACAATAAACTAAAGCCTCTCATTTTTCACTTGTCAAAACATATAAAATAGAATAATCTAATCAGATGTGCAACTGTGGTTTTTGCTAAGCGTGTTGTTATCTCTGTCACAAAAGATTTATACAACCTAAGTTCCAATCTCATCAATTAGCCTAGTAAACTAAACTAGTCTCTACTACTCTATAAGAAGGTAACGTGGGCGTCCACACCAGGCTTCACTATGCCTTCACCCCCTCACGCCACGCCCGCCATTCCAGGACCATCCTCAGATTCCGCCCGAGAGTCCTCACCCCACATGCTTTCATTCACGGGCTGAACGTAGATGGAAGACGAAGCCTCTGGTTCGCGTCTCTTCGTCCCGAGATCTCGCATCCGCGCCGTCGATGGAAGGCTCGCCTCCGGTCCGCGCCTACGCCCGCACCCTCGCCCACGCCCAAGATGTCACCCCTCCCCTACCATTGTCCTCGCTTCCTCCCTCCAGCACCTGCTGTCTTTTCTCACTCCATGGCGTGGATCAGGATGGTCCTCGCGGCGGAAGCCACCCGAGACAGCCACATACCCCAGCACTCACCCCCGCCTCACCCGCTTGATCTGATGTGGGTTTGTTTGTTTTCGCGTCGATTAGGTGATTAGGTGGTGTGCGGCTCGATCTAACGTGGGTTTGTTTGTTTATCGGTGCAGCTCACTGGCACACAGTACACATCATCATTGGACTTGCTCTGACTCTTCGCCTACAACACCTTGAATGACTACAAGAGTAAGATCGTGGCATGCGCCTTTGCAATTCTTACACTGTTTAGATCTTTGTAGCTTTGCATTTGTTGTTGTGCGTCTTGGTGTATGTGTTCGTTGCTGCCACTGCCCAAGGCTTCAAGTTCGTGTTGCGCCACTAGCTAAGCTCTAGCGCTGCGATGACGGCCTTTGCCACAAGTCTGGCCCTGGCGAGCCCTCTTCGTCTTGCTGCCGCGACAACAGCGAGGCACCTCGTCCGCTAGTGGTCGGGCCAGGGTAGGGGATTCCTATGCAATTCCTGTGGCTATGCTGGTTTCTCCTCTAATTTTTCTTCAACTTTTGTTTTTTTCTTGGTGCTGTTACATTAGAGAATATTGTTTTACCATCTAGCTGAGTTGGAAGCCCAATAATATACCAATATTCTTTGTTTTGCCTTTTAAATATAACAATTCTTCAGTTTATTGGAATTAACCAGTCAGTGTTTTGCCATTTAACGTTAGGGATGCTCTTTGAAGTGGTTATTGATCAGTTAAAACTTACACAACAGTTTATTTTCGTTCTTACTTGATAGCCTAAACCTAATAATTGATGTAGTGGAACTGTGGATGGGCAAAGGTTTACTGCATCTAGAACTCTGAACTAAACAAGAACACAAATAGTTTTGTTAAGAATGCTCATTCATTCACATACTAGAAAATTTTCAAACACGAGGCAGCCATTTCATTTAGGGGAAATTGTCATGCCAGTGTTTTATGACTTTTAAATATTGTGTGAATGTGTTATCCTGTAGGTTAGGATCTTAACCCTTAATGCTTCATACTTCTTGAAGAACGATAGCCACTTCGTCATTTCAATCAAGGTACTCCGAGTTATTATTCTTAATTTTGTAGCGGTTGTCTGAAGGATAGGTCTCTTACGGTGATGAGAGGACTTTTTGTTGTTTGAAAGGTCCTGCGAGGTGCCAGCACTTGGGTCCGTCTTGTAGCAGTTGTCATATAGTCATACAGATATGCAATCTTGGTCTGCATTGATCTAATCTAACCAGAAAACATTTGTTTAGGGTAATTGTATCGACTCCACCCTGTCTGCTGAGACCATGTTCGCTGTTGAAGTTGGAGAAGCTCAAAGCACATCAATTCAAGCCTGCCTAGCAGGTGACGTTGGAGCCCTACGAGCATGACCATGCATGTGTTGTGGGCGGTTATAGGATGCCCAAGAAGCAGAAGGCTGCCTGATCACCTCATAGATCATAATTGGCGCTCATCTTGTCTAATAAGGATGCTTCGTTGTATTGTGGTTTATTAAGATGTCTGCATGATACTGATGGTTACAATATAGTGGTGGTTAGTTGCAATGTAGTGTGAAATATCTAGATTAAAATAACAAAATTTATGTATGGCTAGGAGCCTAGGATCACAAATAGATTATGAAATATTTTTTCATAACAATATAACACACATTTGTATATAAATTATTGTGTTTTTAGATGTTTCCGTTGCAACGCACGGGCATTCACCTAATAGAAATATAAGTACACAACCTATATACATAATTAATTGTGGAAGTTTAAATAAGATAGATATGCAAACTTTTGTCAATGACTTCGATATTTTTACCGAGATATCGAGAAGATCATGCTTCTCCTACTCTTCGTTGGAGCCTCTAACTAGAATGCCCTCGCAAAGGCTAAGCTCTTGATAGAGTGACTCCATGGATAGCTCTGATTTTCCCCATGTGTAAGTAGGTCTCCTAGATGGTGTTAGGGTTAAGGAGCCTAATAGAGGAGAGTGAATAGTCATTTCTAAAACTTAAATGTGCCAACTTATTAAAATAGTTGTAGAATTAAACTAAACAATATAGCCTCAATTATACCCCTCTACCTAGATTCACAAGCACCTTACAAAGATTCTAAATAAGTAACTAGGATGTTGAGCTAGAGAGAACTCACATACACAAGTCTAGCTAGCAAGGTCATACAAACTAGCTATCAAGGTCATACAAACTTATGCTAGTTAATTAAGCACATCAAAACCTTCTACATGTACTACAGTGCAAAGCTCATGGAGCCTAATAAACACTAGTACTACTCACTATCTAGGTGCACAAGCACAACTAGAGATCTAAACAACTTAGCTAGTCAAACTAACTAGCACAAAAAACAACTAATTAACTACTCAAGCTAACTAGCTACACAAAGGGCAACAACACAAGCAGGGGCGGATCTAGACCCTAGGACGTCCGGGCCACGGTCTGGGGTGTGACCTGTGCGACGATCTGAGCGACGTAGTGCCAAACGTCGGAGCAGGCGAGACCATGAGCATGAGGGAGAGGGAGAGGTTGTGCGGTTGTTCTGTGCATGAAAGAGCGACGCTAGGGACAAGCCCGACTAGAGCGGCCGGCATACGACGTGCACATACTAGATTGCGTGTGTGGGTGACAATGGATCTAAATTTTACACTATAAGATTTAAGGGTCAGATCAAATTAGGATCAAGCCCTATTTCTATTCATTTTTGGACTAAAATGTATTTAGGGCCCTACCATTTGTGAAGAAGCACTTGGATCGTGATCCATTACCACCCCTAGTTGCGTGCGGTCGGCACCTTCGCGGACGTAGGTGCTGGCGTGCATGTTGCTGGCTTGCTGCACTACTGCATACTCAAGGTGCTCCAGTCTAGCCACTCATAGGCACACACTGTTTCTTACATGTGTTGACAAAATTCCTTGATGTGCTTTGATAGAACCAAACTGAAAGGGAAATGTGCCCTTGGGCCATTTCTATAATGTTTTGGTGATTAAATGTCCAATACGTTTGATTAAGTTCTTACATGCCAAATAAAGTGAGAAGTGCAAATCAAGGCACAAGGTATGTTTCTAGACTTAGTACATTGTTTCTTTGAACGCTAATGTGTTTCTCTAAGTGCTTGAAACAGTGAGAAAAGAGAAGAAAAGGATTGCAAAAGAGTTGGCTATGTGCAGCAAACTCCTGTTCGGCTTGGCACACCGGACTGTCCGGTGGTGCACTGGACAGTGTCCAATGCGCTAGGCTGGTCCATGTGGAACTCGCCGCTCTCGGGATTCGACGACGGCGTACGGCTAAAAATCACCGGACTATCCGATGAGTCATCCGCGACGAACTCGTCGCTCTCGGGAAAAGCAACGGGGCGACATGGCTATAATTCACTGGACTGTCCGGTGGTGCACCAGACAGTTCGGTGAGCCCACGGTCGCCAGTGCCAACAGTCGGCCGCGAAATCTGCTGGTGACGCGTGGCAACTCCAACGGTCGGCAGGGTGCACCGGACTGTCCGGTGTGCACCGGACAGTGTCCAATGCGCCAACGGGCCCGGAGGTGCAACGGTCGACTGCGCCCGATTTGGAAGGAAATCGAGCACCGGACAGCTACAGTAGCTGTCCGGTGGCGCACTGGACTGTTCGGTTCGCCACTCTACAGAAGGCAAAGATTGGCTTTCCAAGTTGGTCCTCAACGATTCCTAGCTGTCTTGGGGCTATAAAAGGGACCTCTAGGCACATGAAGGAGTACACCAAGCATTCTCTAAGTATTTTAAAGCATCCAGATTCCGCTCCCGCGCATTCGCTTCATTGTGTTAGTGATTTGAGCTCCATTTGAGTTGCGAACTCCTTGTGTTGTGTTTCGAGCTCAAGTCGTGACTTGTGTGCGTGGTTGTGCTACGGATTTGAGTCTTGCGTGTGTTGCTCTTCCCAACCTTACTCTGTGCCTTCTTTGTGATATCTATTGTAAGGGCGAGAGACTCCAAGTTGTGGATATTCCTCGCAAACGGGAAAATACACTAAAGGAAAAGACCGTGGTATTCAAGTTGATCATCAGATCACTTGAAAGGGGTTGAGTGCAACTCTCGTCCATTGGGACGCCACAATGTGGAAGTAGGCAAGTGTTACTTGGCCGAACCACAGGATAAAATCACGTCTCGTGTGTTGCTTTCTCTGTGATTGTTTTGTCCACAAGAACTCACCTCAAAACTACTTAGTCGCTCTAACACTTCTATAACTAAGTTTTGTGGCTATTTAGTGTTTGATTTTACAGGATCACCTATTCACCCCCTCTGGGTGCTTTCAATTGGTATCAGAGTTGTACTCTTCACTTAAGGGACTAACCGCCCGAAGAGATGGATCCTAAGGGTAAGGGGATGGTGATTAACGACAAAGAGGAGTCCCTCCTCAACGAGCCAAGAGACGACAAGCCTACCAACTTAGGCTCAAGTCTTAAGAAGAGGGACGGGAAGAAGAAGAGACGCATCAAGAAGATCATCTACTACGACAGCGATGCATCTTCTTCTTCACCAAGAGATGACGACTACGACGAAGACTCTTTAATGAAGAAAACGGTTAATCAAAACTATTCATTTGATTATTCTCGTATTCCATTCAATTCAAATGCTCATTTGCTATCAATTCCACTTGGGAAACCTCCACACTTTGATGGAGAAGACTACTCTTTCTGGAGTCATAAAATGCATAGTCATTTATTTTCCCTCCATCCTAGTATCTGGGAGATTGTTGAAAACGGAATGCATTTTGATAGTACTGACAATTCCATTTTCATAAATGAGCAAATTCATAAAAATGCATAAGCTACTACTGTGTTGTTAGCATCTCTTTGCAGGGACGAGTATAATAAAGTGAGTGGCTTGGACAATGTCAAACAAATCTGGGATACCCTCAAGATATCTCATGAGGGAAACGATGCCACTATGATCACAAAGATGGAGCTAGTGGAAGGCGAGTTGGGGAGGTTCGCGATGATCAGGGGAGAGGAGCCAACACAGACCTACAACAGGCTCAAGACCCTGGTCAACAAGATTCGAAGCTATGGAAGCACAAGATGGACGGATCATGATGTCGTCCGACTCATGCTAAGGTCATTTACTATAATTGACCCCCATCTTATCAATCTTATTCGTGAAAACCCTAGGTACACCAAAATGACGCTCGAGGAGATACTCGAAAAATTCGTGAGCAGGCGCATGATGGTAAAGGAGGCACGATACGTGGATGACACCTTGAACGGTCCACTACCTATCTACGAGCCGCAACCCATTGCTCTCAAAACAACGAGCAGCAAGGAGGCGCTACCAAACAAGGTAGCTCAAGTGGAGGCTGCCGGACTCAATGAAAATGAGATGGCGCTTATCATCAAGCGCTTCAAGACCGCACTCAAAGGATGCAAGGAGTACCCCAACAGGAATAAAGCAAAGGGAAAACGCTCCTGCTTCAAATGCGGTAAGACTGGTCACTTTATTGCAAATTGTCTCGACAATGATAGTGACCAGGGACAAGAAAAGAATGGGAAGAAGGAGAAAAAGAAGAACTACAAGAAGGCAAAGGGCGAGGCGCACCTTGGAAAGGAATGGGACTCAGACTGCTCCTCTTCCGACTCCAACGACGAAGGACTCGTTGCCTCGGCCTTCAACAAATCCTCACTCTTCCCAAACGAACGCCATACATGTCTTATGGCCAAAGAGAAAAAGGTACGTGTTCGGGACACACCCAAGTACACTTCATCTAGTGATGAAGAATCCTCCGATGATGAAGTAGATTACTCTAGTTTATTTAAAGGTTTAGATAGAGCCAAAGTAGAGAAAATTAATGAATTAATTGATGCTCTAAATGAAAAGATAGACTGCTAGAAAAGCAAGAGGACATTTTGTATGAGGAACATGACAAATTTGTTAGTGTGCAAAAATCTCTAGTTTTAGAAACTAAGAGAAATGAAATGCTATCTTCTGAGTTATCTGCTTGCTATGAATCTATCTCTAGTTTTAAAAGTTTAAATGATGAATTAAATGCTAAGCTAGAGGAAGTAAATAAAACTAGTTCATGTGTAGAGCATGTTAGTATTTGTAATAGATGTAAAGACTTTAATGTTGATGCATGTAATGAACATCTTATTTCTATTACTAAATTAATCGATGAGGTGGCAAGTCTTAATGCTCAACTTAAGACTTGCAAAATTGAGTTTGATAAATTAAAATTTGCTAGGGATGCCTATACTGTTGGTAGATACCCTTCAATTAAGGATGTACTTGGTTTTTGAAAGGAAGCCAAGAACTTAACAAGCCAAAAGACCTCCGTTCTCAACAAGGAGAAAGGGAAGGCCCCTATGGCTAGTAGTTCTCAAAGAAACCATGCTTTTAATTATGATAGGAAAATTGCTAGTCGTTCTCATTATAATAAAAGTTATGTTCATGCTGCTTATAATGATTCACATGCTATGTTTGCATCTAGTTCTACTTTTGTTCATCGTAGGCCTAGGAAAGATCATGGTGTGCCTAGGAAAATGTGCAATGGACCTTCTATCATTTACCATGCTTGTAATGATTCTTTTGTTCTTTCATGTAAGAATGCAAAAGTAGTTGCCAAGAAGTTGGGATCCAAATGCAAGGGAGATAAAACTCGCATATGGATTCCAAAAACTATTGTGACTAACCTGGTAGGACCCAACAAGAGTTGGGTACCTAAAACTCAAGCTTAAATTGCCTTGCAGGTTTATGCATCCGGGGGCTCAAGCTGGATTATCGACAGCGGATGCACAAACCACATGATGGGGGAGAAGAAGATGTTCACCTCCTATGTCAAGAACAAGGATTCCCAGGATACAGTCATATTTGGAGATGGGAATCAAGGCAAGGTCAAATGTTTGGGAAAGATAGCCATCACAAGCGAGCACTCTATTTCAAATGTATTTTTAATAGAGTCATTAGGATACAACCTCCTGTCTGTAAGTCAATTGTGCCACATGGGCTACAATTGTTTGTTTACAAATGTTGATGTATCTGTCTTTAGAAGGAGTGATGGTTCATTAGCATTTAAGGGTGTATTAGACGACAAGCTCTATTTAGTTGATTTTTTTGAAAGAGAATGTCGATCTAGATGCATGCTTAATGGCTAAGACTAGTATGGGCTGGCTCTGGCATCACCGTCTAGCACATGTTGGGATAAAGAACCTTCATAAACTTCTAAAGGGAGAGCATGTGTTAGGACTAACTAATGTCTGCTTTGAAAAAGACAGACCTTATGTAGCATGTCAGGCAGGGAAACAGGTGGGAAGCACTCATCACAACAAGAATGTGATGACAACATCAAGACCATTGGAGCTTCTTCACATGGACCTCTTTGGACCCGTTGCCTACCTTAGCATCGGGGGAAGTAAGTATGGTCTTGTAATTGTTGATGACTTTTCCCTCTTCACCTGAGTGTTCTTTTTACATGATAAATTAGAAACCCAAAGGACCCTAAAGCACTTTCTAAAGAGGGCTCAAAACGAATTTGAGCTAAAGGTGAAAAAGATAAGGAGCGACAATGGGCCCGAGTTCAAGAATCTGCAAGTTGAGGAGTATCTTGAGGAGGAAGGTGTCAAGCACGAGTTCTCCGCTCCTTACACACCACAACAAAACGGTGTTGTAGAGAGGAAGAACATGACACTAATCGACATGGCAAGAACGATGCTTGGAGAGTTCAAGACGCCTGAGCGGTTTTGGTCAGAAGCTGTGAACACAACCTGTCACGCCATAAACCGGCTCTACCTGCATCACCTTCTGAAGAAGACCTCCTACGAACTCCTTACCGGTAACAAACCCAATGTCTCTTACTTTCGTGTATTTGGGAGCAAATGTTACATTCTGGTGAAGAAAGGTAGACATTCTAAATTTGCTCCCAAAGCAGTAGAAGGTTTTTTTACTAGGGTATGACTCAAATACAAAGGCGTATAGAGTCTTC
Organism: Zea mays; assembly: GCF_902167145.1. Taxonomy (NCBI): domain Eukaryota; kingdom Viridiplantae; phylum Streptophyta; class Magnoliopsida; order Poales; family Poaceae; genus Zea; species Zea mays. The sequence continues at coordinate 80,868,873 of NC_050096.1, read as the reverse complement.
AACAAATCATCGGGTTTGGTTGAAGTCTCTAGCGACGTTGTATTTGATGAGACTAATGGCTCTCCGAGAGAGCATGTTGATCTTGATGACATGGATGAAGATGATGTTCCGATGGCCACAATGCGCACAATGGCAATCGGTGATGTGCGACCACAGGAACAACAGGAGCAAGATCAACCATCTTCCTCCACGATGGTGCATCTCCCAACTCAAGATGATGAACAGGTACATCAAGAAGAAGGGCATGATCAAGGGGGAGCACAGGAAGATCAAGTGATGGAGGAAGAAGCACCACAGGCCCCACCAACCCAAGTTCGAGCAACGATCCAAAGAAATCATCCCGTTGATCAGATTCTGGGTGATATCAGCAAGGAAGTAACTACTCGCTCACGCTTAGCTAATTTTTGTGAGCATTACTCGTTTGTCTCTTCTATTGAGCCTTTCAGGATAGAAAAGGGCTTGCTGGATCCGGACTGGGTGTTGGCCATGCAGGAAGAGCTCAACAACTTCAAGAGAAATGAAGTCTGGAGCCTGGTGCCATGTCCAAAGCAAAATGTTGTGGGAACCAAGTGGGTGTTTCGCAACAAGCAAGACGAGCACGGAGTGGTGATAAGGAACAAGGCTCGACTTGTGGCAAAAGGTTATGCCCAAGTCACAGGTTTGGATTTTGAGGAGACTTTTGCTCCTGTGGCTAGGCTAGAGTCTATTCAAATATTATTAGCCTATGCCGCTCACCACTCTTTTAGGCTGTTCTAAATGGATGTGGAGAGCGCTTTCCTCAACGGGCCAATCAAGGAGGAGGTGTACGTGGAACAACCCCCTGGTTTTGAGGATGATAGGTATTTCGACCACGTGTATAAGCTCTCTAAGGCGCTCTATGGACTTAAGCAAGCCCCTAGAGCATGGTATGAATACCTTAGAGATTTCTTAATTGCTAATGCTTTCAAGGTTGGGAAAGCTGATCCCACTCTTTTTACAAAGACTTGTGATGGAGATCTCTTCATGTGCCAAATATATGTCGATGACATAATATTTGGTTCTACTAATCAAAAGTCTTGTGAGGAGTTTAGCAGGTTGTTGACATAAAAGTTCGAGATGTCGATGATGGACGAGTTGACCTACTTCCTTGGGTTCCAAGTGAAGCAACTCAAGGACGACACCTTCATCTCCCAAATGAAGTACACACAAGATGTTCTCAAGTGGTTTGGGATGAAGGACGCCAAGCCTGTGAAGACACCGATGGGAACCGACGGACATGTTGACCTCAATAAAGGAGGTAAGTCCGTTGATCAAAAGGCATACCGGTCCATGATAGGTTCATTGCTTTATTTATGTGCTAGTAGACCAGACATTATGCTTAGTGTATGCATGTGTGCTAGATATCAATCCGACCCCAAGGAATGTCACCTTGTGGCCGTTAAGCGAATTCTTAGATATTTAGTTTCTACGCCTTGCTTCTTGATCTGGTATCCAAAGGGGTCTACCTTTGACTTGATTGGATACTCAAACTCCAATTATGCCGGGTGCAAGGTTGATAGGAAGAGCACATCGGGGATGTGCCAATTTCTAGGAAGGTCCCTGATGTCCTGGAGTTCAAAGAAATAGACATCTGTTGCCCTATCCACCGCTGAGGCCGAGTATGTTACCGCAGGACAATGTTGTGTGCAACTACTTTGGACAAGGCAAACCCTCCGGAACTTTGGCTACAATCTGAGCAAAGTCCCACTCCTATGTGACAATGAGAGTGCAATCCGCATGGTGGATAATCCTGTTGAACACAGCCGCACTAAGCACATAGACATCCGGCATCACTTTCTGAGAGACCGCCAGCAAAAGGGAGATATCTAGGTGTACCATATTAACACCGAGAACCTGCTAGCCGATATCTTCACTAAGCCTTTAGATGAGAAAAGGTTTTGCAGGTTGCGCAGTGAGCTAAATGTCTTAGATTCGCGTAACTTGGATTGATAGACATCATACATGTGTTCTATGCCTTTGATCATGTTACTTTGTGCATTTCAATCAATTATTGTTATTGATGGTGCTCAAGTTGTACAAATGATCCCCGGACCTCACAAGTCCATATGCGAATGATGCACATATTAAGGGGGAGATGTGCTACAACTTGACCCTTTGAGACTAACCTGTTTGTCTGAGTAAATTTGATGTAGTCTCGAAGGTGCATTGAAAGGGAAAAGTGAACTTGGTTGATGAAAAGACTTCCACTGCACTCTGGTATTAGTGTACTTACTTCCAAGTTCATACTTGCAATATAATTGCCTTTTTTATCTTAATTGACATTTTTGGTGAGGCAATGGGGTTAAAGGGCAAAAAATGATCCCATTTTGGTGCTTAATGCCAAAGGGGGAGAAATTAAGGCAAAAGCAAATGGATCAGCCAACCACTTGTGAATTTTGAAAATAATAGAGTTAGAATTTTTGATTTGTCCAAAATACTCATTGCAAAATTTGGTCTCTTATGGGGGAGAATATTGATTATGGGAATAAGGGGGAGTTTTGGCACTTGATCAATTTTTCTCTTGGAATATCTCTCGATTTGCCCAAACAAGTGTGTCTGACTTAAAGATAGGAAAAAGAATTTGATTTGCAAAAACAAACCAAGTGGTGGCAAAGAGTGATCCAAATATGCCAAATCATAAGAAAAACAATTTGGTCTTCAATTGCAATTGATGTTGCACTTCTTTTGTTGCTTTTGGATGTGTTGGCATAAATCACCAAAAAGGGGGAGATTGAAAGGGAAATGTGCCCTTGGGCCATTTCTATAATGTTTTGGTGATTAAATGTCCAATACGTTTGATTAAGTTCTTACGTGCCAAATAAAGTTATAAGTGCAAATCAAGGCACAAGGTATGTTTCTAGACTTAGTACATTGTTTTTTGAACGCTAATGTGTTTCTCTAAGTGCTTGAAACAGTGAGAAAAGAGAAGAAAAGGATTGCAAAAGAGTTGGCTATGTGCAGCCACTCGATAGAAGATAAAGATTGGCTTTCCAAGTTGGTCATCATCGGTTCCTAGCTGCCTTGGGGCTATAAAAGGGACCTTTAGGCGCATGGAGGAGTACACCAAACATTCTCTAAGTATTCTAAAGCATCCAGATTCCGCTCCTGCGCAAACGGGAGACTCCAAGTTGTGGAGATTCCTCACAAACGGGAAAATACACTAAAAGAAAAGACCGTGGTATTCAAGTTGATCATCGGATCACTTGAAAGGGGTTGAGTGCAACCCTCGTCCATTGGGACGCCACAATGTGGAAGTAGGCAAGTGTTACTTGGCTGAACCACGGGATAAAATCGCATGTCTCTTGTGTTGCTTTCTCTGTGATTGTTTTGTCCACAAGAACTCACCTCAAAACTACTAAGTCGCTCTAACACTTCTATAACTAAGTTTTGTGGCTATTTAGTGTTTGATTTTACATGATCACCTATTCATCCCCCCTCTATGTGCTTTCACAAACCACTTCTACTGCTAGCCACTATTAGGGGGGTGTTTAGTTTGAGGAATCACTCCATTCAAAATGATGTGGTGCATCATAGGTTCATTTTTCAAATTTGGTGGGACAACCTCATTCCTCATATTAATACTAACTAACTATGAAGAATTAGGTGGTGATGGTTCAACTCATTCCATTCCACAAACCAAACAAAAAAGAGAAGTGATAAGATGATGGACTAACTCATTACTCAAACCAAACGCCCTATTAGTTGCTAACCGAGAGATTGTGTCCACGAAATGAGGATTAAAAATGAATAATAACAAGAAGATTTAAGTATTTTATAATTTCAGTATTGTAAGGAAAATGGACCTAGGCCATTTGGCCAATTGAGTTTTGGTGTTTGATGATTAACACAATCTGTGAACTAATAAGTTTCCTAGTGTTTGTATTTGTAGTTCACAGGATGCTGGAATTACTTGGACTAAGGAATTGAGGAAAGCAACACCTCAAAAGAAGACATTAAAGAAGATCCAAGAAAAGTCCAAGAATGAATACGTGTGTTGCCTGCGGACTGTCTGTGCGTGGAGCACCGGACTGTCCGGTGCCCACACGCCGGACTGTCTGGTGCACCAGGAACCACAGCCCCAACGGCTAGTTCTAGGTGGCACCTGGAGGGAAGACCACCGGACTGTCCAGTGTGAACACCGGACTATCCGTTGTGAAAAGGTCTGCGCACCAACGGTCACCTGCTCTGACAGACCAACGGCTAGGCGCACCGGACAAGGAACAGTACGCTGTCCGGTGCACCACCGGACTATCCAGTGTGACCGCAGAAAGCAGCAGCTTTCCTCCAACGGCTACAATTGTGTTGGGGGCTATAAATACACCCCAACCGACCATTTCCATGTGTGGGATCCCAAGAGACATACCAAGGCATATAGTAGACATTCCCAAGTGCTCTTACACCCAAGTGCTTAATAGAATCACTCGGTGATTAGCATAGGTGCTTTGCGAAGTGCTTAGGTTAGTTAGACCGCTTTAGCGCTTGCTCTAGGTGAACCCTAGTTAGTTGAGTGAGTTTTGTAAAACCACACAACCCCCGGCTCTTGCGTGAGCCGTTGTAATTGTACCGAGTGGGGCGAGAGTCTTGCGAGACCGTGACAACCACGGTTGTGTCACGGCCACCACCGTGTACCGGAGGGCACAAGGCCCGTGGCGTTTCGGTCAGAAGCTCGATAGTGGAGACGGTAGGGAGCGTCCGAGAGGAGCCGGAAGCGGAGCACCACTTGCGTGTGGAGAAGGCCCGTGGCTCTCTACAAAGTTACTCGACCGAGGTGCTTGGCCCTCGCGTGGGCTTCCCTTTGCGTAGGGGCACCAACGAGGATTAGTCAGGACCTTGCGCGGTTCCGGATACCTCGGTAAAAATACCGACGTCATCCACGAGAGTTTGCATCTCTACCTTGCTCTTTACCTTCCGTATTTATATTAAGCATTTAAGTTTCAATCTTGTATTCATACTTATTTAGTGTAGATTGAAACTTAGCCATTACGATAGAGATAGCAACACTTAGACAAAACCTAGTTTGCTCATTCTAGTTTGATTATTTGCATAGGTTTTGCTCTAGGGATTTAACTGTGGCCTAGTTTAGTAAAAGTTTTAGAAGTCCTAATTCACCTCCCCTCTTAGACGTCACCCGTTTCCTACAAGTGGTATCAAAGCCTGGTTTGGCTCATTTGAAACATTTTAGCTTCACCGCTAAAAGAGTCGACACTTTTTAGAGGAAGGGATAGATACCCATAGGCCACCACACTTCGACGGCACTAACTTCCCATATTTTAGTGCTAGAATGGCTTGTTACCTAGAGGTCGTTGATCTAGGCATTTGGAGAGTCACTCGTGATGGGATGAAACCCCCTAAGAATCTCGAGAAACCCACCACGAGTGAGGAAAAAGAAATTCATTTAAATGCTAGAGCCAAAAATTGCTTGTATGAATCTCTTAGCATGGATAATTTTAATCAAGTATTTACCTTGAAAACTGCTAATGAGATTTGGCTAAAATTGCATAAGCTCCATGATGGCACATCCAATGTCCGTGAGCAAAAACATTGCCTAGTCTTAAATGAGTATAATTCTTTTGCTATGAGAGATGATGAGCTTGTTAGAGACATGTATTCTCATTTAAATCTAATCATCAATGAGCTCAACTCTATTGGCATAAATAAGCTAGGTGATGCGGACATTGTGAGGAAGATTATCTCCCTGCTACCACAACGAAGATATGGGAGCATCATCACCATTCTCCACAACATGGAGGACTTGAGTGCAATGACCCCGACCATTGTGATTGGAAAAATCGCTGCCTTCGAGATGTCGCGAAAAATGTGTCGGGGAGAGAAGCCAACTTCATCAAGGCCATATGCTTTTGCATGTGATGAAAGGAAGGGTAAAAAGAAGGCTTCCATTGCAAGTTCCTCAAGTGAAGAAGAGGAAGAAGAAGAAAGTGATGAAGAAGAAGATAATCAACCATCAACATCATCCTTCGAGGATGAAGAAACAATCTGATGCGTCGGAAAGGTAATGGGGATGATCCGCAAGATTAATCTAATGGGTGTGCCCCTGCAGGTAGAGGATCTTCTCTTTAACATTGACAGGAAAAAGCAAAGAAAGAGAGGATGCTTCGCATGCGGGGAGAAGGGCCACTTCTGGGCCAACTATCCAACTATGGCTGAACCCAAAAAGGAGAGGAGCAAAGGCAAGACGCTAACAAGTGTCAGAACTTGGGATGATTCTTCAAGTGAAGATGAACCTCCAAGGACGCGCAGCCACCGGTCCTCATCACGCTCATCACGGTCGTCACACAAGTGCCTTATGGCAAGAGGTAAAATGAGCATTCCATCCTCTAGTGATGATAGTAGTAGTGATGATGAAGGTGAGGGAAAGCCCTCCGTTGATGAGCTTGCGGAAGCCATTAAATTTTTTCAAGATGTTTGCACTAAACAAAAGGTTCAACTTAAAACTTTGAAAAATAAGTTGATTAGCTCTCAAAATGATTATAAAGGTTTGCTAGAAAAATTTGAAACATTTGCAAATTTGAATTGTGAGCTATCAACTAAAATTGAGCAATTAGAGTCTAGTGCTCCATCCACTGCTACCAATGATGGCCTTATTAAAAAGAATGAAAAACTTAAGGCTAAGTTAGCTAGCTCCTAAGAAGCTATTGAAAATTTGCTAGGGAAAATGGAAATTCTTAGCATACACAATAATGAGCTAACTACTAAGCTAGAAAACATTGGTAGCACCCCAGCAGCATCTTTAGTTGAAATACCAGAAATAATTAAGAAAGATGTTTCTACTTCCTGCTTTGATTTAATTGATGATTCTAACCCTTGCAACCAAGTTCTTGTCAAGAATATTGTTGTAGAAACATGTTCGGATGAGGTTACAAAGGAAAATGAGCAATTAAAGCAAGAAGTGGCTCGCCTTGGCAAGGCTTTGTATGAAAAGAAAGGCAAAGCCAAACAAATCCAACCTTCATAGGATAACACCACTACGGGAGTGAACAAGCCTGTGAAGGGAGAAACCGTGATTTGTAGGCTATGCCACAATGAAGGCCATAAGTCTTTCCAATGCAAGGCGATGACCGAGGATAAGCAAAAGCAAAAGCCAACAAGCAAAATCTCCAACACCTACATCAAAAAGGTGAACAAAAAGGATGCTACACCATATTTGATTAAGAAGAAAAAGAATGGAAAGGTGATAGCAATCAAGGCCAACAAGCAAGTCAACAAAGGAAAGGGAGCCAAACGCATCTGGGTGCCAAAGGAAATAATTTCAACCATAAAAAGCACCAAGAAAGTTTGGATCCCGAAAGGGAAGTGAGTAGTCCGAAGGACGACGGGAAGTTTGGAGACTCGACAAAGTTAGGATGTATATCATGGGATACATCATATTAGATCAAGTTTATTGCCAAGTGGGTTAATTAAAATTTTGGACCCAAATTTACCACCCATGACTAAGGTAACTAGATTTATTGTATTTCTTATTTTTAGATATGCGTATCTATTTATCTTATATCTAGTTTACCTTTCATGCCTAGTATTGCAATTAACATTTACTTTTATGCATGCATCCTAGGTAAATCTCATGGTAGGACTGCTTGTTTTTAATTCATACACTTAAGCAAACCTACATGGTTTAAAATGTTTATTCAAGCACGACACATAGCTTCTTTATCACTCCATAGTAAATGATACACCAATTGATATTTTTATGCTACAAGTGATAAACACTCTTATATTATGTGTATCATTTAACTTATATGTGCCAAAGTTCGGATTATAGATAATTTGCCCCTCTTGATATCAAATCAAAGTGCATGTCTCCTACAAGTATTCAAAACTTGAATGCACACCTTCAGGGGGAGGTTACTCTATAATCTAAAACTTTGAGACTGATATCTTTTTCAAGCATATTTCATGTAATAGTCTCATTGTAAGAAAAATGAAGTCCCCGGAAAAAGACAACAATCTTCCACTACAAAATCTCCAAGAACTCTCATGTCTCACCACACCTGCCATTGACTTTCAATCGGTATCTTTGAGACTACATTTAATATCATTTACATGTCTTCTCCAATATTTGATTAGGCTATTTTCTCATATCTTATACTTCCATGTTGCTATACATGCATATATGGTTAACTCATATTCTGTTACCTATGCATAAGGAAGTTAGTCTAATCAAATCATGTCTTGCACCTCTCATTTTCACATGCTTTTTTCCTAAGTAGAAGATCTCTGTCAGGGGGAGTATTTCGTCGTCTCTAAAAAGGGGGAGAAATTTTCTTTCTAAAAGGGAACACTCATTTAGGGGGAGTAATCATTTGATGGAAACCTACAAGCGGTCTCAATTGGTATCCTACAATTGGTATCAATTGACAAATTCCTTGTGAGGGCAAGTCTTATTGACTTCATACATGCTTTTAATGTCTTCCTTTTCGGTGGTTGATGCCAAAGGGGGAGAAATTTAGGGACCAAAGCAATGAAAAATGTATCAAACACCAAACACCACCAAATTAAAATTTTAAAATCTGCAAGTGGCTTTTCAAGTGGTTTTGGTTATTTGGTCCAAAATAGGAAGTAAGTGGATTATGGAGTTAGGGGGAGGCTTAAGTCCATAATATCACATTGTGGGGACAAACATGCATCCTAGCAAGTAGTTTGCACTCTTTCATTCAAATACTTATATTATTTGCTTGCTTTTGTTGTGTTGTCATCAATCACCAAAAAGAGGGAGATTGTAAGGAAAATGGACCCCGGGCCATTTGGCTAATTGAGTTTTGGTGTTTGATGATTAACACAATCTGTGAACTAATAAGTTTCCCAGTGTTTGTATTTGTAGTTCACAGGATGCTGGAATTACTTGGACTAAGGAATTGAGGAAAGCAACACCTCAAAAGAAGACATTAAAGAAGATCCAAGAAAAGTCCAAGAATGAAGACGTGTGTTGCCTGCGGACTGTCTGTGCGTGGAGCACCGGACTGTCCGGTGGCACACCGGACTATCCGGTGCCCACACGCCGGACTGTCCGGTGCACCAGGAACCGTAGCCCCAACGGCTAGTTCTAGGTGGCACCCGGAGGGAAGGCCACCGGACTGTCCAGTGTGAACACCGGACTGTCCGATGTGAAAAGGTCTGCGCGCCAATGGTCACCTGCTCTGACAGACCAACGGCTAGGCGCACCGGACAAGGAACATTATGTTGTCTGGTGCACCACCGGACTGTCCGGTGTGACCGCAGAAAGCAGCAGCTTTCCTCCAACGGCTACAATTGTGTTGGGGGCTATAAATACACCCCAACCTGCCATTTCCATGTGTGGGAGCCCAAGAGACATAAGAAGGCATATAGTAGACATTCCCAAGTGCTCTTACACCCAAGTGCTTAATAGAATCACTCGGTGATTAGCTAGGTGCTTTGCGAAGTGCTTAGGTTAGTTAGACCGCTTTAGCGCTTGCTCTAGGTGAACCCTAGTTAGTTGAGTGAGTTTTGTAAAACCACACAACCCCCTGCTCTTGTGTGAGCCGTTGTAATTGTATCGAGTGGGGCGAGAGTCTTGCGAGACCGTGACAACCGCGGTTGTGTCACGGTCGCCACCGTGTACCGGAGGGAACGAGGCCCGCGACGTTTCGGCTGGAAGCTCACTAGTGGAGATGTCGGGGAGCATCCGAGAAGAGCCAGAAGCGGAGCACCACTTGTGTGTGGAGAAGGCCCGCGGCTCTCTACGGAGTTACTCGACCGAGGTGCTTGGCCCTCGCGTGGGCTTCCCTTTGCGTAGGGGCACCAACGACGATTAGTCGGGACGGGACCTTGCGCGGTTCTGGATACCTCGGTAAAAATACCAGCGTCATCCACGAGAGTTTGCATCTCTACCTTGCTCTTTACCTTCCGCATTTATATTAAGCATTTAAGTTTCAACCTTGTATTCATACTTATTTAGTGTAGATTGAAACGTAGCCATTATGGTAGAGATAACAACACTTAGACAAAACCTAGTTTGCTCATTCTAGTTTGATTATTTGCATAGGTTTTGCTCTAGGGATTTAACTGTAGCCTAGTTTAGTAAAAGTTTTAGAAGTCCTAATTCACCCCCCCTTAGGCGTCACCCGTTTCCTACAAGTATTTATATTATATTTAAAAGTTGAAATCAGAAAATAAGAAGACTATTGTTTTCCACTAAATCACTAGTAATAACCAAAGCTTTCGCGCTGTGTCATCTTATTTGTTTATTTCTTGTTTTTATGTATGGTTTTTAATTTGACCACAGAATAATTGATGAAGAGTGAAGATATTACTCTATAACAATGTGTTTCGTATGTTATTTATTTTTTGTAATGTTTTATTTTTTAACTTTTGAAGTATATTAATTTGTATTGTACTTTTGTTATGTTAATTTTGGCCTAGGGCTCCAGCGAATCATAGATCCGCTATTGAACACAAGCACAAGTATGAATGAGTAGATACAAGCTTGTATTGAGAAATTGCAAACCAATAGGAAGATGGTAACACAACAATTTTTATTCTAATGTTCGGTGACTTGATAACCACTTAATCCCCGTTGAGGCAAACCTAAGATTGCCACCAATCCTCTTGCTAGTGGTGGTACGCTGAAAGTCGCCTAGAGGGAGGTGAATAGGCGAAACCTGAAATTTATAAACTTAAACACACACTAAGGCCGGGGTTAGCATTAGAATTAAATTCGAGGCGGAACATTGTTTCTCTTGCCACGAGTTGCTCAAATGATGCGAATGACGTTTAGGAGCAAACTCAAATCAATATTGGCAAGGAAACTTTGGAGAGAGGAAAGAGGGCAAAACAAATAAAATGGAAATCAACATAAGTGGACACGGTGATTTGTTTTACCGAGGTTCGGTTCCAAAGAACCTAGTCCCCGTTGAGGAGGCCACAAAGGCTGGGTCTATTTCAACCCTTTCCCTCTCTTTCAAACGGTCACTTAGACCGATTGAGCCTTCTCCTTAATCAAACGGGTCACTAAGACCCCGCAAGGACCACCACGCGCTTCAGTGTCTCTTCCAAGCTTTACAAGCACTTAGAAAAAGAATGAGGAAGGAATTAAGGCAATACAAGCGACAAGAGCAACAAAAGAACACAAATGATCCTCTCACAAGCCCTTAAGCACTAGAGTTGATTTTGGAAACTTTGAGTGGATTGATTGCTTTGATTGTGTCTTGGAGTGTTGGACCTTGCTCTCGCAATGAATGAAAACTTCAGAATGCTTGGATGACTTTGAATGAGGTGGTTGGGGGTATTTATAGCCCCCAACCACTTCCTAGCCATTGGGTGTTTCTGCTGGCGATGGGCACACTGGACAGTCCGGTGGTTCACCGGACAGTCACTGTTTACTGTCCGGTGCGCTCCACATCAGCGCGTGAGTTGGGGTTTGGAGCAGTTGACTGTTGGCGTCTTTTGTCTTCAAGCGGCACCGGACAGTCCGGTGGTACACCGGACATGTCCGGTGCGTTCTGAATTCTGTGCTCTGACTTCTGTGCGACACTGTTCACTACTGTTCATCTGTGCAGTTGACCGTTGGTACGCAGAGAGTCATTGCTCCGCTGGCTCACTGGACAGTCCGGTGAATTATAGCGGAGCGCGCCCAAGGAATTCCCGAGAGTATTCTGTTCGTTTGTTGGCTGACCTGGCGCACCAGACAAGGAATTCCCGAGAGTGGCATGTTCGTTTGTTGGCTGACCTGGTGCACCGGACAGTGTCCGGTGCGCCATTTTTTAGCACACTCTCAAGTCTTGCTCCAAAGAAATTTGAGTCCCCAACTTGAATTCTTTCTTGGTTTGTGTTGAACCTTATGCACCTGAGAAATTTGCAATTTTAGATAGATGTGCATAGGTTACTTAGAATTAAACCAATGAAAGCCTTTATACATATGAATGGATTGCTTTTCTCTTATTTAACATTTTGGACCACATTTGCACCACTTGTTTGTTTTTGCAAATCTTTTGAAAAAATATTTTCAAAGTCTTTTGCAAATAGTCAAAGGTATAGGAATAAGATTGCAAGAAGCATTTTTAAGATTTGAAATTCCTCCCTCTGTTTCAAATGCTTTTCCTTTGACTAATTGAAAGCTCCCCCTGAAGAAATTCTCCCCTTAGCTTTCAAGAGGGTTTTTGAAATGATTTTCCTTTTTTGAAATAGATGCCAAATGAACTTATACAATTGAAATTCCAATCCTTATTTGAAATTTTGAAGCCAAATGAGACACCAATTGAAAATTTCATTTAGAGGCTAACTAAAAATTCCAATTGAAATATTTTACATGCTCATGAAGTCGAAATAAGATACCAATTGAAAAACACTTCCTTTTGAAAAATCTTGATACCAATTTGAAATATACACTAAAATTTTTAAAATGGTGGTGCGATCCTTTTGCTTTGGGCTTAATACTTTCTCTCCCTTTGGCATTAATCGCAAAAAACGAAGAACTTTGAGAGCCCTATATACTTTCTCCCAAATGGTAAAACAAATATGAGTGAAGGGCTATACCAATTGAGAGTTGCATGAGTAACGACCAAGGGTAAATGATACCATCAGAGTTTGAGTGGAAGCCTTGTCTTTGCCGAATACTCCATTTCCCTTTCAATCTAAGACTAGGCATAGATATACACTTGAACGCACATTAGTCTTAGCTTTGGCACAAGAAGAATAAGAAATATGCATTTGTACCAAATGAAAGAGACATGATCAAAGGTATATAAATGAGCGATGTGTGCAATGTTTCAATCAAAGTTCAGAGAATCAAGTATATTTAGCTCATTCCTAAGTTTGCTAAAGGTCTTTTCATCTAGTGGCTTGGTAAAGATATCGGCTAATTGGTTGTGGGTATTAACATAAGCAATTTCGATATCCCCCTTTTGTTGGTGATCTCTCAGAAAGTGATACCGGATATCTATGTGCTTAGTGCGGCTGTGTTCAACGGGATTATCCGCCATACGAATTGCACTCTCATTATCACATAGGAGAGGGACTTTGCTCAATTTGTAGCCATAGTCCCTAAGTGTTTGCCTCATCCAAAGTAATTGTGCACAACAATGGCCTGCAACAATATACTCGGCTTCGGCGGTGGAAAGAGCTACTAAGTTTTGTTTCTTTGAAGCCCATGACACCAGGGATCTTCCTAGAAACTGACAAGTACCGGATGTGCTCTTTCTATTAATTTTACACCCTGCATAATCGGCATCGGAATATCCAATTAGGTCAAAGGTAGATCACTTGGGGTACCAAAGCCAAAACATAGGAGTGTAAACTAAATATCTTATGATTCTTTTCATGGCCCTAAGGTGAACTTCCTTAGGATTTGCCTGGAACCTTACACACATGCATACGGAAAGCATAATGTCCGGTCGAGATGCACATAAGTAGAGTAAAGAACCTATCATCGACCGGTATACCTTTTGATCTACGGATTTACCTCCCGTGTCGAGGTCGAGATGCCCATTTGTTCCCATGGGTGTCTTGATGGGTTTGCCATTCTTCATTCCAAACTTTTTAAGTATGTCTTGAATGTACTTAGTTTGGCTGATGAAGGTGTCCTCTTGGAGTTGCTTGATTTGAAATCCAAGGAATTACTTCAACTCCCCCATCATAGACATCTCAAATTTTTGTATCATAATCCTACTGAAGTCTTCACAAGATGACTTGTTAGTAGACCCAAATATAATATCATCAACATAAATTTGGCATATAAACAAGTCTTTAGCAATTGTTTTAGTGAAGAGGGTAGGATCAGCTTTACCGACTTTGAAGCCATTAGTGATTAGAATGTCTCGCAGGCATTCATACCATGCTCTTGGTGCTTGCTTGAGCCCATAAAGCGCCTTTGAGAGCTTATAGACATGGTTAGGATACTCACAATCTTCAAAGCCGGGAGGTTGCTCAACATAGACCTCTTCCTTGATAGGGCCATTGAGGAAGGCACTTTTCACGTCCATTTGATAAAGCTTAAAGCCATGGTAAGTAGCATAGGCAAGTAATATACGAATTAACTCAAGCCTAGCTACGGGTGCATAGGTTTCATCAAAATCCAAACCTTCGACTTGTGAATAACCTTTGGCCACAAATCGGGCTTTGTTTCTTGTCACCACACCATGCTCATCTTGCTTGTTGCGGAATACGCACTTGGTACCTACAATATTTTGGTTAGGACTTGGAACTAAATGCCATACCTCATTCCTTGTGAAGTTGTTGAGCTCCTCTTGCATTGCCACCACCCAATCCGGATCTCTTAGTGCATCCTCCACCCTGTATGGCTCAATAGAAGAAACAAAAGAGTAATGTTCACAAAAATGAGCAACTCGAGATCTAGTGGTTACCCCCTTGTGAATGTCACCAAGTATAGAGTTGACGGGGTGATCTCTTTGAATTGCTTGGTGGACTCTTGGGTGCGGTGGTCTTTGATCCCTAATCTCTTGATCATCTTCCTTTTCTTGATCATCTTGATCTCCCCCTTGATCAATGTCCTCTTGAGGTGGCTCATCGTCTTGATCTTCATCTTCTTCTTCTTGAGCTTGATCCTCATCTCGGGTTGGTGGAGATCCGTGCATGGAAGATGATGGTTGACCTTGTGTATGTGGAGGCTCTTCGGATCCCTTAGGACACACATCCCCAATGGACATGTTCCTTAGTGCGACGCATGGAGCCTCTTCATCATCTAGTTCATCAAGGTCAACTTGCTCCACTTGGGAGCCATTAGTTTCATCAAACACAATGTCACAAGAAACTTCTACTAATCCAGTGGACTTGTTGAAGACTCTATATGCCCTTATGTTTGAGTCATAACCAAGTAAAAAGCCTTCTACTTTTTTTTAGAACTTCTACCTCTCTTAATAAGAATAAAGCATTTGCTCCCAAAAAATCTAAAATATGAAACATTGGGCTTTTTACCAGTGAGGAGTTAATACGATGTTTTCTTGAGGATTCGGTAAAGATATAACTGGTTGATGGAGTAGCAAGTGGTGTTAATCGCCTCCGCCCAAAACCGGTCCGGTGTCTTGTATTCATCAAGCATGGTTCTTGCCATATCCAGTAGAGTTCTATTCTTCCTCTCCACTACACCATTTTGTTGAGGTGTGTAGGGAGAAGAGAACTCATGCTTGATGCCCTCCTCCTCAAGAAATCCTTCAATTTGTAAATTCTTGAACTCCGTCCTATTATCACTTCTAATCTTTTTGATCCTTAATCCGAACTCATTTTGAGCTCGTCTTAAGAATCTCTTTAAGGTCTCTTGGGTTTGAGATTTTTCCTGCCAAAAGAATATCCAAGTGAAGCAAGAATAATCATCCACAATAACAAGACAGTACTTACTCCCACCGATGCTTATATAAGCAATCGGGTCGAATAGGTCCATGTGGAGTAGCTCAAGTGGCCTGTCAGTTGTCATGATGTTTTTGTGTGGATGATGAACTCCAACTTGCTTCCCTGCTTGACTGAAGCGTCCCCAATCCTCTGGGACTCAAATGTGATACAATTACTAGTCCCAGGAGGCTAGTAAACACATTTATACATCAGATGATACCAAATCTGCTCAAACGAGACAAACCTACAAAGGTGGCGAACAACTTTAAGAGTTGGTCCACAACTCGTGACATATCATCAGAGTGGGGCTGAAGCAGCCCGATATACGCAGCGAAGCAAATCAGTGGTCCAACAGCCACAGGCAAGGTTGGGAACAGTCGTAACT
Organism: Zea mays; assembly: GCF_902167145.1. NCBI lineage: Eukaryota > Viridiplantae > Streptophyta > Magnoliopsida > Poales > Poaceae > Zea > Zea mays. Next base: position 80,853,155 of record NC_050096.1, on the reverse strand, counting down.
CTTACCCGATCTCCTTTTTCTGAAAAACAACAAATAAGCAAGGGTGAGTACAAACGTACTCAGCAGCCCACCTTCACCCGTGGAATGGGGAAATCAGATATAATGCATGGAATATGTGGAGCTCAGGATATTTTGCAGAAACAGCGATATTTTATGCAGGGTTGTTTTGAAAAACATTTTGTATTTTTGCAAAGCGCATCCTCTCCAAAAGGAGCAGGAAGTTTTTCAATATTAGAACAAAATCCCCTGGACTAAACCATCCAGGTATCTCAGCAGTTTCCCACTGGTTTTCATTTTCAAAAATAGCTACTGGACTTCCCGTCCACCATAGCTCACGGCTCAACCGCCGGTCCTTTTAAAAACCACTTTTACAAAACACTAATTGCCATACCACACCAGACTCGTCCATTCCTGTGGACACAGACTATTCGAATAGGTTTTCAAACTCTGCGCAGAGGTGTACACTTTACCCACTAGTCCGGCTCTGCGATCTCATAGCTAGTGAGACCCAAATCCGAATCTCTTTCTTTCCTCGCACGTCCTAACCTTAACGGTTATCTGGAAGGAGTCAGGCCACCACCATGTCCAAACCAGACAAAACTTTCCCCCTCCTTATCCTCCCGGTGCTCCCGAGCCTTCATAACCCTGGGGTCGGACCGCACGAGTTCAGATTGAGTGACTGCCCACACAGTCTCGAGTGGTTGTACTATTAAAGAGTACAGGTAGTGAAGATGACAAACTGGTCCTTATATGAGGGGACAATCCTTCTGCTCACGCCTAAACCAGTTGAGCCAACACCTTAGGCCCTCCCCTAAACCAGGGAGTCCCTGATTATCCCACTCACAAGGTGATAAGGGTGAAAACCCTTCATCAAACACATTTTGAAAAGCATTTTCTTTTGAAAACTCACACCTTTCCTCAAATCATTTGTAACAATTATATCAGGGATTGATTGCGGCAAGCGGCTGGGTGGCCATAATAACTTGTCTCAAAATCATATTATGCATAAAATAACAGGCTGAGGGTTGTGGTTGTAAAACATAGGTAATTTATGCATCAAAGGGATCCAGTGAGCTTGTCGTGCTTATTCGGCAAAGGGGGAAGGGGAGCTCGCGGAACTGGCTTCTGGCTCCACCGCCTGGCGTAGACTTGCAGATCTGGCCTCCACGAGACGACACGAACGCTCCGATAACTATGCAACATGAACAAGCAAACATACAAACCAGCAAGTATACCAACAAATATTTAGTATAGTGGTCAGAATAGCGATATATGGATGGGTAGAGTCTTGAGTAGAATCTGTGTCATGTGGTGTTGAGATACTACTAGTGGTGGAGCGGAGGTGCTTACCAGGAGGGTGGACTGGAGGCGAAGCGACACTACGTGTGTAGCCGGCAGAGCGGAGTAACTGAGTGGGTGGGAGTTTCCCTTGGCTGACGGTGCGAAGTGTGTGTGGAGAGGGAGAGGGTAGCTGGGTGTATTTATAGCTGGGTGTATATGGTGTAGCACAGTGAAGTTTACTGTAGGTGAGAATAGTGATGAATGAATCGTCTGACTTAGTATGAACAGGAGAGTTATAGGCAGAATATGGGACGAGAGTATTTTGGGAGTCTTCTGGAATATGAACCATGTTTAAGGGATGACATGGTTGGATAGGGAATAATTCGATAAGAATTTAGAAACAAGAATTATTGGAATCAGAGTTTAGAAGCCTGGTTCGAAGGAATCTCAAAGTCAAGCATGCTCAACTTGGAGAAACCTGGGATGGGTGACCAGATGGGAAGTTCCTACTCGAAGGAAAATCACAGTCACCGGAGTTCGTATGACTGGAACATGGGTCTGGCTGGTCTTAGGTGGACTGGGCAGCATGATGGATGAGTAGTTGAAATTTGGGATAACTAGATGACCGATGAATAGTAACGATGATTAGTAACAATGAATAGTGGCGACGGAAAAGTAATTATAGATATCATCGATGAATAGTAACGATAATGAATAGTAATGGTAAATAGTAACAATGATGAATAGTGTATGTGAATAGTAACGATGAATAGTAATGGTGAATAATGATAGTGAATAGTTCGTATGAACGAACGATGAACGATGAATAAGAACTATGAACGAACGGACGAACGATCGAATGATCAGACGAACGAACGATCGGAATTTCGGCAGCATAACGGCAGGAAAAGATTATTTGGACGAACGAACGGGCGAACGATCGAATGATCGGACGAACGAACGATCGGAATTTCGGCAGCATAACGGCAGGACAAAGATTATCTGGAAGAACGATGAATAGGGACTATGAACGAACGATGAACGATGAATAGGAACTATGAACGAACGATGAACGATCGAATGATCGAACGAACGAACGATCGGAATTTCGGCAGCATAACGGTAGGAAAAAGATTATTTGGACGAACGAACGGACGAACGATCGAACAATCGGACGAATGGACGAACGAACCATGAACGATCGGACGAACGATTGAACGATCGGACGAACGAACAAACAAACTAAGAACAGGGGGACGAACGATCGAAGAACGATCGAATGATCCTTGTGCTAGTGTGTGCTTGTGTGGAACATGGAGTGGGTGTGTGTGGGGGGGGGAGAGAGTTGCCATGAAATGGCTTGGGGTGGGATGAGAGGAGGCTCTTGCCCCTCTATTTATAGCCATGGTGGGGGGGATTAGGGGGAGGGATGAGAGGATTAGGGGGAGGATGAGAGGATTAGTGGAGATTAGCATGTATTTGTCTTGTATAAGTGTAATTAGCTTGTAGAGCTCACCGTATGACACTGGAGGCATACGTATACGTATGGGCATGAGGAAAGTTATGAAGAAAATATTTGTAGGGTCTTGAAAAATGATTCTGAAGGTATTTCTCAAGAGGAAAATATCCGAAGATATATCAGTGGAATAGTTGAGCAGTATTTCTGGAAAGAACTTGAGGGGGATTACTGGGGAAATATCTGGGCAGTATTTCTGGAAAGAATTTGAGGGGGATCACTCAGGAAATATTTGTAGGATATTTTGAGGAGGATTTTGGAGAGAATATAGACCACTATATTTTATTTGTTGATATCAACTCGCAAACAAACATTTTGAAACGAAATTTGAAATTCATTTTGAATTTAGAGCGAGTTTGAGAAAATTTCAAGATTTGAATTTTTGGGATGCTACAGATCTACCCCACTTAAAATGAATCTCGTCCTCGAGATTTGGCTCAGAAGGGTTATGGGTATAGCTTTACTTCAGCTACATATCTTCACTTTGCAGACTCTTCGAGGAGATGGAGCTTCAACAAAATCTGGCCTTTGAGGAGCATCTGGTTGCTGATTGCAAACGCTGATTCTGGCTACTCAAAGATCATCTTCAGGCTTCTAGGTTTTGCTTGGCAGCTAGCTTATTGAAGAAGCATCGATGCCAACACGCAAACCTTTCTCTTGCGAACTCCCTCATGGATTCCTTCCTTGATTAGTCTTCTGGTGCTTCATCAATAGAACTTGGGTGACCACTTCTCATCCAGAGACTTATATGCTTTGATGATCTGGTCCTCCACAAACTTGCTATAGGCCTTCTTCTTTTCTCCACAGCAGGAACCTTACTGGAACACTACCCCACTTAAAAAGAATGAGGGTAGAACTCTTGAATCTTGGGGATTTGAACTCCTTGAAGTACCTCATAACAAGGGCGTTACAAGGCCTTCTTCTGCTGTTGCTGCTTGAGCAGGCTGCGGAGAAATGACTGACACAGGGTTGATTCTGGGACAACCTTCTTCTCATCTTCTCTTCACTATCTTCTTTTCTCTTCTCACTTCTCACTTTTCACTGCCTCTTTCTTTCTCTTTGCTCTTCCCACTCGAGGATTCTATCAAAGAGTATTACTATCATACACTGGAGGAAACCAAAGACTATGAACCATGTGCAACAGTCTTCAACCCAAGAATTACCAAGCATTGTGATCTTAGGGGCGAGGGAGTGGAAAATGGAGTTGCTTGCGATTTGGCAGAGGGGGTTTTATCTGGAGTGTTTTGCTTGGGATGGGAACTGAGGGAGCTAGTGGGGGGTTTATAGGCGAGTGTGGGTGCTCGGGTGCGGAGTGGCAGTGATAGAGTAGGTGACACGAGGCAGCAGGTGCGACAAGGGGAAGGGGGGCCTGTTGCCGGCGACGATGGCGGTGGGTGCGCTACAAAAGGGGGCATGGGGCGGTGGTAGTGCGCATGGAGGCGGGCACGCGTGCGAGGGGCACGGGTGAGTGGTGGGGTCAATGACCCTGATGTTTGTGGTCTCTGGTTCCAAGAATCTTTGCCTCTCTGTATGGTAATAACTCCTTTTGTCCTCTTTTCCAGTTTACTTTGACTCAGGGGCAGTGCTTTGATTCTCACGGTCGGTCCTTTTGACTGAGCAGCTGGACAGGTTCCTTCTGTAGCTTATTCCAGGCTTCAAGAGTAAGCTTCTCGGTATCTTCTTGGGTCAGGTGCTTTTCTCTTGAGATGGGTTAAGACGAGAATGGAAGCATAAGGTGAGGATTAGCTCTAATTTGTTATTTATGTTTTTAGAGAAAACCTTTCTTAAAAAGAAAGAAAACACATAAGTTCAGCAATGGTAAGCACAAACAAATCAAATATTTTGAATAGGAGAAGAATAGAGTTTTTCCAAAGCACGGACTACTCAGATTTGGGGGCTAATCATAACTACTATTGCTCGGCTCCTGAACTGAGAACTATGCTAAATGCAACTTATGAGCACTAACGTTAAAGCATCACATATGCACTCAAAAGGGGAGAAAACATCAAGCGAAATTCATTTTGAAATGCCCTAGGGGGCCACAAAATTGGAGTTTTTCAAAACACGAGACTACACGGTTACCTCTCATACATGCAGGGCTCTAGCCAAAGTGAAGAAAAAACTTCACTACCCAATGCATGCAGAGGACTAGGCATAACTAACTCAGATCTGGCAGCTTCTCTTCTGGCAAGGCTTGCACACAACTTCAATCTGAGACATCTCCTGGATGGGTCAAGAGGAAGCTGATGTTGATGACTTCTTCTAGCAGCGACTGAGATGGTAGCATGGGGTCGAACTCTTCTTCCAGCGGGACTGGCTCTTGTAGCTCCTCAGAGGGCGGCGATGCTGGCGGGGGCTTGCAGCTTCTTATTTGATCTCACGGGGCGGTGCTGGAATCTTCTTCATGGTGAGGGGCTCAAACAACTCTGGCGGGGGATCTTGGGAGGACTCGGGGTGCTCTTTCTTATCCATAGACTGAGGGAAGACTGACATTCCTTCCAAGACTATGGCTCCTTCCGGTAGTTCCCAAGTCTTCTTATCTCCTCTGATACAGACTGGGTGACCTTCAAGAATCTGGGGATCTTCAGCTCTCATGGGTTGAACTGGATTGGATGAAGCGGGCTCTTGGATCCGTAGGGCTCTACATTGGTTATGGGTGACCAAGTAGGCCTCCATCAACTTCTGGATGTGCTCATCCTTGGCTTGCTTCAGGGCTTCCACAGCAATGACTTCATGACTTTCCAAGGCAGCTACACGGGCTTGAGCTGTGGTGAGATCCACATGGAGTTGACGGTTGCGCTTCTCTGCATCTTCTGCTCGGGCAATCATCTGACGGTGGTGCCGAGCCAAGAAATCATACTGCGCATCCAGGGTGAGCAGGTATGCAGTGAGGTACACGACTGTGGGGTCATCCTCAAGCAGCTGCTGCTCTTCCAATGCACGCATCCTGGCCATCCAAACGGGACGGTCTCTCTGAAAGGGTGGAAAGAATCTGAGCGGTGTGTCGGCCACTTCTTCTTCATAAATTTGACACAGGGCCCTCAATGCCTTGCGGGCGATGACTTGGCAGGTGTCTCTAAATCTGTGCCCAGCAGCAGTGACACTCCATTCCACATGGTGTGGACTGGATCCAATGTATACAGTCACGACACACTTCTCTGTGCCATGCTCGACGAACTCACGACCATCATACTCTGGCTGACTCCTGATTCTGAGGCGAACTGTGCATGCTCTCAGCAACTTGGGGAAACCATCTTCATTCTGGCAAAAGCTGGTTTGGCAAAGGACCTCCATCTGACTTCTGAGAGAAGGAAAGGGGGAAAACATTTTTGAAATGAAGGGATGAGAGCAAGAATTTTTTTAAGAAAATAGTTTTGACTCAAAAACTTTTGATCAGGCTAAGGGTTACGTCCTACGGCCAACCTAACAGCTCTGATACCACCTGAAGAGTCCCCAATCCTCTGGGACTCAAATGTGATACAATTACTAGTCCCAGGAGGCTAGTAAACACATTTATACATCAGATGATACCAAATCTGCTCAAACGAGACAAACCTACAAAGGTGGCGAACAACTTTAAGAGTTGGTCCACAACTCGTGACATATCATCAGAGTGGGGCTGAAGCAGCCCGATATACGCAGCGAAGCAAATCAGCGGTCCAACAGCCACAGGCAAGGTTGGGAACAGTCGTAACTCTTACCCGATCTCCTTTTTCTGAAAAACAACAAATAAGCAAGGGTGAGTACAAACGTACTCAGCAGCCCACCTTCACCCGCGGAATGGGGAAATCAGATATAATGCATGGAATATGTGGAGCTCAGGATATTTTGCAGAAACAGCGATATTTTATGCAGGGTTGTTTTGAAAAACATTTTGTATTTTTGCAAAGCGCATCCTCTCCAAAAGGAGCAGGAAGTTTTTCAATATTAGAACAAAATCCCCTGGACTAAACCATCCAGGTATCTCAGCAGTTTCCCACTGGTTTTCATTTTCAAAAACAGCTACTGGACTTCTCGTCCACCATAGCTCACGGCTCAACCGCCGGTCCTTTTAAAAACCACTTTTCTCAAACGCACCCTTTTTTTGGAAAATAAAACACTAATTGCCATACCACACCAGACTCGTCCATTCCTGTGGACACAGACTATTTGAATAGGTTTTCAAACTCTGCGCAGAGGTGTACACTTTACCCACTAGTCCGGCTCTGCGATCTCATAGCTAGTGAAACCCGAATCCGAATCTCTTTCTTTCCTCGCACGTCCTAACCTTAACGGTTATCCGGAAGGAGAAAGGCCACCACCATGTCCAAACTGGACAAAACTTTCCCCTCCTTATCCTCCCGGTGCTCCCCAGCTTTCATAACCCTGGGGTCGGACCGCACGAGTTCAGATTGAGTGACTGCCCACACAGTCTCGAGTGGTTGTACTATTAAAGAGTATAGGTAGTGAATATGACAAACCGGTCCTTATATGAGGGGACAATCCTTCTGCTCACGCCTAAACTAGCTGAGCCAACACCTTAGGCCCTCCCCTAAACCAGGGAGTCCCTGATTATCCCACTCACAAGGTGATAAGGGTGAAAACCCTTCATCAAACACATTTTGAAAAGCATTTTCTTTTGAAAACTCACACCTTTCCTCAAATCATTTGTAACAATTATATCAGGGATTGATTGCGGCAAGCGGCTGGGTGGCCATAATAACTTGTCTCAAAATCATATTATGCATAAAATAACAGGCTGAGGGTTGTGGTTGTAAAACATAGGTAATTTATGCATCAAAGGGATCCAGTGAGCTTGTCGTGCTTATTCGGCGAAGGAGGAAGGGGAGCTCGCGAAACTGGCTTCTGGCTCCACCACCTGGCGTAGACTTGCAGATCTGGCCTCCACGAGACGACACGAACGCTCCGATAACTATGCAACATGAACAAGCAAACATACAAACCAGCAAGTATACCATCAAATATTTAGTATAGTGGTCAGAATAGCGATATATAGATGGGTAGAGTCTTGAGTAGAATCTGTGTCATGTGGTGTTGAGATACTACTAGTGGTGGAGCGGAGGTGCTTACCAGGAGGGTGGACTGGAGGCGAAGCGACACTACGCGTGTAGCCGGCAGAGCGGAGTAACTGAGTGGGTGTGAGTTTTCCTTGGCTGACGGTGTGGAGTGTGTGTGGAGAGGGAGAGGGTAGCTGGGTGTATTTATAGCTGGGTGTATGTCGTGTAGCACAGTGAAGTTCACTGTAGGTGAGAATAGTGACGAATGAATCGTCTGACTTAGTATGAACAGGAGAGTTATAGGCAGAATATGGGACGAGAATATTTTGGGAGTCTTCTGGAATATGAACCATGTTTAAGGGATGACATGGTTGGATAGGGAATAATTCGATAAGAATTTAGAAACAAGAATTATTGGAATCGGAGTTTAGAAGCCTGGTTCGAAGGAATCTCAAAGTCAAGCATGCTCAACTTGGAGAAACCTAGGATGGGTGACCAGATGGGAAGTTCCTACTGGAAGGAAAATCACAATCACCGGAGTTCATATGACTGGAACATGGGTCTGGCTGGTCTTAGGTGGACTGGGCAACATGATGGATGAGTAGTTGAAATTTGGGATAACTAGATGACCGATGAATAGTAACGATGAAAAGTGGCGACGGAAAAGTAATTATAGATATCATCGATGAATAGTAACGATAATGAATAGTAATGGTAAATAGTAACGATGATGAATAGTGTATGTGAATAGTAACGATGAATAGTAACGAGGAATAGTAATGGTGAATAGTGATAGTGTATAGTTCGTATGAACGAACGATGAATAGGAACTATGAACGAACGGACGAACGATCGAATGATCAGACGAACGAACGATCGGAATTTCGGCAGCATAACGGCAGGAAAAGATTATTTGGACGAATGAACGGACGAACGATCGAATGATCGGACGAACGAACGATCGGAATTTCGGCAGCATAACGGCAGGACAAAGATTATCTGGAAGAACGATGAATAGGGACTATGAACGAACGATGAACGATGAATAGGAACTATGAACGAACGATGAACGATCGAATGATCGAACGAACGAACGATCGGAATTTCGGCAGCATAACGGTAGGAAAAAGATTATTTGGATGAACGAACGGACGAACGATCGAACAATCGGACGAACGGACGAACGAACCATGAACGATCGGACGAACGATCGAACGATCGGACGAACGAACGAACAAACTAAGAACAGGGGGACGAACGATCGAAGAACGATCGAACGATCCTTGTGCTAGTGTGTGCTTGTGTGGAACATGGAGTGGGTTTGTGTGGGGGGGGGGGAAGAGAGTTGCCATGAAATGGCTTGGGGTGGGATGAGAGGAGGCCCTTGCCCCTCTATTTACAGCCATGGTGGGGGGATTAGGGGGAGGGATGAGAGGATTAGGGGGAGGATGAGAGGATTAGTGGAGATTAGCACGTATTTGTCTTGTATAAATGTAATTAGCTTGTAGAGCTCACCGTATGACACTAGAGGCATACGTATACGTATGGGCATGAGGAAAGTTATGAAGAAAATATTTGTATGGTCTTAAAAAATGATTCTGAAGGTATTTCTCAAGAGGAAAATATCCAAAGATATATCGGTGGAATAGTTGAGCAGTATTTCTGGAAAGAACTTGAGGGGGATTACTGGGGAAATATCTGGGCAGTATTTCTGGAAAGAATTTGAGGGGGATCACTCGGGAAATATTTGTAGGATATTTTGAGGAGGATTTTGGAGAGAATATAGACCACTATATTTTATTTGTTGATATCAACTCGCAAACAAACATTTTGAAACGAAATTTGAAATTCATTTTGAATTTAGAGCGAGTTTGAGAAAATTTCAAGATTTGAATTTTTGGGATGCTACATTGACATGCGCTACAAATCCTGTCTTTCTCAAAATGAACATTAGTTAGTCCTAAAATGTGTTCTCCCTTTAGAAGCTTGTGAAGATTCTTCATTCCAACATGGGCAAGCTGGCAATGCCAGAGCCTACCCATATTAGTCTTAGCAATTAAGCAAGTGTCTAGCTGAGCCTTATTATCATCTAAATCAACTAAATATAGCTGACCATCTAACACTCACTTAAATGCTATTGAATCATCACTTCTTCTAAAGACAGTAACACATATGTCAGTAAAAAGACAGTTGTAGCCCATTTTGTATAATTGAGAAACAGAAAGCAAATTGTAATCTAAAGAATCTACAAGAAAGACATTAGAAATGGAATGGTCAGGAGATATAGCAATTTTACCCAAACCTTTGACCAAACCTTGATTTCCATCCTCGAATGTGAGAGCTCGTTGGGGATCTTCATTTTTCTCATATGAGGAGAACATCATTTTCTCCTCTGTCGTGTGGTTTGTGCACCCGCTATCGATTATCCAACTTGATCCATCGGATGCATAAACCTACAAAACAAATTTAGGCCTTGTTCTTAGGTACCCAAACGGTCTTGGGTCCTTTCACATTAGAAACAAGCACCTTGGGTACCCAGACACAAGTCTTAGGACTCTTGTGTTTGCCTCCAACATATTTGGCAACTACTTTGCCTGATTTGTTAGTCAGCACATAAGAAGCATCAAAAGACTAAAATGAAATATTATGCTCATTTGATGCATTAGGAATTTTCTTCTTAGGCATTTTGATATGAGTGGTATGCATAGAACTAGAAGCCTCATTTTTATACATAAAAGCATGATTGGAAATAATATGAGGTTTCCAAGCATGAATTTTCCTAATTTTGCGTTCAGGATAGTTTGCAGGATATAAAATATAGCTCTCTCTATCCTAAACCATGGGAGCCTTACCCTTAACAAAATTAGACAATTTCTTGGGGGGCATTAAGCTTGACATTTCTTTGTCTCCCTTGTTGGAAACAATGCCATCCTTAATGCCTGGGCGTCTCCCATTATAGAGCATGCTTCTAGCAAATTTAAATTTTTCATTTTCAAGTTCATGCTCTACAATTTTAGTAGTTAAATTAGCTATGTGATCATTTTGTTGTTTAATTATAGCAAGGTGATCATCAATAGCTTCAACGTTAATATCTCTACATCTAGTGCAAATAGTAGCATGCTCAACAGTAGATGTAGAGGGTTTGCAAGCATTCAATTCTTCTATCTTAGCATTTAAAATAGCATTTTCATCTCTAAGACAGGAAATAGAATCATTGCAGACATTAAATTTTTCAATCTTAGAAACTAAATTATCATTCTCAATTCTAAGACAAGAAATTGATCTATTGCACATGCTTAGCTCCTTAGTTAAATTTTCATTCTTCTCTACTGAAAGGGAAATAGGGTCAAACCTTTTCCTAAATATAATTTTGGTGGTTGAATGCCCAACACAAATAATTGGACTAACTAGGGTGTGTTTGGTTTGACTTTTGGCTTTGGCTTTTGCCCCCCTAAAAGCCAAAAGCCAACCAAAGGGCTGGATCCAGGAAACAGCTTTTTCTAAAAGCCGACTTTCTCGTAGTGCAAATCTGAAAGCACCCCTGGACCTGCTTTTAGTGGCTTTTCGGATGGAACTGTGAAAACATATATCGAAGATTTTTAACGACTTTTAGTGGTTTCCACCAAACGGTTTTTAGCTTTTTAACAGCTTAGAGACTACAGCAGCTTTTTCCACAGCTCACAGCCCACAGCAACTTTTTTCACAGCCACAGTCCAACCAAACAGACCCCTAGTTTGCTCTAGATTATATGTTCTACAGGTGCCATAGGTTCAACACAAACTAATAAAAAGAACAAGTTAGGGTTCAAAAGAAAGAAGCAAAAAGAAACCGAAGAGCACCCTAGTCTGGCGCACCGGACTGTCTGGTGTGCCACCGGACAGTGTCCGGTGCACCAGGGACCGTACACTCCGAACTCCTCAGCTTCAGGTTTCTGGAGAGCTGCTCCGCTATAATTCACCGGACCGTTCGGTGTGCCACCGGACTGTCCGGTGCGCCAAGCGGAGCAACGGCTACTGCGCCAACGGTCGTCTGCAAAAGTGAACAATGCACGGGAACAGTGCGCGCAGAGTCAGAGCAGCGCTAGAAGGCGCACCAGACAGTGAACAGTGCCTGTCCGGTGCCCCCAAGATGTCAGAGCTCCAACGGTCAAAACCGTCAAAACCTAACGGTTGGGTGACGTGGCTGGCGCACCGGACAGTGTCTGGTGCGCCCATCGACAGCAGCCTTACCCAATGGTTGAATTGGTGGTTGGGGCTATAAATACCCCCCAACCACCACCTCTACATCCATCCAAGCATTCACTACTCCTCATTCAACACAAGAGCAATACACAACACTCCAAGACACAAATCAAAGCCTCTGATCAAATCAAAGTCCACAATTCAACTCTAGTTTTTAGGACTTGTGAGAAGATCGACTTATGTTCTTTTGTTGCTCTTGTTGCTTGGTTGGATTTCTTCTTTCTCTCATTCTTACTCTCAAAGCCTTGTAAGCGAAGCAAGAGACACCAATTATGTGGTGGTCCTTGCGGGGTCTAAGTGACCCGGGAAATCAAGGAAGGAAGCTCACTTGGTCTAAGTGACCGTTTGAGAGAGGGAAAGGGTTGAAAGAGACCCGGTTTTGTGACCACTTCAACAGGGACTAGGTTTGCAAGAATCGAACCTCGGTAAAACAAATCACTGTGTCACTCGCTTTATTTCTTGGTTGATTTGTTTTTGCCCTCTCTTTCGGACTCAGATTTTATTCTAACGCTAACCCCGGCTTGTAGTTGTGCTTTAAAGTTATAAATTTCAGATTCCGCCTATTCACCCGCCCTCTAGGTGACTTTCAATTGGTATCAGAGCCTGGTACTTCATTAGAGTCTAACAACTCGAAGTGATGTCGGGAGATCACGCCAAGAAGGAGATGGAAACCGGCGAGAAGGACACAAGCCACGGGAAGGCTCCATCAAAGGAGTCTCGCAACAAGCTAAAGGAGGGATCACCTCCTCACAAATTGCATCGGAGTGGCGACAAGAAAAAGAAGATGAAGAAGGTGGTCTTCTACGAGACCGATTCTTCGTCGCCATCCACCTCCGGCTCCGACGCGCCGTCCGTCACTTCTAAGCGCCATGAGCGCAAGAAGTTTAGTAAGATCCCCCTACGCTACCCTCGCATTTCTAAACGCACTCCTTTACTTTTCGTCCCACTAGGCAAACCACCGGTTTTGACGGTGAAGATTATTGTATGTGGAGTGATAAAATGAGGCACCATCTAACCTCACTCCACGCTAGCATTTGGGACATTGTTGAGTTTAGAGCGCAGGTACCATCTGTGGGGGATGAAGGCTACGATTCGGACGAAGTCGCCCAAATCCGGCACTTCAACTCCCAAGCCACTACTATACTCCTCGCCTCTCTATGTCGAGAGGAGTATAATAAAGTGCAAGGGTTGAAGAGCGCCAAGGAGATTTGGGACATGCTCAAAACCGCACACGAAGGAGATGAGGTGACAAAGATCACCAAGCGAGAGACGATCGAGGGGGAGCTCAGTCGATTCATCCTCAACCAAGGAGAGGAGCCACAAGCAATGTACAACCGGCTCAAGACCTTGGTCAACCAAGTGCGCAACCTCGGGAGCACCAAATGGGATGACCATGAAATGGTCAAGGTTATTCTAAGATCACTCATTTTTCTTAATCCTACACAAGTTTAATTAATACGTGGTGATCCTAGATACAAGCTAATGTCTCCCGAGGAAGTGATAGGAAAGTTTGTGAGCTTTGAGTTGATGATCAAAGGCTCCAAACAAATCGTCGAGCAAGGCGGCACCTCCACACCTGAGGTGCAACCCGTCGCATTCAAAGCGACGGAGAAGAAGAAAGAAGAGTCTACATCAAGTAGACTCCCCATCGACGCCTCTAAGCTCGACAATGAGGAAATGGCGCTTATCATCAAAAGTTTCTGCCAAATCCTCAAGCAAAGGAGGGGGAAGGATTACAAGCCCCGCTCCAAAAGGTTGTGCTACAAGTGTGGTAAGCCCAGTCATTTTATCGCTAAATGCCCTATGTCTAGTGATAGTGACAGGGACAACAACAAGAAGGGAAAGAGGAAGGAAAAGAAGTACTACAAGAAGAAGGGCAACGATGCCCACGTGTGTCGGGAATGGGACTCCGATGAGAGCTCCACCGACTCCTCCTCCTCCGACGAGGACGTCGCCAACATCGCCGTCAACAAGGGCCTCCTTTTCCCCAACGTTGGCCACAAATGCTTCATGGCAAAGGACGACAAAAAGAAGAAGGTAAAATCTAGAGCCTCCACTAAATATACAACATCTAGTGATGAGTATAGCTCTAGTGATAATGAAGATGATTTGCTTAGTCTTTTTGCCAACCTTAACATGCAACAAAAGGAAAAATTAAATGAATTGATACGTGCTATTCATGAGAAGGATGAACTCTTGGATAGCCAAGAGGAATTCCTTATTAAGGAAAATAAAAAGCATGTCAAGGTAAAGAATGCTTATGCTCAGGAGATAGAAAAATGTGAAAAATTAACTAGTGACCTTAGCATTTGCCATGATTCTATTTCCAACCTTAAAACTGAGAACGCCAATTTATGTGCTAAGGTTGAGAAGTTAAATGCTTGTGATGATTCAATTACCAATCTTAGAAATGATAATGCTAGTTTGATTGCTAAGATTGATAAATTGAATGCCTCACTCTCTAGCCTTAAAATTGAGAATGAAAAATTAATTTCTAAGGCTAAAGATTTAAATGTTTGCAATGATGCTATTTCCAGTCTTAGAAACAAAAATGCTATTTTACATGCTAAGATTGATGAATTAAATGCTTGCAAACCATCTACATCTAAGGTTGATCATGTTTCTATTTGTACTAGATGTAGAGATATTAATGTTGATGCTATCCATGATCACCTAGCTTTAATTAAACAACAAAATGACCACATAGCTCAACTTAGTGCTAAAATTAATGAGCATGACTTAGAAAATGAAAAATTCAAATTTGCTAGAAGTATGCTCTATAGTGGGAGACACCCTGGCATTAAGGATGGCATTGGCTTCCAACAGGGAGGCAATGTCAAGCTTAATGCCCCCAAAAGATTGTCTAATTTTGTTAAGGGCAAGGCTCCCATGGTTCAGGATAACAAGGGCTATATTTTATATCCTGCTGGTTATCCCGAATATAAGATTAGGAGAATTCATGCAAAGAAGTCTCATTCTATTTCCCATCATGCTTATATGTATAAGAATGAGGCTTCTAGCTCTAGGCAATCAACCCATGTTAAATTGCCTAAAAAGAAAACTCCTATTGCATCAAATGAGCCAACTATTTCATTTAAGACTTTTGATGCATCTTATGTTTTAACTAACAAATCAGGCAAAGTAGTTACCAAATATGTTGGGGCCAAACACAAGGGATCAAAGACTTGTGTTTGGGTACCCAAGGTGCTTGTTTCTAATGTGAAAGGACCCAAGACCGTTTGGGTACCTAAGAACAAGGCCTAAATTGTTTTGTAGGTTTATGCATTCGGGGGCTCAAGTTGGATCATTGATAGCGGATGCACAAACCACATGTCAGGGGAGAAAAGGATGTTCTCCTCCTATGAGAAAAACCAAGGTCCCCAAAGAGCTATCACATTCGGGGATGGAAATCAAGATTTGGTCAAAGGATTGGGTAAAATTGCTATATCACCTGACCATTCTATTTCCAATGTTTTTCTTGTAGATTCATTAGATTACAATTTGCTTTCTGTTTCTCAATTATGCAATATGATCTACAACTGTCTATTTACAGATGTAGGTGTTACTGTCTTTAGAAGAAGTGATGATTCAGTAGCATTTAAGAGAGTGTCAGAGGGTCAGCTATACTTGGTCAATTTTAATGAAGCGGAACTTGACACTTGCTTAATTGCTAAGACTAATATGGGTTGGCTCTGGCATCGCCGACTAGCCCATGTTGGGATGAAGAATCTTCACAAGCTTTTAAAGGGAGAGCACATTTTAGGACTAACCAATGTTCATTTTGAGAAAGACAGGGTTTGTAGCGCATGTTAAGCAGGAAAGCAAGTTGGTACCCATCATCCACACAAGAACATCATGACGACCGAAAGGCCGCTTGAGCCACTCCACATGGATTTATTCGACCCAATAGCTTACATAAGCATCGGTGGGAGTAAGTATTGTCTTGTAATTGTGGATGACTATTCTCGCTTCACTTGGGTGTTCTTTTGCAGGAAAAATCTCAAACCCAAGAGACCTTAAAGGGATCCTTGAGACGGGCTCAAAATGAGTTCGGATTGAGGATCAAGAAAATAAAAAGCGACAATGGGACGGAGTTCAAGAACTCTCAAATTGAAGGCTTCCTTGAGGAGGAGGGCATCAAGCATGAGTTCTCTTCTCCCTACACACCTCAACAAAATGGTGTAGTGGAGAGGAGAATAGAACTTTACTGGACATGGCTAGAACCATGCTTGATGAGTATAAGACACCAGACCAGTTTTGGGCCGAGGCGATTAACACCGCCTGCTACTCCATCAACCGATTATATCTTCACCAAATCCTCAAGAAGACATCTTATGAACTCCTAACCGGTAAAAAGCCCAATGTTTCATATTTTAGAGTCTTTGGTAGCAAATGTTTTATTCTTGTTAAAAGAGGTAGAAAATCCAAATTTGCTCCTAAGGCTGTAGAAGGCTTTTTACTAGGATATGATTCAAACACAAGGGCATATAGAGTCTTTAACAAGTCCACTGGACTAGTTGAAGTTTCTTGTGACATTGTGTTTGATGAGACTAATGGCTCCTAAGTGGAGCAAGTTGATCTTGATGAACTAGATGATGAAGAGGATCCATGCGTTGCGCTAAGGAACATGTCCATTGGGGATGTGTGTCCTAAGGAATCCGAAGAGTCCATTCAAGCACAAGATCAACAGTCATCTTCCATTCAAGCATCTCCACCAACCCAAAATGAGGAATAGGCTCAAGATAATGAAGAAGAGGATCAAGAGGATGAGCCACCTCAAGATGAGGTCAATGATCAAGGGGGAGATGATAAAGATAATGATAAGGAAGATGAACAAGAAGTTCAGGGTCAAAGACCGCCACACCCAAGAGTCCACCAAGCGATTCAAAGAGATCACCCCGTGAACTCCATCCTCGGTGATATTCATAAGGGGGTAACCACTCGATCTCGAGTCGCTCATTTTTGTGAACATTACTCTTTTGTGTTCTCTATTGAGCATTACAGGATTGAGGATGCACTAAGAGATTCAGATTGGGTGCTGGCAATGCAAGAGGAGCTCAACAACTTTACGAGGAATGAGGTATGGCATTTGGTTCCACATCCTAATCAAAATGTTGTAGGTACCAAGTGGGTATTCCGCAACAAGCAAGACGAGCATGGTGTGGTGATAAGAAACAAAGCACGACTTGTGGCCAAAGGATATTCATAAGCCAAAGGTTTGGACTTTGGTGAAACTTATGCACCCGTAGCTAGGCTTGAGTCAATTCGTATATTACTTGCCTATGCTACTTACCATGGCTTCAAGCTCTATCAAATGGACGTTAAGAGTGCCTTCCTTAATGGACCAATCAAGGAAGAGGTCTATGTTGAGCAACCTCTAGGCTTTGAAGATAGTGAGTATCCTAACCATGTTTATAAACTCTCAAAGGCACTTTATGGGCTCAAGCAAGCCCCAAGAGCATGGTATGAATGCCTTCGAGACTTTCTTATCACTATGGCTTCAAAGTCGGCAAAGCCGATCCTACTCTCTTTACTAAAACTATTGAAAATGATTTGTTCGTATACCAAATTTATGTTGATGATATTATATTTGGGTCTACTAACAAATCTACTTGTGAAGAATTTAGTAGGATCATGGTACAAAAATTCGAGATGTCTATGATGGGGGAGTTGAGATATTTCTTAGGATTTCAAATCAAGCAACTCCAAGAGGGCACCTTCATCAGCCAAACGAAGTATACTCAAGACATTCTTAAGAAGTTTGGATTGAAGGATGCCAAGCCCATCAAGACACCCATGGGAACCAATGGGCATCTCGACCTCGACACGTGAGGTAAATCCGTAGATCAAAAGGTATACCGGTCGACGATAGGATCTTTACTCTATTTATGTGCATCTCGATCGGATATTATGCTTTCCGTATGCATGTGTGCAAGGTTCCAAGCCGACCCTAAAGAAGTTCATCTTAGGGTCGTGAAGCGAATCATGAGATATTTAGTTTATACACCTAAGTTTGGTCTTTGGTACCCCAGGGGGTCCACCTTTGATTTGATAGGATATTCCGATGCCGATTGGGCAGGGTGTAAAATTGATAGGAAGAGCACATCAGGGACTTGTCAGTTTCTGGGGAGATCCCTGGTGTCTTGGGCTTCAAAGAAACAAAATTCAGTAGCCCTATCAACCGCCGAAGCCAAGTATATTGCCGCAGGTCATTGTTGCGCGCAATTGCTTTGGATGAGGCAAACCCTCAGGGACTATGGCTACAAATTGAGCAAAGTCTCTCCTATGTGATAATGAGAGTGCTATCCGCATGGCAGAGAATCCCGTTGAACACAGTCGCACTAAGCACATAAACATTCGGTTTCACTTTTTGAGGGATCACCAGCAAAGGGGGGATATCGAGATAGCCTATATTAACACCAAAGAACAATTAGCCGATATCTTCACCAAACCATTAGATGAGAAAACCTTCACCAAACTTAGGAATGAGCTAAATATTCTTGATTCTAGGAATTTTGATTGAAACATTGCACACATAGCTCATTTATATACCTTTGATCATATCTCTTTCATTTGCTACGACTAATGTGTTTCCAAGTGTATTCTCATGCTAAGTCGTAGATTGAAAGGGAAATGGAGTACTCGGCAAAGACGACGCTTCCACTCAACTCCATCGGTATTATTTACCCTTTGCCAGTATTCCACCATCTCTCCACATTGGTATAATCTTTCACTCATATATTGTTTGCCAAAGGGGGAGAGAATTTAAAAGGGCTCACAAAGTCTCCGTTGTTGGCAATTAATGCCAAAGGGGGAGAGAGTATTAGCCCAAAGCAAAAGGACCGCACCACCATTAATTTCAAAATTTTCGAAATAAAGTGTTCAATTAGTATCTTTCAAAATTGGTTTTCCTCTAAAGAATATCTCAATTAGTATCTATATTTCGAATTGATATATATCTCAAAACCCTCTTGAAAGCTAAGAGGAGAATTTCATTTAGGGGGAGTTTTGTTTAGTCAAAGGAAAAACATTTGAAACAGGGGGAGAAAATTTCAAATCTTGAAAATGCTTCTTGCAATCTTACTCATATGCCTTTGACTATTTGCAAAAAGACTTTGAAAAGATTTTCCAAAAGAATTTGCAAAAACAAAACCGTGGTGCAAGCGTGGTCCAAAATGTTAAATAAAAAGAAAGCAACCATGCATATCTAGTAGAAATAAGATATTGGTTTAATTCCAAGCAACCTATGCACTTACATTATGCAAACTAGTTCAATTCTACACTTATATATTTGCTTTGGTTTGTGTTGGCATCAATCACCAAAAAGGGGAGATTGAAAGGGAAATAGGGTCAAACCTTTTCCTAAATATAATTTTGGTGGTTAAATGCCCAACACAAATAATTGGACTAACTAGTTTGCTCTAGATTATATGTTCTACAGGTGTCATAGGTTCAACACAAACCAATAAAAAGAACAAGTTAGGGTTCAAAAGAAAGGAGCAAAAAGAAACCGAAGAGCACCCTAGTCTGGTGCACCGGACTGTCCGGTGTGCCACCGGACAGGGTCCGGTGCACCAGGGACCGTACACTCTGAACTCCTCAGCTTCGGGTTTCTGGAGAGCCGCTCCGCTATAATTCACCAGACTGTTTGGTGTGCCACTGGACTGTCCGGTGCGCCAAGCGGAGCAACGGCTACTGCGTCAACAGTCGTCTGCAAAAGTGAACAGTGCGCGGGAACAGTGCGTGCAGAGTCAGAGCAGCGCCAGAAGGCGCACCGGACAGTGAATAGTGCCTATCCAGTGCGGCACCAGACTGTCCGGTGCCCCAAGATGTCAGAGCTCCAACGGTCGAAACCGTCAGAACCCTAACAGTTGGGTAACGTGGCTGGCGCACCGGACTGTCCGGTGCGCCCATCGACAGCAGCCTTCCCCAACGGTTGAATTGGTGGTTGGGGCTATAAATACCCTCAACCACCACCTCTACATCCATCCAAGCATTCACTACTCCTCATTCAACACAAGAACAATACACAACACTCCAAGACACAAATCAAAGCCTCCGATCAAATCAAAGTCCACAATTCAACTCTAGTTTTTAGGACTTGTGAGAAGATCGACTTGTGTTCTTTTGTTGCTCTTGTTGCTTGGTTGGCTTTCTTCTTTCTCTCATTCTTACTCTCAAAGCCTTGTAAGCGAAGCAAGAGACACCAATTGTGTGGTGGTCCTTGCGGGGTCTAAGTGACCCAGGAAATCAAGGAAGGAAGCTCACTCGGTCTAAGTGACCGTTTGAGAGAGAGAAAAGGTTGAAAGAGACCCGATCTTTGTGACCACCTCGACAGGGACTAGGTTTGCAAGAACCGAACCTCAGTAAAACAAATCACCGCGTCACTCGCTTTATTTCTTGGTTGATTTGTTTTCGCCCTCTCTTTTGGACTCGGGTTTTATTCTAACGCTAACCCCGGCTTGTAGTTGTGCTTTAAAGTTATAAATTTCAGATTCCGCCTATTCACCCCCTCTAGGCGACTTTCATCTACTTATAGAGCATAAGCATTTTTCAATTTAATAATTTTTTGTTTTCCTTAACGAGCAAGTCCTCTTGGCATTCCAAGAGATCATCCTTCTCGTTAATGGTTTCAATTAATTCATTCAATTTTTTCTTTTGATCCATGTTAAGGTTGGCAAAGAGAGAAATTAAATCATCTTCATTATCACTAGAACTACCCTTATCATCAGATGTAGTATATTTGGGGGTACTTCTAGAATGTACCTTCTTCTTCTTGCCGTCCTTTGCCATGAGGTACTTGTGGCCGACGTTTGGGAAAAGGAGGCCTTTGTTGATGGCGATGTTGGCGGCGTCCTCGTCGGAGGAGGAGTCAGTGGAGCTCTCGTCGGAGTCCCATTCCCGCACCATGTGCGCCTCGACACCCTTCTTCTTGTAGTACTTCTTCTTCTCCATCTTCTTCTTCCCCTTCTTGTCTTCGTCTCTGTCACTTTCACTAGTATATTGACATTTAGCTATAAAGTGACCGGACTTATCACACCGGTAGCACACCCTTTTGGAGCGGGGCTTATAGTCCTTTCCCCTCTTTTGCTTGAGGATTTGTCGGAAGCTCTTAATGATAAGAGCCATCTTCTCATTGTCGAGCTTGGAGGCGTCGATTGGAAGCCTACTTGGTGTAGATTCCTCCTTCTTTTCTTCCGTTGCTTTGAATGCAACAAGTTGCACCTCGGGTGTGGAGGTGGCGTCTTGCTCCAAGTTGACAATATGTTTGGAGTCTTTGATCATTAGCTCAAAGCTCACAAACTTGCCAATTACCTCCTCGGGAGATATCTGTTTATATCTAGGATCCCCACGAATTAATTGTACTTGAGTAGAGTTACAAAAAACAAGGGATCTTAGAATAACCTTGACCATTTCATGGTCATCCCATTTTGTGCTCTTGAGGTTGCGCACTTGGTTCACCATGGTCTTGAGCCAATTGTACATCGCTTGCGGCTCTTCTCCTTTGTTGAGGACGAATCGACCGAGCTCTCCCTCAATCGTTTCCCGCTTGGTGATCTTGGTCACCTCGTCCCCTTCGTGTGCCGTTTTGAGGACATCCCAAATTTATTTGGCATTCTTCAACCCTTGCACCTTATTATACTCCTCTCGACACAAGGAGGCGAGGAGTATAGAAGTTGCTTGGGAGTTGAAGTGCCTTATTTGGGCGGCCTCGTCCAAGTCATAGTCCTCGTCCCCCACCTGTGGTGCCTGCGCTCCAAATTCAACTATGTCCCATATGCTTTCGTGGAGTGAGGTTAGATGATGCCTCATTTTATCACTCCACATACAATAATCTTCACCATCAAAATATGGTGGTCTGCCTAAGGGAACGAAAAGTAGAGGAGCACGCTTGGAAATACGGGGATAGCGTAGAGGCATCTTACTATACTTCTTGCGCTCATGGCGCTTAGAAGTAGTGGACGACTCGGTGCTGGAGGTGGAGGGTGTTGAAGAGTCAGTCTCGTAGTAGACCACCTTCTTCATCTTCTTCTTCTTCTTGTCACCCCTCCTATGTGACTTGATGGAGGAAGAGGATTCTTCCTTGTACTTGTTGACGGACTCCCTTGAGAGAGTCTTCCCCGAGCCCGTGGGCTTGTCACCAATCACGATCTCCCTCTTGGCATGATCTCCAGACATCACTTCGAGTTTGTTAGACTCTTAATGAAGCACTGGATCTAATACTAATTGAAAGTC
Source organism: Zea mays (assembly GCF_902167145.1). Taxonomy (NCBI): domain Eukaryota; kingdom Viridiplantae; phylum Streptophyta; class Magnoliopsida; order Poales; family Poaceae; genus Zea; species Zea mays. Next base: position 80,830,884 of record NC_050096.1, on the reverse strand, counting down.
ACCTAAAGGGGGTGAATAGGCGAAACCTTAAATTTATAAACTTAAACACACACTAAGGCTGGGGTTAGCGTTAGAATTAAATTTGAGGCGGAAGATTGTTTCTCTTGCCACGAGTTGCTCAAATGATGCGGATGACGTTTGGGAGCAAACTCAAATCAATATCGGCAAGGAAACTTTAGAGATAGGAAATAGGGCAAAACAAATCAATGGAAATCAACACAAGTGGACATAGTGATTTGTTTTACCGAGGTACGGTTCCAAAGAACCTAGTCCCCGTTGAGGAGGCCACAAAGGCCGGGTCTATTCCAACCCTTTCCCTCTCTCTCAAACGATCACTTAGACCAAGTGAGCCTTCTGCTTAATCAAATGGGTCACTAAGACCCCGCAAGGACCACCACACACTTAGGTGTCCCTTGCAAGCTTTACAAGCACTTAGGAAAAGAATGAGGAAGGAAGAAAGGCAATCCAAGCGACAAGAGCAACAAAAGAACACAAATGATCCTCTCACAATCTCTTAAGCACTAGAGTTGATTTTGGGAACTTTGAGTGGATTGATTGCTTTGATTGTGTCTTGGAGTGTTGGACCTTGCTCTTGCAATGAATGAAAACTTCAGAATGCTTGGATGGCTTTGAATGAGGTGGTTGGGGGTATTTATAGCCCCCAACCACTTCCTAGCCGTTGGCTGTTTCTGCTGGCGATGGGCACACCAGACAGTCTGGTGGCGCACCGAACGGTCACTGTTCACTGTCCGGTGCACGCCACGTCAACGCGCCTATTGGGGTTTGGAGCAGTTGACCGTTGGCGTCTTCTGTCTTCAAGCGGCACCGGACATGTCCGGTGCGTTCTGACTTCTGCACTTTGACTTCTGTGCAACACTGTTCACTACTGTTCATCTGCGCATTTGACCGTTGGTGCGTAGAGAGTTGTTGCTCCGCTGGCTCACCGGACAGTCCAGTGCACACCGGACAGTCCGTGAATTATAGCGGAGTGCGCCCAAGGAATTCCCGAGAGTGGCATGTTCGTTTACTGGCTGGCCTGGTGGACCGGACAGTGTCTGGTGCGCCATTTTTCAGCACACTCTCAAGTCTTGCTCCAAAGAAATTTGAGTCCCCAACTTGAATTCTTTCTTGGTTTGTGTTGAACCTTATGAACCTGAGATAAAATGATATCTAGGCAAACTAGTTAGTCCATGTGGTTTGTGTTGGACATCAACCACCAAAATCGATTATAGGAAATGATTAGGTCCATTTCCCTTTCATACGCAAGTCCACACTCTTTTCTCGATGAATGATCAGGCAAGGGTCTAGCACTTTGATCTAGCTAAACCACTTGGCAGTTCTTACACCTCACTCTATTAGAGTTGCTCTCCACGACCTCCCACGGGGACAACCACAAGAGCCATTTGCATTTCCTTCTTTAGAGCCACGCATAACCTTCATGTAGGTTCCATACGGAGACAATAAGCCATCAAAACATCTAGGAATCCATGGTGGATCAGGGAGCACGGTAGTGGGGGTCCGATCGAGGGTCTAGTCATGGTCATGGTGGGACGACCGAACCGGGGTGACCGACGGTGGGGCGGTTTGGTCAAGGTAGAAGCTACTCTGGCGAGCAATTCTGCCCCACGGGAGAGACTAGTTTGGTGCGTCGAGGGGTGCACTAGCTTCTACAGGTGATGGTGACTCCCTACAATCCTACACCAAGCGCTACAACATGCTTAGATGACTCAACGGTGTGGAGGTACAGTGAGTGTGCCGCCTAGCAACTCTGGTGGGCAAAAGCCTCACCGACGCGTGTTACTAGAATGACCCCCGGTCTCCGGAACCCACCGGTTAGAGAGTGCGCTAAGGAAAGGAGCCCCTGATCACTGGGGCCATTGGTCAGTTGGGAGAGGCAGGTACATCAACCCCAAAAGGGTCTGCCCCCGATCGAACCCCATAGCACCGAGCCAGGGATCGAGTGTGGCGGAACCCAATAAGGGAGGCTGGACGTATCGGAAGGAAACCACTCAAGTGGATCTCGCTCCTAGCGCCAAACTGACTCGCCATAAATAGTCGACCATATTTAACTATGCCTAGCACCGAGCCAAAGCGCGGCACAAGTCCGCTTCCCACTCATAACCTACGAGCCCCTCGGACTGTAGCACACTTATGGCCTATTGGACTAGTCCCGAGTACGCAGACCTCCCATAGGGCACTACACGATGGGTTGCGCCGAGCCCGAGCTATAGAGGCTAGTGATTGACGTAGCCATAAAGATGACGCCTGTGACCATCGCCGCCCCCACACCATCCGCCATGATAAATACGAAATAGCCAGGCAGTCCCGGGCCCCATGAGTACATGTGACTCCACCGGGGTAAAACACTGTTTTTACCCTTGCCCTGCGGCTCCTTCCCAGGGAAGCCACCACTGGCGGACCCCTTTCCTAAGTTTATAAAAAAAGAGGATGGCCTCAGGGCAGGGGGATCAAAAGGAGAGAGCTCTTAGGCAACCGGACGCCTTCAGACGGACATGAACCCACAAGGACAAACAGGAGGAGGAGCACCAGGAGGCCGGAGCTCCGCCAAGACAAGACTTAGCTAGGCCTCCACCCAACAGCTTCTAAGCATTACCTCCACCCCAATAAAGAGACTTGGGAGCCTCACCTCCCTCTCTTGACCACTTGTAACCCATACTACGAGTTTGATCATCAATGGTGTCGGTAGCGCAAGCCACCGATGACTGGAAGTAGGGACGTTCTGCCCGAACTAGTATAAACCTTGCGTCCTCCATGCACACCCTCCGAAGCCCATAACGCGGACAATAAATTTACTTGTCGGAGCGAGGTACGACACACCAGTAGTGCGACTCTAGGAACGGGTAAGAGGGCATATATATATGAGGCTTTACTGTGGGATAGCGGGCAGTGGAGCTCACCACGACGTCGGTGGGGCTTAACCGACTTGGACGAGACGTTGTGGTCGTGATGGCTCCAAGTTTGCACTAGGTAAAAGAGATAGCGAGGGCAAAGCAGAGGGGACGAGAGGAAAGGATAACCAATGCATTCGAGATACCTCTTGGTCGGTGGAACTTACTAGTTCAAAGGAACCGATGGGGGCACAACGACAGTGGTGGAACACGGCTTTGATGGCGGCGGTACTATGTGATGAGCATGGGTGTGGGTAGTTTGTTGGGATGCTGAGCGAATAGGAGTGAGGTGCGCACGTGGACTCCAAGTCTCCGTATTTGATGGGCGAGCGACGTGGGAGGGACGAGGTCGTGGGAGTGAGGCAACAGTTGCGGGCACGAGGCATTTATGCGAGTGCACGTGGAACCGTTGGGAGGGAGATGCTGACAGGTGGGTCCCGACGATCAGTGAGTAGGAGCGGAGAACGGACGCGTGTGGGGAGCGGCTGCGCCAACATGCGGGCCCTAGCGGCCAATGAGGCGGCTGTGCACGGGGTGAGGAGATGAGCCGGACGAGGGATTGGGGCGGAAGGCCGTGTGGGGAAGGAGTGAGTGGCTTTCCTCTTTTCTTTTTATTTTTTATTTAGCTTTTGGCTTCCTTTCCCCTTTTTGAATTCGAATTCAAATGTATTTCCAAGTTTTAAGTGTATGCATACCAAGATAACTTGACAACCGGAAATTAATGCTCCAACATGAGATGCAACAATCATAATCTCTCAAGGATTTTGTTTTATTTTTTAAGTATTGCCAAAATCATTCTCCCTTTTAAGAAAAGAGAAAAAGGAAAAAACGGTAACACCTAAATTTTAGGTGTTGAACAAAGAAATTGTTGTTTTCAAATATTCAGGGTTTTACAACTACCGTGTGCAAGATGTGTGGAGTCGGCTAGAGTCCATGGGGATCGACTTTGATCTAGAGACTCCGGTTCATTCCAAAGAAATATAAAGAGTTTTTTTTCAAAAGTTTTGATGCATCACTACGGTGGAAAAGATGGAAACTAGTGTGAAGTTTTTCTCATCGTTTCTCCTGTTTTTCGTTCATTCCGTCCTCCTTAAATTATGGTGGAATAAAGTTTTATTTTTATTTTTATTTTCATATTTTCCCTTTTTGGTTATGTCTCTGTCTTTTCGGTTTGGGTTACATATGTAGTGCAACTGCAACCGAACCAATTAGCCCAACCATACAACCATGCTAATGATGTGCCTCTATTTTGATGCGTACGTTATCTACTTAATAATCAAACAAATGAAATTACAATATGATAAAAAAAAGACGGGCTTTACCTATACATGTGCCATGCCATTTTCATTGAGAACTGTAACGTGGAGAACCTAGAAAGTTAATGGCTTCGTACAATGTGAGCTGGAAGAGAGGCATATGTGAATTAACTATATCCATGCTTCACATGTTTCACATATCCTAGATGCAGGTATCCACTGATGATATAGAGAATCTAATTCAAAGATGTGATTTAGACTCACTATTTATTTTTAATAGCATCTAGAATAGCACGTACCCACTACCCAGCGATGATATAGAATCTGATCCAAAGATGTAATTTAGGGTTTATTTAGAATCACTATAGTTAATAGTTAGCCAACTAATAAATTATTAGATGGGTTGAGCCTGCTAACGAATTATTGTTAGTTGTGAGGTAGAGCCACCAATTGGCCAAAGGCAATCCAGTTCCACATGCGACAAGACAAGACACGTGGAACCCAGCCTGTCGACCGGGGTCATTGGGGTAGGCGTTGCGAGGCTGCTACCACGACACGCGGAGGCCACTGCATGTCTGCACTGGCAAATGGCAATCTGGCATGCGGAGCCGAGCCGACGGTTCACAAAAACCAGCAGGCCGACGATGATATGTTGTTATGTGCCACTTGTCGAATCGACCGGTCCCCCCCACCACAACACCTTTTGCACTCCCCCACCCACCCACACACCACGCTACACCAGTAGGAATCGCGGGAGACGCTCGTCGTCCTCAGTCCTCACCGTCGTAACCGTCTTCGGACCTCCCACGCCAACGCGCTCGTCGTAGCCAGTAGCCCCACCAACACGTGCGGGTGCGGCACACCACGTAGGAGCTTCCTTTAAAACCTCGTCGGATGGCTGGGCTCCCGCCGCAACCCCAGCACGTCCACGCCCTCCCCCTCCTCCTCCTCGTCGTCCTCCCCTGCCTCATCCCCTGTCTCCGCGCGACGACCGAGATGGCGCCAACCGCCGCCACCGCCGGCGCATCCGACGAGGGCGCCAGCGCGCTGCTCGGGCTCCTGCAGCGGGTGCAGTCGGAGGCGCTGCGCACGCTGGGGCCTCACGACTTCGACCCCAAGTTCTACGTCGACCTGCCGCTGGCGACCGACGAGCGCGCCGCGGCGGCCGCCCTTGCGGCGCTGCCGCGCCCGTCGCCGTCGCGGGCGGAGCTAGACGACTTCCTGTCCCGCTACTTCGGGGACCCCGGGTCCGATCTCGTGGCGGACGTCCCACCGGATTTCGAGCCCGAGCCGCGCGGGTTCCTGCCCCACGTCCACAGCCCCGAGGCGCGGGCGTGGGCGCTGGAGGTGCACGCGCTGTGGAAGCGCCTGGCGCGGCGGGTGGCGCCCGACGTCGCGGCGCGGCCGGACCGGCACACGCTGATGCCGCTGCCCGGCAGGGCCGTCGTGCCGGGATCCAGGTTCCGGGAGGTATACTACTGGGACTCCTATTGGGTCATCAGGTACCCCTTCTCCTGCCTGATCCGCCCCCGCTCGCTTGGTTTCATCGCCGCTTTGCTCCTTACTACTATATTTAAGTTTTGGACGAAATGGTAGTTCTAGATCACCCACCGGATCACGTACAATAATCCGTGGTTTTTTTTCCATTGGGGTTTGGGAGGGGCAAATTGATGAATCCAGGTCCTGTCGTCCTGACATGGAGTTCGATAGTACGTGTTCTTCTCCCGTTAGTTGTCGCTGCTGCGGTCCCACATGTAAGGCAATGTCTCGATTTTCATTTGTGTCTTCCTGCGTTCATTGTACGCTTTGTCATCACCTTGTCTGTTCTGTTCGTCGTATGCTTCGTCATCGCTGTCTCTTGTGTTCGTCGTGCGCCTTTTGTCATCTCCATACAGGAGTTAAAGACTGTGTACGCCTGACTTTTCTATGGGTGCTGGCCGCCGTGCTGTGGGCTGTGGCCTTGGCATTGGAATTAGTTTTCTGAAAAAGAGTCCTTGCTTTTATCTGTCCTAGTTCCTACTGATCTGTTATATGGCTGTTAAATTTTTTTTGTACCTACTGTATAAGCTACTCGCACTGACCCAATGATCTGTTATATGTCTGTTAATTTTTTTTGTACCTACTGTATAAGCTACTCGCACTGACCCAAATGGACATCGGGAACGAACTAACACCCATTCTTGTCGTTTTTCTTTCTTATATCGCGGTATGGCTCAATGCAGAGGATTGCTGGTGAGCAAAATGTACGACACGGCAAAGACTATTGTGCTTAACCTTGTATACCTGTTGGAAAAATATGGTTTCGTTCCAAATGGTGCAAGATCCTACTACACTAACCGAAGGTGATAATTCTATCTGCGGCAGATTGATCTTTAGTTTGCATCTAGAGCCTGAAATATGTACAGGATGGTCTATGTATAATGTCTGTCTAAAGCTATATGCTTAGCTTCATGATAAGATTAGAGGGTTGATTGAACACCATTTGACAGCTCCTACTAGTTGTATGTAACCTATTGCTAAGACCAAAGAGGTCGTCATCGTCTGATAGATGCCTTCTCTCTGCAGCCAACCACCACTTTTGAGCTCCATGGTTTTAGAAATATACAGGGCAACTGGTGATGTGGAGTTTGTTAGGACAGTATTCCACTCTCTGCTTAAAGAGCATAGCTTCTGGATGTCAGGTACCCCATGAAGGCAGCAACAGTTTCAGATTTATTTGGTATGTTTTCACATGATTGAAAGCAAGGTAAAACTAAATTGTTTCTGTATGCAGAGATTCATAATGTTGCTATAGCAGACAATCATGGTCGGGTCCATAATTTATCTCGGTATCAGGCCAGGTGGAACAAACCTAGGCCTGAAAGTGCGACAATTGTAAAGTCTTAGCCTTGGCTATATTTTAAATCAATTTGCTAGTGGCAGTGCAAAGTTTTACCATTAAAGGACCAACTAATATAGTTTTCTTCTTTAAGGATGAGGAACTGGCTTCGAAGTTGAATTCTATGGCAGCTAAGGAAAAACTGTACTGCGAAATTGCTTCAACGGCAGAATCGGGATGGGATTTCAGCTCTCGATGGATGAGGTTTGGATGTTTGTTATCCTTAAAAAGGAACTGACGAGCTAACAGTTCTGCTGCTTTCGCACTGGTTAAAACAAGTACTGCAATAGAAGACACCAAGCTCCCCGACCATTACGAATTTATTTTTGCACCGTGTACCACACACAGGTTGTTTCTGACTACTTTTACTGTTTTATTCAGGAATTCTACTGACATGACAACATTGGCAACCACTTACATAATACCTGTGGACTTGAACACATTTCTTTTTAAGGTAAGATGTGGAGCTTGTCATGGTACTTGAAATTCGACGTGGAATCGTATGTGGGTTTAGCATGACTTGGGTGCGTATATTAACCACATATTGGAAGCTAGTTTGCAGATAAAAAATGTATATAAATTCAGTCAACAATGCTTCCAAATGTGATAAAACCTAGCTTTATTTATGCATGACACAGATGGAGCTGGATATTGGTGCCTTGGCTAAAGTCGTAGGAGATAATGCGACTTCAGAATTTTTTTTAAATGCTTCGAAAGCACGTCATATTGCAATTGACTCTATTTTGTGGAACTCTGAGATGGAACAGTGGCTTGACTATTGGCTTCCTGGTGATGCAGACTGTCAGGTGCTCACAAACGCATCTTTATGATCTTATCCAGCAATTTAGCACTTCATGGTGTTGTAACTGATATGCACTATTATTTCAGGAAGTACACGAATGGAAGCCTAACTCACAGAACCGCAACATATTTGCTTCCAACTTCGTTCCGCTGTGGCTAAATGCATACCATTCCGGTGCGTCCTTGACTTGCATGTGTGCTTGTTTCTAATGCCTGAGTGTGCAATGCTTTATTATGGCAATTTTTAAGACCATCCCAGCTACATGTTTTTCATATGGTAACTAAAATATCCTGTGAACTGAACTGCTGTAACGAAGGACTGGAAAGTAACCATCGGCAACAGCCTTTTTGACAATCCTTGATGGTATTAGCATGCTCCTTCCATGTTTCGAGGAAGAAGGAATAACCATTCGCTCGCATTTTTCTGAATGAAAGCAGACTCTTTGTTACTATATTCCTGCTTCGAATGAACGCAGAAGGCACTTTTGATTTGTAGGAAGTAACGTCATAGTAGAAGGCACTTTTGTTACTACAACATCACAGGCAGCTACATAAATTGAAATCATTTTTGCCTTTGTATTGGAAGAACAGTTATTACGTCTGAAATCCTTGCAATTGTTTTGAAAAATGTTTTACCATCTGTATTGTTACTTACTCCCACTGCCTTCAATTGACCAGAATTCGTACGCTTTGCTGATGAGGCAAAATCAAACAGAGTCATGGCGAGCCTCAAGGCATCTGGATTACTTCATGCCGCAGGGATAGCAACTTCCCTGACAAACACGAGCCAACAATGGTTAGTTCCTGCATCCTGCTGGAAACTATGGATGATAAAACTCCACCGCGTGAAACTTGTACCTGGAATATTTATTTCTTCTAATTTCTTTAACACTGCGCAAATAATTGGACAGGGATTTCCCGAATGGATGGGCCCCACTGCAGCATCTTATAGCTGAGGGGCTGCTGCATTCTGGATCAGAGGCCAAAAAACTAGCTGAGGACATTGCTACGAGGTGGGTGAGAACGAACTACGCCGCTTACAAAGCAACGGGTGCGATGCATGAGAAGTACGATGTTGAGGCTTGTGGAGAATCTGGAGGCGGTGGAGAATACAAGCCCCAGGTATGGTGAAAAGCCCTTTCAAAGTTTTTTGTCTCAAGATTGATATGATGATCAGCAGTCTGGCCATTCCTGATGACTGGCAATCTCATTCGATTTTCTGCCTTGGTATCTTCTAGTAATTACAGTCTCTGCTGATCTGTGATACTTTGTTAACCATTAAAACGAGAGATGTAACTTCTGTTTTGACTTCTGACTTGAGCTCTTTTTTTTTTTTTTTTTTTGCAGACTGGTTTTGGCTGGTCCAATGGCGTGGTGTTGTCATTCTTGGAAGAATTCGGGTGGCCAGAGGGCAAGGAAATAGCTTGTTGAGCGGCGAAGCGCTCACGACAGGGTGGATCTGGTCTTGCCGGAGAGCAATCTGGTTAGGCATCGTTCATGTCACACATGTCTAGCTACGAGAGTGGCGCATTGCCTTCTGCAGTTCGTCAAGTGCGTTTGTGTGTTCTTGTTTGCTTTTAGTTGCGACTAGGCTGTAGATCCTTCTTGTATCACAACAATATATGTACTGCTACTGTACCGGCCCCGGCCTCTTGTTTAATCTGAAATGCTCATTGTATATCCTCTTACGAAACGCAAACACGTGCTTTGGCACGTTCGTCGTCGAAAAGAGAAGAGAATATACCATTTTGCTCTCTTGAATACAAAATCAGTGCATCGTTCTAGATCTCGCCCACAGGGCGTGGACTGGCAGACTGTTGGCCCCTTTTCTGTTCAAATATTAACAGTCCTAGCTTCTTCTCACGTCGTGTAGGACCTTGGGTGCAGAACTCTTATGGTCATACTTGTCCAAACGGCCGGCGGAAGGCCCGTGACCCGGCACTGTAGAGGCCCGTCACGAGCACGGGCGGCCTGGCCCGTCTGGATCCGTGCCTGTGTCGGTCCGATACGGGCACAGTATCGTGCTTAGGCAGGCTGGCCGGTCAGGCACGGGTCTGGATCGAGAATGACCCGGTAGACTATATACCTATCGCGTGGTCGCCACCCTTTGGTAGGGCTGGGCAAAAAACCTATAAGCCAAATCCAGAATACCCGAACCCGAACTCGAAATACCTGAAACCCGAATTTTGTTCGGGAATTTTGGGTAGCAACTTGCAAAACCCGAATTTATTTCGGGTAATTCGGATATCACAATCGGGTACCCGAGATACCCGAATTACCCGAACTTTAATGTATCATGTACTCATATCATGCTTAATTATTAACTAGTCGGTTGCCCGTGCGTTGGGACGGCTTACAACAATACCCACGTAAACTATCTATAAAAAAATTTCAAGATTTTTTATTAATTGTCTTCGCTCTCTGTATAATATTTTTTGATTTTGCTAACTGATGTTATTGTTTACTTCATGCAATATGTTTTGGTACAACACGACCAATGAAGTGAGCGGTTAGATGAGAGTTCACAATGACTAACTGAACGAACAGATGACATAATTTTACCATAGAGAGACCAAATAAGAGAAAGTTTGTGAGCTCAAGTTTCTAAAATAAGTCACATGAAGTCAAACTTATAAAAAAGATAGATCAAATTATGGAGTGATTGCTAAAGTCACGCATAAATAAAAACAGGATGCGCTTCATATAAATTATGGTACTTCGTAGCAATTACTAACGTTTAAAACCAACAAATAACCTTTCATTTTACTGTTAATGTGACAATCATTATTGCTTCATCCAATTCAGCAACCTCAAACACCATGGAGTCCATTGCGTCAATGTGGTCTCCGAAACGATCTAATGCTTGCAAGAGCCAAGAACGTCGTGTCGTGCTTGGGTTGTAGCCTCAGACCGTAGTGCTGGCCCAGTCCGACATGATTGTATTTTTTTTATTTTACAAAAAAACGTATATACATATATACGATTTATATTCAATACTAAAAACATTTGAGCATGATATTCTATTGGTTAGACAACTTTACCTAGTGTCTCCCGCCCTTCTTCTATCAGTGCATGGGTTCGAACCCCAACTCCTGCACTGTTTTGGCCGGCATGACGTGACTGGGCCAGAGTTGTGGCCTGCGGGCGTCTGGCCCATGCCGGGTCACCGTTTGGCCATCTATAGGCGTGCAACAGATTAATTTGAAATAGCTGTGAGGGGTTATTTGTAAAAAGATGACGCGGGACTACCGTTGAAACTGGTGCTTTAAGTATAGTATAGATTTGTGCATCTATAATTATGTGTAAGTGTGCATAACTCGTGATTGTAGATTGCTTGTGTTTTATATGTCCATGTATATCATTATTCAAACTGTATTTTTAAACTAATTTAATAGGGTGTGTGTGTTTTTATGAAGCCGACACAACAATTCGGGTAGTTCGGGAATACCTGAACTCGAACCCAAAATTCCGGGTACCCGAATTTTCGGGTATTGTAAAACCCGTTGTAATTTCGGTTATCAATTCTCAAAACCCGAAATTTTTGGGTAACCCAAACGCCCACCCATACCCCTTGGCCCTGTTCTCGTGCGAAACGGCTCTGCGCCTTCCCCTCTCGTGTCTCTCTCACGAAGCCGCTCTCCGCCTCTCCCTCGTCCGCTCCCCTCTGCTCGACAGCTCTGCCCCCAATACGAAACATACACCGGCGAGTCTGTGCCGACCGTCGATGGGTCTGACGCTCTGGTGACCGGTGCTCTAATCCTCCTCTCCTATCCCTCCAACGTCCCTCTTGAAAAGGAAATGAGCTTAATCATTTCCTATAATCGATTTTGGTGGTTGACGTCCATCACAAACCACGGGGACTAATTAGTTTTCCTAGTCATCATTTATCTTAGGTGCATAAAGTTCAACACAAACCAAGAAAAAAGCTAAGTTGGGGAATCAACAAAGTATGGAGCAAAAACTGTGTAACGCCCTGAATTTGGGGTAGAATTTTTTCTTCCTTTTACTCGCCAAATTCAGGTGTTACTCTCTTTTCTCTTCCCGTTTCGCTCCTTCTTCCCAATTTCAAAGCAATATAGTGACGGTTGTCCGTGTCATGTGTAAACAAAACCTAAATGTCATGGGTGTTGCATCATGTTGAAGCATATTTCTTTGTCTGATGTCGTAGTTAGTCGCGTGTTCGTCTCGTTCCGTTTCGGATTTCGGTTCGCGATCGGATTCCGATTAGTGGTCGTGCGTGTCGTGGGTTTTGACCCGCGGTGTGACCCAGCCCGGCCCGGTCCGGCCCAGTTCGGCCCGCGCGCCCCTGGCGCCCCTTGCCCTCCCCATGCGCGCCCCTTTCCCTAGTCTCTTTCTCTCATTTGATTTTCTCCCGCGCAGTAACCTCCCTCTCCCTCTCCCACCTCTCTCTCTCTCCCCGTGGTGCCCTAGGGTTTGGAGACGGTGATCGCCGGAGTTTGGATCCCCGAGGTGAGCTTCCCCTTCCCTCTCCCTCTCCATCTCTCTCTCTCCCTCCCCCTCCCTTTCTTCCTCCCCTGGCCGCGCGCCCTCCCCTGCCCGTGTGCCCTCCCCTGCCCCACCGCGCCCCCTCCCCGGTGAGCCCCCTCCCCGGCGAGCCCCCCTCCCCGGTGAGCCCGGCCCCGCGCCCCGGCCCTGCGCACCGGCGGCCGCGCCCCAGCCCCGCCCGCGCGCCCTGGCCGCGCCCTCGGTCACGCCCCAGGCCGTGCCCCTGCCCGCGCCCTCGCGCGCCCCTGCCCGAGCCCGTGCCTCGGCAGCCTCGCGCCCCGCGCGCCTGCACGGTTCGCATGCCCTCGGCACGCGCAACGTGCTCTCGCGCGTGCGACCGAAGTCGCGCTGCGTTCAACTCTCGTCTTAATCCATTTTAATTTTAGTTTAGTCGATGTGCTGCGTCGCGCGCTTCGCCGCGCGACGGTTCATTCTAAATTCGTCTTTATTAATGTGCTGCGTCGCGTTCTTCATCGCGCGACGATTCATTTTAAATTTATATTTATTAAGGTGCTGTGTCGCGTGCTTCGTCGCGTGACGATCCGTTTTAAATTCAGTTCTGTTGATGTAATGTCGTCGTGTGTTTCGTCGCGCGACGCTTAACGTTTATCTATAATTAATGCAAGAATCTCGTTGCGCGCTCTGTTGCGCGGCGAGTCGTTTATTTCTTAATTTAATTTAAATGCTGCGTCGCGCATCCCGCCGTGCGACCACTTCCTTTAATTCACCTTTATTTGATTATAATGATTAAATGTGGAACATGACCTTACTTTATGCTAAACGCAGTGGCCAAATTAATACCCTTCTGTTAAACGAGTGGTTTAATTTATAATTATGTAACGTGATCGCTTCTCGACCGTAGACTCGACCATCATTTCCTCTTTGTCGCTTAACCGTAACTGCGAGCCTTGCGTTGAACGTCTGTTTGATTATTGCATTCTATTGTATGGTGTACTGTTCTTTTGTATTAAATGTGTGGAATGTATGTTTGAACTCGTATAGATAACGGTCAGTTGGTGGAGTCCGAAGGAGTTCAGGTGAAGACCCTGAGCAACAGTCGGTTGGTGAAGGCAAGTGTCCCTTGACCCATCTTTGTCCTATACATTCTATAATTCACTTCCCGCATTTACACGGTTATACCTAAGGATTGACTAGCTTTTGTTATCCGTGTCCTTGTTTACCTATTTGGGTTGGATTATTCTGGTTTAGTTTCATGCTAGTGCTTAACATCAATCAATGAACATTGAAGCGCCCCAATCCTTTGGGACTCAAATGTGATACAATTACTAGTCCCAGGAGGCTAGTAAACACATTTATACAACAGATGATTTTCGATCTGCTTAAACGAGACAAACCTATAAAGGTGGCGATCAACTTTAAGAGTTGGTCCACAACTCGGGACATATCATCAGAGTGGGGCTGAAGCAGCCCGATATACGCAGCGAAGCAAATCAGCGGTCCAACAGCCACATGCAAGGTTGGGAACAGTCGTAACTCTTACCCGATCTCCTCCTTCTGAAAAACAACAAATAAACAAGGGTGAGTACAAATGTACTCAACAGCCCACCTTCACCCACGGAATGGGGAAATCAGATATAATGCATGGAATATGTGGAGCTCAGGATATTTTGCCGAAACAACAATATTTTATGCAGGGTTGTTTTGTAAACATTTTGTATTTTTCAAAGCGCATCCTCTCCCAAAGGAGCAGGAAGTTTTTCAATATAGAACAAAATCCCCTGGACTAAACCATCCAGGTATCTCAGCAGTTTCCCACTGGTTTTCATTTTCAAAAACAGCTACTGGACTTCCCGTCCACCATAGCTCACGGCTCAACCGCCGGACCTTTTAAAAAAACTTTTCTCAAACGCACCTTTTTTTGAAAACAAAACACTAATTGTCGTACCACACCAGACTTGTCCATTCCTGTGGACACAGACTATTTGAATAGGTTTTCAAACTCTGCGCAGAGGTGTACACTTTACCCACTAGTCCGGCTCTGTGATCTCATGGCCAATGAGATCCGAATCCGAATCTCTTTCTTTCCTCGCACGTCCTAACCTTAACGGTTATATCGGAAGGAGTCAGGCAACCGCCATGCCCAAACCGGACAAAACATTCCCCCTCCTTATCCTCCCGGTGCTCCCCAGCCTTCATAACCCTGGGGTTGGACCGTATGAGTTCAGATTGAGTGACTGCCCACACAGTCTCGAGTGGTTGTACTTATCATGAGTACAGGTAGTGAAGGATGACAAACCGGTCCTTATATGAGGGGACAATCCTTCTGCTCACACCTAAACCAGCTGAGCCATCACCTTAGGCCCTCCCCTAAACCAGGGAGTCCCTGATCATCCCTACTCAAAGGTGATAAGGGTGAAAACCCTTCATCATACACATTTTGAAAAGCATTTTCTTTTGAGAACTCACACCTTTCCTCAAATCATTTGTAACAAATATATCAGGGATTGATTGCGGCAAGCGGCTGAGTGGCCATAATAACTTGTCTCAAAATCATATCATGTATAAAATAACAGGCTGAGGGTTGTGGTTGAAAAATCATAGGTAATTTATGCATCAAAGGGATCCAGTGAGCTTGATGTGCTTATCCGGCGAAGGGGGAAGGGGAGCTCGTGGAACTGACTTCTAGCTCCACTGCCTGGCGTAGACTTGCAAATCTGGCCTCCACGAGATGGCACAAACGCTCTGATAACTATGCAACATGAACAAGCAAACATACAAACCAGCAAGTATACCAACAAATATTTAGTATATTGGTCAGAATAGCGATATATGGATGTGTAGAGTCTTGAGCAGAATCTATGTCATGTGGTGTTGAGATACTACTGGTGGTGGAGCGGAGGTGCTTACCATGAGGGTGGACAGGAGGTGAAGCGACACTATGCGTGTAGCCGGCGGAGCGGGGTAACTGAGTGGGTGGGGTGTTTGCCTTGGCTGAGGGTGTTGAGTGTGTGTGGAGAGGGAGAGGGTAGCTGGGTGTATTTATAGCTGGGTGTATGTGGTGTAGCACAGTGAAGTTCACTATTGGTGAGAATAGTGACGAATGAATTGTCTGACTTAGTATGAACAAGAGAGTTATAGGCAGAATATGGGACAAGAGTATTTTGGGAGTTTTCTAGAACATGAACCATGCTTAAGGGATGACATGGTTGGATAGGGAATACTTAAATAAGAATTTAGAAACAAGAATTGTTGGAATATGAGTTTGGAAGCCTGGTTCGAAGGAATCTCAAAGTCAAGCATGCTCAACTTGGAGAAACCTGGGATGAGTGACCAGATGGGAAGTTCCCACTAGAAGGAAAATCACAGTCACTGGAGTTCGTATGACTGGAACGTGGGTCTGGCTGGTCTTAAGTGGACTGGATAACATGATGGATGAGTAGTTGAAATTTGGGGGTGATCGGATGAACGATGAATAGTAACAATGAATAGTAACAATGATGAATAGTAATGGTGAATAGTAACGATGAATAGTGATGGTGAATAGTAATGGTAAATAGTTCATATGAACGAACGATGAACGATGAATAGTGACGATGAACGAACAATGAACGATGAATAGGAACTATGAACGAACGGACGAACGATCGAATGATCAGACGAACGAACGATCGGAATTTCGGCAGCATAACGGCAGGATAAAGATTATCTGGATGAACGATGAATAGGGACTATGAACGAACGATGAACGATGAATAGGAACTATGAACGAACGATGAACGATGAATATGAACTATGAACGAACGATGAACGATGAATAGGAACTATGAACGAACGATGAACGATTGAATTATCAAATGAACGAACGATCGGAATTTCGGCAGTATAACAGCAGGACAAAGATTATCTGGAAGAACGATGAATAGGAGCTATGAACGAACGATGAACAATGAATAAGAACTATGAACGAACGGACGAACGATCGAATGATCGAACGAACGAACGATCTAAATTTCGGCAGCATAATGACAGGACAAAGATTATTCGAACAAACGGACGAACGATCGAATGATTGGACGAACGGACGAACGAACCATGAACGATCAGACGAACGATCGAACGATCGGACGAACGAACGAACAAACTAAGAACAGGGGGACGAACGATCGAAGAACGACCGAACGATCCTTGTGCTAGTGTGTGCTTGTGTGGGAGATGGAGTGGGCATGTGTGTGGGGGGAAGAGAGTTGCCATGAAATGGCTTGGGGTGGGATGAGAGGAGGCCCTTGCCCCTCTATTTATAGCCATGGTGGGGGGATTAGGGGGAGGGATGAGAGGATTAGTGGGAGGATGAGAGGATTAGTGGGAGATTAGCATGGATTTGTCTTGTATAAGTGTAATTAGCTTGTAGAGCTCACCGTATGACACCGGAGGCATACATATACGTATGAGCATGAGGAAAGTTATGAAGAAAATATTTGTAGGGACTTGAAAAATGATTTTGAAGGTATTTCTCAAGAGGAAAATACTTGGAGATATATTGGTGGAATATTTGAACAGTATTTCTGGAAAGAAATTGAGGGGGTTACTGGAGAAATATCTGGGCAGTATTTCTGGAAAGAATTTGAGGGGGTCACTGGAGAAATACTTGTAGGATATTTGAGAAGGATTTTGGAGAGAATATAGACCACTATATTTTATTTGTTGATATCAACTCACAAACAAACATTTTGAAATGAAATTTGAAATTCATTTTGAATTTAGAGTGAGTTTGAGAAAATTTCAAGATTTGACTTTTTGGGATGCTACAAACATGATGAGATTTATCTATGATACGTTGTTTTCCCTCTTATTTATGATTATATACTTGTGGCATTTAAGGGGACTCAAGCGGTTTCTCGAGTGCCTCTCCGTAAGGACCTGTTCGTTAGATGACCGCCCGGGAAAACAGTGCAACCATGAGGGTGGAATGGGACACCCTTAGCTGAATAATTAGAGGAACCGGGATGTAGTTCGCTTCGCCGTCGTGCCGTTAATGGGGCTTGGTGTATGCGGCTCGCTCTGCCAAGGTTGATTTGTCCCTTGGGGAGGAGTGCGGTACATTTAGGAAACCTAACGGGCAGCTACAACCCTGGGGAATCTTTGTAAAGGCTACATAGTGATACCCTGCTGGGTCACCTTGGTAGTGATCAATGGAGAGTCATGATCTCCGGGCAGAAAGGGAATCACGGCTTGTGGGTAAAGTGCGCAACCTCTGCAGAGTGTTTGAAAACTGATATATCAGCCGTGCTCGTGGTTATGAGCGGCCAAGGGAGCTCCATTGATTAGTGACACTTGATCAGAGATGTTCGGATTACATGTGGTGATGAGAATGATGATTTTGGTATTGACTATGGTAATGGTAAGTGGTATTCTTTCCGTTTGGAAATGGTACATTTGGGTTAATAATGTGGGTTAATTCTAAAATCTGGCTTTCTCTACTAGTAATAATAATCTGACCAACTAAAAGCAACTGCTTGACTTACCCCCACATAAAGCTAGTCCACTACAGCCAAACAGGACACTTGCTGAGTATGTTGATGTGTACTCACCCTTGCTCTACACACCAAACCCTTCCTTCCCCAGGTTGTCCATGTTGCAACCACTGCTCAGAAGAAGATGAAGCCGTGGAAGTAGACTTCCAGGAGTTCCAAGATTACGACGAGTTCTATGTGTGGGTTAGCGGCAACCCCTAGTCGGCTGCCTGTGAAGGCCGCGTGTATCTACGTTTCTTTTCGCACTTTGATTATTGTAAAGACTATGTGGACGTCTCAGACATATGATGTAATCGACTATTATTACCCTTTTATGCTATTATTTGAGCACTATGTGATGATGTCCAGTTATGTAACTGCTGTGTACATGAATTGCTGATCCTGGCACGTACATGGTTCGCATTCGGTTTGCCTTCTAAAACCGAGTGTGGCATAGGTGGTATCAATGCTGTGCTGACTGTAGAACCGCTAACCTAGAGTAGAATGGTCGTTCTAAGGATTATAGACCCCCATTCTCACCTTGACTTTGGTATCCCTTCAAAAGTTGGTCATATCGACCAAACCTATGTTCTACTATATATTATACCTTGCTAAAAATCTTTTTGTTTACTCTAATTCCTCATTTTATTTATGGTTCATTACTTGCTAGTCATATTAGTTCTGTTCTCACTCTTATGCTTGCGGTGTCTTTTGTAGATGGCCCGTCTTAGACACACTGAACGAAAGTCTGTCATCCCCTTCTTACCCTCTCGTCTCGCGGAGCGTCCGCTTCGCCGTCCAGTGACTGGTCAGTCTATTCACTTGGAGGGCTGCACCACAGTGTTTAAAATAGCGGGCTAAGTCATTTATCCCCTAATATTTTCAGCAGCTATAAAAGGATTTATCCAGATATATCCGCAGCTAAATTTTTTAGCGGTTTTGCAGATAGTCGAATTTTTTTTGCTACAACTCGATCCGAAAGAACCATCAGGTTTTTGTCTTGCAATGGGATCTAGAAGAACCATCGGCTTGGACCTATGATCTGTTTTTTTGTCTAGCAAAGAGAAGCATCGTCCAACAAAGGGAACCACAAGATACACTCGATCTGTACCGCAACTCCAAAATAGAAAAAATGAAGACATCACGCAGTGGAGACTTGAGTGCAGCACGCCATGAAGAACTATAGACGCAGCAACGTAGCACGCAGTGGAGTTGAACATGCCGCCGTGAGCTCACCCACTGGCGTGAAGACGCCGTCGCCTTGAGCTTGCCAGGCCTGGAGATGTGGCCGCCGCCGCTGCTCGAGCAACGAACAGGGAGAGACCGAGAGAAGCAAAATAGTCATCTAGGGTTCAGGGTTGGACTTTTGGCTAGTTGATTTTGGGCCCAAATTCACTCGGCCCACAACACACAACAGCCATCATCCCATGAGATTTTAGCGCGCTAAGTCATATGAGATTTAGCGGTTTTAGCGGGATAATATTGGATATTAGCGTATTTGACCGTTTAGCGCTAAAATGTGATTATCTTATCCCACCCTTCTCCAGCAGCTATATCCAGCTATATCGGCCGCTATATCCGGCTATTTTAAACATTGCTGCACCACCGCCTGCACGAGGAGCAGGAGCGTCGACGACAGGAGCAGGAGCAGTAGGGCTCTTCTTTCTCGCACCATCAGGAGATAGAATATGTGAGGAGCTGCTCCCCTGTGCTCCCGCTAGAGGCGCCCCCTGCACCACCACTAAGCGCCCCAGTCGCTGGAGTAGCTGTTGGAGGAGACCCAGACGACGAAGGTGGCGACGACAGCTCGAGCTTCAGCACCGACCCTTCCGCCGACCAGGAGCTGGAAGGATGGGTTGCTTGACCCATCACTCGCGACGTTGCTCGCGGGTGTCACTTCCACGACGCGCTCGACATCCTGCTACGTCGGGCACTCGACCGGCGTACTTGGTCCATCGAGTATTGTTATGTGGTCTTCCAGCACAGTCGCGGGGTTTACCCGGATCGCTGGGAGGTGACCTACTTGGTGCGCCGTCCGGAGAACAGTCTCCGAGGTGCGGAGATCTGCTCAGAGCACTATTCAATCTCTGAGCGGGACTCAGCTGAGGCGGCCATGCAAGATGCCGCACGGCGTGCGCTTTCGCACTACTGTTCAGTGCTCGGTGGGGTAGCTGATGGTCTCAACCTGAAGTATTACCCCCGCCATCCATCTGGCAGCACAGGAGGCGTGATTGTCTCACCTGTTGGTGAGGACAATCCTAGGTTGAGCAGCACAGTCAACCTAGCCGCCGTGCTAAACACGGAGCTGGACCATGCATTAGACGAGTTGAGTAGGGCTCGTGCTAAGATCGCCCAGCTGCGGGCTGAGCGCGCGGAGCATCGTCACCTGGAGGATGGCTCCCCCGCTCCTGTCGGGACTTAGCACCCATACCGCCCACCTCGGCGTGGACACCAGTCTTATGGCAACCCCGACTGCAAGTCCAAGATAAATTTAGAACCATAGATCATCAGCGTCGGATCTTGTGATTAATACAAAAATATATACATAGAAGTTATGGTCTTAGCGTTAGTCTTGCTTTTAGTTAGTCTTAGTTAGACAGGTAGTTTGCTTATCCTGTGCCTTTATGTTTGTCATGATGAACTATGTTGGATTTGGATCTTTGTAATGACTGTCACCAGAGTGTGGGTATCCCCTGCATTTTGGTTTACCTGTTATATGTTAATGAAGTTAGTTATCTAGTTGGGAAGCCTTTCATTCCACTTTCCTCTTTATCTGAGAAGCTGTGTTGGTCTGTGTTGGAAATCAGTGAAGATGTTCAACTGTTCAGTATTGTGGAGGATTCTATACTCTTTTCTTATGCTGCAAGTTGCAAGATCAGTTCTGATGTGTGATTGCATTCTGCAGATGTCAGAAAACAGGTGCAGAGGAGGAAGGCGTGCTCAGCAGGAGCATGCAGCCCCGCAGGATGAGGCACCCCAGCAACAGCAGCTGCCACCCCCGCCCCCGATGTCCTTCGAGCAGATGTTCCTCATGCAGACTCAGGCAGTTCCAGCCATCGGTCAGACTCTGGCCGCCATTCAGCAGCAGCAGCAGTAGCCACCACCTCAGCCTCAGATGCCTCCGATGCCCAGGGACAAGCGTGCTGAATTCATGAGAGGTCATCCCCCAACGTTTGCTCATTCTTCTGACCCCATGGATGCTGAAGATTGGCTGCGCACTATGGAGCGGGAGTTGCACACCGCTCAGTGTGATGACAGGGAGAAAGTTCTGTATGGCCCCCGTCTATTGAGAGGAGCGGCTCAGTCTTGGTGGGAGTCCTATCTCGCCACCCATGCCAACCCCGATACCATCACCTAGGAAGAATTCAGAGATAGCTTCCGTCAGTACCATGTTCCTGCAGGTCTGATGACAGTGAAGGAGGAGTTCCTAGCACTCAAGCAAGGGTCAATGTCTGTTAGTGAGTACTGAGACAGGTTTCTGCAGCTGTCTCGCTATGCTCCTGAGGATGTCAACACAAATGCCAAGAGGTAGTATCGTTTCTTGAGAGGCTTGGTTGATCCTTTGCATTATCAGCTGATGAATCATACCTTCCCCACGTTTCATCACCTGATTGACAAAGCAATCATGACAAAGAGGAAGCGTAAAGAGATGGAGGATCGCAAGCGTAAGATCAGTGGACCTCAGTCTGGAAGCAGCAATCACCCTCGTTTCTCAGGCAATCCACCTCAGCAGTTCAGGTAGAACCAGCGTCCACCTTAGCATCAGCAGTTTCAAAGGCAGTATCCTCAGCACCAGCAGCAGAATCGCCAGAACAATCAGTCAGGAGGAGGTCAGTTCCAGAGGCAGAATCAGCAGGCACCTCGTCTTCCTGCCCCAGCGAACCAGCAGAACAGTCAAGCAGCACCAGTTCAGGGTGGAAACAGAGCATGTTTCCACTATGGAGAGCAAGGTCATTGGGTGATGCAATGTCCGAAGAAGGCAGCCCAGCAGCAGTCAGGCCCCAGTGCCCCAGCAAAGCAGAATGTGTCTCAGCCTGGAGCAGGCAACCGCTCTCAGCCACGCTATAATCATGGGAGACTGAACCACTTGGAGGCAGAGGCAGTTCAGGAGACCCCCGGCATGATAGTAGGTATGTTCCCCGTCGACTCCCATATTGCGGAAGTGTTATTTGATACGGGAGGAACACATTCATTCATAACCGCATCATGGGTAGAAGCACATAATCTCCCAGTAACTACCATGTCAAACCCCATTCAAATTGACTCAGCTGGTGGTAGAATTCAAGCTGATAGCATTTGCTTGAATGTAAGTGTGGAAATAAGGGGGATAGCGTTTCCCTCTAATCTCATAGTAATGGGTACTCAGGGAATAGATGTCATCCTAGGGATGAATTGGCTAGATAAGTATCAGGCAGTTGTCAGTTGTGATAAGAGGACAATCAAGTTGATGTCTCCACTAGGAGAGGAAGTGGTGACCGAGTTAGTCCTGCCTGAGCCGAAGAAAGGAAGTTGTTATCAGATGGCTGTTGATAGCAGTGAAGCAGACCCACTAGAGATCATCAAGGTTGTGTTCGAGTTCCCAGATGTGTTTCCAAAGGACCTACCAGGTATGCCACCAGAGCGGAAAGTTGAGTTTGCCATAGAGATTCTTCCTGGAACCGCCCCCATCTTTAAGAGAGCTTACAGAGTATCTGGACCAGAGTTGGTTGAACTCAAGAAGCAGATCGATGAGCTGACAGAGAAAGGATACATCCGACCAAGCACCTCACCTTGGGCCACCCCTGTCCTATTTGTGGAGAAGAAAGATGGCACCAGAAGGATGTGTATCGATTATTGAGCTCTGAATGAGGTCACAATCAAGAACAGGTACCCCTTGCCTAGAATAGAAGATCTGTTCGACCAGTTGAGAGGAGCTAGCATGTTCTCCAAGATAGATCTGAGGTCAGGTTATCACCAGCTCAGGATTCGACCTTCGAACATTCCAAAGACGACATTCATTACCAAGTATGGGTTGTATGAGTTCACTGTGATGTCTTTTGGCCTAACGAATGCGCCAGCCTTTTTCATGAATCTGATGAACAGTGTATTCATGGATTATCTTGACAAGTTTGTGGTGGTATTTATTGATGATATTCTGATATACTCTCAAAACGAAGCAGAGCATGTAGATTATTTGAGGATGGTTTTGCAGAGATTGCGAGAGCACCAGCTATATGCAAAGTTGAGCAAGTGTGAGTTCTGGATTGATGAAGTCTTGTTCTTGGGTCACATAATCAACAAAGAAGGATTGGTTGTGGATCTGAAGAAAGTGGCAGACATTCTGAACTGGAAAGCTCCAACAGATGCCCGAGGAATCAAGAGCTTCATTGGAATGGCCGGATATTATCGGTGATTCATCGAAGGGTTTTTGAAGATTACGAAACCAATGACAGCTTTACTAGGCAACAAGGTTGAGTTCAAGTGGACCCAGAAATGCCAAGAAGCCTTTGAAGCGCTGAAAGAGAAGTTGACTACAACGCCTGTCTTAGTCTTGCCTGATGTGCACAAGCCCTTCTCGGTGTATTGTGATGCTTGTTACACTGGTTTGGGATGCATGTTGATGCAGGAGGGAAGAGTTGTGGCCTACTCGTCCCGACAGCTGAAGGTTCATGAGCAAAATTACCCAATCCATGACCTAGAGTTGGCAGCAGTGGTTCATGCACTGAAGACATGGAGCACTATCTGTATGGGCAGAAATGTGATGTTTACACAGACCACAAGAGTCTGAAGTACATATTCACTCAGTCAGAGCTGAATATGAGGCAATGAAGATGGTTAGAGTTGATCAAAGACTATGAATTGGAGATTCATTACCATCCAGGCAAAGCAAACGTAGTGGCGGATGCTTTGAGCAGGAAGAGTTAGGTCAATCTGATGGTCGCTCATCCGATGCCTTATGAGCTGGCCAAAGAGTTTGACAGGTTGAGTCTCGGGTTTTTGAACAATACGCGAGGAGTAACAGTTGAGCTGGAACCCACCCTGGAGCGGGAAATCAAAGAAGCACAGAAGAATGATGAGAAGATCAGTGAAATTCGGCGACTGATTCTAGACGGCAGATGCAAGATTTTCGGGAAGATGCAGAAGGTGTGATATGGTTCAAAGACCGCTTGTGTGTTCCCAATGTCCAGTCTATTCGGGACTTGATCCTCAAGGAAGCTCATGAGACAGCTTATTCGATACACCCTGGAAGTGAGAAGATGTATCAAGATCTGAAGAAGAAATTTTGGTGGTACGGAATGAAGAGGGAAATCGTAGAGCATGTGGCTATGTGTGATAGTTATCGATGGATCAAGGCAGAGCATCAGAGGCCAGCTGGATTGTTGCAACCATTGCAAATTCCTTAGTGGAAATGAGATGAAATCGGTATGGATTTCATAGTCGGATTGCCTCGCACTCGAGCCGGCTACGATTCTATTTGGGTAGTGGTGGACCGCTTAAACAAGTCAGTCCACTTCATACCTATCAAGACCAACTACAGCAGTGCAGTATTGGCAGAGTTGTACATGTCTCGGATCGTTTGTCTTCATGGTGTGCCGAAGAAGATAGTGTCAGATAGAGGAACGCAGTTCACCTCTCATTTCTGGCAGCAGTTGCATGAAGCCTTGGGTACACATCTGAATTTCAGTTCAGCCTATCATCCGCAGACAGATGGTCAGACCGAGAGAACTAATCAAATCCTCGAAGACATGTTGAGAGCCTGTGCGTTGCAAGATTAGTCCGGATGGGACAATAGGTTACCTTATGCAGAGTTCTCCTATAACAACAGTTACCAAGCCAGTTTGAAGATGTCACCATTTCAAGCGCTTTATGGAAGGAGTTGTAGAACTCCGCTGCAATGGGATCAGCCTGGAGAAAAGCAAGTGTTTGGGCCAGACATTCTGCTTGAAGCTGAAGAGAACATCAAGATGGTCCGGGAGAATCTGAAGATAGCGCAATCAAGGCAGCAAAGTTATGCAGACACAAGAAGGAGAGAGCTAAGTTTCAAAGTTGGTGACTTCGTCTATTTGAAGGTTTCGCCTATCAGAGGAGTCAGAAGATTCAGAGTCAAAGGCAAGCTAACGCCCCGCTATGATATCAGCTCAGTTTGCCAGAAGGCTTGTCCGCAGTGCATAATGTCTTTCATGTGTCTCAGTTAAGTGTTTGCATGTGCCAGAAGAGCAATTGCCAGTAGAAGGTCTGGAGGTCCAGGAGGACTTGACCTACATAGAGAAGCCAGCGCAGATTCTTGAGACTGTAGACAGAGTCACCCGGAGGAAGACTATCAGAATGTGCAAAGTCAGATGGAGTCACCACTCTGAGGAAGAAGCAACCTGGGAGCGTGAGGATGATCTGATGGCCAAGTACCCTGAACTCTTTGCTAGCCAACCTTGAATCTCGAGGGCGAGATTCTTTTAAGGGGGATAGGTTTGTAACACCATGAATTTGGGGGTAGAATTTTTTCTTCCTTTTACTCGCCAAATTCAGGCGTTACTCTCTTTTTTCTTCCCGTTTCGCTCCTTCTTCCAAATTTCAAAGCAATATAGTGATGGGTGTTCGTGTCATGTGTAAACAAAACCTAAATGTCATGGGTGTTGCATCATACCGAAGCATATTTCTTTGTCCGATGTCATAGTTAGTCGCGTGTTCGTCTCGTTCTGTTTCGGATTTCGGTTCGCGATCGGATTCCGATTAGTGGTCGTGCGTGTCGTGGGTTTTGACCTGCAGTGTGACCCAGCCCGGCCCAGCCTAGCATGGTCCGGCCCAGTCCGGCCCGTGCACCCCTGGCGCCCCCTGCCCTCCTCATGCGCCCCCCTTCCACTGGTCTCTTTCTCTCATTTGATTTTCTCCTGCGTAGGAACCTCCCTCTCCCCTCCCTCTCCCACCTCTCTCTCTCCCCATGGTGCCCTAGGGTTTGGAGACGGTGATCGCCGGAGTTTGGATCCTCGAGGTGAGCTTCCCCTTCCCTCTCCCTCTCCCTCTCTCTCTCCCTCCCTTTCTTCCTCCCCTGGCCGCACGCCCTCCCCTGCCCGCGCGCCCTCCCCTCTCCTGCCCGCGCGCCCTCCCCTCCCCTGCCCGCGCGCCCTCCCGCGCCGCGCACCCTCCCTTGCCCACGCGCCCTCCCCTCCCCTGCCCGCGCGCCCTCCCCTGCCCCGCCACGCGCCCCTCCCCCGTCGCGCCCCCTTCCCGGCGCGCTCCTCCCCGGTGAGCCCCTCCCCGGCCCTCCCCGGCGAGCGCCCCTCCCCGGCGAGCCTGGCCCCGTGCCCCGCGCCCTGGCCGCGCGCTGGTGGCCGTGCCCCGCCCCGCCCCGCGCCCCGGCCCCACGCGCCGGCGGCCCCGCCCCCGCGCCCTGGCCGCGCCCTCGGCCACGCCCCTGGCCGTGCCCCTGCCCGCGCCCTCACGCGCTCCTGCCCAAGCCCGTGCCCCGGCAGCCTCGCGCCCCGCGCGCCTGCACAGTTTGCGTGCCCTCGACACGCGCAGTGTGCTCTCGCGCGTGCGATCGTAGTCGCGCTGCGTTCAACTCTCGTCTTAATCCATTTTAATTTTAGTTTAGTCGATGTGCTACGTCGCGTGCTTCACCGTGCGGCGGTTCATTCTAAATTCGTCTTTATTAATGTGCTGCGTCGCGCGCTTCGTCGCGCGATGATTCATTTTAAATTTATATTTATTAAGGTGCTGTGTCGCGCGCTTTGTCGTGCGACGATCCGTTTTAAATTCAGTTCTGTTGACGTAATGCCGTCGTGCGTTTCGTCGCGCGATACTTAACATTTATCTATAATTAATGCAAGAATCTCGTTGCGCGGCGAGTCGATTATATCTTAATTCAATTTAAATGCTGCGTCACGCGTCCCACCATGCAACCACTTCCTTTAATTCACCTTTATTTGATTATAATGATTAAATGTGGAACATGACCTTACTTTATGCTAAACGTAGTGGCCAAATTAATACCCTTCTGTTAAATGAGTGGTTTAATTTATAATTATGTAACGTGATCGCTTCTCGACCGTAGACTCAACCGTCATTTCCTCTTTCTCGCTTAACCGTAACTACGAGCCCCGCATTGAACGTCTGTTTGATTATTGCATTCCATTGTATGGTGTACTGTTCTTTTGTATTAAATGTGTGGAATGTATGTTTGAACTCGTATAGATAACGGTCAGTTGGTGGAGTCCGAAGGAGTTGCAGGTGAAGACCCTGAGCAACAGTCGGTTGGTGAAGGCAAGTGTCCCTTGACCCATCTTTGTCCTATACATTCTATAATTCACTTCCCGCATTTACAAGGTTATACCTAAGGATTGACTAACTTTTGTTATCCGTGTCCTTGTTTACCTATTTGGGTCGGATTATTCTGGTTTAGTTTCATGCTAGTGCTTAACATCAATCAATGAACATGATGAGATTTATCTATGATACGTTGTTTTCCCTCTTATTTATGATTATATACTTGTGGCATTTAAGGGGACTCGAGCGGTTTCTCGAGTGCCTCTCCGTAAGGACCTATTCGTTGGATGACCGCCCAGGAAAACAGTGCAACCATGAGGGTGGAATGGGACACCCTTAGCTAAATAATTAGAGGAACCGGGATGTAGTTCGCTTCGCCGTCGTGCCGTTAATGGGGCTCGGTGTATGCGGCTCGCTCTGCCAAGGTTGATTTGTCCCTTGTGGAGAGTGCGGTACATTTAGGAAACCTAATGGGCGGCTATAGCCCCGGGGAATCTTTGTAAAGGCTACATAGTGATACCCTACTGGGTCACCTTGGTAGTGATCAATGGAGAGTCATGATCTCCGGGCAGAAAGGGAATCACGGAATGTGGGTTAAGTGCGTAACCTCTGTAGAGTGTTTGAAAACTGATATATCAGCCGTGCTCGTGGTTATGAGCGGCCAAGGGAGCTCCATTGATTAGTGACACTTGATCAGAGATGTTCGGATTACAGGTGGTGATGAGAATGATGGTTTTGGTATTGACTATGGTAATGGTAAGTGGTATTCTTTCCGTTTGGAAAGGGTACGTTTGGGTTAATAACGTGGGTTAATTCTAA
This sequence comes from Zea mays, assembly GCF_902167145.1. Classification (NCBI taxonomy): domain Eukaryota; kingdom Viridiplantae; phylum Streptophyta; class Magnoliopsida; order Poales; family Poaceae; genus Zea; species Zea mays. The sequence continues at coordinate 80,803,004 of NC_050096.1, read as the reverse complement.
AATCTGGCTTTCTCTACTAGTAATAATAATCTGACCAACTAAAAGCAACTGCTTGACTTACCCCCACATAAAGCTAGTCCACTACAGCCAAACAGGACACTTGCTGAGTATGTTGATGTGTACTCACCCTTGCTCTACACACCAAACCCCCCCTTCCCCAGGTTGTCCGCGTTGCAACCACTGCTCTGGAGAAGATGAAGCCGTGGAAGGAGACTTCCAGGAGTTCCAAGATTACGATGAGTTCTAGGCGTGGGTTAGCAGCAACCCCCAGTCGGCTGCCTGTGAAGGCCGTGTGTATCTACGTTTCTTTTCCGCACTTTGATTATTGTAAAGACTATGTGGATGTCTCAGACATATGATGTAATCGACTATTATTACCCTTTTATGCTATTATTTGAGCATTGTGTGATGATGTCCAGTTATGTAACTGCTGTGTACGTGAATTGCTGATCCTGGCACATACATGGTTTGCATTCGGTTTGCCTTCTAAAACTGGGTGTGACAGACTAGAATGGTGCTGCTTGTGGAGCATCGGACAGTGTCCGGTGCCCTAGGCCGAGCACCAAACAAACTACTCACTCTTGGGTTTTTTCAAGGGACGCTTCGCTATAATTCACTGGACTGTTCGGTGTGCACAGGACATGTCTGATGAGCCAACGGAGCAACGGTAACCTGCGCCAACGGTCGACTGTGAAAGATGAACAGTACACGTCAGAAGTCAGAGCAGAGAAGTCAGAATGCACCAGACTGTCCGGTGCAGCTACAGGACAAAGGACTCCAACAGTCAACCGCTCCAAACCCCAACAGGTCGTTGACGTGGCACGCACTGAACACTGAACAGTGTCCTTTCCGGTGCACCACCAGACTGTCCGGTGCGCCATGGACAACAACGACTAGAATAGTGGTTGGGGCTATAAATACCCCTAACCAACTCCATTCAAGTATCCAAGTTTTCTGAACTTCACATTCATTGCAAGAGCAAAAGACTACACTCTAAGACACATTCAATAGATCAAATCCTCTCCAAGCCTCCAAATCAACTCAAAATTCCTTTGTGACTTGAGAGAGGGTGTTTTGTGTTCTTTTGTTACTCTTGTTGCTTGGATTGCTTTCTCCTTTCTACTCTCATTCTTCTAAGTGCTTTGTAAAGATAGCAAGAGACACCTAAGTGTGTGGTGATCCTTGCGGGGTCTTAGTGACCTAAGTGATTAAGGAGAAGCCTCGACCAGTCTGTGTGACTGATTGAGAGAGGGAAAGGGTTAGAATAGACCCGACCTTTGTGGCCTCCTCAACGAGGACTAGGTTCTTTGGAACCGAACCTCGGTAAACAAATCACTGTGTTCACTTGTTGATCTTTACTTGATTTGTTTCCCCTCTTTCCTCCTTCCAAAAGTTTCTTGCTCATATTGATTTAAGTTTGCTCCCAAACGTTATCCGCATTAATTGAGCAACTCTAAGCAAGGAGAACTATCTTCCGTACTCTGATTTAATTCTAACGCTAACCCCGACCTTAGTGCATGTTTAAAGGTTATAAATTTCAGGTTTCGCCTATTCACCCCCCTCTAGGCGACTTTCAATTAGTATCAGAGCTAGTGCTTCATTAAGAGTCTAACAAACTCGAAGTGATGTCTGGAGATCACGCGAAGAGGGAGATTGTCATCGGCGATAAGGCCATAAGCTCGGGAAGGACTCTGTCAAAGGAGTCCGACGACAAATACAAGGTGGAATCCTCTTCCTCCATCAATTCACATAGGAAGGGTGACAAGATGAAAAAGAAAATGAAGAAGGTGGTCTACTACGAGACTGACTCTTCATCATCTTCCACATCCGGCGCCGAGTCTATAACTTTGAAGTGACACAAGCGTAAGAAGTATAGTAAGATGCCTCTTCGCTATCCCCGCATTCCAAAACGCGCTCCTCTATTTTTGGTACCCCTAGGCAAACCACCATATTTTGATGGTGAAGATTATTGCACGTGGAGTGATAAAATGAGGCACCATCTAACCTCACTCCACGAAAGCATTTAGGATATTGTTGAGTTTGGAGCGCAGGCACCACAGGTGGGCGACGAGGACTACGACTCGGACGAGGCCGCCCAAATTAGGCACTTTAATTCCCAAGCAACTTCTATACTCCTTGCCTCCTTGTGTTGAGAGGAGTATAATAAGGTGCAAGGGTTAAAAAATGCCAAATAAATTTGGGATGTCCTCAAAACGACGCACGAAGGGGACGAGCTGACCAAGATCACCAAGCGCGAGACGATCGAGGGGGAGCTCCGTCGATTCGTCCTCAACAAAGGAGAAGAGTCACAAGCAATGTACAACCGGCTCAAGACGATGGTCAACCAAGTACGCAACCTCGGGAGCACAAAATGGGATGACAATGAAATGGTCAAGGTTATTCTAAGATCTCTTGTTTTTCGTAATCTTACTCAAGTTCAATTAATCCGTGGAGATCCTAGATATAAACAGATGTCTCCCGAGGAGGTAATTTGCAAGTTTGTGAGCTTTGAACTTATGCTCAAAGACTCCAAACACATTGTCAACTTGGAGCAAGGCGCCACCTCCACACCGAGGTGCAACCCGTTGCATTCAAAGCAACATAAGAAAAGAATGAAGAGTCTACATCAAGTAGACTACCAATCGACGCCTCCAAGCTTGACAACGAGGAGATGGCTCTTATCATTAAGAGCTTTCGACAAATCCTCAAACAAAGGAATGGGAAGGACTATAAACCCTATTCCAAGAGGGTGGGCTACAAGTGTGGTAAGTCCGGTCATTTCATTGCAAAATGTCCATATAAAAGTGACAGTGACAAGGACAACGACAAGAAAAGGGAAGAAGAAAATGGAGAAGAAGAGATATTACAAGAAGGGTGGCGAGGCGCACATGGGGTGGGAATGGGACTCCGATGAGATCTCCACTGACTCCTCCTCCGACGAGGACGCCGCAAACATCGCCATCAACAAAGGCCTCCTCTTCCCCAACGTCGGCCACAAGTGCCTCATGGCTAAGGACGACAAGAAGAAGAAGGTACATTCTAGAGATACCCCTAAATACACTACATCCGATGATGAGGGTAGCTCTAGTGATGATAATGATGATTTAACTTCTCTTTTTGCTAACCTTACTAAGGACCAAAAGAAAAAGATAAATGAACCAATAGAATCCATTAACGAGAAGGATGATCTCTTGGAATGCCAAGAGGACTTACTCGTTAAGGAAAATAAGAAATTTGTTAAATTGAAAAATGCTTATGCTCTAGAGGTAGAAAAATGTGAAATTTTATCTAAAGAGCTTAACATTTGCAATGATTCAATTTTCTATCTTAGAGATGAGAATGCTAGTTTAAATGCTAAGATTGATGAATTGAATGTTTGCAAACCATCTACATCTACAGTCGAGCATGTCACCTTTTGCACTAGATGTCGAGATATTAATGTTGAAGCTATTGATGATCACCTTCCCATGATTAAAGAACAAAATGATCACATATCTAAATTAAATGCTAAAATTGTCGAGCATGAGCTAGAAAAAGAAAAGTTTAAATTTGCTCGCAGTATGCTTTATAATGGGAGACGCCCTGGCATTAAGGATGGCATTGGCTTCCAACAAGGAAGCCAAAGCAACATCAAGCTTAATGCCCCCCAAAATAAACTCTCTAACTTTGTTAAGGGTAAGGCTCCCATGGTTTAGGATAGAGAGGGTTACATTTTATATCCTGAAAACTATCCTAAGCACAAAATTAGGAGAATTCAAGCTAGAAAACCTCATAATGTTTCTCATCATGCTTTTATGTATAGAAATGAGGCTTCTAGCTCTAGGCATTCAACTAATATCAAAATGCCTAAAAAGAAAATTGCAAATGCATCAAATGAGCATAACATTTCATTTAAAACTTTTGATGCATCTTATGTGCTCACTAACAAATGAGGCAAAGTAGTTGCCAAATATGTTGGGGGGCAAACACAAGAAGTCCAAGACTTATGTTTGGGTACCCAAGATGCTTGTTTCTAATGTTAAAGGACCCAAGACCATTTGGGTACCTAAGAACAAGGCCTAAACTTGTTTTGTAGGTTTATGCATTCGGTGGATCAAGTTGGATAATCGATAGCGGTGCACAAACCACATGACAGCGGAGAAAATGATGTTCTCCTCATATGATAAAAATAAAGATCCCCAAAGAGCTATTACATTCAGGGATGGAAATCAAGGTTTGGTCAAAGGTTTGGGTAAAATTGCTATATCCCCTGACCATTCCATTTCTAATGTTTTTCTTGTAGATTCTTTAGATTACAATTTGCTTTTTGTTTCTCAATTATGAAAAATGGGCTACAACTGTCTCTTTACTGATATTGGTGTTACTGTCTTTAGAAGAAATGATGATTCAATAGCATTTAAGGGAGTGTTAGATGGTCAACTATATTTAGTTGATTTTAATGATAACAATACTGAACTAGACACTTGCTTAATTGCTAAGACTAATATGGGCTGGCTCTGGCATCACCGACTTGCTCATGTTGGGATGAAGAATCTTCACAAACTTCTAAAGGGAGAACACATTTTAGGACTAACAAATGTTCATTTTGAGAAAGACAGGATTTGTAGCGCATGCTAAGCAGGGAAGCAAGTTGGAGTTCATGATCCACACAAGGACATCATGAAGACCGACATGCCGCTTGAGCTACTCCACATGGACCTATTCTACCCGTTCGCTTATATAAGTATCGACAGGAGTAAGTATTGTCTTGTAATTATGGATGATTATTCTCGCTTCACTTGGGTATTCTTTTTACAGGAAAAATCTCAAACTCAAGAGACCTTAAAGAGATTCTTCAGACGGGCTCAAAATGAGTTCGGATTGAGAATCAAGAAGATTAGAAGCGACAATGGAACAGAGTTCAAGAATTCACAAATTGAAGGGTTTCTTGAAGAGGAGGGCATCAAGCATGAGTTCTCTTCTCCCTACACACATCAACAAAATGGTGTAGTAGAGAGGAAGAATAGAAGTCTATTGGACATGTCAAGGACCATGCTTGATGAGTGCAAGACACCGGACCGGTTTTGGGCAGAGGCTGTTAACATCGCCTGCTAGTCCATCAACCGGTTATATCTGAGAGCGCCTAGAGGGGGGTGAATAGGTGATCCTGTAAAATCAAATACTAAATAGCACAAACTTGGTTTATAAATGTTAGAAAGATTGAAGCCAAGTTGTTAAAGCGAGAACTCTTCACTTGATTGTTCCTTTAGAGTGAGTATTGAACTATGGAACAATAGCACAAGTGATTAAGCGAGAACTCAAGATAAGAAACCAATCACACAAAAGAGCAATGCAAGAGACACAATGATTTTATCCCGTGGTTCGATCAAGTATAACACTTGCCTACTTCCATGTTGTGGCGTCCCAATGGATGAGGGTTGCACTCAACCTCTTTCAAGTGATCCAATGATCCACTTGAATACCTCAGTTTCTTCCTTATATAGTTTTCCCATTTGTGAGGAATCTCCACAAGTTGGAGCCTCTCACCCTTATAAAGTTGATCACAACACAAAGCACAAGAGTAAGGGAGGGAAAGAAACACACATAAGACTCGAATCGCAGCAAACACACGCACACAAGTCAAGACGTGAGCACACAAACACGGCGCAGGGAGTTTACAACTCAAACGATGCTCAAATATCAAACACGATGATCCGATTGCGTGGTTGTGGAGTCTAAGCGTCTTAGGATGTTTAGTGAATGCTTGGTGTAGTGCTCCATGCACCTAGGGGTCCTTTTTATAGCCCCAAGGTAGCTAGGAGCCGTTGGAGATCCATTTGAAAGGCAATTGTTGCCTTCTGTCGGGTGGCGCACCGGACAGTCCGGTGCACCACCGGACATGAACAGTGCCTGTCCGGTGTCTGATCTCCTTCCTTTTCTGGCGAAGCCAACCGTTGGACCTTCGGTCCCCTTGGCGCACCGGACACTGTCCAGTGCGCGCCGGACAGTCCGGTGCAATCAAGTGACAGTTGGCTAGGCCACGTGTCACTCGTTGATCACGCTACCGACCATTGGCCACGGGCACCGTTGGCTCACCGGACAGTCTGGTGCATACCGGACAGTTCGGTGAATTTTAGCCGCGGCGCCCTCGGTGAATTCCCGAGAGCGAGGAGTTCGTCGCCGGGGCCAGGAGCGTGGACGCTGATGACTCACCAGACACCACCGGACAGTCCGGTGATTTTTAGCCACGTCGCCCATGCCGATTCCCGAGAGCAGTGACTTCACTACAGATCCAGACTGTGCACCGGACACTGTTCGGTGCGCCACCGGACACCGTCCGATGCGCCATCGGACAGTCCAGTGCACCACAGACTGATGCAAGTCTTGGCTAGACTTAGCCAAAATTCTCCAATCCATTTCTACTTTTCTTGATAAGGTTCCTAGCACTTAGAGAAATATGTTAGTATCCAAAAACAATTTACTAAGGCTAGAGACATACCTTGATTCTTGATTTGCACTTCTTTAACATTTAGCACATATGAACTAAAAACAATATGTGTTGGGCATCTAATCACCAAAACATTTATAGAAATGGCCCAAGAGCACATTTCCCTTTCAATCTCCACCTTTTGGTGATTTATGTCAACACATTAAAAAGCAACTACAAGTGCAACATCATTCTCAAAAGTGCAAATTGAAGACCAAATTTTCTCACTTGGGATTTGGCATATTTGGATCACTTTTGCCACCACTTGGTTTATTTTCACAAAACAAATTCTTTTTCCTATCTCTAATTCAAACACACTTGATTGAGCAAATAGAGAGATTGTTCAAGAGGACTTGATCAAGTGCCAAAACTCCCCCTTTTTCCATAATCAAAACTCTCCCCTATAAGAGACCAAATTTTGTAATGAGAGGATTTTGGACGAAATACAAATTCTAACTCTACAATTTTTGAAATTCACAAGTGGTTGGCTGATCCATTTGCTTTGGCCTTAATTTCTCCCCTTTGGCATTAAACACCAAAACGGGAGACCTTTTGGCCCTCTAACCCCATTGCCTCACCAAAATGTCAAATAAGAACAAAAAGGCAATGAGAGTATAACAAAGAACTTAGGACAATATACATTTTACTGAAGTGCAGTGGAAGCTCTCTCTATGTCCAAGTTCATGTTTCCCTTTCAATATTCCTTCGAGACTACTTCAAGTGCACTCAAACAAACGAGTTAGTCTCAAAGGAGTTAAGTTGTAGCACATCCTCCCCCTAAACATGTGCATCATTTTCATAGGGACTTGTGAGGTCCAGGGATGACTTGTACAACTCGAGCACCACATATAAGCAATTAAAGACAGTAAAGCTTAAAGTAACATGATCAAAGGCATAGAACACATGTATGCTATAGATCAATCCAAGTTACGCGAATCTAAGACATTTAGCTCACTACGCAACCTGCAAAACCTTTTCTCATCTAAAGGCTTGGTGAAGATATCGGCTAGCTAGTTCTCGGTGCTAATATGATAAATATCGATATCTCCCCTTTGATGGTGGTCTCTCAGGAAGTGATGCCGGATGTCTATGTGAATAGTGTGGCTGTGTTCAATAGGATTATCCACCAAGCGGATTGCACTCTCATTGTCACATAGGAGTGGGACTTTGCTCAGATTGTAACCAAAGTCCCGGAGGGTTTGCCTCATCCAAAGTAGTTGCGCGCAACACTGTCCTGCAGCAACATACTCAACCTCAATGGTGGATAGGGCAACAGATGTTTGTTTCTTCGAGCTCCAAGACACCAGGGACCTTCCCAGAAACTGGCACGTCCCTGATGTGCTCTTCCTATCAACCTTGCACCCAGCATAGACGGAGTCTGAGTATCTGATTAAGTCAAAGGTAGACCCCTTTGGATACCAGATCCTGAAGCAAGGCGTAGAAACTAAATATCTAAGAATTCGCTTAACGGCCACAAGGTGACACTCCTTGGGGGCGGATTGAAATCTAGCACACATGCATACACTAAGAATTATGTTCGGTCTACTAGCACAAAGATAAAGTAATGATCCTATCATTGACTGGTATGCCTTTTGATCAACAGACTTACCTCCTTTGTTGAGGTCCAGATGTCCGTCAGTTCCCATCGGTGTCTTCGCAGGCTTTGCATCCTTCATCCCAAACTTCTTGAGCAAGTCTTGAGTGTACTTCGTTTGGGAGATGAAGGTGCCTTCCTTGAGTTGCTTCACTTGAAATCCAAGGAAGTAGTTCAACTCGCCCATCATCGACATCTCAAACTTTTGCATCACCACCCTGCTAAACTCCTCACAAGACTTTTGATTAGTAGAACCAAATATAATGTCATCAACATATATTTGGAATACAAAAAGATGACCATTGCATGTCTTAGTGAAGAGAGTAGGATCAACTTTCCCAACCTTGAAGGCATTAGCAATAAGAAAATCTCTAAGGCATTCATACCATGCTATTGGGGCTTGCTTAAGTCCATAGAGTGCCTTAGAGAGCTTGTAGACGTGGTTGGGATACATGTCATCCTCAAAGCCAGGGGGTTGTTCCACGTATACCTTCTCTTTGATTAGTCCATTGAGGAAGGTGCTCTTCACGTCCATTTGGAACAGCTTAAAAGAATGGTGAGCGGCATAGGCCAATAAAATCCGAATTGATTCTAGCCTAGCTACAGGAGCAAAAGTCTCCTCAAAATCCAAACCTGCGACTTGGGCATAACCTTTTGCAACAAGTCGAGCCTTGTTTCTTGCCACCACTCCGTGTTCGTCTTGCTTATTGCGGAACACCCATTTGGTTCCCACAACGTTTTGCTTTAGATGTGGCACCAGGCTCCAGACTTCATTTCTTTTGAAGTTGTTGAGCTCTTCCTGCATGGCCAACACCCAGTCCGGATCCTGCAAGGCTTCTTCTACCCTGAAAGGCTCAATAGAAGAAACAAACAAGTAATGCTCACAAAAATTAGCTAATCTTGAGCGAGTTGTTACTCCCTTGCTGATGTCACCCAGAATTTGATCCACTAGATGATTTCTTTGGATCGTCGTTCAGACTTGAGTTGGAGGGGCCCATGATGCATCTTCCTCCTTATCTTGTTCTTCATGTGCTCCCCCTTGATCCTGCCCTTCTTCTTGAGGTACCTGTTCATCGTCTTGAGTTGGGTGATGCACCACCGTAGAGGTAGAAGGTTGATCTTGTTCTTGCAGTTCCTATGGTCGCACATCACCTAGCGCCATTGTTCACATTACGACCGTCGGAACTTCATCTACATCACCAAGATCAACTTGCTCTCATCGAGAGCCATTAGTCTCATCAAATACAACATCGCTTGAGACTTCAACCAATCCTGATGATTTGTTGAAGACACTATACGCCTTTGTATTTGAGTCATATCCTAGTAAAAAACCTTCTACCGCTTTGGGAGCAAACTTTGAATTCCTACCTTTCTTTACCAAAATGTAGCATTTGCTCCCAAATACACGAAAGTAGGAAACATTAGGTTTGTTACCAGTTAAGAGTTCATATGATGTCTTCTTGAGGAGGCGATGCAGATAGAGCCGGTTTATGGCATGGCAGGCTGTATTCACAGCTTCCGTCCAAAACCGCTCAAGCGTCTTGTACTCTCCAGGCATCGTTCTCGCCATGTCGATTAGCGTCATGTTTTTCCTCTCTACCATGCCATTTTGTTGTGGTGTGTAGGGAGCAGAGAACTCATGCTTGATGCCTTCCTCCTTAAGATATTCTTCAACTTGTAGATTCTTGAACTCTGACCCATTATCGCTTCTTATCTTCTTCACCTTTAGCTCAAATTCATTTTGAGCTCTCCTTAAGAAGCGCTTTAGGGTTCTTTGGGTTTCGGATTTGTCCTGCAAAAAGAATACCCAAGTGAAGCGAGAAAAATCATCAACTATAACAAGACCATACTTACTTCCCTTGATGCTGAGATAGGCAATGGGGTCGAAGAGATCCATGTGGAGAGTTCCAGTGGTCTTGATGTTGTCATCACGTTCTTGCTTTGATAAGTGCTTCATAGCTGTTTCCCTACTTGACACGCTGCGCATGGTCTATCTTTCTCAAAATAGACATCGGTTAGTCTTAACACATGATCTCCCTTTAGAAGTTTATGAAGGTTCTTCATCCAAACATGTGCCAGACGGCGGTGCCAAAGCCAACCCATATTAATCTTAGCGATTAAGCATGAATCTAGATCGGTGTTCTCCTTTGAAAAATCAACTAAATAGAGCTTGCCATCTAATACACCCTTAAAGGCTAATGAACCATCACTCCTTCTAAAGAAAGATACATCAATATTCATAAATAAACAATTATAGCCCATATTATACAATTGACTTACAGACAATAAATTATACCCGAGCGATTCTACTAAAAACACATTAGAGATTGAATGCTCGGATATGATGGCTATCTTGCCTAAGCCTTTAACCTTGCCTTGATTCCCATCTCCAAAGATGATGGTGTCTTGGGAATCCCTGTTTTTGACGTAGGAGGTGAACATTTTCTTCTCCCCCGTCATGTGGTTTGTGCATCCGCTATCAATAATTCAGCTTGAGCCCCCGGATGCATAAACCTGCAAGGAAATTAAGCTTGGGCTTTAGGTACCCAACTCTTGTTGGGTCCTACAAGGTTAGTTACAACAGATTTTGGAACCCAAATGCAAGTTTTGTCTCTCTTGCATTTAGATCCCAACTTTCTAGCAACTACTTTGGCATTTTTGCACGACAGAACAAATGAAGCATCACATGTCTGATAAATAGTAGTTGGGCCAATACATACTTTCCTAGGCACATAAGGAACAACATGATTATGCCTAGGCCTATTTCTACCATGAGTAAAAGAGGAACTAGATGCGAACATAGCATGAGAGTCAAATGTAGCATCATGATATGCGTGAGAAACAATCTTATTACAACACATATCATTATGACTAGTAAATTTCTTATCATACAGATAGGCATGGTTCTTTTGAGAACTACTAGCCATAGGAGCCTTCCCTTTCTCCTTGTTGAGATTGGAAGTTCTATGGCTTGTCAAGTTCTTGTTCTCCTTTTGGAAACCAAGTCCATCCTTAATTGAGGCGTGTCTACCGGTGGTGTAGGCATCCCTAGCAAATTTGAGTTTCTCATAATTATCCTTGCAAGTCTTAAGTTGAGCATTAAGACTCGCAACATCATGGTTTAATTTATGAATGGTAGAGGCATGTTCTTGACAAGCATCAATATCAATGTTTTTACATCTATTGCAGATTACAACATGCTCTACACATGAACTAACCACATTAAATTCTTCTATTCTAGCATTCCAATCATCATTCAAGGTTTTTAGGCTAGAAATAGATTCATGAAAGGTAGACAATTCAGAGGATAATATTTCATTTTTCTTAACTTCTAGAGCAAGAGATTTTTGAACACTAATGAACTTATCATGTTCCTCATACAAAATATCTTCTTGCTTTTCTAGCAATCTATCCTTTTCATTAAGAGCATCAATTAAATCATTTATTTTGTCTACCTTAGATCTATCTAATCCTCTAAACAAATCAGTATAATCTATCTCATCATCAGAAGATTCCTCATTGCTAGAAGGAGAATATTTAGGAGTATCTCGAATACGTACCTTCTTCTCCTTAGCCATAAGGCATGTATATTGTTCGTTGGGGAAGAGAGAAGATTTGTCGAAGGTCGAGGCAGCTAGTCCTTCATCATCGGAGTCAGATGAAGGACAGTCGGAGTCCCATTCCTTTCCAATGTGCGCCTCGTCCTTCGCTTTCCTATAGTTCTTCTTTTTCTCCTTCTTCCCTTTCTTCCCTTGTGCCTGGTCATCATCATTATCAGGAAATTGTGCAATAAAATGACTAGACTTACCGCACTTGAAGAAGGAGCGCTTTCCCCTTGATTTGTTCTTGTTGGGGTACTCCTTGCGTCCCTTCAAGATGGTCTTGAATCGCTTGATGATGAGCGCCATCTCATCCTCATTGAGCCTGGCAGCCTCCACTTGTGCTACCTTGCTAGGTAGCACATCCTTGTTGCTTGTTGCTTTGAGAGTAACGGGCTACGACTCATGAAGAGGAAGCGGTCCGTTTAGAGCATCGTCCACATATCTTGCCTCCTTCACCATCATGCACCCGCTTACGAATTTTCCAAGGATTTCCTCGAGCGTCATCTTGGTATACCTGGGGTTTTCATGAATAAGATTTACAAGATGGGGGTCAATAACAGTAAATGACCTAAGCATGAGTCGGACGACGTCATGATCCGTCCATCTTATACTCGCATAGCTTCGGATTTTGTTGACAAGGGTCTTGAGCCTGTTATAGGTCTGTGTTGGCTCTTTTCCCCTTATCATCGCGAATCTCCCCAGCTCGCCTTCCATCAGTTTCATTTTGGCGATCATGGTGGCGTCATTCCCCTCGTGAGAGATCTTGAGGGTATCCCAGATTTGCTTGGCATTGTCCAAGCCACTTACTTTGTTATATTCATCCCTGCAAAGAGATGCTAGCAAAACAGTAGTAGCTTGGGCATTTTTATATATTTGTTCGTTAATAAATACGGGATTATCAGTGCTATCAAAATGCATTCCATTTTCTACAATTTCCCAAATGCTAGGATGGAGGGAAAATAGGTGACTACGCATTTTATGACTCCAAAATGAGTAATCCTCTCCATCGAAGTGTGGGGGTTTTCCAAGTGGAATAGAGAGTAGATGAGCATTTGAATTGTAAGGGATGCGAGAATAATCAAAGGAGTATTTTTGATTAACCGTTTCCTTTTTGGACGAGGAGTCACCGTCGTCGTCATCCCTTGGTGAAGAAGAGGAGGCGTCACTATCGTAGTAGATGATCTTCTTAATACGCCTTTTCTTCTTCCCATACCTCTTCTTGTGACTCAAGCCTGAGTCAGTAGGCTTGTTGTCTCTTGGCTCATTGAAGAGGGACTCCTTCTCCTTGTCGTTGATCACCATTCCCTTGCCCTTAGGATCTATCTCTTCGGGCGATTAGTCCCTTTGAATGAAGAGAACAACTCTGATACCAATTGAGAGCACATAGAGGGGGGGTGAATAGGTGATCCTGTAAAATCAAATACTAAATAGCACAAACTTGGTTTATAAATGTTAGAAAGTGAAAGGGAAATAGGGTTAACCTTTTCCTACAATTAATTTTGGTGGTTGAATGTTCAATACAAATATATGGACTAACTAGTTTGCTCTAGATCTCATGTATTACAAGTGCATAAGGTTAAACACAAACCAATAAAAGATTCAAGTTAGGGACTAAAATCAAAAGGAGCAAAAACTTGAGTGTGCTATTGTTGGGGACTTGTTCTCAAATGCTATGAATCAAGAACAAGGCAACACAAATGTTAATGGTTAAAGACCTTCGTCCTTCGAAGCATTGTATCCCTTGGGATATAATGATCTTCAAACGAAGGTTATGAAGGACATACCTTCATCATATCAATATGTAAGAATAAAAGCAGGAACATATGAGACATAAAAAGAACATGAATAATTATATTAAATCATTAGATTATCAACATTTTCATTATATGATCATGAACAAACATTAATGATATTAAATTACATTTGTACCTTCGGCTTGACAGAAGGTAGGAATCCAAGGGTGACGTGCGAGTGATTACAAGTCAGCGTGAACAGTACGGTGTTACTGTTCATCTATTTATAGGCACAGGATGCAGCCTGGGTAAAATTACATCCATGTCCTTGACACTTTCTACTGACTAAGGAGTAATCTGTCGAGGACTGGGCAGTATATTCCCCTTTAGGTCGGTTCCATTCTCCATCGCTGCCCTTACGCTAAGCCAAAGCTTCTTCATTCGTAGCTTTGGATCTAGCTCATCCTTCTCCCAGACCGCGCCTTTCATACCGTGCACACCTTCATCTCAAGGCCGAAGGTTTCTGTGACAGTATATTATACTTGGAAAGCATGTTAGTCGTGTTTTTGAGGACCTTCGGAAGACGAAGGACCCCAACAGTAGCCCCTCGCAGTATTAATTTGTTCTTGTAATAACGAATTCAGACTGCGACGTGAACGAAGTCCTTAAGCCGAAGGTCCAAAAACCACCTTCCCTTCGCTAGAATAGCGAAAGTCAATGACAAATGGGGCCCGCCAAGTTGCAATGCACTAGGCGTATAAATAGAAACCCACAGCAGCGGCATTTGCTACCGCCATTTCTGTTGCTTGCTGCTGTTTTCTCAAATTTTAATTCTCTTGCTGTCAACTCTTGCTTGATTTTTGAGCTTCGTGAAATACTGAAGTTTTGAAGAAATGTTTGAGGAGAAGAAGGTGTCTGAGGTGACAAAGGTGGCTGAGGAGAAGAAGGTTGTGGACCCTTTTATTGCTGGGTTTTACGAATCTATGGCAAAAACAAATACAGAGAAGATCACAAAGGAGATAATGGCAGATTTATCTGAAGATTCTGATGATAGTGATGATTTTGATGTGAAAAGTGGAGATGAAGATTCTGAAGATCGGCCGTGGCGGCCAAGCCATACCATCTTCGGAAAGTCAACCATTAAACAAAGTCAGATTGACGCCATGAAGGGAAGATACTTTCGTGACATGTCTATTGTAAGGGTTGGAGGAGACAACACCGCCCCTGCACCTGAAGAAAATTAAGTTATTGTTTACCAGAGCTTTATGAAGGCAGGCCTTCAGTTTCCGTTGAGCAAATTTGTGGTTGAAGTGCTGAAGATATTTTAGATCTTTCTACATAAAATTACCCTCGAAGCTATAATCAGAATGGGGATGTTTGTTTGGGTTGTGAGAAGCCAAGGGCTGGAACTGAGCGCAAAGTGTTTTTGCAATATGCATGAACTATTGTACGAAACGAAGGCCACTGGCAAAGAACAGTATCACAACAACTTCAGTTGTTATGGATTCATTGCTTGTCCCAATGCAAGCTACTCGGTTCCAACATTTCAGAAAAGGTGGCCCGGGGCTTGGATGGAGGAATGGTTTTATGTCAAGAATAATCTAATTGAGAGGGAGGACATTAAGGAAATTATCCAGCGCCCGATCTGGTCTCGCTTCGGCCTTCGAAGGCCAAGGGTGGCGATTGAAAATAATGACGAAGCATGTCAAGGCCTTCAGCAATATCTGTGCTTTCATAGGTACGCGGGACCTGATCCAAGAGCACATAGCCTACAGGGTATGGCCACTTGTGGATAGCTGGGAAATGCTGAAGGAGACTGTTATCGGGTCCACTGAAGGTGGATTAGTTCGTTTGAAATATACCTTCAGATTCAGAGACCGGTTTGACGAACCAAACGACGATTGGCTGAAGAGTATTGAGGCTACTAGCAATGAGTTGCTTGGGGCATATACCAAAGCCGAAGATGATGCTTTGTCCTCGGCCTTCGGGGGTCGGAGCAAGAAAAGATTGAATAGAGTTTTTGATGCGATTGGTTTTATATATCCTGATTATTGCTATCCCTCGTGGAGGCAAGGAAAAAAGAGGAAAGGTGCCACTTCGGTCATTTCTGCTGTGCCGAAGGGCAAGAAAATCAAGGTCTTGACCCACCGGCCAAGATATATTGAAACAACCACAGTGCCAAAATTTGGTGAAGAAACATCTTCCGCTGCCGAAGCAGAACAAGCTGCTCCCACCACTCAGAGTGCTAAGGAATCAACTATAGCACCAAAGTTGCCTATAGTTGAGACAGTTGAAGCCGAAGATGAGGCAACCAAAAAGCCAGAATTGGAAAAGGCAACAAAGTTGCTAGAAATTCTAAGTCCGCCAGCAGGAGCGGAACTGCCGAAGGTTACAAAGGCTCCTGCCACCACTCCCAAGAGGAGAAGAATGGCCAGCGTGCTGGACGCCATCGTGGAGACAACAACGAGAGCATTGACTCCTGCAAAGAAGGTTGCCGAAGCTGCTACAACTCGAGCTGAAACCGAAGCCGGGCCTTCAGTGCCTACTGAGACAAAGCCTGCCATAATTGAAGAAAGGGCTGGGCAAGAATCTCTAGATACTAGCATAGCTTTGGAGAAGAATGTGGTCGAAGAAGCCAAATCCCCCTCTACCGAAGCACCGTCCGAAGATCTTGATTATATTATTCAACATGCTTCGGGAAAAAATTATTCGAAGAAGAAATTTTTGAAGCCAAACACTATGCCCGGGAACTGAAATACCCGAAGGGGGCCTTAGTGTTCAATGGCACGGACGAAGATGATTTTCTGTACTGACTCCCGAACAACAAAGAGATATCCGTCTGCCGGGAGATGGCCAAAAGTCTGGGATTTCCGAAGCTCGAAGCAGGCCTCTCCGCCATGTCGAAGGATGACCATGTAGATAGCCTTGCATACAATAGCTTGAAGGTGCATAAGTTGTGAACTTCAAAGTTTATGAATTTGAAGATGAAGTCTTTTATTCTCAGGCTAATCCTTCTTTCTTGCAGGACTTAATTCTTAGCAACGCGCTGAGGGCACAAAAGAATGCCAAAGACGAAAGCTGCACTATGGCTCTCGGCAACCTTCGGACAGAGATCATTAAGCTAAGAAACGAAGCCTTGGAGAAGGACAAAATTCTATTTTCATTAGCGAATATATTGAAAGAAATGAGGCGAAATTTAACGCTCAATTCGAAGCTTATAAAGCTGAAATTGAAGACCTTCGAAAAAAGCTTGCCGAAGCTAATGAAAATTGTGCACTTGCAAAGGCTGGACAAGAAATAAGTGAATGGTGGAAGACCAAGCTAGAGAAAAATGTTGAGGAGCTTCGTGAATCCAAGGAAAGATGCTTTAAAAAAATCCTTAGATTGCGTGAAAAAATTGAAAACTAGCTTTTCTAAAGTGGGTGCTTATTCTTCGGAAGAGAACTTCATTCGAGGCGACCCAGGAGGCGTTATTGATTGGATAAGCGAGGAAGCTGAAGCTTTTGAAGAGATTCTAGGCGATCGCGGGGATATCTGTTCTTTCTCGGTGCTCGAGGGATTGCGGCTATCCTGGGGAAGGCTGGTTGCAATCATGTTAAAGCTGCGGCTGAAGCTGAAGTCGCCTTCTACATAGACGACATAAATGACCCCTCGGCCGAAGCTACTTTGGTGGGCAGAAAATTTTATTCTGATATCTGGATGAATGGTGGCTGAGAATTGGCCAATGAAATTATAAAGAAGAATGAAAAAAACCCATGAAGCCCGAGAAGAAGCTAGGTGAGCTAAAGAAGCTGCTGAACGCGAAAGACGCATAGGTATTGTTTTTGAATTTTTAGCTTCGACACTTAATTTGTGGCTTCAAACTAATAGTTTGCCTACTACAGCTGAACTGTCACCGCTGCCGGAGCCATATAACCCCCTAGCTGATCCGGTCATGAAGGAAGCAATGGATGTAATGAGCGTTGCTAACTCCATTATCGACAAAGTCATCGACAAGCTGTTGAACGAAGCCGCAGAAAAAATTCTTAGGGAAAATTAGAATTTATTGTAATGATTCTATGTAACATTTGATGTATGGAACAATTAATCAGACATGTAAATTATTGTAATATATTTCTTTACTATACATGAAATTTACACACATACCATTTTTGAGCCTTCGGCGAAAAAACACCTTCCCTTCTTTTCATGCTTCATAAAGGAAGAAACCCCCTCTGTGGGAAGTTTGAAAAATCGTTCTTTCCGAAGTTTGCTTCATGCCTCAGCACATTTTCTTTTAACAAAGTATTGCCAAAGATTTGCTTCGTATCCAATATTTTTGCTGTTGATGCGATATGATGTATGATGTAATGTTAAGCGGAATGATATGATGATATGATGCAAAATGATAGTGATGCCGATCATACACACGCACGCACCCACACTGGAACACACAAGACTCTGCATCCCCTTAGGAATGACTTTTGAGTCTTTAAGCTCTAGATCCCCTTAGGAATGACTTTTGAGCTTCTTCACCTTCTATTTCGGTGGCATTAAGCTCTGCATCCCCTTAGGAACGACTTTTGAGCTTCTTCACCTTCTATTTCAGTGGTATTTGGCTCTGCATTCCCTTTGAAACGAATTTTGAGCAGAAAACTTACGCTTCGCTCCCTTAGGAATGACTTTTTGCAGCTTCAGAACCTAATTTTTGGCTCTGCATTCCCTTTGGAACGACTTTTGAGCAGAAAACTTACGCTGTGCTCCCTTAGGAACGACTTTTTGCAACTTTGGAACCTAATTTTTGGCTCTGCATTCCCTTTGGAATGACATTTGAGCTTCGGAAGTCTGTGAGGAAGGCAGATTTTACTCATTGATGTAGACCATTATTACAAGAAATCAAAATTTAATCCTTCGTTATTTGTTTCTCATACATGAAATAAAATGACAAAAGATAAAAGGTACATTAGGAGTAGGATATTCTTCAGTAGATATGCTTCGATTCTGGTACAGTGCTGTTGACTGTACGAGCTTCGGATTCCTCCCGATAATCACGCTGCTGCTGTGCGCGTGAGTGCCCTTCTAGCTGTTGGCTTCAGGTGTGAGTGGGTGGTAATGGTGGTGGTAACGGGAGCTGAGCCCATAAAGCTTGAGAATGGCTTGCCGAAGCAGCAGAAATCGCAGGTTGTTGATTACCTACGTATTCTGGTACGTAGGGAGAGTAGCATGAAGCAGTATGTAGAACCTGCTTCGGCTGATTCTGCCGTGCCTCAACTTCGGCAATCTCCTTTTGCTTCTGAATGGTGACCTGGCATGTTCTTGTAGTGTGGCCCTTGTCTTCACCACAGAATAAGCAATAAAGTTTTCTGGGCTGATCCCCGTACCTTCCTCCGAAGCCCCTGCCGCCTCTGCCCCTTGGGGTTGGTGGCCTGAAAGAACTTTGTTGTTGCCCTGAGGATTAAGAGCTATGTTGTGCCCTTTGAAGTTGGCTTCCTCTGTCATCACTTTGGTTGGAGTTATGGATTGATCTGACATGCCTAGGGTGGATTCTTCCTTCGAAGCTGTTGGGGGCCTTCGGCTTCCGAAGGTCCTCAAAAACATGATTTAACAATGTTTCTGGAGTATAATACATGAACAGGTACCTTCGGGCTTGGATCAGAACCACAATATGAAGAAGCACAAAGAATACGAAGGTTGGCGCAGAGCCGAAGCTATGTGCAGGAGAGCTTCGGCATGATTGCAGAAAAGGAAACCGACTTAAAAAGGAAAAGGCTATTCAGACCTTGATGGGTTACTATAGAGCCATTAGCAAATGTAAAGGGCATGGGTGTAATTTTACATGGGCTGCGTCCCGTGCCTATAAATAGATGAACAGTGCTCCCGTACTGTTCACGCTGACTTGGCATTTGCTTTTGCGTCACACTTGTACTTTTACCTTCTTTCAAGCCGAAGGTACATCTGTAAGTTGATATCATTTCTATTTTTCCATAATAATAAAATAGAAATGAGCTGATAATAATACATTAATGTTTATGTTATCTTTTATATCTCATATGATGTCTTCTTCGTTATTGTATGTTATGCTGATGAAGGTATGTCCTTCATAACCTTCGTCCGAAAATCATTGTATCCCAAGGGAAATAATGCTTCGAAGGACGAAGGACTCTAACATTTAACATCTTTTGTGTTGCCTTGTTCTTAACTCATAGCATTTGAGAACAAGTCTCCAACATTGGCGCCCACCTCCGGTGAATCCTTTTCGACCACCTTCGGCAAGCATTGACCTTCGTCATGCCACCGAAGAAAGCTTCAGCGACAGGGCTGCTGCTCTGCAGCCGCTGGACCCGAACCAGGAGACCTTTTCTCTTCTAGAGGCCCAAAGCCAGAAGAGGAAGGCCACTAGTCCAACACCCCAGGAGGACGAGTTGGACCAAGAAATCAGGAATATGGAGATGCTTCATCAACAAGTACAAAGGAAGAAGGAGAAGATGGCTCGACTAGCCGACCTTCAGAGGCAGATTGACGAAGCTACTGAAGAAGTACGCCATCTTGCTCAAGATGAGCAAGAGCAAAGGCCTCAACATAGGGAGCTTCATCAAGAAGGCTTCTTCAACGAGAATGAATGGTACGAGGATTTCCATCATGGAAATTTTGCTTTTGATGATGCTTCTCCTCTGTCAGTAGAACTGCAGGCTACACCTTGGCCCCCATCTTACAAGCCACCCCAGCTCCCCATGTACGACGGGCACTCAGATCCGAAGCAGTTTCTGATGAGCTACAAAGCAACCATATCTTCATATGGAGGCAATACCGCAGTCATGGCAAAATCTTTCATCATGGCAGTCAAGAATGTTGTGCAAACCTGGTACTCCTCTCTTCGGCCAGGAACAATCACATTATGGCAGAAGCTAAAGGACATGTTGGTCACCAGTTTCCAAGGGTTTCAGACGAAGCCAGTCACAGCTCAGGCTCTGTTTCAATGCACACAAGATCACGAGGAGTATCTCCAGGCATACGTCCGAAGGTTCTTGCGTCCGAGAGCACAAGCGCCTACAGTGCCTAGTGAAATTGTCATTGAGGCCATGATCAAGGGGCTTCGCCTAGGACTTACTGCCCAGTATTTTGCTAGAAAGCCTCCACAGACTTTGGAGAAGATGCTTCAAAAGATGGATGAATACATCCGTGCTGATAATGACTTTCGCCAAAGAAGGGAGGAGGCCTACAGGTTCTCTGAGATGACTAGGGGCTTCGGAGGGAGAATCCACCCAAGGCATGTCAGATCAATCCACTCTACCCAGAATGATGACAGAGGAAGTCAGCAATAGAGGCCACAATATTCCTCGCAAGCTTCGGGGCACCAACAAAGCCATCTTCGGCCGCCAGCTCCAAGGGGCAGAGGCGCCAGGGGCTTCGGAGGAAGATTTGGGGATCAGCCCAGAAAAATTTATTGCTTATTCTGTGGTGAGGACAAGGGCCATACTACAAGGATGTGCCATGTCACCATTCAGAAACAGAAGGAAATAGCAGAAGCTGCAGCTCAGCAGAATCAGCCGAAGCAGGTCATGCATACTGCTTCATATCACTCACCCTACATACCAGAGTATGTGGGCAACCATCCTGCAGCGTCTGTTGCTTCGGCTAATCAGCCACAGGCATCCTGGCCACAGTCTCCACCTCCGCCACCACTACAACCTGCATATTCACGCGGCCAACAGCCAGAAGGGAGTCAGCAGACCCATCAACAGAGAGACTTCAGGGAGGAGTCCGAAGCTCGCACAGTCAACAGTACTGTGCCAGAGTCGAAGCATATCTACTAAGAGATATCCTACCCCTGAATCAGTTTTTACATTCATTGTCATTCTCTTTCTTACTAAGGAACAGTTGTTGAAAACTTAGTTTTCTTGTCGTTTTCAATTCCTTGTAATAACTTTGTTTTTGCCATAGTGAAAATATATCTTCTCCAGAGACTTACGGAGTCCAAAAAGTCACCGAGGCATAAAAAGTCGTTCCTAAGTCACAAGTATCTTCGAAGCTACAAAAAGTCGTTCTACTGAACGCAGCGTAAGTTTGCCGAAGCTACAAAAAGTCGTTCCTAAGGGAGCGCAGTGTAAGTTTTCTACTCAAAAGTCGTTCCAAAGGGAATGCAGAGCCAAATACCGCCGAAATATAAGGCGAAGCGCGAAAAGTCAACGCGAATACCGCCGAAATAGAAGGCGAAGAAGTTCAAAAGACGTTACTAAGGGAATGCAGAACTTACAGCGAAAAGTCAGCGCTGATACACCGAAAAATAAGCGGTGAAGCCGAAAAATAAATGGCAAAGAGATTGTGTATTCCAATATGGGGATGTGAGTGTGTGTCTTCGGCACAAAGTATCATTTTCGCATAGCATAACATCATCACATCATTTTGCATAACATAACATCATACATCATATTGCATCAATGGCACAAGAAGGGGACATAATGTTGACCTTCGAAGAATGCTTCGAAAAAGTGAAATTGTGCTAAGGCACAAAATAAGTTTTGAAGAGATACGGTTTTATCAGCTCTGAAGTGGAGGAGAAAGTCTTTTATTGACGAAGTATGAGTATTATGGCGACGCTTGGAGCATTTTTATAAAGCACTCTGATATCAAGGAAGAAAGTCTATTACTGACGAAGCATTAATGTTTCTGCGACGATTGAAGGATTTCTCACGAAGCATAAAAACTCTTCTTTACGAAGCATGAAAAGAAGGGAAGGTGTTTTTTCATCGAAGGCTCAAAAACGGTATGTACAATAAAAGTTTCATGCATCGCAAAGAAATGAATTACAAAGCCATTTATATATTACATTAAAAACTCATGAGCACCAAATATTACAAGCATAGTCCAGCAAATATTACATTAATATTCTAGCAATGTTTTTACAATATCTATTATTCTTCCTTCAAAACTTCATCTGCAGTTTCGGTCAGCAGTTGGGTAACGGCTTCGTCTACAATAGCTTCAGCCATCCTAACAATTTCTGCTGATGCCTTTGCTTCTGGGTCGGCCAATGACTCGGAGGGCTCTGGGGGAAGGGATAGTTCGGCTGCGGTAGAAAACGTAAATAAGTTTGAAGTCACAAAAATAAAAAATAAAGTTAAAAGCTATTAAGCAATACATATCCGTCTTTCGAGTTATGCAGCTTTTTCAGCTGCCTTCGTTGCTTCCCTAGCATCGTGAGTATCTTTTTTGTTCTTCTTTATTATTTCGTGAGCCATCCCTCGGCCGCCATTTTCCCATATGTCAGTAAAGAATTTTCCACCAACTAAGCTTGCTTCGGCCGAGGGGTCCTTTGTATCATCAATAGATAAAGTATCTTCGGCTTGGGCCAGAGTTTTCACATGATCGCAACCTGATTTCTCCAAGATAGCCGCAATTCCCCTTGCACCTGAGAAGGCGTATACGTCCCCACGGTCATTTAAAATCTCCTCAAAGGCTTCGGCCTCGCTGCTAATCCACTCAATTGGCCCCTCGGGATCGCCCCGTACGAAATTGTCTTCACTTGAATACGCGCCAACATTGGCAAAGCTTGTTTTTATCTTTTCTACACATTCTATAGATTTTTCAAAGCATTTTTCTTTTGATGCCCGAAGTTCTGCAACTGTTTTTTCCCAGTAATTTTTCCAGTAATTACTGGCATCTCGTTCAGCTTCGGCAACAGCGCATTTCAATTTTGCTTCAGCCAGCTGTTTCTGAAGGTCCTCAATTTCGCATTTCTGGGCTTCAACTTGGGTTTTGGAAGTAGCTTCGTCTTCTTTTATTTTGCTCACTAATGAATTTAATATTTTATCTTTTTCAAGACCTTCGTTCCTTAGTTCAATTACTTCGGAACGAAGGTTGTTCAGAGCTATAGTGCATCCTTCGTCTTCGGCATTTTTTTGCACCCTGAGGGCATTGCTAAGAATCAGGCCCTGCAAAAGAAGTGCGATATTAAGCATAAGCAAATAAACAAAAATTTTCGTTTTTAAGTACAAAAAAATTTATTCTCACACCTTTAAACTATTATATGCTAAGCTATCCGCCAATTCATCTTTCGATAGTGCCGAAAGCCCGACTTCCAGTGTTGGGAATCCGAAGCTTCTGCTCATCTCCCGGTAGACAGAAATCTCCTTGTTGTCTGGGAGGCAATATAAGAAATCTTCTTCTCCGCTGCCATTGAATACCAATGCCCCCTTTGAATATTTTAGTTTCTGGGCATAGTATTGAGCTTCTCGTTTTTCTTCTTCAGATAACCTTTTTCCCGAAGCATGTCATACAATATAATCAAGAACTTCGGAAGATGCTTTAGGAGTAGGAGTGGCAGTTTTTTCAGGCAAAAATTGTTCTGTAGCTTCTTTTTCTGTTTCTTTTTCTCTGGTTTCCAAGGATTTCTCCTTGGCAGGCTCTGGAGGCCCAGCTTCGGTCTCGATCTGGCCCTTTGCAGCTTCGGCTTCGGTTACTCTTGTCTCAGACTGCGTCTTTGGAGCTTTGGTAGTTTTCCTTGGAGTAGAGCTTGTCTTTATTGTCTCTAGCGCATCTAGTACATTGACCATTCTTTTCCTCTTAGGGGTCGTTGTAAGACCTTTTTGTGCCTTCAGCACTGTCACTTCTGCCGAAGGGCTTGTAATTTCTGATATCTTTGTTCCTTCGACCCCTATATTATCGGCCTTCGGCTCAACTAATTTGGCTGAGGATGTCTTCGGCATTGCAACCGGCTCTTCAATCTTCTGCGTAGGCGCAGGTTCTTTGGCTTCAGTAGCCGAAGAGGTCTCACCGCCAAATTCGGGCACTACGGCCGGTTCAATATATCACGGCCGGTGAGTAAGAACCTTCACCTTTTTCCTCTTCGGCGCGGGCTCGCTCGGAGCAGCTGAAGCAGCATCTTTCCCGGTTGCACTCTTTCTCTTCTGCCCCCGTGGCGGGTAGCGGTAGTCAGGGTACATGAACCCAATAGCATCAAAAACTCTATTTAGCCTTTTCTTTTTCCGGCTTCCGAAGGTCGCAGATAACGCATTATCCTTCGCTTTGGAGTACGGCCCAAGCAGTTCATCACTTGTAGCTTCGATGCACGTCAGCCAGTCATCGTCTGGTTTGATAAATTGGTCTCCAAACCTGAAGGTATATTTCAGTCGAACCAACCCACCTTCATTGGGATTCTTGATGGTTTCTTTTGGCATCTCCCAGTTAACTACCAATGGCCATATCCTGTAGGCCACATGCTCTTGGACTAAGTCCCTTGTCCCGATGAAAGAACAAACTATGCCAAAGGCCCTTCGGCGTTCTTCAGCTGCTTCATCAATCTCTACCTTCGGTTTCCGAAGGCCGAAGCGGGACTAGATGGGGCGCATGATGATCTCTTTAATACCTTCTCTCGCCCTTAAATCATTTTTCACATAGAACCATTCTTTCATCCAGTCTCCAGGCTACCTCTTCCGAAAGGTTGGCACTAGGCAGCTTGAGCCTGAACGAGCAACAAAGCTGTAGCAACCAAAATTGTTGTGATACTGTTCCTTACCCCAGGCCTTCGTCTCATATGAAAGTTCATGCATGCTGCAGAAACATTTTGCACTTGGCTCTAAACCTTGACTCCTCATAGCCCATACGAAGATTCCCATTCTTATGATGGCTTTGGGAGTAATCTGGTGAAGAAAAATCTGGTATATATTTAAAACTTCAACCACAAAACTGCTTAAGGGGAACCAAAGCCCAGCCTTGAAGAAGCTTCGGTAGATTACGACTTCATTCTCTTCAGGAACAGGAACAGTCATGTCTCCGTTGTCAGCCCTCACGATGGATATGTCTCGAAAATACCTTCCTCTCATGTTATCAAGATGACTTTGCCTGATAGTCGATTTTCTGAAGACTGTGTGACTTGGTCGCCACGGCCGATCTTCAGAGTCTTCGCCCCCACTTTCCACATCATAACTATCGCTATCATCGGTATCTTCAGATAAGCCTTCTAGAATTTCTTTTGTAATCTTTTCTGTGTTGGTCTTTGCAATTGACTCGATGAATCCAGCGGTTTTTTCCTTAAGAAGCTTCTCCTCCTCGCTCAGCTTCGTTTCAACAACAGCTTTCTTATCTTGAGACATCTCTTCGGAAATGGTGAAAATGTGCTCTTAAAGCCGAAGCTTAGAAAATCTAAAAATCCAAGCAAGCGTTGGTAGGCAAGAGCTAAAAATTGAGCAAGCAGAGCAGATGGCAAAAAGCGTACCAAATGAGCTCGTGGTGTGCTCTTATTTATACGCCTAGTGCGTTGCAGGGTGGAGGGCCCCGCTTGTCATTGAATGTTGCTATTCTAGCAAAGCGAAGGTGTTTTTTGGACCTTCAGCTTAGGGCCTTCATCCATATCACAATCTGAATTTATTATTCTAACAAATTAATATTGCGAGGGGCTACTGTTGGGGGCCTTCGGCTTCCGAAGGTCCTCAAAAACATGATTTAACAATGTTTCTGGAGTATAATACATGAACAGGTACCTTCGGGCTCGGATCAGAACCATAGTATGAAGAAGCACAAAGAATACGAAGGTTGGCGCAGAGCCGAAGCTATGTGCAGGAGAGCTTCGGCATGATTGCAGAAAAGGAAACCGACTTAAAAAGGAAAAGGTTATTCAAACCTCGATGGGTTACTATAGAGCCATTAGCAAATGTAAAGGGCATGGGTGTAATTTTACATGGGCTGCGTCCTGTGCCTATAAATAGATGAACAGTGCTCTCGTACTGTTCACGCTGACTTGGCATTTGCTTTTGCGTCACGCTTGTACTTTTACCTTCTTTCAAGCCGAAGGTACATCTGTAATTTGATATCATTTCTATTTTTCCATAATAATAAAATAGAAATGAGCTGATAATAATACATTATTGTTTATGTTATCTTTTATATCTCATATGATGTCTTCTTCATTATTGTATGTTATGCTAATGAAGGTATGTCCTTCATAACCTTCGTCCGAAAATCATTATATCCCAAGGGAAATAATGCTTCAAAGGACGAAGGACTCTAACGTTTAACATCTTTTGTGTTGCCTTGTTCTTAACTCATAGCATTTGAGAACAAGTCTCCAACAGAAGCCCCTAGTCATTTCAGAAAACCTGTAGGCTTCTTACCTTCTCTAGCGAAAATCATTATCAGCCCGGATGTATTCATCCATCTTCTGAAGGAGCTTCTCCAGGGTCTAAGGGGGTTTCCTGGCAAAATATTGGGCCGTAGGTCCTGGCCGAAGCCCTTTGATCATGGCCCCAATGACAGTTTCATTGGGCACTATGGGCGCTTGTGCTCTCAGACGCAAGAACCTTCGAACATATGCCTGGAGGTATTCTTCGTGGTCTTGCGTGCACTGGAACAGAGCCTGAGCAGTGACCGACTTCATTTGAAATCCTTAGAAACTGGTGATTAGCATGTCCTTTAGCTTCTACCATGATGTGATTGTTCCTGGCCGGAGAGAAGAGTACCAAGTTTGTGCGACATTTTTGACTGCCATGATGAAGGATTTCGCCATGACTGTTGTGTTGCCCCCATATGAAGATATGGTTGCTTTGTAGCTCATTAGAAACTGCTTCGGGTCTAAATGCCCATCATACATAGGGAGTTGGGGTGGCTTATATGATGGGGGCCATGGGGTAGCCTGCAGTTCTGCTGACAGAGGAGAAGCATAATCAAAAGCAAAATTTCCATGATGGAAATCATCATACCATTCATCATCATTATAGGAATTGTCTTGATGAAGCTCTCTATGTTGAGGTCTTTGGTCCTGGTCATCTTGGGTGAGATGACGCATTTCCTCAGCGGCCTCATCAATCTTCTTCTGAAGATCAGCAAGACGAAGCATCTTCTCCTTCCTCTAGACCTATTGATGAATGGCATCGAGATCCCTGATTTCTTGGTCCAACTCCTCCTCCTAAGGTGTTGGACTTGCAGTATTCCTTTTTTGGCTTCTAGCTTCACATAGTGTTTCTTGGTTGACATCCAGTGGCTGCAGTGCAGCCCCAGCGCTGAAGATTTCTTCGGTGGCATGACGAAGGTCACAGCTTGCCGAAGGTGGTCAAATGAGTTCACCGGAGGTGGGCGCCAATGTTGGGGACTTGTGAAAGCTCTCTTGTGGGTTTTGGTGTTTAGATGACAACTCAATTAAAGGACTAACAAGTGTGCTAAGTGTTGAACATGTGTTTAATGAAAAGGTAATAGGGTTCAACACAAGTAAACAAGTGTGATGGTCCAAAGACTAGATTGTCTATAGATAATGGACATCACAAGCAAAATGGACATTGCTTAAGTGAGACTCGATGTGCATAACTCAGAGACAACCGATCAAGCCAAGGATGGAAGCAAGTAGAGCTTCAAGGTACCGAGTGCACGGGAGAAAGTCAAGGAGACCAGGAACCCAAAGCTAGGGGTGAAGAAGAAGACTTGCAAAGTCAAGGTTGATCTTGTTAAGAGTTATGGTGCATCAAGGAACACTAGATAAGGATATGACTTACAACCAATGAGGTAACATCTACAATTATGTGGTGTAAGTCATAAGGCTCAAGATCAAGCTCAAGAAGTGAACAAGATCACTGAAAGGAGAAGCTGTGTCAAAACCAGAACTGGAAGCAGCCCAAAAGAGCTAAGTGCACCTTGATCTTTAGTTTGGGTTGTTCCTATGTTTGGAGATATCCTATGTGACCTCTGCAGGATGTTGTAGCTCAGAAATGACAAATCAAGATCAAGTCAAGTTGACTTGATGGTTTATGAGTCCAACATCAATCTCAATCATGCCAAATACTAAAGGAGTGCAAAACAAGAACAAGGTGTGTTTCTAGACTTAGTGAATTATTTTTTAGTACTAACATATTCTGTCTAAGTGCTAGAAACAGCGAGAAAATAATTGCAAAATGTCTTGGCTCGGCGCAGCCAAAACTCTGCTCAGTCTGGCACACCGGACTGTCCGGTGGTGCACCGGACAGTGTCCGGTGCGCTAGGCTGAAATCCGGTGAACAGGCCACTCTCGGGAAAAGTCTAGCGGCGTTCGGCTATAATTCACTAGACTGTCAGCCAACGGTCGACTGCACCAACGGTCGGTAGGGCAATCAGCGGGCGACGCATGGCCTAAGCCAACGGTTAGTTGGCGCACTGGACTGTCCGGTGTGCACCGGACAGTGTCCGGTGAGCCAAGACGATTGTTGCTCCAACGATCAGCTGAGCCCAATATGGAAGGAGATCACGCACCGGACAAGCTACAGGACCTGTCCGGTGGTGCACCGGACTGTCCGATGCGCCACCCGACAGAAAGCAAGTATTGCCTTCCAAAATGAATTCTAACGGCTCCTAGGCCCCTTGGGTCCATAAAAGGGACCCCTAGGCGTCTCCAACAAGGATATAAGTGTAGCCAACAATTGTAGACATCATTTGGATTAATTCTCTCTCTCCCTCTCATGTATATCTCTCTAGTTTGTGTGAAGGCAAAGTTATAAGCCTTTAGAGAGTGGAGAGGTACTGCAAAGAGCTAGAGCGAAGTCTTGAGCGCATTGTTACTCTGCCGGCATGCTGTCAAGAAGATTGTAAGCAACCACGGCGTTGTTGTAACCGAACTCAACATAGTGGAAGGCTCTATCTATCATACTGACAGATCTGAGCAAATGAAGGAAGGAGTTGAAATAGACTCCAAGCCTAGGTGTGGCTAACTCCAACGAGGACTAGGCAAGCATTTCAGGCTTGGCCGAACCTCAGGATAAATCCCTGCGTCTGTGTGCTCTGCTCTGTGTTGTGTGCTGATCCTCTGTCTTATCTACTCTTTATATCTGCACTTCAATACTTATCTGTGGTACAAGTTATATTTGAAGTGCAGGGCATTTTGAGATAGGATCTTCTATTCCGCTGCAACCTACTCGAAGGGTCTTTCATTCCACTGCGGTCTGGTCTTCAAGTAGAGTAAGAATTCAAGTTTTAAAAGTGATTATTATTATTCGCCTATTCACTCCCTCTAGGCGACATCCAGATCCTATTTCCGGGCAAAGGGAACTTTTAATTGGTATCAAAGCTAGGCCTCTCCAGTGTGGGCTTAGCCGTTCGGAGATGACGATGTCGTCACAAGGGGTAACTGTAGAACTTCTTCTAGGCGATGGTTCTAATTATAAATCCTGGTCTGTCTCTATTTATAATGCTTTCATGCATATTGATCCTGATTTGAGACATATCTTCAGTAGAAGTATTTTTCCCTCTGATTGTAGTAGAGAACCTTCTAATGCTGAACTAAGATGTCTGTCTCTCAATCACCATGCTTGCAACATCTTAGTTGACTCTCTTTCTAGAGGTGCCTATTTTGCCATCATGAGTAGTGATAGTGATTTATTTGTTGATGCTCATGATCTATGGACTAAAATCAAGTTGAAATTTTTTAAGTCCATATGCACTGCTTCTGCTCCCTCTATTGCTGGTAGTACTAACTTGTCCAAGGGAGAAGAACAAGAACGATGGACACCAAGCGGTGGATCCACCTCACCAATAGGTTCATCTCCCACTAGTTATACATGTCTTGTTGCTAACAATGAAAGTGGAGATGAAGGCAACGATAAGAAGGAACATGCGGATGATAGCGAGGATGAGTCTACATCACCACAAGGTACATTTTTCTGTTTTGCTTCCACTGATAATAATGACAGGGAAAATGAAACCGACGATGTGGAAGAAGAGGAGATTCGCCGTTTCTACACCCATCTCAACAAAGAAGACAAAGTGCTCTTGGTTAAGCTGTTGAGAAGGAACAAGGCGAGACACTTCTCAGGCTAGAGGAGACTCTCATCAAAACCAACGACAGCCTAGAGAAGATGACCAAAGAACATGAGGAGCTAAAGTGCTCTCATGATGATTTGGTCCAACGGTATGATTCAGTTTTAATTGAGCAAAGAAATAATGATGATGCTTTATCTTGTGTTGCTCAACTTAAAATGGAAAATGCCATGCTTGAGAGGCAAGTAGAATTGCTAAGTCATGATAAACTTGCTCTTACTGAAAAATATGATTTATTGTCTTATTATCATGATAATCTCTTGGATAGACATATCATGCTTGATGTTGCTCATGAGGTTGTAATCGCGAACCTAAATTCATGTGAACCTCATTCTTGCACACGTGCGCATTTAGATAATATATCACCATGTGCTAACCCCTGTTGCTCAAAAGAAAGCCAACTTTTGAATGAGCATCAAGCTGCAGGATCAAAGGAAAAAG
This sequence comes from Zea mays, assembly GCF_902167145.1. Classification (NCBI taxonomy): domain Eukaryota; kingdom Viridiplantae; phylum Streptophyta; class Magnoliopsida; order Poales; family Poaceae; genus Zea; species Zea mays. The sequence goes on along the minus strand of NC_050096.1, from coordinate 80,772,419 downwards.
TGCTTATCAATAAAGAAAGGAGCAAGAAAACAAAGCAACTAAGGAGAAGACGCATTGCTCAACCTTCTCAGGATATCCACGGGTGCGTGGTGAAGAAGCTTGAGACGGGAGAAACTGTAGCAAGTGTTAAGCTTCATAAGAAGTATGTTCCTAAAACAAAAAATGAAGAAATCAACATGAACAAGGAAAAAGGTAAAGATTCAATCAGTCATGTTGTTTGCACTGACCATCTCTCTATGTCATCCAAGAACAAAAAGAGAAAAGGAAAGAGGAGGTGCTTTAAGTGCAATAAGTCAGGACACCTCATTGCGTCGTGTCCATACAACGACAAGGATGAAGGTATGAGGAGATGCTTCAGATGCAATGACAAGGACCATATGATCACTTCTTGTCCGCTCATGAAAAATCAAGCACGTGCAACCTCCGGGATGACCCCCACTAAGAAAGAAGACAAACAACAAGCGTCATGTCAGGTTAAGCGACACTTCTGCTACATGTGTGGTGAGCATGGTCATCTATCCAAGGTATGTAAAAAGGGTAAGGTTCCTAAGCAAGTAAATTTATCTCAATCTCATTCGCTTAGGAGACCCAAACCATACACTTGTGCTAGATCAGTAATGAGATCACCTAGAACTAGCACAATTGCTATTTGGGTACCAAAGGCTCTTTTGGATGATCGTTATGGACCCATCCCGAGATGGGTACCAAACTGTACCAACTAGACCATGCAGGTGCCTCGAGATGGACTGGAGACCATGGGAGAGCTTAAGATGGTTAATTCAAACTCTATGCTTAAGCTGTTAATCTTTATTGTCTATTTATTAACCCAAGGTTGAATTATTGTGCGATACTAATCCCATGTTCATCTCAAGTTAAATAAAGTGTAGAGGACTTTAATCATTATTGGTGAATCAAGCAAAGGACCTCGATGAGAATCTGCAACTTGCTCTCCAAAGGATGGTACCCGTGTATCTTAAAAACATTATTGCCAATCAATATTGCTTTTAAGTTGGATTGTTGTGCTACCTATCCTTGGAAGTAGTTATGCTTTTGAGATTGCCTGTGTTGAATACCTTTCAATCAATGGTTCAGAATTTCAAAGATCATAATAATGCTTGCTTAATCATAATTGTGTGTTCTATTTGTTATATCTTTTGAATCATTCAATGAGTAGCTTTTCATTTGATATATTCACCATGATTAACTCTTTTTGTGTTCGTGGATAAACCTGTATCTTTTTGTAAGTCATGCTATATAGTTTTTAATGATTAACCTATGTGCAAGCATGACATTTTGTTTAATCCATGTTCACATGATTGCCCTATTTTGGTACTGTGTGTATACCAAATCCATGTTGTGCCTCTAATGCACCTTCTTGAGCTATGAGGTGCATGAGCAAAAGGAGCCCTAAATTGGTGACAACGAGTGCTCTCATGGCAATTCAGGAAAAGGCAAAGGTATGGAGAATGGAACTATGCAATTTCATTGAAAATCTTGAAGTTTCATTGATTGTGATTATAGCTATGTTCTTGCTTTTCAATTGGTAGTATCTTGGCTTAGGCGCCTTATGCCATAAAATGTTGTTTCCTTTGGTGTACCTAAGAAAATACTTCTTAATCATGGTGTGCTTAAACATTGTACTTGATATGCATGATCTTGTCATTTTTCAATTGGTATATGTGTTGCAATGATCATCATGTGTGAAGCGTGCCTAGGTTGTTTTTTAAAATATTATATATCTTGAGGCATGCATTGTTTCCGTTAGTCATAAAGTGTATTATCGATTCAATTGGTATCTTTTTGTGATGCAATTGAGATATTATACCTAGACCAAGGTATGCTATGATCCCCTCTAGTTCTGAGAATGCTAGAATGTGCAAAGTGCAAGTCATTCAAATACTTGATGCACAACTTTAGGGGGAGCACACATAACTTGTGTCTTTTGAGACTAACTATTTCTTAAGTGATCCTATATAGTCTCAAGGTGAAAAAGGGAAGATGAGCAAGAAGTGGAGCAATCAGGACTTGGGTACCTCCATAAGTCAAGCAATTGTAACAAGAAAAGGTCAGGATAAAGGATCAGACACAAGTATGAAGGAGCTCCCTAGAGGTTAAACTACATCACAACATGGTAAAGGTACAAAAGGAGGTACTGACCTTTTGCTAATTTTCCTCCAATGCTTATGTTGCATATGTTTAATGTGTAAGGGGGAGTAATGTTAGTGTGTTGTATCTTCCTGCTCAATACCTTGCTGTCCCTTGATATCATCCTATGTTCTTGCTTGAATATGGTTTTGGTGTTTGACGTCAAAGGGGGAGAATTTGTGCATTAAAGCTTACCTCAACCTGAGAGGAAAGCTTATCTTAAAGGGGTTTCTTTGAGTTCCCTTGGTCTTAAGGAAGAATGTGTTAGTTTGTATTAGTTTTATTGATAATTCTTATCATATGCTTCTTGTTGTATTATATGGTGATAATGCAAAATTAGTGCTTCCGTTGATATGAATCACTTGGCATCTATTGCGTTTATCCTGTGATAGATATTCATGTGGTTGTAATGTTTTAAATTGCTTTAAATTGGTATCTTAATGGTGAATAGTGGTAGGTTGATATTCCTATGGTATATCCATTCAATTGGTGTTTAACTCTGATTCTGTGCATTTGTGTGTTATACGCATCATGGTTTAATTATTGACACAATGCATCCCACAGGTGCTAAGGTGTAGTAATGCTTCGAATTAGCCTAAGTACGTGCAATTTGGCATATAAGGCCAAAGTTAAGATCTTAATGTGAGCACATATTTAGGGGGAGCATTCTATAAACTTAGAATTCAGAATTTGTGCTTTAAATCTTATTCTTGTGTAAGCTTTAATTGTGTTGCCATCAATCACCAAAAAGGGGGAGATTGAAAGCTCTCTTATGGGTTTTGGTGTTTAGATGACAACCCAATTAAAGGACTAACAAGTGTGCTAAGTGTTGAACATGTGTTTAATGAAAAGGTAACAGGGTTCAACACAAGTAAACAAGTGTGATGGTCCAAAGACTAGATTGTCTATAGATAATGGACATCACAAGCAAAATGGACATTGCTTAAGTGAGACTCGATGTGCGTAACTCAGAGACAACCGATCAAGCCAAGGATGGAAGCAAGTAGAGCTTCGAGGTACCGAGTGCACGAGAGAAAGTCAAGGAGACCAGGAACCCAAAGCCAGGGGTGAAGAAGAAGACTTGTAAAGTCAAGGTTGATCTTGTTCAGAGTTATGGTGCATCAAGGAACACTACATAAGGACATGACTTACAACCAATGAGGTAACATCTACAATTATGTGGTGTAAGTCATAAGGCTCAAGATCAAGCTTAAGAAGTGAACAAGATCACTGAAAGGAGAAGCTGTGTCAAAACCAGAACTGGAAGCAGCCCAAAAGAGCTAAGTGCACCTTGATCTTTAGTTTGGGTTGTTCCTATGTTTGGAGATATCCTATGTGACCTCTGTAGGATGTTGGAGCTCAGAAATGACAAATCTAGATCAAGTCAAGTTGACTTGATGGTTTATGAGTCCAACATCAATCTCAATCATGCCAAATACTAAAGGAGTGCAAAACAAGAACAAGGTGTGTTTCTAGACTTAGTGAATTGTTTTTGAGTACTAACATATTCTGTCTAAGTGCTAGAAACAACGAGAAAAGAATTGCAAAATGTCTTGGCTCGGTGCAGCCAAAACTCTGCTCAGTCTGCCACACCGGACTGTACGGTGGTGCACCGGACAGTGTCCGGTGCGCCAGGCTGAAATCCGGTGAATAGGCCACTCTCGGGAAAAGTCTGACGGCGTTCGACTATAATTCACTAGACTGTCCGGTGAGCCAATGATCGACTATGCCAACAGTCGGCAGCGCAATCAGCAGGCGACGCGTGGCCTGAGCCAACGGTTAGTTGGCGCACCGGACTGTCCGGTGAGCCAAGACGACAATTGCTCCAACGGTCAGCTGAGCCCAATATGGAAGGAGATCGCGCACCGGACAAGTTACAGGACCAGTCCGGTGGTGCACCGGACTGTCCGGTGCGCCACCCGACAGAAAGCAAGTATTGCCTTCCAAAATGAATTCTAACGACTCCTAGGCCCCTTGGGTCTATAAAAGGGACCCCTAGGCGTCTCCAACAAGGATACAAGTGTAGCCAACAATTGTAGACATCATTTGGATTAATTCTCTCTCTCCCTCTCGTGTATATCTCTCTAGTTTGTGTGAAGGCAAAGTTATAAGCCTTTAGAGAGTGGAGAGGTGCTGCAAAGAGCTAGAGCAAAGTCTTGAGCGCATAGTTACTCTGCCGGAGTGCTGTCAAGAAGATTGTAAGCCGCCACGGCGTTGTTGTAACCGATCTCAACATAGTAGAAGGCTCTATCTGTCATACTGACAGATCTAAGCAAACGGAGGAAGGAGTTGAAATAGACTCCAAGCCCAGGTGTGGCTAACTCCAACGAGAACTAGGCAAGCATTTTAGGCTTGGCCGAACCATAGGATAAATCCCTGCGTCTGTGTGCTCTGCTCTATGTTGTGCGCTGATCCTCTGTCTTATCTACTCTTTATATCTACACTTCAATACTTATCTGTGGTACAAGTTATATTTGAAGTGCAGGGCATTTTGAGACAGGATCTTCTATTCCGCTGCAACCTACTCGAAGGGTCTTTCATTCCACTACGATGTGGTCTTCAAGTAGAGTAAGAATTCAAGTTTTAAAAGTGATTATTATTATTCGCCTATTCACCCCCCTCTAGGCGACATCCAGATCCTGTTCTCGGGCAAAGGAAACTTTCAACTTGTTCTTAAATGCTATGAATCAAGAACAAGGCAACACAAATGTTAATTGTTAAAGACCTTCGTCCTTCAAAGCATTGTATCCCTTGGGATATAATGATCTTCAGACGAAGGTTATGAAGGACATACCTTCATCATATCAATATGTAAGAATAAAAGCAGGAACATATGAGACATAAAAAGAACATGAATAATTATATTAAATCATTAGATTATCAACATTTTCATTATATGATCATGAACAAACATTAATTATTTTAAATTACATTTGTACCTTTGGCTTGACAGAAGGTAGGAATCCAAGGGTGACGTGCGAGTGATTACAAGTCAGCGTGAACAGTACGGTGTTACTGTTCATCTATTTATAGGAACGGACGCAGCCTGGGTAAAATTATATCCTTGTCCTTGACACTTTCTACAGACTAAAAAGTAATCTATCGAGGACTGGGTAGTATATTCCCCTTTAGGTCGGTTCCATTCTCCATCGCTGCCCTTGCGCTAAGCCGAAGCTTCTTCATTCGTAGCTTCGGATCTGGTTCATCCTTCTCCTAGACCGCGCCTTTCATACCGTGCACACCTTCATCTCAAGGCTGAAGGTTCCTGTGACAGTATATTATACTTGGAAAGCATGTTAGTCGTGTTTTTGAGGACCTTTGGAAGACGAAGGCCCCTAATAGCTGTGGACTGGTGTCGGTGATTTGGGTCCGACCGCACACCCGAGAGTTGCCCCTCGAGGTGTTCTTAGGAGTAGGGCGGTGTAACTGACTGTAGCTCGATGGTTCGTGCCGAATGCACGAGAGATAGTGGACAATCTTGTATAGGTTCGGGCCACTTTGAGATGCGTAATTCCCTATGTCCTGGAGTGAATCTTATACGTGGTGGGTTACAAGGGAATTCTCTAGTATGAGAGATACAAGAGAACTGGGTGGATGGCTAATGAGTGAGTTGATCTTGAAGGGGTGCCCCCTAGGCCTTATATATTCGACCATGGGGCGTTACATGCGGATATGATAACCACGTGTTCCTAAGTAATAGTGAACCAACCGAGTTTATCTTCCTATAATCTCGCCGACTTATAGTCCTTCGGCTCCGACGTCCGAGGGCGCTGCGCGGGAAAGTCGGATCAATGCTGCGGATAGCGTTAGAGTTTGGCGAACCGCATGGACTCGAGTTGATCCAACCTCGTGTCGATCCATTCGGCTGGAAGTTCCTCCCCTGGCCTACGAAGGGATGGCCTTGCGAAGTAATGGGCCTGGGGCCTTTCGCGAGGCCTTCTTGCCTTCTAGTGGACCCGGGGAAATCTGTCCCCCACAAGCCCCCAATCTTTGTGTTGATTTTGAAATAATCGGCCCAGAGATTCTAGGTCTAGCTTACGATTTTGAAACATGTCTGCTAAGTCATTACCTCTAGCTCCGAGTAACTTGGTAAAAACGATCTTATGTCATCTTCTTTTGGCATCATTCCGTGGTCTTTTGCTTTTAATCTTCAGTAATCGGTGCTCTGTTTATGCTTTAGAGGTCGACATTTTGTTCTTAGGGGTTAAGGATTCATTGGGTGTAGCCCCCGAGCTTTGAGTGGATTATTGAAAATAATCCACTCAAAGGTCTCCATCTCATACTTCTCTGGAAATCGTTGTCTCTGACTTAGACTTATGCTTTAGAAATCAACATTTTGCCATCAGCCTATGCTTTAGAGATCAGCATTTTGTTCTTAGGGTCTTAGGATTCATTGGGTGCACCGGAGGTGCAATCAATGGGTGTAGCCCCCGAGCTTTGAGTGGATTACTGAAAATAATCCACTCAAAGGTCTTCATCCCATGCTTTTTTAGAAACCATTGTCTCTGACTTAGACTCATGCCTTAGAAATCAGCATTATCTCCTCTTCATTTCATGTCTTAGATTTCAACATTATATCATCAGTTTATGCTTTAGAGATCAGCATATAGTTTTTTGTCCTTTTGAGATCAACAATACGGCCTGCCCATGCATCAGCTTGAAATTTATTTGATCAGCGACGGATTGGACATCCGGTAGATGGCCCTTGGCTAGTCCTCCTTTCGCTTCGTGCTTCAATGCTTCTGTTGATTATACTTGTACTTCATCAGCTATTTTTTGGCTTTCTTCTGATCTCCATAAATATCTTCTTTTTGTCTTGCTACATTCATTGCATATACTGTATGGACGTGACTGCTTGGGAAAATCTATTGAAAATTCCTGGACGTCCCCCCCAATGGGTGTAGGCAAGGGACGGCTTGGTGCGCTGAGCGTTTAGCAAACTATCCCTGAGTAGTAACTTGATGTGACCGTGGGTGTAATCATATCATCCATGCAGTTGACTTGAGTCCCAATGGGTGCTGTGTTACGTGAAACGGCGTCAGCCGCCTGACTTGTTTCCAGACGATTTGAATTGCTTATTGAATACTTGTGACTGTTCAGTGACTGTGGTAGGAGATGAGCGGTTGCTTTCTTCCTCTATAAATAGAGCGCTTGCTTCACTGGCGTCTTCACACATATCTCTATTGTTGCTTGCTTATTCTCCTCTTCTTTATTCCACCATGGGCAAGAGCAAGAAGAGCGGAAGTTTGTCGCACCACTCTGGTGACAAGCGGAAGCGCGAGCCAACCCCTCCCTCGGAGGATTTCGGTGATTCTGAGTACTCGGAGGAGGAGTTCTCCTCTGAGTCCGAGGGATCTCCAGTCTACACCTCGCCCCCAGCATCATCTGAAGACTCGGACAATTCCCAGGGGATCGCCGCCGAGGTGTGGACATATATCCGGGCCGTCGAGCGCTCCGAGCTCGAGGGCTCGGATGAGTCGGAGGTCTCCTCGGACGAGGAGGACTCCTCTGACTCGTCCGAGGAGGGGAGCGGCGATGATGGCGACGGCGACGACGGCAAGGGCGACGGTAGCAAGGGCGACGACAAGGGCGACGGCATGGGCGGAAACGGTAGCGGCAGTGGCAAGGCCAGTGGCAAAGCGCCACTGGCTTAAAATATTAGTATAGACAAGTAGTGTTAGTATTAGTAGAATAATGTAGTAGTAGTTAGTAGTATAGTGTAGTGTAAGTAGTGTAGTAGTGTAAGGTAGTAACGTAATGCGTCGAGAAGTGGGAAGAAGACCGACTCATAATAAGTCGACATTTTGTGCAAGAAATTCCCCCCTTATATAATGAAGTAAACTCAGGCTTGATCTTGTGTACACCCTTTGCCTTTGCGTCGCTTCTTTATAGTTGATCGACAATTTGTGTTTGTATCCGATGCAGCCGTTGTTCTTAGAAGTAACTCTTGAGTAATGACTTGTCATTGCTGTGTCGCATTTTAATTCTGTCTACATTTACGTGGAGAAAGAACGATCTGGTTTACTGCCGGTGTCTTCAGGGGTAACGGCCGAACGGTTTTTGGCGATGCCGGCGTTTTAGAGGTAACAACCGAGTCCTTTCGAGCCACATCAGCACTTTAGAAATAACGGCCGAGTGATTAGTGGTGACATCAGTGTTTTAGAAACAACAGCTGAGCCACATCAAGCCACGTTGGTGTTTTAGAAATAACGACCGAGTGAGGATTGGTGATGTCAGCGTTTTTAGAAATAACTGCCGAGTTACACCGAGCCACATCGGCGTTCTAGAAATAACGACCGAGTGATGACTGGGCACTTTTTTAGAAATGGTGTCTGACCCGAGAAAACCCCACTTGTACCGCGTCGTCGCATGCCTCTGCATTCTGAGCCCTAGCTTTACTTTCTGCCTCCAAACCTCCTCTGTTTCCCTTTGATCTCGCTTCCGCTCAGTTCGCCGACGAGATTGAGATGGCGCCCAAGCGGAAGAGTCAGAATTCTGTCGCTGTGGTTATTCCTCCCATCGATCCCAACAGCCAATTGCCTTTCACAGGTAATCATATGTCTGTTGTTTCCGAGTCAGATCTTCTCCACCTCGTCGTTGTCGGAGTTCTTCCTTCGAAGGAGCTTTATTCCTGGCGGATTTGTCGTGGGGTTACTGTCCCGATGGAGGATACTCATGAGTCCGTCGTTTACATTCCTTTTCTTCTCCACGGCCTTGCTCTTCCAATTTCTCCCTTCTTTCACGATCTCCTTGACTTTTACAATCTGAATCTGACTCATCTGAATCCCAACTCTATTCTGCAAATTTCTATCTTTGTCCATCTATGTGAAGCCTACCTTGGAATTCTTCCTCACTTTGGTTTGTGGAAACACTTGTATCACTATCGTCCTGGTATGGCTGGGGGGTAGCATCAGCTTGTGGGCGGTGCGAGTCTGGAGATGCATCATGGGAGGAAGACAGAGTACCTGGATATCCCACTAAAAACAGCATTAAGGGATGGCGCTTAGAGTGGTTCATTGTTGAAAATCATGGCAAGTCCCTCCCCCCTCGGTCAGGGAGACAGCCGGAAGTGCGCACTCCTAGTTGGATTGAGTCCCCCACCACCTTGGAGATAACAGAGGCCAAGGTTCTGCTTGATGAAATTCGTTTGCTGAAGGAGAGAGGTCTAACCGCTGAAGCTGTGGTCACAGACTTTGTTTTTAAGAATATTTAGTCCCTGAAGGATAGGGCGTACCCGGCTTACTTATACAGTGGTGTCACCGACTCAACTCGGGTTACTGACAAGAGGATTCCTGTTGTGGATTTGGTGAGCCGGCTGGAGATGATATTGAGGGGCAAAGTATCAAATATTGGTGCTCATGTTGCATATTCTGCTTGGAATTTGCCATCTTCTAAGCCCTTTTTCAGTTTTGTGTCCAATCCTCCTGCTGGTGACAGTGGTTTGGGTCTTAGAGTGCGACCCTCCCCCGAAGAAATTGAAGTCCTGGTTGCTTCACTTGGTGGCCTTCCCAATGATGAGAGGCAAGTTCACTTTGAGATGCCTACTAATCCGAGTGATGCAGAGATCGGTGCTATGCTGGATATGTTGGCGGGGGATTCCTCTGATTCTATCGCTGCTGAAACGGTGGCTGTTGCAACTGCTCCAGAGCCTGAGAAAACCGTGGATACTCGAAGGCCTGAGGGTACTCACCCGAAATGTCTTTGCCAAGTTGGTCATCCGACTGCTCCTGCCGAGGGGAAGAAAAAGAAAAAGAGACGGCTTCGGCAAGTGTCGTGCTTGGATCATGATGCTGGCCCTTCTGCTCCTTCTGCTGAAGAAGTACCAGTGAAACTCTTTACAGGAGCTGATCCCAATGGGTGTGACCCTATTGATGTTGATCCCAATGGGGGTGATCCTGCCGGTGCTGAACCCAATGGGTGTGACCCTGCTGATGCTGGACCCAATGGGTGTGGCCTTGACGATGTTGATCCCAATGGGGGTGATCCTGCCAGAGCTGATTCCAATGGAGGTATTGTTCGTATTGTTGACGAGGAAGAAGAAGAAGAAGAGGAAGTCCCCTTAATTCGGAAGAATAGTCGGCATTACATAGTCAGTGAGGAGCTCGTTGGTCTACAAGAATTATCCCTAGCAAATTTTGATTAGGCTTTCGAGGATGTTGTTCATGAAGATTTGTTGTTCGAGCCCACGGACGGTGGTATGATGAACGTTTGCTCTGACATTCCAGATGTGGGATTAGAGTTATCCCGAGCGGCGTCTCGTGCCTCGTCGACCTTGGAGTGTAGTCTTCGGGGCCAAGAGGCTGGTCAAGGTTGTTCAATTCCCATGGAGGTGACTGAGAATCCTTCAGCCTTAGAGGTGGCTGCTGCAGGGAACCCGGTCCCTGAGGATGGTGCAAGCGGTTACCCAGCCCCCGAGGGTGTTGCCGGTAATGATCCGGCTCGGATGGGTAGCGCGAGCTACGACCTAGCGCCCGAGGGTGTCCGGGCAGGCTCCCCTTCTCATACCTCCATGGATGTCCACGTTGGGTCTTCTCCTCCTCATTCTGATGGCACGGCAACGGTACATGCTTTAAACAAGGAAGTCACCTTAGAGACCGGCGCACCTGATGCTAGAGTTCTAATGTCTACTGGTGATGTTGAGTTGATCCCTAATGATGCTCTTCAGATTGCCCTAGTTGATGTTCCCTCGTCGAGCCATCACCTGGCTTCTTATGATTTGGGGTTTCCTTCATTCTTCTCCAATCTTCAGGTAATCTGGCTTTTCTCGATCTTGCTATACTCTAGGCGAAATGCTGTCTTTGTACTCATTTGTTTTTAATATCAGGCTCTGGTCGACGACATGGCTGGTCAGCTGAGATTGCAAGGTGCCTCTGTCCCAGAAAGAGCTCTATCTCTGATGCATTGGAATCCGATGCTGCTTCAGAGGCAGATATCTGATTTGAAAATGACTAATGCTGGTTAGTGCCTTTATTTTCTTCCTTGACTTCTTGATTGGCCCGTTTTTAACGGTGTGCCCTTCTTCAACTGTTTTCTATTAGATATGACCCATCGGTATTCTGAACTTGAGGAGAAGTATTCTCAAGGTCAACTCATTGAATGGGCAGCTAATGAGGTAATCTCACTTCACTGAACTGGCCCGGATTTCTGCTTCCTTGGATGATGTCAACTCATTGAATTCCTGTCTCAGTGCTCAGCTTGACTCTGAAAGGGCAGCTAATGAGGTAAGCTCACTTTACTTTCTCTTTTGTGTTTTTGCTGCTTTCTGGGTGCTTGAGAGCTGATTCTTGTCTGTAGGAAGAAAAACGTGTACTCGCAGCTTCTCGCGATAACCTTGATAGGTTGTACCGTGACGCTAGCAATTCTTTGACTATCTTGGAGAGGAGCCACCACTTCACCATGGCTGAATTGGATCATCATCGTCACGAGCTGCAATTATCTCAGGATGAGATCCTTCGTCTCAGGCAGTTGGTGTCGAGCAAAGATTCTGTCATCAAGGATCTGCACGCCTCCAAAAGATCAGTCGTCTAGGAGCTGGAAGCTGCTCGACTGGCTACCAAGGTTGTTGAAGACACTTCTACTACTTTGAAGGCTCAGCGCGACAAGGCTATGGATAAAGCCATTCGCGTGGAGCGGATCTTGATGAGAAGGCCGGGCGTGATTGTTCCTAATGACATAGTTGCTGATGTCAACGCTGCTCCTGATTCCTCGAGTCGCCCTTCTTCGTCAGTTGCTCCTGAGAAGAACATTGCCAAGTAGAAACACTGAATGCATTTATGAATTGTATGCGTATGTGGTCAATGTGCTTGAATATTCTGTCAGAAAGTGTTCCTGGTATTAAACGCTATTATTACTTCTCTGTTGTTTGAATTCAACAGTTGTTACGACAACAGAAGTAAGTGCAGTGTGATGGTTTTGAAACTTCTTCCTATTTCATGAGGCATAGAGATCGCCCTGAGATGAATAATCTTAAGCATGTTTATGCTGGATCGAGTAGACGTGAGCATGTCGCACCGCCTTAAGTCATCGCCGGCTTAAGCCGATTGCTCCATTAGTAGGGTATAGTGGTCACCCTGAGTTAAGTAAGCATGAGCATGTCGCACCGTCTTAAGTCATTGTCGACTTAAGCCGATTGCTTCATTAGTAGGGTATAGTGGTCACCCAGAGTTAAGTAAGCATGAGCATGTCGCACCGCCTTAAGTCATTGCCGACTTAAGCCGATTGCTCCGTTAGTAGGGTATAGTGGTCACCCTGAGTTAAGTAAGCGTGAGCATGTCGCACCACCTTAAGTCATTGCCGACTTAAGCCGATTGCTCCGTTAGTAGGGTATAGTGGTCAGTCTGAGTTAAGTAACCGTGCAGATTGTCAATAGGTTGAGTTCTTTTGAGAATGAAGTCTTTTTATTGATGATGTACTTTTCCCATTACAGAATACAGTGCTACCCCAATAGCTTTTGAAATCTAGCTAGGGGTAAAACTTCCTGAGATGCTCTATATTCCATGAATTCCCTATTTCCGTGCCATCCATTTGAGTAAGTCGATATGATCCTAGCCGAGTGACTTCTGCTACCATGAATGGCCCTTCGCATAGTGGCGACAATTTATGCCGTCCTTCCCCTGTTAGAATTCGGCGAAGGACCAAGTCTCCCACTGCGAAGGATCGATGTCGTATGGCCTTATCAGGATAGCGCCTTAGAGTTTGCTGGTACCTAGCTGACTGAATTACTGCATTCAATCGTTCTTCTTCTAGTACATCAATATCCCCCAGCCTGGTAGCTTCTGCCTCAGCTATGTTTTCGAAGACTAATCTTGGCGCCCCAAACCAGAGGTCAGCAGGTAGCACTGCCTCCAAACCATAAACCATGAAGAAAGAAGTATTTCCATGCAAGGCTCGGCTAGGTTGAGTGCTTAGGCTCCAAATCACATATGGCAACTCTCTGATCCACTTTCCTACGAACTTTTCATTCTTGTCGAGGACTTTCTTTTTGAGTGCTTCCAATATCATTCCATTAGCCCTTTCTACCTGTCTGTTAGCTCTTGGATGTGCTACTGACGCGTACTTGATCTGAATGCACCGTTGTTCGCAGAAATCAAAGAATTTAGAGCTAGTGAAATTGGATCCTAGATCAGTTATGATGCTATTTGGTATTCCAAATCTGAATATTATATCTTGTATGAATTCTACTGCCTTGGCTGAAGTCAGAGAAGCAATAGGTTTGTACTCTATCCATTTAGTGAATTTGTCGATGGCAACCAGCACGTGAGTGTATCCTCCCTAAGCTTTCTTGAAGGGTCCAATCATGTCTAGTCCCCAGCACGCAAATGGCCATGTTACGGGTATGGTCTGCAGTTGCTGTGCTGGTAAATGTTGCTGCTTTGATAGGTATTGACAAGCTTCGCACCTCTGGACTAACTCGGCTGCATCACTCTTCGCAGTTGGCCAGTAGAAACCGGACATGAAGACCTTCCCAACTAGTGTTCTGGACGCTGCATGTATCCCGCACTGCCCGGCATGGATTTCATCTAATAGTTGCTTCCCAGTAGCTGAAAGAATGCACTTCATGAGAACTCCCATCGCGCCCCTCCTGTATAGCGCTTCCCCGATGAGAGTGTAGTGGGCTGACTGCCTTGCGATGCGTTCTACTGCAGTTTTGTCATCTGGCTCCTCTTCATTCTTTATATATCTGATGATAGGCTCTCTCCAGTCATCGGCATCTGACTCTGGCTGGCTCAGAACATTGCACTCTTCTGCCCGTTCTAGGGAAATACTCGGGCGTGGCACTTCTTGGACGAAAATCCCAGGTGGGACTTGGGCCCGACTGGATCCCAGCTTTGACAATGCATCTGCAGCTGCGTTGCGATCTCTCTCTACATGATGAAATTCTAGCCCTTCGAATTTGTCCTCCAGCTTTCGGACAGTTGTGCAATACTTACCCATAGAGTCATTCGAGCAATCCCATTCCTTATTTATCTGACTTATGACCACCAGTGAATCTCCGTATACCATCAGTCTCTTAATGCCCAGTGATACAGCAATATTCAGTCCATGAATCAAAGCTTCATATTCTGCTGCATTGTTGGACGCTGAGAATAACAATTGAAGAGCATATTTGAGTTGTTCACCTCTAGGTGCAATGAAGAGGATCCCTGCGTCTGCCCCTTGCAGCTTTAACGAGCCATCGAAATACATCTGCCATACTTCTACGGTTTCTGGGTTATCTGGCACTTGTTGCTCGGTCCACTCTAATACAAAGTCAACCAACGCTTGAGTCTTTATTGTAGTGCGAGGTCAAAACTCGATGTCGTGAGCTCCCAGCTCACAAGCCCATTTGGCTATTTTTCCGATGGCTTCTTTGTTGTGGAGAATATCCCCTATCGGAAATCCAGTGACTACTATGACTTTATGGTCGTCAAAGTAGTGACGGAGCTTGCGTGAAGTTAGAAGTACTGCATATAGTAGTTTTTGAACTTGAGGATATTTCTTGTTTGAGGGCCCCAGAACTTCGCTGATGAAATAGACGGAATGTTGTACTGGATATGCATGTCCTTCTTCTGCTCGCTCGACTACCAACACGGTGCTCACCACATGAGTCGTGCAAGAGATATATAACAGCAGATCTTCGGCCGGCTGACCCGACGTGGCTCGGTGCAGCGGTTTTAGTACTGGTGGTGTTATCAGGAATTTATTCAGTGCATCAAGAGCTTCCTGGGCTTCTGAAGTCCACTGGAACTTGTCTACCTTCTTGAGCAATTTGTAGAATGGTAAGCCTTTTTCTCCCAGTCTTGATATGAACCTGCTCAAAGCTATCATGCATCCAGTGAGTCTTTGTACTTTCTTCTGTGACCGTGGTGCTTCCATTCTCATGATAGCCTCGATCTTTTCTGGGTTCGCTTCAATTCCTCGGTGGCTGACAATGAATCCGAGTAATTTTCCTGCCGGTACTCCGAAGACACACTTTTCTGGGTTAAGCTTCCATCGATATCGCCGTAGACTGTTGAAGACCAGCTGCAAATATTTAATGAAATTTTCTAAGTCTTCTGTCTTGATCACCATATTATCCACATAATCTTCTACATGCTTGCCCTAGTGGTCGGCTAAGCATGTCTGGATGGCTCTCTGGTAAGTTGCTCCAGCGTTTTTGAGGCCAAACGGCATGGAGGTATAGCAGAAAGCTCCAAACAGGGTGATGAATACAGTTTTTTCTTCATCTTCTTTTGCCAGACTGATCTGATGATACCCAAAGTAGCAATCCAAGGAAGACAACATAGAGCACCCGGCGATTGAATCTACCACCTGGTCTATTCTAGGAAGTCCGAAGGAATCCTTCGGACAGTGCTTGTTGAGATCTGTATAGTCGACGCACATGCGCCAATCCACTTTATTCTTTTTTAGTACAAGAACAGGATTTGCCAACCATTCAGGATGCAGCACTTCTCTAATGAACCCTGCCGCGATTAAGCGAGCTAGCTCGGCACGAATGGCTTCTCTCTTGTCGGGCGTGAAACGACGCAACTTTTGTCGAATCGGCCTCGCCTGAGGGTAGACTTTCAGCTTGTGGTCGGCCAGCTCTCTCGAGACTCCCGGCATATACGCAGGTTGCCGTGCGAATATGTCTCGGCTGTCTTGCAGGAACTGGACGAGCGTGCTTTCCTATTTATCATCCAGGCTGGAGTTGATGATGGCAGTCTTGCGTTCATCAGCGAACCCGAGGTTGATTCTCTTGGTTTCTTCAGTCGGTCGCATAGAGGTCATGGCTTGAGCTTCATTTGCAGGTACTGTGAAGTCCTCCTAAGGCTTCGAGTTCGCCTATGCAGAAGAAGTCATCGATAGTTTGGTGGTGAGAGCCGCCTGCATGGCCACTCGGAAGCACTCCGTGGCGCCTTGGAAGTCAGCGCGCACAGTGATGATTCCTTGTGGTCCAGGCATCTTTAATATCATGTACGTATAGTGCGGGATGGCCATGAACTTCACCAGTCCAAGTCTGCCGATGATGGCGTTGTATCCGCAGTCAAAACTTGCCACCTCGAACCTAAGGTACTCAGTTCTGTAGTTATCTGGAGTTTCGAAGGTGACTGGCATGTAGATGTGTCCGAGTGGGTACTCTCGTTCAGTCGGCACGATGCCGAAAAAAGGAGTATCTGACTCTTGGAGCTCTTTGAGTGTGATCCCCAAGCCTAGGAGTGTCCGAGGAAAGGTGATGTTGATGCTGCTTCCCCGTCCACTAGCACCTTTTTCACCCTGCTTTCTTGGATCACCGGATTGACAAGGAGCGGGTACTTGCCCGGATGGTCGAAGTTAAACCATTGATCCGCCCGAGTGAAAGTGATCAGGTGTTCGGACCACCGGTACGGGGCGAGAGGACCGGTGGTCGCCACCAGTATCCGACGGTCGTTGAGCTTCTGCTGCCTTTTGCTCTCTTGAGACCCGTGTCCGCCAAAGATGACGTTGACTTCTCCGTCGACGCGGGGAAATGCTCCGCCTCCTCCCCCTTCCTACTGCTGAGGTTGTCGAGGTTCTCCGGGTCCTCCTCGTGGCGGGGGAGGTGGTAGAGGTTGGAAAGGTCGGTCGTTCCCAACGGAGTGCTTGAAGTCTCTGCAGTTCCGAAGGGTGTGGCACATGTCTTTATGGTATGGACATTGGGCGTCGAGGATGTCGTCCAATGTTCGTTCTCCTCCATGGGGTGCCCCTTGGGCACGAGAGACGGGTGGTCCGGCGGCGTGGACCTCATCGTGAGGCCTCTTTTCCCAATGTTTGTCGGGTTGCTGGTTTGCGTCACGCTGTGGTGCCGGTGGTGCATTCTTTGCTCCTCCGATGAGGTCCTAGGCTCATTCATCGGTGGTGATGTAGATGTTCGCTTCCCTGAACAGCTGCTCGAAGGTATTCGGTGCCTTCTGTAGTATGGCTGGATGAAGGCCGAGTCATTAGATCCCCGGTAGAAGTCCTCGATCACCGCTGCTTCCGCAACCTCGGGGATTCGATTCCTCATGGTCTGAAATCTTTTGAGGTATGATCGAAGAGTCTCATCCCCTCAGCGCTGATGGTCTTGAGGTCCCATGGCTGCGCTGGCTTGTCGGAGAGGGATTGAAAGTTGGCGATGAAGCGCCGACTAAAGTCGCTCCAGTCATCGATGCAGTGTCGGGGTAGGTGTCGTAGCCATTGCAGTGCATCTTGCCCGAGGACGATGGGCAGATACGCAGTCATCACGTCTTCAGTTGCCCAGTGGCCCAGGCAGCGGTGGTGTAGACGGCCAGCCAGCCTCCCGGGTCCTGCTTAGGCTCGTACTTGTCGACGTTGGAGACCTTGAAGTTAGGGGGCCATTGAATGGCCCTAAGACGTGGGGTGAGCGCCGATACCCCACACGTGTCCTCCTGCCGACGATGATGATGTCGGTCCCAGGGAGGGGAGTCGTTGACGTGGTGCCTCGATCGTCCCCGGGTTGTGCCACTAGTTGAAGCCGTTGCTGACTCAACCCTGGTGGCCTGACTTGACGCGGGGACACCGTGATCCCGGTCATACTCTTCTCGGCGTCGAATCTCGTTCTCGTGTCGTCGTTCGCACGAAGCGTTGATGGAGCTCTGTGCGTCCCGCCGACTGTTGATGGCGTGTCGTAGGTCGCTCGGAGGATGAGTGAGAGGCAGAAGATGATTAGCTGCCCGAGTGAGCAGTTGTCGATAGCCCTCAGCGTCTGGAGTCTGGGGGAGGCCATCAGCTATCCGAGCCAACACTCCACCGACCTCGCTCGGTGTGTTCATGGCTCGGGCGAAGTCAGGGTTCAGGTTTCGGCCAAGAAGAGGGTTCTCTCGGTGTTGTTTCGCTTCCTGTTCGGCCTGCTCTTGAGCTTGCCGACGATCGTGCCATTGGGAATTCCTTCTTTCCCGGAAGACTCGTTCATCCAGAGTTTCTCCCACCTCCGAGATCTCATCTTGCGACACGGGCTGCGCCGGATCGCGTTCTCCAGCTTCATGATGTCTATGAATATTTCGGCATCGGTTCCTTCGTCGGCGAGATTCCCGCTGAAGAGGTTCTTCTCCCGACGCGGTTGGTTCGTCGTCGGAGATGGGGGTAAATTCCACTCTTCCCTTGATAAAGAGGACATCGGGGTAGAATGGCACCGCCGTAGTGACAAGCTTCTTCCTGTTCTCCTTTGAGGGTGGAGATACCTGGAGAGCAGCCTGATAAGCATTTACCTTGTTTGGTTCCTTTTTCCTTGTGATCCGTGTCCATTTTTCTGTAGAAGAGGTGGTCAGTGGAGTCCTCCGGGTAGTCGGATCTTCTGCTCCTAGCTGGTGGGAGGTAGTCTTCGCTCGGAGCGCTGGAGGTTGCGCTATTCCCGGCTTTGCTCCGACTTTCCTGGAGAGTGTTGGGGAAGGCTTCCTCTCCGGTGGATCTGTGATGCGATGTAGAGTTCCTTATTCATCTGCCACGAACGAAATGGTTCCGAAGTAGAATATGGATCTAGGGCGGAGGATGATCTTGTGCTGGAAAGTGGTAGCCATTGAGCTAGCTTGGATCAGTGACACACCCCCTACCTGGCGCGCTAGCTATCGGTGATTTGGGTCCGACCGCACAACCGGGGGTTGCCCCTCGAGGTGTTTTTAGGAGTAGGGCGATGTAACTGACTGTAGCTCAATGGTTCATGCCGAATGCACGAGAGATAGTGGACAATCTTGTACAGGTTCGGGTCGCTTTGAGATGCGTAATACCCTACGTCCTGGAGTGAATCTTATATGTGGTGGGTTACAAGGGAATTCTCTAGTATGAGAGATACAAGAGAACTGGGTGGATGGCTAATGAGTGAGTTGATCTTGAAGGGGTGCCCCTTAGGCCTTATATATTCGACCGTGGGGCATTACATGAGGATATGATAACCATGTGTTCCTAAGTAATAGTGAACCAACCGAGTTTATCTTCCTATAATCTTGCTGACTTATAGTCCTTCGGCTCCGACGTCCGAGGGCGATGCGCGGGAAAGTCGGATCAATGCTGTGGATAGCGTTCGAGTTTGGCGAACCGCATGGACTCGAGTTGATCCGACCTCATGTCGATCCATTCGGCTGGAAGTTCCTCCCCTGGCCCACGAAGGGATGGCCTTGTGAAGTAATGGGCCTGGGGCCTTTCACGAGGCCTTCTTTCCTTCTAGTGGACACGGGGGATATCTGTCCCCCACAACTGGCGCACCGGACTGTCCGGTGTGCCACCGGACAGTGTCCGGTGCACCATGTCCGTACGAAGATGAACCAGCCACTCTCGGGAAAAATGAGCCGCGCTCCGCTATAATTCACCAGATTGTCCGGTGTGCCACCGGACTGTCCGGTGTGCCAGCGGGGCAACGGCTAACTCAGGCAATGGTCAACTGCAAAAGCCGCTGACAGAGCAATAGTGTGCGCAGAGTCAGAGCCGCAGAGTCAGAGGCGCACCAGACAGTGAACAGGACCTGTCCGGTGTGGCACCGGACTGTCCAGTGCCACAAGGAGACAAAGCTCCAACGGTCGACCGAGCTCCGAACCCAAACAGTTGGGTGACGTGGCGGCTCACCGGATGGTGAATAGGACCTGTCCGGTGGCGCACCGGACTGTCCGATGCGCCCATCGACAGCAGCCTCCCCAACTACTTCTTTGGTGGTTGAGGGCTATAAATACCCCCAACCACCACAACTCTAAGCATCCAAGTTTTCTAAAGTTCTCATTCAATACAAGAGCTAGTGCATTCACTCCTAGACACAATTCAAAACATCAAAGCCTCTCCAAGTCCCAAAATTCATTCCAACCACCTAGTGACTTGAGAGAGTGTGTGTTCGTGTTCATTTGCGCTCTTGTTGCTTGGATCTCTTTCTTCCTTCCTCATTCTTTTTCCAAAGTGACTTGTAATCAAAGCAAGAGACACCTAAGTGTGTGGTGGTCCTTCCGGGGTCTAAGTGACCCGTTTGATTAAGGAGAAGGCTCACTCGGTCTAAGTGACCATTTGATAGAGGGAAAAGGTTGAAATAGACCTGGTCTTTGTGACCTCCTCAATGGGGACTAGGTTCTTTAGAACCGAACCTCAGTAAAACAAATCACCGTGTTCATTCACTTGATTCCCATTTGATTTGTTTTTCCCCTCTCTCCCGGATTTGAATTTAATTCTAACACTAACCCCGGCTTGTAGTGTGTGCTTAAGTTTATAAATTTCAGGTTTCGCTTATTCACCCCCTCTCTAGGCAACTTTCAATTGGTATCAAAGCCCGGTGCTTCATTAGAGTCTAACAACTCAAAGTGATGTCGGGAGATCACGCCAAGAGGGAGATCGTGATCGGCAACAAGCCCGCGAGCTCGGGGAGGACTCTCTCAAGGGAGTGCGGCAACAAGCACAAGGAGGAATCCTCTTCCTCCATCAAGTCCCATCAGAGAGGCGACAAGAAAAATAAGATGAAGAAAGTGGTCTACTACGAGACTGACTCATCATCACCCTCCACATCGAGCTCCGATTCGTCTGTTGCTTCTAAGCGCCATGAGCATGAGAAGTATAGTAAGATGCCTTATGCTATCCCCGTATTTCTAAATGCGCTCCATTACTTTTCGTTCCCCTAGGAAAACCACCATATTTTGATGGTGAGGATTATTGTATGTGGAGTAATAAAATGAGGCATCATCTAACCTCACTCCACAAAAGTATTTGGGATATTGTTGAGTATGGAGCGCAGGTACCTAAGGCAGGGGACAAGGACTACGACTCGGACGAGGTCGACCAAATTAGGCACTTTAACTCCCAAGCCACAACTATACTACTCGCCTCCTTGTGTCGAGAGGAGTATAATAAGGTGCAAGGGATAAAGACCGCCAAGGAAATTTGGGACGTCCTCAAAATGGCACACGAAGGGGACGAGGTGACCAAGATCACCAAGTGCGAAACGATCGAGGGAGAACTCGGTCGATTCGTCCTCAACCAAGGTGAAGAGCCGCAAGCAATGTACAACCGGCTAAAGTCCATGGTGAACCAAGTGTGCAACCTCGGGAGCACCAAGTGGGATGACCATGAAATGATCAAGGTTATTTTAAGATCCCTTGTTTTTCACAATCCTACTCAAGTTCAATTAATACGTGGGGATCCTAGATATAAACTAAGGTCTCCCAAGGAGGTGATTGGAAAGTTTGTGAGCTTTGAGCTAATGATCAAAGACTCCAAACACATCATCAACTTAGAGCAAGGTGCCACCTCAACACCCGAGGTGCAACCTGTCGCATTCAAAGCGACAGAAGAAGAAAAGAAGGAGTCTACACCAAGTAGGCTTCCAATCGACGCCTCCAAGCTCGACAACGAGGAGATGGCGCTCATCATCAAGAGCTTCCACCAAATCCTCAAGCAAAGGAGGGGGAAGGACTACAAACCCCACTCCAAAAGGGTGTGCTACAAGTGTGGTAAGCCCGGTCATTTTATTGCTAAATGTCCAAATTCAAGTGATAGTGACAGGGGCGACGACAAGAAGGGAAAGAAGAAAGAAAAGAAGAGGTATTACAAGAAGAAAGGCGGCGATGCCCACGTGTGTCGGGAATGGGACTCCGACGAGAGCTCCATCGACTCTTCCTCCGATGAGGACGCCGCCAACATCGCTGACAACAAGGGCCTCCTCTTCCCCAACGTCGGCCACAAGTGTTTCATGGCTAAGGACGACAAAAAGAAGAAGGTACAATCTAGAACCACCCCCAAGTATACTACATCTAGTGATGAGGGTAGTTCTAGTGATAGTGAAGATAATTTAATGTCTCTTTTTGTCAACCTTAACATGGAACAAAAGAAAAAATTAAATGAACTAATTGAGACCATTAATGAGATGGATGATCTCTTGGAAAGCCAAGAGGACTTCCTTATTAAAGAAAATAAAAAACATGTTAAAGTGAAAAATGCTTATGCTCAGGAAGTAGAAAAATGTGAAAACTTGACTAAAGAGCTTAGCATTTGTCATGATTCAATTTCTAGTCTTAGAAATGAAAATGCTAGTCTAGTCTCTAAGATTAATGAATTAAATGTTTGCAATGATGCAATTTCTAGTCTTAAAACTAAAAATGCTAGTTTAGTTTCTAGGATTAAAGAATTGAATGTTTGCAATGATTCCATTTCCTATCTTAGAAATGAGAATGCTATATTACATGCTAAGATAGAAGAATTAGATGCTTGCAAACCCTCTACATCCACTATTGAACATGTTTTCATTTGTACTAGATGTAGAGATGTTAATGTTGAAGTTATTAATGATCACCTTGCTATGATTAAACAACAAAATGATCATATAGCTAAATTAACTGCTAAAATTAATGAGCATGAACTTGAAAATGAAATTTTTAAATTTGCTAGAAGCATGCTCTATGATGGGAGACGCCCTGGTATTAAGGATGACATTGGTTTCCAATAGGGAAGCAATGTAAAGCTTAATGCCCCTAAAAGATTGTCTAATTTTGTAAAGGGCAAGGCACCCATGGTTCAGGATAATGAAGGCTACATTTTATATCCTGCTAATTATTCTGAGCACAAAATTAGGAAGATTCATGCTAGAAAATCTCATTATGTTTCTCACCATGCTTTTATGTATAAGAATGAGGCATCTAGCTCTAGGCATACCACACATGTTAAAATGTCTAGAAAGAAAATTCCTGCTGCATCAAATGAACACAATATTTCATTTAAAACTTTTGATGCATCTTATGTGCTTACTAATAAATCAGGCAAAGTAGTTGCCAAATATGTTGGGGGCAAACACAAGTGTACTAAGACTTGTGTTTGGGTACCCAAGGTGCTTGTTTCTAATGTGAAAGGACCCAAGGCCATTTGGTACCTAAGAACAAGGCCTAAATGGTTTTGCAGGTTTATGCATCCGGGGGCTCAAGTTGGATAATTGATAGCGGGTGCACAAACCACATGACAGGGGAGAAGAGAATGTTCTCCTACTACGAGAAAAATGAAGATCCCCAAAGAGCTATCACATTCGGGAATGGAAATCAAGGTTTGGTCAAAGGTTTGGGTAAAATTGCTATATCCCCTGACCATTATATTTCCAATGTTTTTCTTGTAGATTCATTAGATTACAATTTGCTTTCCGTTTCTCAATTGTGTAAAATGGACTACAACTGTCTTTTTACCGATATAGGTGTTACTGTCTTTAGAAGAAGTGATGATTCAATAGCATTTAAGGGAGTGTTAGAGGGACAACTATATTTAGTTGATTTTAATGAAAACAAAGCTGAACTTGACACTTGCTTAGTTGCTAAGACTAATATGGGTTGGCTCTGGCATCGCCAACTAGCCCATGTTGGGATGAAGAATCTTCATAAACTTCTAAAGGGGGAGCACATTTTAGGACTAACCGCAAGCCATGTACAACCGGCTCAAGACAATGGTGAACCAAGTGCGCAACCTCAGGAGAACCAAGTGGGATGACCATGAGATGGTCAAGGTTATTCTTAGATCACTTGTTTTTCGTAATCCCACTGAAGTGCAACTAATCCGTGGAGACCCTAGATATAAACAGATGTCTCCCAAGGAGGTTATTGGCAAGTTTGTGAGCTTTGAACTAATGATCAAAGACTCCAAACACATTGTCAACTTGGAGCAAGGTGCCACCTCTACACTCGAGGTGCAACCCGTCGCATTCAAAGCAACGGAAGAATAGAAGGAGTATACATCAAGTAGGCTCCCAATCGACGCCTCCAAGCTCGACAATGAGGAGATGGCGCTCAACATCAAGAGCTTCCGACAAATCCTCAAACAAAGGAGGGAGAAAGATTACAAGTCCCACTCCAAGAGGGTGTGCTACTAGTGTGGTAAGTTCGGTCACTTTATTGCTAAATGTCCAATTTCTAGTGAAAGTGACAGGGATGAAGACGAGATGGGGAAGAAGAAGGAGAAGAAGAGGTACTACAAGAAGAAGGGCAGCGATGCGCACATGTGTCGAGAATGGGACTCCGACGAGAGCTCCACCGACTCCTCCTCCGACGAGGATGCCACCAACATCGCCGTCAACAAGGGCCTCCTCTTCCCCAACGTCGGCCACAAATGTCTCATGACTAAGGACGACAAAAAGAAGGTACACTCTAGAGCCACCCCCAAATATACAACATCTAATGATGAGGGTAGCTCTAGCGATAATGAAGATGATTTACTTGCTCTTTTTGCCAACCTTAACATGGAACAAAAGAAAAAATTAAATGAACTAATTGAGACCATTAACAAAAAGGATGATTTCTTGGAAAGCCAAGAGGACTTCCTCGTTAAAGAAAACAAAAAATTGTTAAATTAAAAAATGCTTATGCTATAGAAGTAGAGAAGAATGAAAATTTGTCTAAAGAGATAAGCATGTGTAATGATTCAATTTCTAGTCTTAGAATTGAGAATGATAATTTAGTTTCTAAGATTGAAAAATTAAATGTTTGCAATAATTCTATTTCCTATCTTAGAAATGAAAATGCTATATTAAATGCTAAGATAGAAGAATTAAATACTTGCAAACCCTCTACATCTACTGTTAAACATATTGCTATTTGTACTAGATGTAGAGATGTTAACATTGAAGCTATGGATGATCACCTTGCAATGATTAAACAACAAAATGATCATATAGCTAAATTAACTGCTAAAATTGTTGAGCATGAGCTCGAAAATAAAAAATTTAAATTTGCTCGTAGCATGCTTTATAATGGGAGACGCCCTGGCATTAAGGATGGCATTGGGTCCCAACAAGGGAACCAATCTAATGTCAAGCTTAATGCCCCTAAGAAACTATCTAATTTTGTTAAGGGCAAAGCTCCCATGGTTCAGGATAGTGAGGGTTACATTTTATATCCTGCAAACTATTCTGAGCACAAGATTAGGAAGATTCATGCTAGGAAACCTCATAATATTTCTCACCATGCTTTTATGTATAAAAATGAGGCTTCTAGCTCTAGGCATACCACTCATATTAAAATGCATAAGAAGAAAATTTCTGCTGCATCAAATGATCATAACATTTCATTCAAGACTTTTGATGCTTCATATGTTTTAACTAACAAATCAGGCAAGGTAGTTGCCAAATATGTTGGGGGCAAACACAAGAGTCCAAAGACTTGTGTTTGGGTACCCAAGGTGCTTGTTTCTAATGTGAAAGGACCCAAGACAGTTTGGGTACCTAAGAACAAGGCCTAAATTTGTTTTGTAGGTTTATGCATCCAGTGGTTCAAGTTGGATAATCGATAGCGGGTGCACAATCCACATGACTGGGGAGAAAAGAATGTTCTCCTCCTATGAGAAAAATGAAGATCCCCAAAGAGCTATCACATTCGAGGATGGAAATTAAGGTTTGGTCAAAGGTTTGGGTAAAATTGCTATATCACCTGACCAATCTATTTCCAATGTTTTTCTTGTAGATTCTTTAGACTACAATTTGCTTTCTGTTTCTCAATTATACAAAATGGGCTACAACTGTCTATTTACTCATATAGGTGTTACTATCTTTAGAAGAAGTGATGATTCAATAGCATTTAAGGGAGTGTTAGAGGGTCAGCTATATTTAGTTGATTTTAATGATAACAAAGCTGAACTTGACACTTGCTTAATTGCTAAGACTAATATGGTCTGGCTCTGGCATCACCAACTTGCCCATGTTGGAATGAAGAATCTTCACAAGCTTCTAAAGGGAGAACATATTTTAGGACTAACAAATGTTCATTTTGAGAAAGACAGGGTTTGTAGCGCATGCCAAGCAGGAAAGCAGGTTGGAGTTTATCATCCACACAAGAACATAATGACGACTGACAGGCCGCTCGAGCTACTTCACATGGATCTATTCGGCCTGATAGCTTACATAAGCATCGACGGGAGTAAGTACTGTCTAGTTATTGTGGATAATTATTCTAGCTTCACTTGGGTGTTTTTTTTGCAGGAAAAATCGCAAACCCAAGAGACATTAAAAGGATTCTTGAGGTGGGCTCAAAATGAGTTCAGATTGAGAATCAAAAAGTTTAGAAGCGATAATGGGACGAAGTTCAAGAATTCTCATATCGAAGGATTTCTTGAGGAGGAGGGCATCAACCATGAGTTCTCCTCTCCCTACACACCTCAACAAAATGGTGTAGTGGAGAGGAAGAATAAAACTCTACTGGACATGGCAAGGACCATGCTTGAAGAGTACAAGACACCGGACCGGTTTTGGGCTGAGGCGATTAACACCGCCTGCTACTCCATCAACCGGTTATATCTTCACCGAATCCTCAAGAAGACATCATATGAACTCCTAACTGGTAAAAAGCCCAATGTTTCATATTTTAGAGTCTTTGGGAGTAAATGCTTTATTCTTGTTAAAAGAGGTAGAAAATCTAAATTTGCTCCTAAGGCTGTAGAAGGCTTTTTACTTGGTTATGACTCAAACACAAGGGCATATAGTCTTTAACAAGTCCACTGGACTAGTTGAAGTTTCTTGTCACATTGTGTTTGATCAGACTAATGGCTCCCAAGTGGAGCAAGTTGATCTTGATGAGCTAGATGATGAAGAGGCTCCATGCGTCGCGCTTAGGAACATGTCCATTGAGGATGTGTGTCCTAAGGAATCCGAAGAGCCTATACAAGCACAAGATCAACCATCATCTTCCGTCCAAGCATCTCCACCAACCCAAGATGAGGATAAGGCTCAAGATAATGAAGATGAAGATCAAGAGGATGAGCCTCCTCAAGAGGAGGACAATGATCAAGGGGGGGATGAAGAAAATGAAGACAAGGAAGATGAGTAAGAAATTCAGGGTCAAAGACCACCATACCCAAGAGTCCACTAAGCAATTCAACGAGATCACCCCGTCAACTCCATCCTTGGTGACATTCATAAGGGGGTAACCACTAGATCTCGGGTTGCACATTTCTATGAGCATTACTCTTTTGTTTCCTCTATTGAGCCATACATGGTAGAGGATGCATTAAGAGATTCAGATTGGGTGGTGGCTATGCAAGAGGAGCTCAACAACTTCACGAGGAATGAGGTATGGCATTTAGTTCCACGTCCTAATCAAAATGTTGTAGGTACCAAGTGGGTATTCCGCAAAAAGCAAGATGAGCATGGTGTGGTGATAAGGAACAAAGCCCGACTTGTGGCCAAAGGATATTCACAAGTCAAAGGTTTGGATTTCGATAAAACTTATGCACCCGTAGCTAGGCTTGAGTCAATTCGCATATTACTAGCCTATGCTACTTACCATGGCTTTAAGTTGTATCAAATGGATGTGAAAAGTGCCTTCCTCAATGGACCCATCAACGAAGAGGTCTATGTTGAGCAACCTCCCGACTTTGAAGATAGTGAGTACCCTAACCATGTTTATAAACTCTCAAAGGCGCTTCATGGGCTCAAGCAAGCCCCAAGAGCATGGTATGAATGTCTGCGAGATTTTCTTATCACTAACGGATTCAAAGTCGGCAAGGCCGATCCTACCCTTTTCACTATAACTGTTGAAAAAGACTTGTTCATATGCCAAATTTATGTTGATGATATCATATTTGGGTCTACTAACAAGTCTACTTGTGAAGAGTTTAGCATGATCATGGTACAAAAATTCCAGATGTCAATGGGTGGGGGAGTTGAAATATTTCTTAGGATTTCAAATCAAGAAACTCCAGGACGGCACCTTCATCAGCCAAACAAAATATATTCAAGACATACTTAAGAAGTTTGGAATGAAGGATGGCAAACCCATCAAGACACGGGAGGTAAATCCGTAGATCAAAAGGTATACCGATCGATGATAGGATCTTTACTCTATTTATGTGCATCTCGACCGCATATTGTGCTTTTTGTATGCATGTGTGCAAGGTTCCAAGCCGATCCTAAGGAAGTTCACCTTAGGGTCGTAAAGAGAATCATGAGATATTTAGTCAACACTTTTAAGTTTGGGCTTTGCTATCCCAGGGGATCCACCTTTGATTTAATAGGTTATTCCGATGCCGATTGGGCAGGGTGTAAAATTGATAGGAAGAGCACATCAGGGACTTGTCAGTTTCTGGGGAGATCCCTAGTGTCTTGGGCTTCAAAGAAACAAAACTCAGTAGCTCTTTCTACCGCCGAAGCCGAGTATATTGCCGCAGGCCATTGTTGTGTGCAATTACTTGGGATAAGGCAAACCCTCAGGGACTATAGCTACAAATTGAGCAAAGTCCCTCTCCTATGTGATAATAAGAGTGCAATCCGCATGGTGGATAATCCCGTTGAACACAGCCGCACTAAGCACATAGACATTCGATATCACTTTCTGAGGGATCACCGGCAAAAGGGAGATATCGAAATTGCTTATGTTAATACTCAAAACCAATTAGCTGATATCTTTACCAAGCCACTAGATGAGAAAACCTTTAGCAAACTTAGGAATGAGCTAAATATACTTGATTCTCAGAATTTTGATTAAAACATTGCACACATAGCTCATTTATATACCTTTGATCATATCTCTTTCTTTTGGTACAATAGCATATTTCTTATTCTTCTTGTACCAAGACTACGACTAATGTATTTTCAAGTGTATTTCTATTGTAAGTCATAGATTGAAAGGGAAATGGAGTATTCGGCAAAGACAACGCTTCCACTCAACTCTAACAGTATTATCTACCCTTTGTCGGTATTCCACAAACTATCAATGGTTTGACCTTTCACTCATATTTGTTTTACCATTTGGGAGGTAATGTTAGGCCCCCAAAGGGGGAGAAAATGCTCAAGGGCTCCAAAGTTCTCCGTTTTTGGCGATTAATGCCAAAGGGGGAGAAAATATTAAGCCCAAAGCAAAAGGACCGCACCACCATTTCAAAATTTTTGAAATGAAAATTTAATTGGTTTTCACAAATGTTTGTTTTTCAATTGATATCAATTGGTATCTATGCTTATGAAAATAAGATTTCAAATTGGTATCCATTTAAAAACCCTCTTGAAAGCTAAGGGGAGAATTTCATTCATGGGGAGCTTCTATTTAGTCAAAGGAAAAGCATTTGAAACAGGGGGAGAAATTTCAAATCTTGAAAATTCTTCTCGCAATCTTATTCATATACCTTTGACTATTTGCAAAAAAATTTTTGAAAAGACTTTAAAAAGATTTGCAAAAACAAAACATGTGGTGCAAAAGTGGTCCAAAATGTCAAATAAAAGAAAGCAATCCATTCATATCTAGTAAGATTATCAATTGGTTTAATTCCAAGTAACTTATGCACTTACCATATGCAAACTAGTTCATTTCTGCACTTTATATATTTGCTTTCGTTTGTGTTGGCATCAATCACCAAAAAGGGGGAGATTGAAAGGGAAATAGGGTTAACCTTTTCCTACAATTAATTTTGGTGGTTGAATGTTCAACACAAATATATGACTAACTAGTTTGCTCTAGATCTCATGTATTACAGGTGCATAAGGTTCAAAACAAACCAACAAAAAATTCAAGTTAGGGACTAAAATCAAAAGGAGCAAAGACTTGAATGTGCTGTGGACTGGTGCACCGGACTGTCCGATGTGCCACCGGACAGTGTTCAGTGCACCATGTCCGTACCAAGATGAACCAGCCACTCTCAAGAAAAATGAGCCGCACTCCGCTATAATTCATCGGACTGTCCGGTGTGCCACCGGACTGTTTGGTGTGCCATCGGAGCAACGGCTAACTCGCACAACGGTCGACTGCAAAAGCCGCTGACAGAGCAACAGTGAAGAACAGTGCGCGTAGAGTCAGAGGCGCACCGGACAGTGAATGGGACCTATCCGGTGTGGCAAGGAGACAAAGCTCCAACGGTCGACTGAGCTCCAAACCCTAACGGTTGGGTGACGTGGTGGCTCACTGGACAGTGAACAAGACCTGTCCGGTGGCGCACCGGACTGTCCGGTGCACCCATCGACAGCAGCCTCCCCAACGACTTCTTTGGTGGTTGAGGGCTATAAATACCCCCAACCACCACAACTCCAAGCATCCAAGTTTTCTGAAGTTCTCATTCAATACAAGAGCCAGTGCATTCACTCCTAGACACAATTCAAAAGATCAAAGCCTCTCCAAGTCCCAAAATTCATTCCAACCACCTAGTGACTTGAGAGAGTGTGTGTTCGTGTTCATTTGCGCTCTTGTTGCTTGGATCGCTTTCTTCCTTCCTCATTCTTGTTCTGAAGTGGCTTGTAATCAAAGCAAGAGACACCTAAGTGTGTGGTGGTCCTTGCGGAGTCTAAGTGACCCGTTTGATTAAGGAGAAGGCTCACTCGGTCTAAGTGACCGTTTGATAGAGGGAAAGGGTTGAAATAGACCCGGTCTTTATGACCTCCTCAACGGGTACTAGGTTCTTTAGAACCGAACCTCGGTAAAAACAAATCACCGTGTTCATTCGCTTGATTCCCATTTGATTTGTTTTCCCCCTTTCTCTTGGACTTGAATTTAATTCTAATGCTAACCCTGGCTTGTAGTGTGTGCTTAAGTTTATAAATTTTAGGTTTCGCCTATTCACCCCCCTCTAGGAAACTTTTAGAAAGGTTGAAGCCAAGTTGTTAAAGCGAGGACTCTTCACTTGATTGTTCCTTTAGAGAGAGTATTGAACTATGGAACAATAGCAGAAGTGATTAAGCGAGAACTCGAGAGAAGAAACCAATCACACAAAAGAGCAACGCAAGAGACACGGTGATTTTATCCTGTGGTTCGGCCAAGTATAACACTTGCCTACTTCCACGTTGTGGCATCCCAATGGACGAGGGTTGCACTCAACCCCTTTCAAGTGATCCAATGATCCACTTGAATACCACGGTTTCTTCCTTATAGTAGTTTTCCCGTTTGTGAGGAATCTCCACAAGTTGGAGCCTTTCACCCTTACAAAGTTGATCACAACACAAAGCACAAGAGTAAGGGAGGGAAAGAAACACACAAGACTTGAATCGCAGCAAACACATGCACACAAGTCAAGACGTGAGCACACAAACACGGCGCAGGGAGTTTACAACTCAAACGGTGCTCAAATCTCAAACACGATGATCCGATTGTGTGGTTGCAGAGTCTAGATGTCTTAGGATGTTTAGTGAATGCTTGGTGTAGTGCTCCATGCGCCTAGGGGTCCCTTTTTTATAGCCCCAAGGCAGCTAGGAGCCGTTGGAGATCCATTTGGAAGGCAATTCTTGCCTTCGTCGGGTGGTGCACCGAACAGTCCGGTGCACCACCGGACATGAATAGTGCCTGTCCGGTGCCCGATCTCCTTCCTTTTCTAGTGAAGCCGACCGTTGGACCTTCGGTCCCCTTGGCGCACCGGACAGTCCAGTGCGACCAAGTGACCGTTGGCTAGGCCACGTGTCACTCATTGATCACGCTACCGACCGTTGGCCGCGGGCGCCGTTGGCTCACCGGACAGCCTGGTGCATACCGGATAGTCCGATGAATTTTAGCCGCGGCGCCCTCGGCGAATTCCCGAGAGCGAGGAGTTCGTCACCGGGACCAGGAGCACAGGCGCTGATGACTCACCGGACAGTCCTGTGCACCACCGTATAGTCTGGTGATTTTTAGCCACATCGCCCACGTCGATTCCCGAGAGTAGTGACTTCACTGTAGATCCAGCCTGTGCACCAGACATTGTCCGGTGCGCCACCGGACAGTCCGGTGCACCACAGACTAATGCAAGTCTTGGCTAGACTTAGCCAAACTTCTCCAATCCATTTCTACTTTTCTTGATAAGGTTCCTAGCACTCAGAGAAATATGTTAGTATCCAAAAACAATTTACTAAGGCTAGAGACATACCTTGATTCTTGATTTGCACTTCTTTAACATTTAGCGCATATGAACTAAAAACAATATGTGTTGGGCATCTAATCACCAAAACATTTATAGAAATGGCCCAAGAGCACATTTCCCTTTCAATATCTTCACCGAATCAAGAAAACATCATATGAACTCCTCATTGGTAAAAAGCCCAATGTTTCTTAATTTAGAGTTTTTGGGAGCAAATGCTTTATTCTTATTAAGAGAGGTAGAAATTCTAAATTTGCTCCTAAAGCAGTAGAAGGCTTTTTACTTGGTTATGACTCAAACACAAGGGCATATAGAGTCTTCAACAAGTACACTGGATTAGTTGAAGTTTCTTGTGACATTGTGTTTGATGAGACTAATGGCTCTCAAGTAGAGCAAGTTGATCTTGATGAATTAGATGATGAAGAGGCTCTATGCATCACGCTAAGGAACATGTCCATTGGGGATGTGTGTCCAAAAAAATCCGAATAGCCTCCACAAGCACAAGATCAACCATCATCTTCCGTACAAGCATCTCCACCTACTCAAGAAGAGGACATGGCTCAAGAAGAAGAGGATGAAGACCAAGACGATGAGCCACCTCAAGAGGAGGACATTGATCAAGGGGGAGATGAAGATGATCAAGACAAGGAAGATGATTAAGAGATTCGAAACCAAAGACCGCCACACCTCAAGAGTCCACCAAGCAATTCAAAGAGATCACCCCGTCAACTCCATTCTTGGTGACATTCACAAGGGGGTAACCACTAGATCTTGAGTTGCTCATTTCTGTGAACATTACTCTTTTGTGTCTTCTATTGAGCCATACAAGATAGAAAATGAACTAAGAGATCCATATTGGGTGGTGGCAATGCAAGAAGTGCTCAACAACTTCACGAGGAATGAGGTATGTCATTTAGTTCCACATCCTAACCAAAATGTTGTAGGTACCAAATGGGTATTCCGCAACAAACAAGATGAGCATGGTGTGGTGACAAGGAACAAAGCACGACTTGTTGCAAAAGGTTATTCACAAGTCGATGGTTTGGATTTCGATGAAACCTATGCACCCATATCTAGGCTTGAGTCAATTCGTATATTACTTGCCTATGCTACTTACCATGGCTTTAAGTTGTATCAAATGGATGTGAAAAGTGCCTTCCTCAATGGTCCTACCAAGGAAGAGGTATATGTTGAGCAACCTCCCGGCTTTGAAGATAGTGAGTATCCTAACCATGTTTATAAGCTCTCAAAGGCGCTTTATGGGCTCAAGCAAGCCCCAAGAGCATGGTATGAATGCCTACGAGACTTCCTCATCACTAATGGCTTCAAAGTTAGCAAAGCTGACCCTACTCTTTTCACTAAAACTATTGCCAAAGACTTGTTTATATGCCAAATTTATGTTGATGATATTATATTTGGGTCTACTAACAAGTCAACTTGTGAAGAGTTTAGTAGAATTATGATACAGAAATTCGAGATGTCTATGATGGGAGAGTTGAAGTATTTCCTTGGATTCCAAATCAAGCAACTGCAAGAGGGCACCTTCATCAGCCAAACTAAGTACATTCAAGACATACTTAAGAAGTTTGGAATGAAGAATGCCAAAACCATCAAGACACCCATGGGAACCAATGTGCATCTCAACCTCGACACGGGAGGTAAATCCGTAGATCAAAAAGTATACCGGTCGATGATAGGATCTTTACTCTATTTATGTGCTTCACGATCGGATATTATGCTTTTTGTATGCATGTGTGCAAGGTTCCAGGCAAAATCCTAAGGAAGTTCACCTTAGGGTCGTGAAAAGAATCATGAGATATTTAGTTTACACTCCTAAGTTTAGGCTTTGGTACCCCAAGGGATCTACCTTTGTTTTAATTGGGAATTTCGATGCCGATTATGATGGATGTAAAATTGACAGGAAGAGCACATCAGGGACTTGTCAGTTTCTGGGAAGATCCCTGGTGTCTTGGGCTTCAAAAAAACAAAACTCAGTAGCTCTTTCCACCGCCGAAGCCAAGTATGTTGCTGCAGGCCATTGTTGTGCACAATTACTTTGGATGAGGCAAACCCTTAGGGACTATGGCTACAAGTTGAGCAAAGTCCCTCTCCTATGTGATAATGAGAGTGCAATCTGCATGGCAGATAGTCCTGTTGAACACAGCCGCACTAAGCACATAGGCATCCGGTATCACTTTCTGAGAGATCACCAACAAAAGGGGGATATCGAAATTGCTTATGTTAGTACCCACAACCAATTAGTCGATGTCTTTACCAAGCCACTAGATGAAAAGACTTTTAGCAAACTTAGGAATGACCTAAACATCTTAGATTCTTGGAACTTTGATTGAAATCTTGTACACATTGCTCATTTATATACCTTTGATCATGTCTCTTTCATTTGGTACAAATGCATATTTCTTATTCTTCTTGTGCCAAGGCTAAGACTAATGTGCTTTCAAGTTGACTTCTATGTTTAGTCTTAAATTAAAAAGGAAATGGAGTATTTAGCAAAGGCAAGGCTTCCACTCCAACTCTGATGGTATCACTTATCCTTTGCCTTTACTCATGAAAATCTCATTGGGTATGACTGAAAGTCGCCTAGAGGGGGGTGAATAGGCGAAACCTAAAATTTATAACTTTAAACACACAATAGAAGCCGGGGGTTAGCATTAGAATTAAACTCAAGTCAAAAGAATGTTTCTCTTGCTAAGAGTTGCTCAATCAATGCGGATATCATTTGGGAGCAAACTCAAATCAATACTAGCAAGAGAACTATTAGAGAGGGAAAACAAATCAAGTGAAGATCAAGCGAGTAGACACGGTGATTTGTTTTACCAAGGTTCATGAAAGTCGCCTAGAGGGGGTGAATAGGTGAAATCTGAAAATTATAAACTTAAGCACACACTACAAGCCGGGGTTAGCGTTAGCTATAAAACCGAGTCCGAAAGAGAGAGCGAAAATAAATCACAAGCAAATAGCAAGAGTGACACAGTGATTTGTTTTATCGAGGTTTGGCCCTCGAAGACCTAGTCCCCGTTGAGGTGGTCACAAAGATCGGGTTTCTTTCAACCCTTTCCCTCTCTCAAACGGTCACCTAGACCGAGTGAGCTTCTCTTCTCAATCAATCGGGACACTTAGTCCCCACAAGGACCACCACACAATTGGTGTCTTTTGCCTTGATTACAAATGAGTTAGGAACAAGAAATGAGGAAGAAGAAAAGCGATCCAAGCGCAAGAGCTCAAAAGAACACGACAAAACTCACTCTTCTAGTCACTATTGCTTTGAGTGGAATTGGGACTTGGAGAGATTTTGATTCACTCTAATTGTGTCTTGTATTGAATGCACTAGCTCTTATATTGAATGTGTTGGCTGAAAACTTGGATGTCTTAAAGTGTGGTGGTTGGGGGTATTTATAGCCCCAACCACCAAAGTGGCCGTTGGTGGAGGCTGCTGTCGACGGGCGCACCGGACAGTCCGATGCGCCACTGGACACTGTCTGGTGCGCCAGCCACGTCACCCAACCGTTAAGGTTCGACCGTTGGAGCTTCTGACATCTGGGCCACCAAACAGTCCGGTGGTGCACCGGACAGTCACTGTTCACTGTCCGGTGCGCCTTCTGGCGCCTGCTCTGACTCTGCGCGCACAGTCGGCACTGTTCACTGTTCGCTTTTGCAGTCGACCGTTGGCGTGCTAGCCGTTGCTCCCGCTAGCACATCGGACAGTCCGGTGCTACACCGGATAGTCCGGTGAATTATAGCGGGGAGCAATTTCCAGAAACCCGAAGCTGAGGAGTTCGAGCTGATTCTCCCTGGTGCACCGGACACTATCCGATGGTGCACCGGACACTGTCCGGTGGCACACCGGACAGTCCGGTGCGCTAGACCAGGGTAGCCTTCGATTTTCTTTGCTCCTTTGTTTTGAACCCTTTCTTTTAACTTTGTATGGGTTCGTTGTGAACCTTTGGCACCTGTAGAACATATAATCTAGAGCAAACTAGTTAGTCCAATTGTTTGTGTTGGGCAATTCAACCACCAAAATCATTTAGGAAAGGAACAATTGGATCTATACCATTAAAAGATCCAAACTTTAGATATATACCATGGACCCCACATGTCATTGACTCATGTGGACCCACATGTAAGTGAGATAGTAATGGTATGGATCCAAAGTGGTGATCTTTTAATGGTATGGATCCAAATTTCCCTTTAGGAAAAGGTTTGACCCTATTTCCCTTTCAATCTCCCCCTTTTTGGTGATTGATGCCAACACAAACCAAAGCAAATAGATAAGTGCAGAATTTGAACTAGTTTGCATAAGGTAAGTGCAAAGGTTGCTTGGAATGAAACTAATATAATTTCTAATAGATATGCATGGATGGTTTTCTTCTTATTTAAAATTTTGGACCACGCTTGCACCACTAGTTTTGTTTTTGCAAATTCTTTGTAAAATTCTTTTCAAAAGCCTTTTGCAAATAGTCAAAGGTACATGAATAAGATTGAAAGAAGCATTTTCAAGATTTGAAATTTTCACCCCTTGTTTCAAATGCTTTTCCTTTGACTAAAAACAAAACTCCTTCTCAATGAAATTCTCCACTTAGTGTTCAAGAGGGTTTTACAAATTTTTGAAGATACAAGAACCTTCTCCCCCTTTTGAACGTAATAAGATACCAATTTGAAAACTTCATTTTTAAAATTCGTGGTGGTGGTGCGGTCCTTTTACTTTGGGCTAATACTTTCTCCCCCTTTGGCATTAATCGCCAAAAACGGATACTTGTGAGTGAAATATAAGCCCTTTTACTTTCTCCCCAATGGCAAACAAATAAATATGAGTGAAGATTATACCAAAGTGGAGAACTATGCGGAATACCGGCAAAGAGTAGATAATACCGATGGAGTAGAGTGGAAGCGTCGTCTTTGCCGAATACTCCATTTCCCTTTCAATTCTATGACTAATCATAAGAATTCACTTGAAAACACATTAGTCATAGACATAAAAGAGATATGATCAAAGGTATATAAATGAGCTATGTGTGCAAAGTATCAATCAAAATTCCGAGAATCAAGAATGTTTAGCTCATTCCTAAGTTTGGTAAAGGTTTTCTCATCTAATGATTTGGTAAAGATATCGGCCATGTTGGGGGTATGCTTCGTCGCCGAAGATCCTGTAGGAAAAAAACACCTTCGGCAGATCCTTTCAAAAGCAGCACCGAAGCTATCATCCATGAAGCTTCGGCATAATGGCATGTCTCAAGACGAAGGATTGCACCGACTTAAAGATGAAATGACCGATTAATCCATGAGAGTCCGTGTCACAGTTGTAATCTTTTGTAAAGGGCATGAATGTAATATCTCATAGGCTGCGCCCTGTGCCTATAAATAGATGAACAGTACCCCCGTACTGTTCACATTGACTTGTATTTGCTTGCGCATTACGCTCAGACTTTTGCCTTCTGTCAAGCCGAAGGTATAAATGTAATCCAATATTGTTCATGTTCATTCATGATTATTTAATTAAGAAATATTAATGATGTCATATGATTATTTATGTTATTTCACATGTCTCATATGCTTCTTCTTTTAAGATATACTGTGATGTCGAAGGTACGTCATTCATGACCTTCGTCTGAAGATCATTATATCCTAAGGGAGATAATGCTTCGAAGGACGAAGGGTATTATCTATTAACCTTTTGTGTTGCCTTGTTCTTAACTCATAGCATTTGAGAACAAGTGACCAACATTGGCGCCCACCTCCGGTGAACTCACTTCCACTGATTGAGCTGATGGCTTCGTCCAACAAGCAAGCTAAAGCTGCTTTAGCTATGAAGCTGGTGCTCCTAATAACAGGAGGTTCATGCTCAGAGCCGGCCAGCAAGAAGCAGAAAAAGGAAGCTCAGAGAAGGGTGCAGCATGTTGGGGTGCAGGGACCCTTCATCAAGACAAAATGGTCCCACATCCCAATCACCTTCTCCCAGGAGGACCTTCAGCTCATGGATTATCCTCATAATGATGCTATGGTCATATCTTGTGTTATCAAGGGATTTCTGGTCCACAATGTTTTGATTGATACAGGCAGTGCAGCTGACATCATATTTGCTAAGGCCTTCCGACAGATGCAAGAGCCAGAGGACAAGATCCATGATGCTACACACCCTCTTTGTGGCTTCGGAGGAAGGCAGATTGTAGCACTCGGCAAGATCACAATGCCAGTAACCTTCGGATTTGTCCACAACACAAGGACTGAACAGGTTGTGTTTGATATTGTTGACATGGAATATCCTTACAATGCAATCATTGGTCATGGGACACTTAATGCTTTCGAAGCAATTCTTCATCCAGCATATCTATGCATGAAGATACCTTCGGAACAAGGGCCTATTGCAATTCATGGAAGTCAGGAAGCTGCCAGAAAGGCTGAGGGAAATTGGATAGACTCGAAAGCCATCCACAATATAGATGGAGCTGAAGCTTGTGAGTAGTACAAGTACAGAAGAGAGAAGGCCACTTCGGCTGATCAGCCGAAGCCCATGCTTCTATGTGAAGACATAGCAGAGCAGAAGGTACTATTGGGGTCTCAATTATCTGAAGAGCAGGAAAAAACTTTGATAAGGTTTTTATTCAACAACAAGGATGTTTTTGCATGGTTAGCCAACGATCTTTGTGGTGTCAACAGGGATGTCATTGAACATTCACTCAATGTTGATCCATCCTTCAGGCCCAGAAAGCAAAAGCTTCGGAAAATGACTGATGATAAAGCCGAAGGTGCTCTAAATGAAGTAAAAAGACTTCTCAGTGCTGGTGTCATCAGAGAAGTAAAATACCCAGAATGGTTAGCCAACACTGTCATGGTGAAGAAGGCCAATGGTAAATGGAGAATGTGCATTGATTTTACTGATCTAAACAAGGCTTGTCCAAAGGATGAGTTCCCATTACCGAGAATATATTCTCTAGTAGATGCAGCAGCTTTGTCAGAGCTCATAAGTCTACTAGATTGTTATTCAGGCTATCATCAAATTTGGATGAAAAAGGAAGATGAGCCAAAGACCAGCTTCATAACCCCCAGTGGTACATATTGTTATCTTTGGATGCCTGAGGGACTCAAGAATGCTGGAGGAAGCTTCAGCAGGATGACGGCCAAGGTCCTTCATTCTCAGATAGGCAGAAATGTGCTAACATATGTTAATGATATCATAGTCAAGAGCACGAAGCAAGAA
Organism: Zea mays; assembly: GCF_902167145.1. Classification (NCBI taxonomy): domain Eukaryota; kingdom Viridiplantae; phylum Streptophyta; class Magnoliopsida; order Poales; family Poaceae; genus Zea; species Zea mays. The sequence goes on along the minus strand of NC_050096.1, from coordinate 80,733,352 downwards.
AACCATATTACTGATTTGCAGGAAACATTTGCTAATTTTAGGCAAGCCGACCTAAAATTAAATCCAAAAAAATGTGTCTTCGGAGTGAAGAAGGGCAAGTTCCTTGGATGTCTAGTTTCAACAAAGGGGATCGAAGCTAATCCAAGCAAAATCGAAGCTATCCTTCGGATGGAGCCACCAAGCACAAAGAAGGGGGCCCAACGGCTGACAGGAAGACTTGCATCTTTGAATTGATTCATATCTAGATCAGCAGAAAGAAATTTACCATTCTTTGAAGTACTTAAGTTAGCCAAAGTCTTTAAATGGGGTTCAACTCAACAGAAAGCCTTTGAAGAGCTGAAGTAATACCCGATTGATCTAACAACATTAACTCCACCAGTGCTAGGGGCTCCTTTGCTATTGTATGTAGCAGCTTCGCATTCTGCAGTAAGTGCGGCGCTTGTGCAGGAGAAGCTTGAAGGACAAATTAAGAAGCAAGTCCCAGTATACTTTGTCTCTGAAGTATTAAGTTTATCAAAGAAAAATTACACAGAATTGGAGAAAGTGTTGTATGCTGTATTAATGGCCTCCAGAAAGCTTCGGCATTATTTCCAAGCTTACCATATAATTGTTCCCTCATCACAGCCTCTAAAGGATATTATGAGGAACAGAGAAGCCACTGGAAGGGTTGGAAAATGGGCCGTGGAGCTCAATGAATTCACTATTGATTACGTGCACAGATCTTCAATCCAATCCCAAGCGCTAGCAGATTTCATCGCTGATTGGACGCTAGGGGCTCACGAAGAGGAGACAAGCAAAGATGTTGAAGCTTGGACAGTGTTCTGCGATGGTTCTTAGGGAGCCTTCGGTGCAAGAGCAGCTGCGGTTCTAGTGGCACCTTCAAAAGTCAAAACATGTTATGCAGTCAAGCTGGATTTCAGTTGCACAAACAATATTGCTGAATACGAAGCACTTCTATTGGGGCTTCAAAAGCTAAGGGGAATGGGAATAAGAAGGGCCATCCTAAAGACTGATTCCTAGGTTATTGCGGGCCATGTGGACAAAAGTAGCAAGGAACGGGATCCAAAGCTTGAAAGATATCTGGATACAGTTCGAAGGTTGGAGGCTTCTTTCGAAGGTTTTTTTGTCAAGAATATTCCAAGAGGCGAAAACGAGCATGCATATTTGCTAGCCAAATCAGTGGTTCAAGGGCTCCCTCTACCTTCGGAAGTATTTTTCGAAACAATAAAGGCACCTTCGGTTGAACTTATGGAAAGAGCTATACTTAGCATTTCTCCAGTGCACAGTGAAGACTGGAGAACTGAAATCATATCCTTCCTCCAAGGCAACTGTCTCTCCGATGACGAAGTTTATAACAAGAGAATGAAGGCAAGGACAAAACCATATGTGATAATAGAAGGGGAATTGTATAAACATGGAGTTTGTTCCCCACTCCTTAAGTGTTTGTCAAGAACCGAAGGTATTGAATTAATGAAAGAGATACATGCAGGTTTGTGTGGATCTCACATTGGGTCTAGGCCCTTATTGGGAAAAGTTTTTCGACAAGGATTTTACTGGCCGAAGGCAGCTTCGGATGCAGCAGAGTTGGTCCAAAAATGTGAAGGCTGTCAAAAATGTACAAGAGACCAGAAGCAACCTTCATCTCTCACTCAGTTAATACAGCCCACTTGGCCGTTGCAAAGGTGGGGCCTCGATTTGTTAGGCCCACTCCCACCAGCACAAGGAAATCTAAAATATGTTGTGGTGGCGGTAGAGTATTTTTCCAAGTGGATTGAGGCGAAGCCCCTGGCCACAATAACTTCAGTCACCGTCCAGAAATTCTTCTGGCTGAACATTGTTTGTCGCTTCAGAGTGCCGAAGGCTATTACTGTAGACAACGGAACACAATTCGATGCCGAAGCTTTCAAGGAATTCTGTGAATAGATTGGCACGAAGATTCATTTTGCATCAGTCAGACATCCGGAGTCAAATGGACTTGTCGAAAGAGCTAATGGCATTATAATGACGGGAATAATGAAGTTAATCTTCAATCAGCCCAGAGGAAAATGGCCAGATGAATTGATCAAAGTGGTCTGGAGCCACAACACAACAATATCAAGGTCAACAGGTTTTATACCATTCAAATTATTGTTTGGTGACGAAGCAATAACCCCAGAAGAAGCTAAGGCAGGGTCAATAAGAACAATGGCTTCGGCAAAGGACGAAGCTGATTATTCTGTGGCAAAAGATGCTATAGAAGGGATAAGTCTTCAGGCTGTGGAGAACATCAATAAATACCAAGCCAAAACAATAAAATGGCGTGACAGAAAAGTTCGGCTAAAGAACATTAAGCCAGGGCATTTGGTACTTCAGAGAGTAGCCAACCCAGATACAGTAGGCAAGCTACAGCTGAAGTGGGAAGGACCATTTCTGGTAATATCTTCGTCAAGACCCGGTTCTTACAGATTGAAGGATATAGACGGCAATGACATTCCTAGATCTTGGAATGCGGATGAGCTTCGGCGATATTATGTATAACTTGATGTAATCTTTTTATTTTCCATATGGCACCCTTTTCCTTTCCAAAGGGGGAGAAAGGTTTTTAATGGGGCCATAGCACATAATTTTTCTTTTCTTATTCAGCTCTACGAGAGCAAAATCCCCCAAAAAATGTAAATGTAAAATCTGAGCATGCACCATCGAGTGCAGAGAAAAAAAGGAAAAAACAGGGAGAAGCTCGAAAGTCGTCCCTAAGGGGATGCAGAGCACGACGAAGCTATAAAAAGCCGTTCCTAAGGGAGCGCAGCGTAAGTTTTCTGCTCAAAAGTCGTTCCTAAGGGAATGCAGAGCCAAATACCACCGAAATATAAGGCGAAGCGCGAAAAGTCAACGCGAATACCGCCGAAATAGAAGGCGAAGAAGTTCAAAAGACGTTCCTAAGGGGATGCAGAACTTACAGCGAAAAGTCAGCGCTGATACACCAAAAAATAAGCGGTGAAGCCGAAAAATAAGCGGCAAAGAGACTTCAGTCATTCCTAAGGGAATGAAGGCTATGGTTGTGACTTCGTATGTGTGTTTGGACATTCATTTGCACGTCACATTACATCATCATACATTTGCATTCATAAAACATTCATTTAGACATACATAGGATTATCATCATCATACCATACAGACATGGGCACATGCTTCGGCTATAAGGATAAAGCTTCAGCAAAAAGAAAAAGAAGCAGTTTCATGCTTCGTTGTGTACGAAAAGAAGGGAAGGTGTTTTTCGCCTTCGGCTCAAAAAATACAAGTTTCGTTCACATCAAAGCAGTTCACACATGGACGAAAAGGTAAAAATATATCACAAGGTATGCACAAATTTACAAAGTTGGTATCTGATCCTTAAAATTACAATATTTTTACAACGATATTACAAAAATTTCTCTATAATTTTTCGCAGTAAGGTCTTCAGCCTCGACATTATCGAGCTTCGGGTCATCTGTCAAGCTTCAGCTCATTGTTCCTCAGCTTCGTCATCCTGTACATATTAAAGCGGTATGAGAGAAGTGCAAAGTTCAAGGAGAAGGTAAAGTAACAGGCACAAATTTTTTACCGGCTTAAGGTGGCTTCGAGCTTCGTCGCCAGCCATTTTTCGCCCGCCCTTTACCCAAATTTGAGTTATGAATCTATTTTCTATACTCTGAGCTAGGCTGGGGATATCAAATAGATCTAGCGGTGATAAGCTAAAATTTGGTCTGTTGACAATTTTTCCATGCGTGCAGCCAGATTTCATGAAGGCAACAGCCGTGCCCCGAGAAGCTAGCAGAGCGCAGAAATCGGCGTGTCCAGCTATAACTTCGTCAAGGGCATCAACCTCACCTTCAATATGTTTGAAGGTTTCCGGCAGGTTCTCAACCGAAGGACTGAATTTCTCAGCATTGACTCCAACCGAGTTGAAAACCTGCTTTAGCCGCTACAGGCATTGGGTGCCAAAGCTTAAACATTTTTCTTGAAGCTCTTTCAGTGATTTCTGCAAATTTGTGTTTTTCTCAGCTTCAGCTTCGAGTTTGGTCTCAAAATTTTTCTTTTCCATGGAAAGTTCACTATTCAATCTAGTAATTTCAGCCTGGGCCTCTGCCAGTGAACCTTCCATGGTTTGAAGTACGAAGTCCTTTTTCTCCAGGGCAGTTTCGTGGTCTTTAATCTTCTTCTCCAGGCCCTCAATTATAATTTCATTCTTTTTGTCCTCGAGGTCTTGTTGCATCCTCAGGACTTTGCTCAGCAGTAAGCTCTGACAAAATAACCTTCATCAGATAACATCTTCATAACGAAACAATAAAAGGTTGAGAATTTTACCTTAAAGTTAGCATAGAATAGGCTACCGGCGATATGCTGCCGCTGATACCTGCTAAGGTCTGCTTCAACCTTCGTAAGGCCAGCACTCTTTGATAGAGTGCTGACAACTTTTGCCCCAGTGCGGTCCCGAAGGCATCCTAAGCTTTCCTCGTTAACTCCCTCGAAGAGCAGTGCCCCGGCTCTGTACCCGCAAGATATGGCATATTCCTTCAACTCTTCTTTTTCAACCATTGACAATTCTTGCCCAGGTATGTCCTGAAAATTGAAGTCTTCTTCTTCCGATATATCTTCGGCTTTCTCTTTTCCTTTCCCAGGCGCTGTGGCCAGAGTTTCTTCAGCAACTCTAGCAGCTTCTTCCGCGGGCTCATTCAGAAGCATGTTATCAATATCAGCAAGTGTGGTTTCTAGATTTGTATCTTCGGCGGCCTCAGCTTCGGCAATGTCAGCTTCAGTTTTAGCTTCAATGGCTACGACTTTAGTAGCAGCAGTGCTCTCCACGGCTGATGTCTTTGATGCCGAGGCCACCAGCGGTGTCTGCTCGATAACTTCAAATACATGAATGATTCTTCGTTTCTTCGGCTCAGCAGGCTTCTTCGCTGCCGAAGGCTTCTTTTCCTTTTGAAAAAGCTTCATCAGATGTGGCCCTAGTGGACTTAGCTTGACAGGCAAAGATTCAGTCATTACCTTTAAAATTTCTTCCACGTCGGCAGTAGAAGGTGTTGAAGGAGCCTCTTCCTCTATATCAGTCGTTTTTGGCTTCGGAGTAGCAGCCTTTCTTTTCTTCGAAGCAGCCATCTTCGGCTCAGGGCTAAATTTTCTTTTCTTCAAAATTTCTTCATCTTTCTTCACCAATTTAGCAGTTTCTCTATTCAGAACACTAACAACTCTTTTTCTTTTTTGCCCTTCGGCCCCTCTGTCCAATCGCTCATAGTTAGGATACTCAAAGTTCAGTGCATCCAAGACCCGGTTCAACCTTCGCTTCGGTCGAGTGCCGAAGGCTGCAGTCATTAGTTGATCTTCTTTTTTAGAATAGTTGCCAAGGATCTCGTTGCACATAACTTCAATCATGTCTAACCATTCTTGGCAAGGTTCTTTGAAGTGTTTTTTGAATTTATAATGATAGGGTAGCCGAACAAGTTCTTTCCTTTTCTTCTCCCCTTTGGGCTTCGGCATGTCCCATTCATTCAAAGTCAGGAATACTCTGAAAGCTAAGAATTCTTGCACCAAATCCCTAGTGCCAATATGCTCTGAAACAACTCGAAACTCACCCAAGGCAATTTGGCATGGTGATTCCAGCGACATGTTGCACGGGGGCCTAGTTTCTCCAAAGATTAACTCCAATGGGCTCTGAACCAACTTCTCCTTCTTCTCGTCAACCTTAACATAAAACCACTCGGTCTTCCAGCCGGTGGGCCATTTGGTATGATAGCTGATAACTGGAGACTTCGTATCTTTGCGATAAGCCAAATTGTAGCAGCCGAAATTCTCGTGCAGCCCATCTTCTCTAGCTTTTGTCTGATAATGAAGCTCATGTGCCCGGCAGAAGCCTTCGACAAGCGGTTTCGCCCCCTGGCTTCGGAGAGCCCAAATGTAAACGCTAATTCTAACGATGGCGTTAGGAGTTAGCTGATGAAGATAAATCCCAAACTTCTTCAACACATCCGCAATCATCTCATGCAAAGGAAATCTCAATCCTGCTTTAAAGAAGCTTTTAAAGACTACCACCTCATCCTTTTCTGGCTTCGGAGAAATTTCCTCTCCACCAAAACGAACTAGCTTCTTCTTGGCTTCACTGATATAACCTAGCTTTATCAACTTAGGCATATCACCTTCGGTAATAGTAGACTTCCCAAACTCTAGATGGTTGGGTTTAGATGGTAGGGCGTTGTATTCATCTTTAGTTTCACCTTCTTCAACATCAATCTGCTCAGCTTTGGCAGCAGGGGTACCTTCAGAAGCTTCTTCCGGCACTGCCAGCCCCGACCGTTTCATCACTTCGGAAATCGGAGCAGTTTCAGCAGCTTCGGCTTCCTCTCCGTCACGTGTAACCCTGGCCGTAGAACGTACCCTTGCCATTTGATGATGAATTCCTTACAATTTTTTAATGAAGATTACTGACTTTTTTGATTTCCCGAAGCTTTTCCTCTTGTGACGAAGCAAAATCAACAGTGGTGCTTCGATTGAGTGCGATGAACAAGCTTCGGCTATGGTCAAATTTTTGGTAGCAAAACAGTGCAATAGCAATGAATGTTGTGGTAACTTCACACCTACCCGTCTATTTATATAGTGTCGCAGGTAAGAAGGTGAATCGTCAAGTCTTCCGCACCGGACGAACAGTCGCCCGCACTCACTGAGCGGTGGGCCACAGAACCCGAGAAGGTGAATCACCAGGACGTGTGTATCCGTAGCATGGTGGGACCATTTGCGCTCGGAATATTTTAATTGTTTCTCGGCAATGAGCTCAGGGAAGGTGTTTTTGGATCTGCGGCTTCCCGAAGCCTAGGAGACTCTTTCACGGATCAAGCTCGTTACGAAAAACGATCTAGCACCGCGAAGGGGCTACTGTTGGGGGTACGCTTCGTCGCCTAAGATCTTGTAGGAAGAAACACCTTCGGTAGATCCTTTCAAAAGCAGCGCCGAAGCTATCATCCATGAAGCTTCGGCATAACGGCAAGTCTCAAGACGAAGGATTGCACCGACTTAAAGATGAAATGACCGATTAGTCCATGAGAGTCCGTGTCATAGTTGTAATCTTTTGTAAAGGGCATGAATGTAATATCTCACAGGCTACGCCCTGTGCCTATAAATAGATGAACAGTACCCCCATACTGTTCACGTTGACTTGTATTTGCTTGCGCATTACGCAAGGACTTTTGCCTTCTGTCAAGCCGAAGGTGTAAATGTAATCCAATATTGTTCACGTTCATTCATGATTATTTAATTAAGAAATATTAATGATGTCATATGATTATTTATGTTATTTCACATGTCTCATATGCTTCTTCTTTTAAGATATATTGTGATGTCGAAGGTACATCATTCATGACCTTCGTCTGAAGATCATTATATCCTAAGGGAGATAATGCTTCAAAGGACGAAGGGTATTATCTATTAACCTTTTTGTGTTGCCTTGTTCTTAACTCATAGCATTTGAAAACAAGTGACCAACAGGCCAATTGATCTTTGGTGTTAATATAGGCTATCTTGATATCCCCCCTTTGTTGGTGATCTCTCAAAAAGTGATACCGAATGGCTATGTGCTTAGTGCGGCTGTGTTCAACGGGATTATCCGCCATGCGGATTGCACTCTCATTATCACATAGGAGAGGGACTTTGCTAAATTTGTAGCCATAGTCCCTGAGGGTTTGCCTCATCCAAAGCAATTGTGCGCAACAATGGCCTGCGGCAATGTACTCGGCTTCAGCGGTAGAAAGAGCTACTGAGTTTTGTTTCTTTGAAGCCCAAGACACCAGGGATCTCCCTAGAAACTGACAAGTCCCTGATGTGCTCTTCCTATCAATTTTACACCCTGCCCAATTAGCATCTGAATATCCTAATAAATCAAAAGAGGATCCCTTGGGGTACCAAAGACCAAACTTTGGTGTATGAACTAAATATCTTAAGATTCTCTTCACGGCCCTAAGGTGAACTTCCTTAGGATCGACTTGGAACCTTGCACACATGCATACGGAAAGCATAATGTTCAGTCGAGATGCACATAAATAGAGTAGAGATCCTATCATCGACCGGTATACCTTTTGATCTACGGATTTACCTCCCGTGTCGAGGTCGAGATGCCCATTGGTTCCCATGGGTGTCTTGATGGGCTTGGCATCCTTCATTCCAAACTTGGTGAGTATGTCTTGAATGTACTTCGTTTGGCTGATGAAGGTGCCCTCTTGGAGTTGCTTGACTTGAAATCCTAGAAAATACTTCAACTCCCCCATCATAGACATCTCGAATTTTTGTACCATGATCCTACTAAACTCTTCACATGTAGATTTGTTAGTAGACCCAAAAATGATATCATCAACATAAATTTGGCATACAAACAAATCTTTTGCAATAGTTTTAGTAAAGAGAGTAGGATCAGCCTTGCCGACTTTGAAGCCATTAGTGATAAGAAAATCTCGAAGGCATTCATACCATGCTCTTGGGGCTTGCTTAAGCCCATAAAACGCCTTAGAGAGTTTGTAAACATGATTAGGGTACTCACTATCTTCAAAGTCGGGAGGTTGCTCAACATAGACCTCTTCCTTGATTGGTCCATTGAGGAAGGCACTCTTCACGTCCATTTGATAAAGCTTAAAGCCATGGTAAGTAGCATAGGCAAGTAATATGCGAATTGACTCAAGCCTAGCTACAGGTGCATAGGTTTCATCAAAATCCAAACCTTCGACTTGTGAATAACCCTTGGCCACAAGTCAGGCTTTGTTCCTTGTCACCACACCATGCTCATCTTGATTGTTGCAGAAGACCCACTTGGTTCCTACAACATTTTGGTTAGGACGTGGAACTAAATGCCATACCTCATTCCTCGTGAAGTTGTTGAGCTCCTCTTGCATCGCCAGCACCCAATCCGAATCTTTAAGTGCATCCTCTACCCTGTGTGGCTCAATAGAGGAGACAAAAGAGTAATGTTCACAAAAATGAGCGACTCGAGATCGAGTGGTTACCCCCTTATGAATATCGCCGACGATGGTGTTCACGGGGTGATCTCTTTGAATCGCCTGGTGGACTCTTGGGTGTGGCGGTCTTGGATCCTGTTCATCTTCCTTGTCTTGATCATTGTCATCTCCCCCTTGATCATTGCCCTCCTCTTGAGGTGGCTCATCCTCTTGATCTTCATTTTCATCATCTTGAGCTTGATCCTCATCTTGGGTTGGTGGAGATGCTTGTATGGAAGATGATGGTTGATCTTGTACTTGTGGAGGCTCTTCGGATTTCTTAGGACACACATCCCCAATGGACATGTTCCTCAGCGCGACGCATGGAGCCTCTTCATCATCTAGCTCATCAAGATCAACTTGCTCTACTTGAGAGCCGTTAGTATCATCAAACACAATGTCACAAGAAACTTCAACTAGTCCAGTGGACTTGTTAAAGACTCTATATGCCCTTGTGTTTGAGTCATAACCAAGTAAAAAGCCTTCTACAGCCTTAGGAGCAAATTTATATTTTCTACCTCTTTTAACAAGAATAAAGAATTTGCTACCAAAGACTTTAAAATATGAAACATTGGGCTTTTTACCAGTGAGGCGTTCATATGATGTCTTCTTGAGGATTCGGTGAAGATATAACCGGTTGATGGAGTAGCAAGTGATGTTAATCGCCTTGGCCCAAAACTGATCCGATGTCTTGTACTCATCAAGCATGGTCCTCGCCATGTCAAGTAGAGTTCTATTCTTCCTCTCCACTACACCATTTTGTTGAGGTGTGTAGGGAGAAGAGAACTCATGCTTGATGCCCTCCTCCTCAAGGAAGCCTTCAATTTTAGAGTTCTTGAACTCCATTCCATTGTCGCTTCTAATCTTTTTGATCCTTAAGCCAAACTCATTTTGAGCCCGTCTCAAGAATCCCTTTAAGGTCTCTTGGGTTTGAGATTTTTTTCTGCAAAAAGAATACCCAAGTGAAGCGAGAATAATCATCCACAATAACTAGACAGTACTTACTCCCGCCGATGCTTATGTAAGCAATCGGGCCGAATAAATCCATGTGGAGCAGCTCAAGCAGCCTGTTAGTCGTCATGATGTTCTTGCATGGATGATGAACACCAACTTGCTTCCCTGCTTGACATGCGCTACAAATCCTGTCTTTCTCAAAATGAACATTTGTTAGTCCCAAAATGTGTTCTCCCTTTATCAGCTTATGAAGATTCTTCATCCCAACGTGGGCTAGTCGGCAATGCCAGAGTCAACCCATGTTAGTCTTAGCAATTAAGCAAGTATCGAGTTCAGCTCTATTAAAATCAACTAAGTATAGCTCACCCTCTAATACTCCCTTAAATGCTACTGAATCATCACTTCTTCTAAAGACAGTAACACCTAAATCTGTAAAAAGACAGTTGTAACCCATTTTACATAATTGAGAAACTGAAAGCAAGTTATAATCTAAAGAATCTACAAGAAAAACATTGGAAATAGAATGGTTAGGTGATATAGCAATTTTACCAAGTCCTTTGACCAAACCTTGATTTCCATCCCCGAATGTGATAGCTCTTTGGGGATCTTGGTTTTTCTCATAGGGGGAGAACATCCTTTTCTCCCCAGTCATGTGGTTTGTGCACCCGCTATCGATGATCCAACTTGAGCCCCCGGATGCATAAACCTACAAAACAAGTTTAGGCCTTGTTCTTAGGTACCCAAATGGTCTTGGGTCCTTTGACATTAGAAACAAGCACCTTGGGTACCCAAACACAAGTCTTTGATCCCTTGTGTTTACCCCCAACATATTTGGCAACTACTTTGCCTGATTTGTTAGTAAGCACATATTGTAACACCCCAGGTTCCACAAACAACCCAGAATGCTACTGAACTACACTTCTGACGTCCATATATAAAATTTCGGCAGCATCCCCTTTGCAAGATTGCATAAATAAGGGGGCAACAGGTTATAAACATATATCATGACCAAAAACATACTAAGTATTATTAATCGGCTAGCAAGGGAAGATAAACGTACGACCTGAACTGAATTAATCAGTGTGCACGACTATATAAAAAACAAACTTCCTTTGACAATAAGTTTCTAATTAAATCATGGCTGCGCCTGGGCAGCGTTATTGTGAGAGTGTAAGTGGACGTGCTGCTACTCCCCTCATTCCCAACATGTATCAAGTACCTGCATTGAGTAATGCAAGAGTGAGATGACATATCTCAGCAAGTAAAATATTATCAAACTATTCAACCACATAAGAACATTGTTTTACCACCACCTGATTCCACCACCTTCTTATTACCAAGATGCAGCACGTATACAACGTACAACACACCTAGTTACCACACCTCGCAGGTAGAAACCACAATAGTAACATAGTAATGTCACACTTCATATATTCCTCATGAATGCAAATGTCTGCAAATGCAAGGATGACTTCTGCCTTCATACCTCTAAGGATATGAAGCCGCATCGTACCCCTCCTCGGGCAACATACGATGCTAAAAATGTACCGGTACGGTCGGACCATAAGATCACGACATAACTTCAAAATGCAAGATGGATGATGCGATGTGCATGTCATGCCTACAACACTTCATATAACGTGATTCAAAAAGACACTTCAACTTCATCCAAGATGGGAATCAACCACATATATCATAACCAAATTATGATCATCCACAATATTAGACAATTGAGAATTAATACTTCCAAACAAATAAACTTCATCATAGAATTCAATGATTAACATAATTAAAAACTTATGCATACTCAATGACAGGGAATAGGATGCAAACCAAACGGTAGCAACCACCACTATATTTACTTGCCTTTACCGGAAGTTCGGGCAAATCCCTAAGTACGATCCGGAAGTCCACCACCTGTTTTTGACACACAACTTAGTGCACCAATTTCACATAACCAGGCTCATAAACGACGCCGCACCTACGCACAAACTCAAACCCCGCCACGGGTTACATCTCTCCCCACACCCACCAAACTGTAGCGGCGCTGCTTAATAATTTCATAACTTCAAAATTATGACAGCATTGGTAACAAACAAAAACTCCAGAGGCATCTACATAAAATTCCCCACAAGTTTTGTATACAATTTATAATTAAATTCCAACATCTAATTAGCCCAAAACAGTTCACAAGTTGAACCCTGTAATCTGTTTTTTTCTCTTTTGGACAGCGACATACCCGGATTCAAACAGCGATATCTTTTAAAATATAATTCCAATTCAAGCGCATAAGTACTCATTGGAAAGATAAGACAAAGCCATACATGATTATCATACTGGTTAGCACTAATTAACCACGAAAAATTCCCAGAAACTGCTAATACTACTGCTGTTCACCCACCTGAAAAATCTGTTTTTTTGGACAGCAACATACCCGGATTCAAACGACGATATCTCCTAAATTATAACTCCGAATCGAGCGCATAAGTACTCGTTGGAAAGGTATGACAAAGCTCTACATGATTATCCCACTGATTCCCACTAATTACCCCACGAAAATTCCCAGAAACTGCTAATACTACTGCTGTTCACCCACCTGAAAAATCTGTTTTTTTGGACAGCAACATACCCGGATTCAAACGACGATATCTCCTAAATTATAACTCCGAATCGAGCGCATAAGTACTCGTTGGAAAGGTATGACAAAGCTCTACATGATTATCCCACTGATTCCCACTAATTACCCCACGAAAATTCCCAGAAATCCCTAGAACTACTGCTGTTCACCCACTCACAAAATTCCTGGACAGCACCTCTACCGATTCGCAAAGATAAACACATAATCCAATTGATTGCAGCACAAAAACAACAAAAGTTAATCACAAATTCACCTTAGGTTCTTCCCTTACTCCTTCCTTCTTCCTCCCTCCAAACTCCAATTGAGATCGCAGCCACACGACGGAGAACCACACGGGAGGGCTGCACCTTGGGAGGAGGGGAAGAAATGGGGGGGGCAGCTAGGGTTTTGGGTGGTGAGGGCTGCAAATGTTTGAGGAGGAAGAAGATGGGAGAGGGGGGGGCGTCCAAGAGAAAGGGGAGGGGAAGCGGCGGCTGCAACAACACAAGGGGGAAAAAGGGGGGGCGGCTAGGGTTAGGGGAGGGTTAGTGGGCCGAATTGCGATTCGCGACCCAACTCGCTTGCACGACAGCTCCCGACCAACCACTCTACTGCTATACTGGTGAATGTTTTCCACAAATTCTAAATCCCCAAAGCGCGACACCCGAATAAGAGAAAAAACAAACAAAAAGAATAACCTTCAACTTCTCTTCTTTGCAAACCGGGTATCACACTCTACCCCCCTTAAAAAGAATTCGACCTCGAATTCCGACGCTCCTATCGGAACGACAAGGAAAGATCAGCGACAACAAAAACTCACCCCATAACGAAAAGTTCGGGGTACTTCTGCCGCATCAGCTCCTCGAGCTTCAAGGATTCTAGGATACGCAGCAGACGACATTCTAGAGTCAGGTCTTGCTACATGGGAATCGACTCTAGCTCGATTATTGATATGGATTCCGCAAATACTTTCTCAACATAGAGACATGGAATACATGGCGTACTCTGATCATAGACTCCGACAATTGCATGTGCTAAGCCAAGCTGCCAACTCGGGCTAAGATAATAGACAGTCCTATATAACCCGGACAAAGTTTTCCTGACACCAAATCAACATTGACACATGCAAGTACTTCAATGAATATATATAATGAAAGCAATACATACTGTGCTCCAATAGCCTAAACCAAATCTATCCAAACAAGAGTAACTTCAAAAGATCAATTTAATGCTTGCATATTTCTAGACATCAGCACAACGGTTAATTGTTTTGCTCATAAACTCACAAAATATGCATCCAACAGTAGTAAACTAGGACTTTATGGAAAGCTTACAAAGTCCACTATACCCTTGGTATTATCATCACCACAAGATTTGACACTTAGAAAGGACAAACAATGCGAAACGTAAATTTTGTCCAGACTTGGACAGAATTCAACTACTCACTTAAAAAAAATCCATAATTGGAGTCTCAGTCATCCAATTTAGGCGCTCCTAGACTTTTTTGAAAGCCAGTAAAATTGTCTATATTTCATTTATAAACATATCAGGTTAATTCAATGCATATCAAGGTCAAAAGACATAAGAAAGGCTTTGCTGTCCACATTTGGACAGATTCAAAGATTCCACTTAAAACAGTTGTAGCTTTACTTATAGGTCACCAAAAAGGGTGATCCAATATTTGTTGGAAATCTTAAGGAAAGTACTCCACTTCTTTATAATTTATAAGAACTGATTCAAAGTTTAACTTGGGCAAACAAGGTCAGTTTCAAAATCTGTACAGAATCTGAATAGTCCAAGACTAGACTTGAGAAAATCATAACTCCCAAACTACTAGACCTATGGTCATGAAATTTTTACACAAGTAAAATAAAGAAGTTGGCTACAACTTTTATATATAACATCTCTACAGAAAAGTTGGTTTACTTCACTGAACTAGCTGCATAACTAAAACTGGTCATGCAGTCCCAATAGCAAGCAATAGATTTTATCAGATTCATTACTCTTCTAAGATTAAGCGTTCATTGAAAGGCTAATAACTTTAGGTTCTTCATTACGAGACACCTAGAACAAATATAAGTATAGAAGCAATATGATAACCTTTTAAATCATTTAAGCCTAATCTCACATCATGCAAACAAGAATCAATTTAAGCATGTTATGTCTGCCCACATATTCATCCAAGCACATTCTATACATGATAGCATAACTCCCTGCAGCTAACAAAATTTTGCAAATATAAACTCACTGAAAAGATTATAACATTCCCTAGAACTTTTATTATAATGAGTGTCTCGGAATTGGTTTCCAAACCGATAAAACAATGCAACTCTTTTGTTTCAAAACTGATAAGATTGAAACAATGGACAACTAAAATTCAAAAACCTATAACTCCTGCTATACTCAACTTAAACTACAACGAACACGCGTTGGAAAAGTTTTGAAAATTGTCCACGACTTTTGCAATAAAGTTGCACCCAAATTTATCCTTATAGCCCACAACTCTGCATGACCTACAGCTAAACTCAGCCTGAGATACTGCACATTAGAGATTCGACTTATATCCGGGCAACCACCTCTCCAAATCTATTTAACAGACAGTTACAAGTAAATACCCATTAAAAAGGTACTGAAAATACCTACAAGTTTTGCTTAAAGAGAATTCGCAAATTTGTGCTCTGCAACTATCAAAACGCGGTCGATTTATTGGTGACTATAACGACGCCTAAAGTTCAGACACAACAGTGCAACAACTTCAGAGCAACCTAACTCCAATTATATGCAATGAGAATTAGAAACCCATACTCTTTGAAAAGATCATGAAATTACTAAAACTTTCATAATCCACAAAGACCAAATTATACCGTCTTCAATGTCTACTCTTCCGTACAAAATTAAAGACTCACTCTGCTAGAGACACCAACAAAGATGTTTTAAGAAACCCATATCTCTCAAATGTTTAGACCAAACATGGTGATTAAGCATCCTATGGAAAGATGCAGAAACATACTACAAAACATTCTAGATAAGTGAAGCCTGATTCAGCCTCCAACTAATTTAAAATGCCTCCCAAAACCAAACAACACATTATCAACAATAATAAAAAAAACAATATAAAATGAAACCCAAGTCATTGGCAGGTGCCATCAACACTAGGATTTTCCACTACCAAACTGGGATGCAACTCCACAAAGTCTTTAAATAACACTCTACCAAATAGGTTAGAACACTAAGCACAACAATCAATGAATTCAACAACCTCGTTTGTTAATGCCACTAAGGCCAAACATACATGTACCGACAATGTATGGAACACCTGACATACCCGTCTCTAGCTCTATAAAACATGGTTGTTATTACACTAGAATCCAACTACTAGAAATCTCCAAAACTATTCTGTTGACGTGAAGCAAATGGTGCTCATGTCATATAACATCTTTTCCCCCTCTCAAAAGAGATAAAATTTGCAATACTCATAAAGCAATGGAGGGATAACAACAAGAAAAAAACTAATGTACTTCTTGACACAGACTCATGCAAAAGCTTCATAAATATTACTTTCAACACTTAATAATAACACGATACTATGCTCAACAGGAGTAATTGGACTTCAATAAGATAATCCACCTAACCCAACTACTTTGATTAACCTCACATACAACAATACCTCCTATTATTGCACTTGAACAATTTGTACCTAGTGATGTCATAGGATGAATTCAAAGTAGTAGACATACATGATCTATCAAACCATCATTCATATAATAAAAATCTCCATCTAATGCAACAACCACATCATTATAGAGATAGATGACTAACAAACATAAGCAACTTCCAGTTAAACATTGACTTTGTTTAAGATAAAGCGGTCCAAATAATAATTCCACAAGCATGCATAGAGAACTGATCATATAAAAAAACTACCATGTATCATCGGCGATTAAAAACAATATAAAACGGGTTGTCCATATCGTCCGCATGACTAGCCTCCAACAAACAAAAATTATGCATAACCTTTTTGGCTATAGAAACAAACCATAGAAGGAAAATATGCATGCCTCTTCAACTATAATATAGACATAAAATCCACTTGAAATCACCCTATTTATTATTAAAGATAAGGTTGCACACAATAAGAAAACCTATCATGTAAACATGGTTGGACTTATCTACCCACGTCATCTTGCAAAATTCACTTGAGTTCTTCTAGTCTCAAGATTTCATAGACAGTACAACATTGCCTTTGCTCTATGGAGACAAACCTATTGTACTCTAAGATCAAGTTGGCAAGTAGCCACACTAGCCAAAAAAAGGTGAGGTGTAAAGCACTGCACCCATGGAAATATTACATTGATAAGTTGGGTTGTAACCCAACAGTCAATCAAACTCAACAACACCATGAAACTCCATTGTATAGTGTTTTCACGCTACACCAAGTCGGATTAGATCCTCTATACACAAGCTCAATAAACAATCGGTCCTACAAGTACTAGAACCCAAGAATCCTTTTGGGAAAAAAAACATCCACAGTCAAGCATATAGAAATATATGATGGTAATAGCTCAGAGATTAGTAAACATTGCATCCCAAAAAAACATCATGACGATATGTATATAAAACAAGTACATTAGTAGCTTCACTCGCATAATAATTTCAATAACAACCACATCAAGAAATCAATATTAAATAGAAGTAACATTTTATATCAAGCATTACGTCGTTAACGACATACCTCATCAAACCATAAAGGGGTTTGGAGTAAGGAAATTCTAGTCATCTATACAATAAAATACTAATATGGAAGATATATGAACCCATACCCTTCCTATATGTGCAAGTGTGTCAAATTTATCTTCAAATTGCGTAGAATCTAAAGCCTATGCTCTGATACCAACTGTAACACCCCAGGTTCCACAAACAACCCAGAATGCTACTGAACTACACTTCTGACGTCCATATATAAAATTTCGGCAGCATCCCCTTTGCAAGATTGCATAAATAAGGGGGCAACAGGTTATAAACATATATCATGACCAAAAACATACTAAGTATTATTAATCGGCTAGCAAGGGAAGATAAACGTACGACCTGAACTGAATTAATCAGTGTGCACGACTATATAAAAAACAAACTTCCTTTGACAATAAGTTTCTAATTAAATCATGGCTGCGCCTGGGCAGCGTTATTGTGAGAGTGTAAGTGGACGTGCTGCTACTCCCCTCATTCCCAACATGTATCAAGTACCTGCATTGAGTAATGCAAGAGTGAGATGACATATCTCAGCAAGTAAAATATTATCAAACTATTCAACCACATAAGAACATTGTTTTACCACCACCTGATTCCACCACCTTCTTATTACCAAGATGCAGCACGTATACAACGTACAACACACCTAGTTACCACACCTCGCAGGTAGAAACCACAATAGTAACATAGTAATGTCACACTTCATATATTCCTCATGAATGCAAATGTCTGCAAATGCAAGGATGACTTCTGCCTTCATACCTCTAAGGATATGAAGCCGCATCGTACCCCTCCTCGGGCAACATACGATGCTAAAAATGTACCGGTACGGTCGGACCATAAGATCACGACATAACTTCAAAATGCAAGATGGATGATGCGATGTGCATGTCATGCCTACAACACTTCATATAACGTGATTCAAAAAGACACTTCAACTTCATCCAAGATGGGAATCAACCACATATATCATAACCAAATTATGAT
This sequence comes from Zea mays, assembly GCF_902167145.1. Taxonomy (NCBI): domain Eukaryota; kingdom Viridiplantae; phylum Streptophyta; class Magnoliopsida; order Poales; family Poaceae; genus Zea; species Zea mays. Next base: position 80,715,055 of record NC_050096.1, on the reverse strand, counting down.
CATCCACAATATTAGACAATTGAGAATTAATACTTCCAAACAAATAAACTTCATCATAGAATTCAATGATTAACATAATTAAAAACTTATGCATACTCAATGACAGGGAATAGGATGCAAACCAAACGGTAGCAACCACCACTATATTTACTTGCCTTTACCGGAAGTTCGGGCAAATCCCTAAGTACGATCCGGAAGTCCACCACCTGTTTTTGACATACAACTTAGTGCACCAATTTCACATAACCAGGCTCATAAACGACGCCGCACCTACGCACAAACTCAAACCCCGCCACGGGTTACATCTCTCCCCACACCCACCAAACTGTAGCGGCGCTGCTTAATAATTTCATAACTTCAAAATTATGACAGCATTGGTAACAAACAAAAACTCCAGAGGCATCTACATAAAATTCCCCACAAGTTTTGTATACAATTTATAATTAAATTCCAACATCTAATTAGCCCAAAACAGTTCACAAGTTGAACCCTGTAATCTGTTTTTTTCTCTTTTGGACAGCGACATACCCGGATTCAAACAGCGATATCTTTTAAAATATAATTCCAATTCAAGCGCATAAGTACTCATTGGAAAGATAAGACAAAGCCATACATGATTATCATACTGGTTAGCACTAATTAACCACGAAAAATTCCCAGAAACTGCTAATACTACTGCTGTTCACCCACCTGAAAAATCTGTTTTTTTGGACAGCAACATACCCGGATTCAAACGACGATATCTCCTAAATTATAACTCCGAATCGAGCGCATAAGTACTCGTTGGAAAGGTATGACAAAGCTCTACATGATTATCCCACTGATTCCCACTAATTACCCCACGAAAATTCCCAGAAACTGCTAATACTACTGCTGTTCACCCACCTGAAAAATCTGTTTTTTTGGACAGCAACATACCCGGATTCAAACGACGATATCTCCTAAATTATAACTCCGAATCGAGCGCATAAGTACTCGTTGGAAAGGTATGACAAAGCTCTACATGATTATCCCACTGATTCCCACTAATTACCCCACGAAAATTCCCAGAAATCCCTAGAACTACTGCTGTTCACCCACTCACAAAATTCCTGGACAGCACCTCTACCGATTCGCAAAGATAAACACATAATCCAATTGATTGCAGCACAAAAACAACAAAAGTTAATCACAAATTCACCTTAGGTTCTTCCCTTACTCCTTCCTTCTTCCTCCCTCCAAACTCCAATTGAGATCGCAGCCACACGACGGAGAACCACACGGGAGGGCTGCACCTTGGGAGGAGGGGAAGAAATGGGGGGGGGGCAGCTAGGGTTTTGGGTGGTGAGGGCTGCAAATGTTTGAGGAGGAAGAAGATGGGAGAGGGGGGGGCGTCCAAGAGAAAGGGGAGGGGAAGCGGCGGCTGCAACAACACAAGGGGGAAAAAGGGGGGGGCGGCTAGGGTTAGGGGAGGGTTAGTGGGCCGAATTGCGATTCGCGGCCCAACTCGCTTGCACGACAGCTCCCGACCAACCACTCTACTGCTATACTGGTGAATGTTTTCCACAAATTCTAAATCCCCAAAGCGCGACACCCGAATAAGAGAAAAAACAAACAAAAAGAATAACCTTCAACTTCTCTTCTTTGCAAACCGGGTATCACACATATGAAGCATCAAAGGTCTTAAATGAAATGTTATGATCATTTGATGCAATAGGAGATTTCTTCTTTGGCATTTTAACATGGGTAGAACGCCTAGAGTTAGAAGCCTCATTCTTATAAATAAAAGCATGGTGAGAAACAGGATGAGTCTTCTTTGCATGAATTCTCCTAATCTTATCCTCAGGATAACCAGCAGGATACAAAATATAGCCCTCGTTATCCTGAGGCATGGGAGCCTTGCCCTTAACAAAATTAGACAATCTTTTAGGGGCATTGAGCTTGACATTGCCTCCCTGTTGGAAGCCAATGCCATCCTTAATGCCAGGGTGTCTCCCACTATAAAGCATACTACGAGCAAATTTAAAATTTTCATTCCCTAATTCATGCTCGGCAATTTTAGCATCTAATTTTGCTATATGATCATTTTGTTGTTTAATCATAGCAATGTGATCATGGATAGCATCAACATTAGCATCTCTACATCTAGTGCAAATAGAGACATGACTAACAGTAGATGTAGAGGGTTTGCAAGCATTTAGTTCATCAATCTTAGCATGTAAAATAGCATTCTCATCTCTAAGATTGGAAATAGAAACATTGCAAACATTCAAATCTTTAGCCTTAGAAATTAATTTATCATTCTCAATCTTAAGGCTAGAAAGTGATTCATTCAACTTGTCAATTTTAGCAATCAAACTAGCATTATAATTTTTAAGTTTGACAAGAGAATCATCACAAACATTTACTTTCTCAACCTTAGCAATTAATTTGGCATTTTCATTTCTAAGGTTAGAGATACTGTCATGGCAAGTGCTTAGCTCTCTAGTCAATTTTTCACATTTTTCTACTTCTAGAGCATAAGCATTTTTAACCTTAACATGCTTCTTGTTTTATTTAATTAGGAAGTCCTCTTGGCTATCCAAGAGTTCATCCTTCTCATGAATAGAACTAATTAATTCATTCAATTTTTCTTTTTGTTGCATGTTTAGGTTGGCAAAAAGAGTGAGCAAGTTATCCTCATCATCACTAGACTTATCCTCATCACTAGAAGTTGCATACTTAGTGGAGGATCTAGATTTTACCTTCTTCTTCTTGTCGTCTTTTGCCATGAGGCACTTGTGGCCGACATTGGGGAAGAGGAGGCCCTTGTTGATGGCTATGTTGGCGGCGTCCTCGTTGTCGGAGGAGTCGGTGGAGCTCTCATCAGAGTCCCACTCACGACACACGTGGGCATCGCCGCCCTTCTTCTTGTAGTATCTCTTCTTTTCTCTCCTCTTTCCCTTCTTGTCGTTATCCCTGTCACTATCACTAGACAAAGGACATTTAGCAAAAAAATGACCGGGCTTACCACACTTGTAGCAAACCTTCTTGGAACGGGGCTTGTAGTCTTTCTCCTTCCTTTACTTGAGGATTTAGCGAAAGCTTTTGATGATTAGCGCTATTTCCTCGTTGTCGAGCTTGGAGGCGTCAATGGGAAGCCTACTTGATGTAGACTCTTCTTTCTTCTCCTCCGTTGCCTTGAATGCGACGGGTTGTGCCTCGGGTACGGAGGAGGCGCCTTGCTCGATGATTTTCTTGGAGCCTTTGATCATCAATTCAAAGCTCACAAATTTTCCTATAACTTCCTCGGGAGACATAAGCTTATATCTAGGATCACCACGAATTAATTGAACTTGAGTAGGGTTAAGAAAAATGAGTGATCTAAGAATAACCTTGACCATCTCATGGTCATCCCATTTTGTGCTCCCGAGGTTGCGCACTTGGTTCACCAAGGTCTTGAGCCGGTTGTACATGGCTTGCGGGTCTTCTCCTTGATTGAGCATGAACCGACTGAGCTCCCCCTTGATCGTTTCCCTCTTGGTGATCTTGGTCACCTCGTCTCCTTCGTGTGCGGTCTTGAGCACGTCCCAAATCTCTTTGGCACTCTTCAACCCTTGCACCTTATTATACTCCTCTTGACTTAGAGAGGCGAGGAGTATAGTAGTGGCTTGGGAGTTGAAGTGCCAGATTTGGGCAACTTTGTCCGAGTCATAGTCTTCATCCCCTATGGATGGTTCCTGCGCTCCAAACTCAACAATATCCCAAATGCTAGAGTGGAGTGAGGTTAGATGGTGCCTCATTTTATCACTCCACATGTTATAATCTTCACCCTCAAAACGGGTGGTTTGCCTAGTGGGACGGAAAGTAAAGGAGTGCGTTTAGAAATGCGTGGGTAGCGTAGGGGGATCTTACTAAGCTTCTTGCGCTCATGGCGCTTAGAAGTGACGGACGGTGCATCGGAGCTGGAGATGGATGGCGACGAAGAGTCGATCTCGTAGTAGACCACTTTCTTCATCTTTTTCTTCTTGTCGCCACTCCGATGCGACTTGACGCGTGGAGGGGATTCCTCCTTGTGCTTGGTGTCGGACTCCTTTGATGGAGCCTTCCCGTGGCTTGTAGCGGGCTTCTCGCCGGTCACCATCTCCTTCTTGGCATGATCTCCCGACATCACTTCGAGCGGTTAGGCTCTAATGAAGTATCAGGCTCTGATACCAATTGAAAGTCGCCTACAGGGGGGTGAATAGGCGGAATCTAAAAATTATAAACTTAAGCACACACTACAAGCCGGGGTTAGCGTTAGATATAAAATCGAGTCCAAAAGAGAGAGCGAAAACAAATCACAAGCAAATAGCAAGAGTGACATGGTGATTTGTTTTACTAAGGTTTGGCCCTCGAAGGCCTAGTCCCCGTTGAGGTGGTCATAAAGACCGGGTCTCTTTCAACCCTTTCCCTCTCTCAAACGGTCACCTAGACCGAGTGAGCTTCTCTTCTCAATCAATCGAGACACTTAGTCCCCACAAGGACCACAACACAATTGGTGTCTCTTGCCTTAATTACAAATGAGTTAGGAACAAGAAATGAGGAAGAAGAAAAGCGATCCAAGCGCAAGAGCTCAAAAGAACACGACAAAACTCTCTCTTGTAGTCACTATTGCTTTGAGTGGAATTGGGACTTGGAGAGATTTTAATTTACTCTAATTGTGTCTTGTATTGAATGCACTAGCTCTTGTATTGAATGTGTTGGCTGAAAACTTGGATGCCTTAAAGTGTGGTGGTTGGGGCTAATAGCCCCAACCACCAAAGTGGTCGTTGGTGGAGGCTGCTGTCGACGGGCGCACCGGACAGTCCGGTGCGCCACCGGACACTGTCCGGTGCGCCACCGGACACTGTCCGGTGCGCCAGCCACGTCACCCAACCGTTAGGGTTCGACCGTTGGAGCTTCTGACACCTGGGCCATCGGACAGTCCGGTGCTACACCGGATAGTCCGGTGAATTATAGCGGGGAGCGATTTCCAGAAACCCTAAGCTGAGGAGTTCAAGCTGATTCTCCATGGTGCACCGGACACTGTCCGGTGGCACACCGGACAGTCCGGTGCGCCAGACCAGGGCAGCCTTCGGTTTTCTTTGCTCCTTTGTTTTGAACCCTTTCTTTTAACTCTGTATTGGTTTGTTGTGAACCTTTGGCACCTGTAGAACATATAATCTAGAGCAAACTAGTTAGTCCAATTGTTTGTGTTGGGCAATTCAACCACCAAAATCATTTAGGAAAAGGTTTGACCCTATTTCCCTTTTAGTTCAGTTCCAAAGAACCTAGTCCCCATTGAGGAGGTCACAAAGACTGGGTCTATTTCAACCCTTTCCCTCTCTCAAACGGTCACTTAGACCGAGTGAGTCTTTCCCTTAATCACACGGGTCACTAAGACCCCGCAAGGACCACCACACTCTTAGGTGTCTCTTGCTTTGCTTACGAGCACTTAGAAAAGAAGTGAGGAAGGAAGAAAGGCAATCCAAGCAACAAGAGCGCTAATGAACATGAATACACTCTCTCTCAAGTCACTAAGTGGTTGAGATGAATTCAAGACTTGGAGAGGGTTTGATCTTTGGAAATATGTCTTGGAGTGAATGCTCTACACTCCCTCCGTTGGCGAAGGCTGCTGGTGATGGGCGCACCGGACAGTCCGGTGCACCACCGGATAGGCACTGTGCCTGTCTAGTGCACGCCACGTCAGCATATCCGTTAGGGTTCTGAGAAGTTGAACGTTGGAGCGCCTTGTCCTCTAGCTGTACCAGACAGTCCGGTGCCACACCGGACAGTCCGGTGCCCTCTGACTTCTGCACTCTGACTTCTACATTTGCACTGTTCATCGTAGAGCACATTTTACAGTCGACCGTTGGCATAGGGAGCCGTTGCTCCACTGGCTCACCGGACAGTCCAGTGGCACACCGGACAGTCCAGTGGCACACCGGACTGTCCGGTGAATATAGCGGAGCACACCTCCATTTTTCCCGAGAGTGGCTGCTTCACTTCCTGTACGACCTGGTGCACCGGACACTGTCCGATGCACCATTATTCAGCACACTCAAGTCCTTTTGCTCCAATAAAATTGTGTCCCTAACTTGATTTCTTTCTTGGTTTGTTTTGAACCTTATGCACCTGTAATACATGAATTCTTGACAAACTAGTTAGTCCATGTGTTTGTGTTGGTTGTCAACCACCAAAATTATTTATAGTAAATGGTTGACCCAATTTCCCTTTCAATGACCTCTCACTCATATCCATTACTTACCAAAGGAGAATTCAAAGGGCTCTCACGATTCTTCGTTTTTGGCAATTAATGCCAAAGGGGGAGAATTTATTGGCCCAAAGCAAAAGGACTGCACCACCCCATTTTGAAAATCAAAAATTTCAATTGGTATTTCATTAGGTTTCAAAATTTCATCTAGTATCTGCTTCAAAAACCTTCTTGACAACTAAGGGGAGAATTTCTTCAGGGGGAGCTTTTATTTAGTCGAAAGGAAAAGCATTTGAAGCAGTGGGAGGAATTTCAAATCTTGAAAATGCTTCTTGATATCATATTCTTATACCTTTGGCTATTTGCAAAAGAATTTGAAAAGATTTTTCCAAAAGATTTTGCAAAAACAAGCAAGTGGTGCAAATGTGATCCAAAATGTTAAATAGAAGAAAGCAATCATGTTTATTCTTAGACTTATGTAAAAAAAGTCTTTCAATTGGTTTAAATCTAAGTAACCTATGCACATCTATCATAATTGCAAACTAGTTACATTTTTACACTCTACATTTGCTTTGGTTTGTGTTGGCATCAATCACCAAAAAGGGGGAGATTGAAAGGGAAATGGGCTTAATCATTTCCTATAATCGATTTTGGTGGTTGACATCCATCACAAACCACGGGGACTAATTAGTTTGCCTAGTCATCATTTATCTCAGGTGCATAAAGTTCAACACAAACCAAAAAAGAAGCTAAGTTGGGAAATCCACAAAGTATGGAGCAAAGACTGGAATGGTGCTGCCTGTGGAGCACCGGACAGTGTCCGGTGACCCAGGCCGAGCACCAAGCAAACTACTCACTCTCGGGTTTTATCAAGGGACGCTCTTCTATAATTCACCGGACTGTCCGGTGAGCCAACAGAGCAACGGTAACCTGCGCCAACGGTCGACTGCGAAAGATGAACAGTGCGCGTCAGAAGTCAGAGCAGAGAAGTTAGAACGCACCGGACATGTCCGGTGCACCACCGGACTGTCCGGTGCAGCTACAGGACAAAGGACTCCAACGGTCAACCGCTCCAAACCCCAACGGGTCGCTGATGTGGCATGCACCGAACACTGAACAGTGTCCTATCCGGTGCACCACCGAACTGTCTAGTGCGCCATCGACAGCAACGACTAGAATAGTGGTTGGGGCTATAAAAACCCCCCAACCACCTCCATTCTAGTCATCCAAGTTTTCTGAACTTTACATTCATTGCAAGAGCAAAAGACTACAATCCAAGACACATTCAATAGATCAAATCCTCTCCAAGCCTCCAAATCAACTCAATTCCTTAGTGACTTGAGAGAGGGTGTTTTGTGTTCTTTTGCTGCTCTTGTTGCTTGGATTGCTTTCTCCTTTCTACTCTCGTTCTTCTAAGTGCTTTCTAAAGCTAGCAAGAGACACCTAAGTGTGTGGTGATCCTTGCGGGGTCTTGGTGACCCAAGTGATTAATTAGAAGCTTCGACCGGTCTGTGTGACTGATTGAGAGAGAGAAAGGGTTGGAATAGACCCGGTCTTTGTGGCCTCCTCAATGGGGACTAGGTTCTTTGGAACCGAACCTCGGTAAACAAATCACCGTGTTCACTTGTTGATCTTTACTTGATTTGTTTCCCCTCTTTCCTCTCTCCAAAAGTTCTCTTGCTCATATTGATTTGAGTTTGCTCCCAAACGTTATCCGCATTAATTGAGCAACTCTAAGCAAGGAGAACTATCTTCTGTACTCTGATTTAATTCTAACGCTAACCTCGGCCTTAGTGTGTGTTTAAAGGTTGTAAATTTCAGGTTTCGCCTATTCACCCCTTTCTAGGCGACTTTCACCTCTCTGTAACCCTAATCCTCAATCTGGTCGCTCGAGTGTTCATGTCTCCTCTCCTCTCGTTGCATCATTTCCTCGTCGGTCTCGTAGCTTCGTCGGTGGATCTAGTGCTCCGGCGTGCAGGTATGGATCTAGTAACCCTAATCCTCGATTTTGTTTGTTGTTCTTGAGTTCTTCGTTTCTCCTGAGTTCCTCTCCTCTCTGCCTGTTTTCTACCCTATGGAGGACGCTGGTCATCAGGTTGGTGTCGCTCGCCGTGAGGAGCCGGAGACGTCGGTGAGGTGACGGGCTGGCCGGCTAACGACTGCTGCATTGTGGCCTTGTTCCTGGTGTCATGTCATCCATTAGTGTAAGTGCAATCAACCCCAAGTGAGGGTTTTGGTGATTTAATGACAAAACAAATAAGGGTACTAACAGTTTTTGTTCTCAGTGTTTGATTAGAAGGAAACAGGAACTTAAGGAAGCACCAAGGACTTCATGCAACGGACGTATAAAATTTATGTAAAATCTTGTGTTGCATGATGTAATTCTTCCTTGTTCTTTTCCGCACAGGTACAGGTGTTTGCTATAGTTCAAGTCCTCTAATTCAAAAGCTATTTTTTGAAAACCAAAAATCACTTTAACATTATTTGGCTGACCATGGTTTGGGTTGAGAAACCTAGAGTGTTCTTGCTGAAAAGCAGCTGAACTTCTTCAACTGCAGCTGAGCTTTCCAGCTGAACTTAACTTCAGCTGTGATGAGCTTCTTCGGCTGCAGCTGAGCTGGACTTCAGCTGAGTTGAACTTTCAACTCCAGCTGAACTTCAACTTCAGCTATGGACCTCTCTGACCATACCCAGCTGAACTTGCCCCAGGGCAGCTGAGCTGTGGTTTTCTCTCCAAAACTCTCTGGTCTAGACCAGCTGAACTGGTCCTGGGGGGCAGCTCAACTGGTCTCTGACCCTCTGACTTCTGATATGCAGTCTGCCAGTCAGACTGGCAGTCAGGTCGCCAGGGGTGTCAGGGGGCGGTTCAACCGCCCTAGGGGGGCGGTTCAACCGGTCCTGGCCTGTCTGACCCGCCTGCAAGTCAGTCTGCCAGTCAGTCTGGCAGTCAGACTGGCAAACAGACTGCTGACTTGTCGGGGGGCGGTTCAACCGGTTTTCAGCGGGGATTTTGGTCAAACGACTAGTTTTTGAGTCGTGACTATAAATAGACCCCCCTCTCTCTCTCTTCTTCAATACGGCTGAACACTCACTCATTTATTGCTCACCTAACTTGAGACAAAGCACTCATCTCTCCATCTCTCTCACACTTAAATCTTCCTCAAGATTCAACCTTGTTGGAGGAGCTCTTGGGTGTGAGGTTTGTGCTTGTGCTCACGATTTGGTTTTCCTCTCCCATCTCTTTTACAAAGACTTGAACTTGTGCAAACCCCTCTTGTGCGTTCTTGGTGTTCTTGAAACCCTAGGTTTCAAGATCTTTGAGGTTGCTTGGGAGTCTCCAAATTTGTGGACGACCCTAAGAAGTTTGTATCACCCGCTCTTTGAGCTAAGATAAGAAGAAATTGCCTTGACCTTTGTGGTCGGCTTTTGGAGGATTAGGGTTGAAAAAGACCCGGCCCTTTGTGGGCTCCTCAACGGGGAGTAGGACACCTTTGTGGTGTGGCCGAACCTCGGATTAAATCTTGTGTCTTGTGTTCTTGCTTGTTTTAACTTGAGATATTTTTACTTGCAAGGTTGACATAAAGATTTTTCCGTAGAGCTTATCTAGAAGTAAAATAGCCTTTACATATTCATCTTTTCATCCTCACTTAGCTATATCTTACTTCTCTCAAGAACTTGCGAAATACTTTTTCGAGTAGATTTTAGTCTAAAGTTTATAAAACAGTTGGATTGGTTCAGAGTGGTTCAACTTGCGCACGTAGCTGTTGAACCGGCCTGCACCAGTCGAACTGTGTATCTAACAATTTTTCGAAGTTTGTTGTGAAAATTTTCAGATTAGCATATTCACACCCCCTCTAGGCTACTTTCAATTGGTATCAGAGCTCCGTACCTCATTTTACGCTTAACCGCGTGAGGAAACGATCATGTCTACTCAACGGGACCATGTGGATCCTCTCCTCGAGGAAATCCCCATCACATCTTCCGGTGAGGAAGTGGACCCCAAGGTCCTCGACCTCGCCATGAAGATTGCCGAGAGAATGTTCCTCAAAATGAAAGAGGAAGATGCTAAGAAAAAGGCCGAAGAAGAAGAATCAAGAAGAAAGGCCGAAGAAGATAAAGGTAAGGGAACATTTGATTACAATGACGATCTAGTGGATCTTTTGGTGTCTAAGGTATTGAGCAAGGTAAGTCTCAACACCGAAGGATCATCTACCAAAAGCAAAGGTAACGAATTTAGCAAAGTTCAATTCGATTACTCTAGAAATTATATTCCCAACTTCTCTTCCGCCCCACTTGGAAAGTTACCAACTCTTAGTGAGTTGAACTATGACGAGTGGGCCGACAAGATGAAGTCGCATTTAATCGGTGTGCATCCTAGTCTTTGGGAGATTGTTAATGTAGGTATGTATAAGCCCGCCCAAGGAGAAGAGATGACTCCGGAAATGATGCAAGAGGTTCATCGCAATGCTCAAGCAGTGAGCATAATTAAAGGAAGTCTTTATCTGGAAGAATACCGGAAAGTTCAAGGAAGAGAAGATGCCCGTGACATTTGGAATATTCTTAAAATGTCACATGAAGGAGATCCCAAAGCTAAGAGACATAGAGTTGAAGCTTTGGAAAGTGAGCTTGCAAGATATGATTGGACAAAGGGTGAGTCGCTTCAATCACTCTTTGATCGGTTGATGGTGTTGGTCAACAAAATAAGAGTACTTGGGAGTGAAGATTGGAGTGACTCCAAGGTCACAAGATTATTCATGAGAGCATATAAAGAAAAGGATAAGAGTCTTGCAAGGATGATTAGGGATCGTGATGACTATGAGGATATGACGCCTCATCAATTATTTGCAAAGATTCAACAACACGAGTCCGAAGAAGCCCCTATCAAGTCAAGGGACTCTCATGCCTTGATCACTAATGAACAAGACAACCCCAAGAAGAACAAAGACCACAAAGCAAAGAAAGTGGTCGAGACCTCAAGTGATGAAGATAGCTCATCTGATGAAGACACAGCTATGTTCATCAAAACATTCAAGAAATTTGTAAGGAAAAATGACAAGTTCCAAAGGAAAGGAAAGAAGAGGGCATGCTATGAATGTGGCCAAACCGGTCATTTCATAGCGGATTGTCCTAACAAGAAGGAACAAGAAGCTAAGAAGGAATACAAGAAGGACAAGTTCAAAAAGGGAGGCAAGACCAAGGGATACTTCAAGAAGAAGAAATATGGTCAAGCCCATATTGGTGAAGAATGGAACTCCGATGAAGAGAGTTCTAGCTCCGAGGAAGAGGAAGTGGTGGCAAACGTGGCCATCCAATCTACATCAAGCTCGCAACTCTTCACCAACCTACAAGACGACTCCTACACTCCAACTTGCCTCATGGCAAAAGGAGATAAGGTAACCTTATTGAGTAATGATTTTCCAAATGATGATGATGATGAACAAATTGCCATGAAAAATAAAATGATTAAAGAATTTGGCTTGAATGGGTACATTGTTATCACCAAATTAATGGAGAAGCTAGATAAAAGAAAAGCAACTCTTGATGCTCAAGAAGACTTGCTTATCCTTGAAAAGGAAAGAAACCTAGAGCTTCAAGAATTGCTTCACAATAAAGATGAAATGCTAGATGTCTTGACTAAGGAAGTATCCTTAGTCAAGATAACTATAGAGAATAAAGATAAAGAAGTAATTAATATGAAAACCTCTATAGCTAATCTTGCAAATGAAAAGAATGCACTTGAAACAAGCATGTTAAGCTTGAATGTTCAAAATCAAGAACTTCAAGTGCAACTTGAAAATTGCAAGAACATCAATGCCTCATCTTTAGTGATTGAATCTAAGTCTAGCTCCTTAAATGATAATTTTTGCAAACATTGTGCCAAATATCATGCTTCTTGTTGTCTAACTAACCATGCAAGGAAGAATAGCCCACAGGTGAAGGTCAAAGGAATTTTGAAAAGATGCTCTAGCAATGATGGGTTAAAGAAAGTTGAACCCAAGTTCAAGTCCCTAAGGCCCAACAATGGAAGAAGGGGGCTTGGGTTCAACTCATCCAAGGAAAACCCTAGCACAGTGCATAAGGGGTGGAGATTCCCCAAGTTCATAGAGGGAACCACCCTATATGATGCCTTGGGGAGGATTCACTCCTCAAATGACAAGTCACCTCAAGTAAAGGTTACCTTGAGTTCCACAAAGAGTAAGATGAAGGAAGTGGGATCCTCAAGTGGACAAAAATCTAATGCTCCCATTTCCCACTCATATCTTTGTGATTATATGTTGACTTGGGATTTAGGGAAATTGGTTGTGAAATATGTGGGTGCCTACACTAAACGAAAAGTCATGAAAAGGAGTGTGTGGGTACCCAAGGCTATAACTAACACTGTAGGACCCAATTCAATTTGGGTACCTAAAAGCATAGCCTAAACTTGTTTTGCAGGTCTACTCCTCTGGTGGGTCAAGTTGGGTGCTTGACAGTGGATGTACAAATCACATGACCGGGGAGAAAGACATGTTTCATACATTGCAACTAACTCAAGAAGCACAAGAAATTGTGTTTGGAGATAGTGGCAAGAGTAAGGTGATTGGTATTGGTAAAATTCCTATCTCTGACCAACAATCACTTTCAAATGTTTTATTGGTAGATTCTTTGAGCTATAATTTGTTGTCCGTTTCACAACTTTGTGGAATGGGTTATAATTGTCTATTTTTGGATGTGGATGTGAAGATCCTTAGAAGGGAGGACTCCTCAGTTGCCTTTACCGGTCGCTTGAAGGGCAAGCTTTATCTTGTTGATTTCACAACAAGTAAAGTGACGCCTGAGACTTGTTTAGTGGCAAAGTCCGACAAGGGTTGGCTATGGCATCGCCGGCTAGCCCATGTCGGTATGAGGAATTTGGCCAAACTTCAAAAGGATAATCACATCATTGGACTAACAAATGTTGTATTTGAGAAAGATAGGGTTTGTGGTGCATGCCAAGCAGGAAAGCAACATGGAGTCCCACATCAATCAAAGAATGTGGTCACAACAAAGAGGCCATTGGAGCTTCTTCACATGGACCTCTTCGGACCTGTGGCCTACATTAGCATTGGTGGTAGTAAGTATGGTTTAGTCATTGTTGATGATTTTTCTCGATTCACCTGGGTTTTCTTTTTGAGTGATAAAGGTGAAACTCAAGAAATATTGAAGAAATTCATGAGAAGAGCTCAAAATGAATTTGAGCTCAAAATCAAGAAAGTGAGAAGTGATAATGGGACGGAATTCAAGAACACAGGTGTCGAAGAATTCTTAGGCGAAGAAGGAATCAAACATGAGTTCTCGGTTCCTTACACTCCACAACAAAATGGTGTTGTGGAAAGAAAGAACCAAACTCTAATTGAAGCTGCAAGAACCATGTTGGATGAGTACAAGACACCTGACAATTTTTGGGCAGAGGCGGTCAACACCGCCTGTCATGCAATCAACCGTCTCTATCTTCATAAGATCTACAAAAAGACTGCTTATGAGCTTCTCACCGGTAACAAACCTAAAGTTGATTATTTTAGAGTATTTGGATGTAAGTGTTTTATTCTTAACAAGAAAGTCAAGAGCTCAAAGTTTGCTCCTAGAGTGGACGAGGGCTTCTTGCTTGGTTATGCATCAAATGCGCATGGATATCGTGTTTTCAACAATACCATCGGTCTTGTTGAAATAGCGATAGACGTGACATTTGATGAGTCTAATGGCTCGCAAGGGCATGTTTCTAATGTCACTGCAGGAAATGAAGAACTACCTTGTGAAGCCATAAAGAAACTTGCAATAGGTGAAGTGAGACCTCAAGAAAAGGATGATGAGGAAGGAACTTTCTGGATGACCAATGAGGTTGTGGATGTGGGTGCAAAGGTGGTGAGTGACAAAGTCTCCACCCAAGCAAACCCATCAACCTCAAGCCATCCAAGCCATGAAGAAAATCATCAAAGGATGCCAACAGTGGTAGAAGATGAACACGAAAGTATTGATGGTGAAGTGCCTCTTGATCAAGTGAATGATGAGGAGGAGCAAATACAAAGACAACCATCAGTGCCTCATCCTAGAGTCCATCATACAATTCAAAGGGATCATCCGGTGGACAACATCCTGGGTAGCATCAGGAGAGGGGTAACGACTCGATCTCGTTTAGCTAATTTTTGTGAATTTTACTCGTTTGTTTCCTCTCTTGAGCCACTTAAGGTTGAAGAAGCATTGGGTGATCCGGATTGGATAATTGCCATGCAAGAGGAGTTGAACAACTTCACCCGGAATGAAGTCTGGTCCTTAGTCCAAAGACCCAAACAAAATGTGATTGGGACTAAATGGGTCTTTAGGAACAAACAAGATGAACATGGCGTGGTTACAAGAAACAAAGCACGGTTGGTTGCCCAAGGCTACACTCAAGTGGAAGGACTTGATTTTGGCGAAACATATGCGCCGGTAGCAAGGTTAGAATCAATTAGAATATTAATTGCATATGCTACTAACCATGATTTCAAGCTATATCAAATGGATGTCAAGAGCGCATTTCTAAATGGACCACTACAAGAGAAAGTATATGTGGAGCAACCACCGGGTTTTGAAGATCCAAAGAAGCCAAATCATGTTTATCTACTTCATAAGGCACTCTACGGGCTTAAACAAGCCCCTAGAGCTTGGTATGACTGTCTTAAAGATTTTTTAATTAAGAATGGGTTTACAATAGGAAAAGCTGACTCTACCTTATTTACTAGAAAAGTTGACAATGAATTATTTGTGTGCCAAGTATATGTTGATGACATTATATTTGGTAGTACTAATGAAAAATTTTGTGAAGAGTTTAGCAAAGTAATGACGAACAGGTTTGAGATGTCTATGATGGGCGAGCTTAAATACTTCCTGAGATTTCAAGTCAAACAGCTCAAGGAAGGTACTTTTCTATGCCAAACCAAATATACACAAGATATGCTCAAGAAGTTTGGCATGGAAAAGGCAAAACACGCCAAGACTCCAATGTCATCAAATGGATATCTCGACCTAAATGAGGAAGGTAAACCTGTAGATCAAAAATTATATAGATCAATAATAGGATCACTGCTTTACTTATGTGCATCTAGATCTGATATAATGTTGAGTGTTTGCATGTGTGCACGTTTTCAAGCAAATCCTAAAGATTGCCATCTTGTAGCAGTTAAGAGAATTCTAAGATACTTAGTTCACACCCAAAACCTAGGATTATGGTATCCCAAAGGCTCCCTTTTCGATTTACTTGGCTATTCTGATTCAGATTATGCCGGTTGCAAAGTAGATCGAAAAAGCACTACTGGGACTTGCCAATTCCTTGGGCGATCCTTAGTATCATGGAGTTCCAAGAAACAAAATTGTGTTGCACTTTCCACTTCAGAAGCTGAGTACATAGCAACTGGGCATGTTGTGCACAGTTGTTATGGATGAAGCAAACCCTTAGAGATTTTGGTTGTGAGTTCAACAAAATTCCACTTTTGTGTGACAATGAGAGTGCCATAAAACTTGCAAACAATCCTGTGCAACACTCTAGAACTAAACATATTGACATCAGACACCATTTCTTGAGAGACCACGAAGCCAAAGGAGATATCGAATTGTTTCATGTGAGCACCGAAAATCAACTAGCCGATATCTTCACAAAACCCCTCGATGAGACTAGGTTTTGCTTTCTTAGGAGTGAATTAAATATCTTGGATTCTCGTAACTTAACTTGAAAACGGTCACAAAAATTGTTTGATTCACTATTTTTGATTGATAGTTTTAAAGCTTTGTGATGATCTTTTAAAAACTTGGTGAAAATGTTAAAATTCGAATGAATTTTAGTGCTAAGATTTTTTTTTTGGGCTCAACTGGCTTGACCAGCTGAACTTTCTAGTTCAGCTGGAGGAGGCCAGCTGAACTTCAGAGCTGAACTCCAGCTCAGCTGTTTTTAACCAGATTTTACCAGGACCATCCTGGTTAAAACCGGTTGAACCGACATAGTGGACCGGTTGAACCGGTCTCTGACCGGTCTGTCCGCGCAGGCCTGTCCGCGCAGGTCTGTCAGCTGCAGCCTTTTCAATCGCGCAGAATTTTTTTTATTGACCGGTCGCTTCCTCTCTGCTGGCGGCCTGGCGTGCAGATTTTTTTTCTGTCCGGTCATAGCCAGGCATGCAGCGGGTCAGGGCGCCATGCAGTATTTTTTTGGTCTCCGTTGTGCTCTAGCGTCAGTGCGCGAATTTTTTATCCGGTCAGCATCCTGCAGGGCGCGCAGCATCTCTTTCTTTTGTCCAGTCCAATCCTCTGCAGGGCGCGCAGCATTTTTTTTTCTTTTTCTTATTGACCGGTCACTTCCTCTGCTGGGCGCGTAGATTATTTTTTTTTCTGCTTGCTGCTGCTCAGCAGCGTCAGTGCGCGCCACTTTTTTTATTTGTTCTGTCCGGTCGCTTCTCCACAGCCTTGTCAGCGCGCCAGAATTTTTTATTTGGGGTTGTCCGGTCGCATCCTGCTGCGCGCACAGAACCTTTTTTGTGGTGTCCGGTCAGCAGCTGCTGCGCATGCAGAAATTTTTTTTTTCTCTCTGTTCGGTCACTTCTGCACAGTCCGTCTGGGCGCCATGCTGCAGATTTTTTTTCTCCTCCTCACAGCCATGCAAGCGTGTCAGGGGCGCCAGCGATTTTTTCTTTCCTCTGTCCAGTCGCTTCCGGTCAACAGCAGCTGCACGCACAGATTTTCTTTGGTCACAGCCACACTCTACTGTCGTGTGCGCAGTTTTTTTGTTTTTGTGTCCAGTCGCTGTTGGTGACTTGTTCTCAAATTCTAAGAGTTAAGAACAAGGCAACATAAAAAGTGTTAAGTGTTAGGGTCCTTCGTCCTTCGAAGCATTATATCCCTTCGGGAAATAATGAGTCTCGGACGAAGGTCGTGAGAGACATACCTTCGTAAACATAACAAGTAATGACGAAGGACTCACATAAAGCATGAAATATGATATAAGCATCACCAAAGAATCATTTCTATTTTATTAACATGGAAAAACAGAAATGATCCCAAATTACAAATGCACCTTCGATCCTGAGAGAAGGTGGAAAGTACGAGCGTGACGCCAAAAGCAAAATGACAAGTCAGCGTGAACAGTACGGGAGTACTGTTCATCTATTTATAGACGCGGGACGCAGCCCACGTAAAATTACATCCATGTCCATTACATTTGTTAACGGTTTATGGAAATCTATTGAGGACCCCGAAGTCTTTTCATCTTAAGGTCGGTTCCCCCTTGTGCCATCGCGCCGAAGCTTCCCTGCGTACAGCTTCGGCTGCCCCCGACCTTCGTCTGGCTCAGCCTTCGTCCTGGTCGTGCTCCATATCCATAATTCTGAATCCGAAAATACCTGTTCATATAATTCACTTGGAAAACATTGTCAAATCATGTTTTTGAGGACCTTCGGAGGACGAAGGCCCCCAACAGTAGCCCCTCGCAATATTAATTTGTAAATAATAAATTCAGATTGCGATATGGACGAAGGCCTTGAGCCGAAGGTCCGAAAAAAACACCTTCCCTTTGCTAGAATAGCAACATTCACTGACAAGCGGGGCCCTTTAACTTTTAACGCCCTAGGCGTATAAATAAGAACACATCGTGAATTCATTTGGTACACACGCCTGCCTTTTGCTTCGGCCCACTAAAAATTTTTAGCTCTCGCTCATTGAGATTTGCTGGTCTTTTTGATTTCGAAGCTTCGGCCTCGGGAACAAATTTTTAGTGTTTCCGAAGATGTCTGAAGACAAGAAGATCCCTGTTGAGACGAAGCTGAGTCTCGAGGAGGAGAAGAATCTGGGGTTCCTGATAGCGATGGCAGAGACTAATACAGAGAAAATCACGAAGGAGATTCTCGAAGGTTTGTCCGAAGATACTGATGACAGCGACAGCTATGATGTGGAAAGTGATGGGGAAGAGGCCGAAGATCGACCGTGGCGACCAAGTCACTCAGTTTTTGGGAAAACAACCATCAAGCAGAGTCACATTGATAATATGAGGGGGCGATACTTCCGAGACATATCTATTGTGAGAGCTGATGCCGGGGAAAAGACTTCTCCCACCCCTGAAGAAGATGAAGTTGTGATTTTCCGAAGCCTCCTCAAGGCTGGGCTTCGATTCCCCCTGAGCATTTTTGTTGTTGAGGTACTGAAAACATTCCAAATCTACCTTCATCAACTCACTCCCGAAGCTATTATGAGAATGGGGATTTTTGTCTGGGCTGTGAGAAGCCAAGGTTTGGAACCAAACGCTAAAAGCTTCTGCAACATACACGAGTTATTGTACGAGACGAAGCCCTGGGGAAAGGAGCAATACCACAACAACTTTGGGTGCTACAGCTTCGGCGCCCGCTCCGGGTCAAGCTACCCTGTGCCAACCTTTCGGAAGAGGTGGCCCGGAGCCTGGATGTCTGAATGGTTTTATGTGAAAAATGATCTAACAGCGCAAAATAATGTCAAAAGTATCATTATGTACCCAATTTGGCAACGCTTCGGACTTCGAAGGCCGAAGGTTGAAATGGATGAGGCAGCCGAAGAATGCCAAAGAGCCTTCGGCGCAGTCTGCTCCTTCATTGGGTCAAGGGACTTGGTCCAGGAGCACATTGCCTTCAGGGTATGGCCACTTGCAGAAAAGTGGGAAATGCCGAAAGAAACCATCAAAGAGTCCGACGAAGGCGGACTAGTCAGATTAAAATACACATTCAAATATGCAGATAAATTTATTGAACCTGATGATGACTGGCTGAAAAGCATTGAAACATTAAGTGATGAATTACTTGGGGCATTCTCGAAGGCTGAAAATACTGCACTATCAGCAGCCTTCGGAGGCCGAAAAAAGAAGAGATTGAACCGAGTGTTTGATGCAATCGGGTTCTTCTACCCTGATTATTGTTATCCCATCCGAAGGCAAAAAAGGAAAAACATAACATCTGAAAAAGAAGAAGCTGGAACTGCTCCTAGCGAGCTAGACCCGAAAGGAAAAAGGTTGAAGGTCTTCACACACCGACCACGCCATATTGAACCAGCTTCGGTGCCTGAGTATACTGGAGGAACTCCTTCGGCCGCTGAAGCTGAACAGCCACTCTTATTGCCAGAAATTGCAGAGATGGCCGAAGCACCATCGACAGAAAAAATGGAAGAAGCGAAAAATCTGACTAAGGAAAAAACCTCAGAAACTTTAAGTCCTGCAATAAATATTGAAGCAGCAAAAATCCAAAAGGCTCCAATGGTGACCCCAAAAAGGAAAAGAATGGTAAATGTACTAGATGTCTTGGAGACAATTAAGTCTTCAAGCACAACTCCAAAAAAGAGTGTTGAAATTGCTGAAGCTTCCTCTGAAGCTCCGACACAACAAACTGAAGCTGAAGCTGGGCCTTCAGAGCCCTTCAGGGAAGAAACTTTGGAAACCGAAGCGATAAAAATACCAGAACCAATTTTAATTGAAGAGACTGACACTGCCATCCCCGAAGCGCCTGCCAGCATGTGTGATTACATTATACGACATGCTTCGGGGAAAAAGCTATCTGATGGAGAATTTCATGAAGCTAATCATTATGCAAAGGAGCTAAAATATCCAAAGGGGGCAATAATATTCAATGGGACAAATGAAGATGATTTTTTATACTGCCTACCGGATAATAAGGAACTATCTGTCTGTCGAGAAATGGCTAGGGGCATAGGCTTCCCGAAGCTCGAAGTTGGACTAAGCGCCATGACGAAAGAGGATCTCGCAGACAGCCTTGCGTACAACAGCTTGAAGGTACCGGAATTAAACGCTTGAAAAAACCCCCCCATTATTTTTACGCACATCATTCCTTTTTCCTTATCTGAATTCTTTTTCGTATAGGGCCTGATCCTAAGCAACGCGCTAAGAGCGCAGAAGAGCGCCGAAGATGAAAGTTATGAAATTGCGTTTAATAATTTACGCTCCGAAGTTATCAAGCTGAGAAATGAAGCTTTGGAAAAAGATAAAATTCTGCTTACATTGGTGGATAAAGTGAAAAAAGACGAAGCCGCTTCAAAGGCCCAATCCGAAGCTCAAAAACGCGAGATTAAAGATCTTCGGAAACAACTGGCTAGAGCTAAAGAGGAGCGCGTGCTTGAGGAAACGAATCGTGAACTTAGTGATTTTATGGTCAACAAATTGGAATCAAGAGTTAAGGAGCTTCGCACATCGCAGAGGAAATGCTATGTTAAATCTATAGAATGCGTGAATAAAATTAAAAACAGCTTTGCTAGCGTCGGCGCCTTTTCCAGCGAAGAGAATTTTTCTCGAGGCAATCCCGAAGATCCGCTGGAATGGATTAGCCACGAAGCAGAGGCCTTCGAAGAGATTCTAAACAGCCGCGGCGACATATGCGCTTTTTCAGGCGCTAGAGGAATTACTTCTGTGTTAGAGAAGAAGGGTTGCGGGCACGTAAAACTTTTAGCTCAGTCCGAAGCTGCCTTATGCTCCGAAGATATCAAGGACCCCTCGGCCGAAGCAAGCGTGGTTGCTGGCAAATTTTTTACTGATATCTGGAACGACGGCGGCCGAGGAATGGCACAAGAAATTATCGAAAGGAGCGAAAAAGGCATCCACGAAGCTAGGAAAGTGGCAGAGACTGCCGAAAAAGTACGGAGCCCGAAGGACAATTAAGTATTAATTAGTCGTTCTTATTGTGTTGCAATTTTTGTTTCAAACTCTACTCACAGTTTGTAATAGTAATGAAAAAATGTTCTTTTGTTCCAGAAGGTACCGAATCGACTGTCGATCCCCAGACAAAAAGGGGATGATGAAATTAAACAAATGGCCGAAGCTATCATGGACAAAATTGTTGATCAACTTTTAAATGAAGTCGCCGAAGCAATGTTAAGAGAAGACAATGTTATTTAGAAAAACAGTTAAATTGTAATCTATGTAACATTTGTGCATTTGAATGTAATATACAAGTTTCTTTCCATTATTCAATTCTTTACGATGCATGAAACTGTACATACATACCATTTTTGAGCCTTCGGCGAAAAAACACCTTCCCTTCTTTTCATGCTTCGTGAAGAAAATATTCTTCGTTAAAACTGTTCTGAAAAAACACATCCATGCTTCGTAAAAACAGCCTCTGAAGCTAATCATCCATGCTTCGTGAAAGCATTCTCCGAAGCTATTTTCCGAAGATTATCATTATATTCCCTTGTGACTTTGCACAATTTGCATCTTCTCAAATCATTCTTTCGAAGGTTAGTACTGTGTGCCCTTCTTTTGCTGTATGCAACATGATGTATGATGCTTATGCTATGCGAAATGATGTGATGATGTTATGTTATGCAAATGTCGTCTGTTCCGAAGATACTCATAAAACACATTCGTAAGCTCTGCATTCCCTTAGGAACGTCTTTGGAGCTTCTTCGTCTTTTACTTAGACGATCTCAGCGTTGACTTTTCGCTGTAAGCCTCCCTTAGGAGCTTCTTCGCCCTTTACTTAGGCGGTATCAGCGTTGACTTTTCGCTGTAAGCCTCCCTTAGGAGCTTCTTCGCCCTTTACTTAGGCGGTATCAGCGTTGACTTTTCGCTGTAGGCTCTGCATTCCTTTAGGAACGACTTCTGAGCAGAAAACTTACGCTGCGCTCCCTTTGGAACGACTTTTTGTGACTTTATAAACTTACTCTGCGTTCCTTAGAACGACTTTTTGTTACTCCGAAGGATTTTTAGTCCGAAGGTCCTTCTTGGTAACGGAAGAAATTTTAGGCTTCGGCAACTTAGGCCTGTGAATCAAATAAATTTTTCTCGTGGAGACAACGAAATTATTACATGGAAACTATCAATGTTTTTTGCTTCACAGAAAATAAAACTGAATAGAAAAGACTGCTATCAGAGGTAGGATATTTCAATAAATGTGCTTCGACTCTGGCACAGTGCTGTTGACTGTGCGAGCTTCGGACTGTTCTCTGAAGTCCCTCTGCTGTGGAGCGTATTGACTCCCTTCTGGCTGTTGACCTTGCTGCAATGGAGGTGGAGGTGGAAGCTGCTGCCAGGAAGCTTGAGGTTGACTTGCCGAAGCTACAGAAGCCGCAGGGTGGTTATCTATGTATTGTGGGACATAAGGCGGATGAAACGAAGCAGTATGCATAACCTGCTTCGACTGAGCTTGTTGAGATGCAGCTTCGGCTAGTTCTTTTTGCTTCTGGATTGTAACATGGCACGACCTAGTGGTGTGGCCCTTGCCCTCTCCACAAAATAGGCAAAACAGTCTCCTTGGCTGATCTCCGAATCTTCCGCCGAAGCCCCTGGCGCCTCTGCCTCTTGGAGCTGGTGGCCGAAAGGAAGTTTGTTGTTGCCCTGAAGCCTGTGAGGAGCACTGTGCCCTGTTTTGCTGACTCCCCTTATCATCATTCTGAGTGCTGTGAATGGAACGGACATGCCTCGGGTAGTATCTTCCTCCAAAGCCCCTGGTCATCTCAGAAAATCTGAAGGCCTCCTCCCTTCTTTGGCGAAAGTCATTGTCGGCACGAATGTACTCATCCATCTTTTGGAGTAATTTCTCCAAGGTCTGAGGAGGCTTCCGAGCAAAATATTGAGCTGCAGGTCCAGGACGAAGCCCCTTGATCATGGCTTCGACAACGATTTCATTGGGCACCGTTGGTGCCTGCGCCCTTAATCGTAAGAACCTTCGGACATAAGCCTGAAGGTATTCTTCGTGATCCTGAATACACTGGAAGAGGGCTTGAGCTGTAACCGGTTTCGTTTGAAATCCTTGAAAGCTGGTCAGTAACATATCCTTCAGCTTCTGCCATGAAGTGATTGTTCCTGGCCGAAGGGAGGAATACCAGGTCTGAGCAACATTCCTGACAGCCATGACGAAAGACTTCGCCATGACTGCAGCGTTGCCCCCGTACGAAGACACTGTTGCTTCGTAGCTCATCAAGAATTGCTTCGGGTCGGAGTGGCCGTCAAACATGGGGAGCTGGGGTGGCTTATAGGATGGAGGCCAAGGAGTAGCCTGCAGCTCAGCAGACAGAGGAGAAGCATCATCAAAAACAAAATTTCCCTGATGGAAATTATCATACCAGTCGCCTTCGTTGACGAAGCCCTCCTGATGAAGGTCTTTCTGATGAGGCCTTCTGTTCTGCTCATCGTGAGTGAGATGGCGAACTTCCTCAGAAGCTTCGTCAATTTGCCTTTGCAACTCAGCTAGGCGGGCCATCTTCTCCTTCTTCCTCTGCACTTGTTGATGTAGCATCTCCATCTCTCTGATTTCTTGGTCCAGCTCTTCTTCCTCAAGCGTCGGGCTAACAGCTTTTCTTTTCTGGCTTCTGGCCTCCCGAAGAGAGACGGTCTCCTGGTTGTGGTCCAGCGGTTGTAGTGCTGCAGCCCCAGCCGCTGAAGCTTTCTTCGGCGCCATAGCGAAGGTCTATAGCTTCCGAAGGTGTTCACGAAGACTCGAAGTGGAAGTGAGTTCACCGGAGGTGGGCGCCAATGTTGGTGACTTGTTCTCAAATTCTAAGAGTTAAGAACAAGGCAACATAAAAAGTGTTAAGTGTTAGGGTCCTTCGTCCTTCGAAGCATTATATCCCTTCGGGAAATAATGAGTCTCGGACGAAGGTCGTGAGAGACATACCTTCGTAAACATAACAAGTAATGACGAAGGACTCACATAAAGCATGAAATATGATATAAGCATCACCAAAGAATCATTTCTATTTTATTAACATGGAAAAACAGAAATGATCCCAAATTACAAATGCACCTTCGATCCTGAGAGAAGGTGGAAAGTACGAGCGTGACGCCAAAAGCAAAATGACAAGTCAGCGTGAACAGTACGGGAGTACTGTTCATCTATTTATAGACGCGGGACGCAGCCCACGTAAAATTACATCCATGTCCATTACATTTGTTAACGGTTTATGGAAATCTATTGAGGACCCCGAAGTCTTTTCATCTTAAGGTCGGTTCCCCCTTGTGCCATCGCGCCGAAGCTTCCCTGCGTACAGCTTCGGCTGCCCCCGACCTTCGTCTGGCTCAGCCTTCGTCCTGGTCGTGCTCCATATCCATAATTCTGAATCCGAAAATACCTGTTCATATAATTCACTTGGAAAACATTGTCAAATCATGTTTTTGAGGACCTTCGGAGGACGAAGGCCCCCAACAGTCGCTGTCTGCCGTTTTGACAGCTCGCGCAGTAACTTTCTTGTGACCGGTCGCTGTGTCACCCGCGCAGCAAGGAAAATATTTTTTTGTCACTTCCGTGCAAAAGTGTGAGGGATGCAGGGCGCGCAGAACTTTTCTTTTACGCAGTTCTCTTTCTTTTGCCGTCTGGTCTCATCTGCGCAGACACTTGGTTTTGATTTTTTTGGTGCATGGAATCTCTGCAGTACACTTTTTCAGAATCCTGCGTCAGAAGTTTGAATTTTTTGGCGTCTTCCCTCTGCTGTTTCTGGCTCTCTGACCACACTGGTCAGAACCAGTTGAACTGGCCCATGGGGGCGGTTGAACCGGTCCTGAGGACCAGCTCAACTGCCTATATATATTTGACACTCCCCTTCTCTTCTCCCACTTCATCCACTCTCGCCTTAGTCGCTTCACAACATTTAGAGCCTCTCTTTCACACACCTCAACCAGTTCACCGTTTCACCACTTTTTCAATCATGGTGCGTCGTCGCAACCCTTCAGTGATTGAGTTTAGCAGCGACTCGGACGAGATTCAGGAGGAATCTCCCGTCCCCTCTCCTCCGCCTCGTCCCTCCCTCTCTAAGAGAGGACGTGGCTCTGGTCGGATGGATGGTGAGGGCTCTTCCATGCCCTCGCAGCCGACTCGCGGGGAACGCCAAAAGGTTGGCGCCTCTCGTCCTCGTCGTAGCACGTCTTCCTCTGGGTATGCTCCCTGCCAGGAGGAGGATAGGGCTTTCGACGACTTCGTCGACCTTCCGGCGCCTGATGCTCTCTACGTCACCGGACTGCACATGCATCCGGCGAACGTCAGTCGCGGTCCGCATGAACCTCCCGTCGACTTCACTCTGAAGGGAATAGACACCCTTCAGCGCCTAAGGTTCACCAACCCTACTCTCACTCCTCGTCATCCTGGTGTCCAGAACCCTCGGTTCTGGAATCTTTTCCAGGCTGACTTCTACAATTCTGTCATTCTTTCCAAGAAACACCCAGTCGTCAGACATAGGTTTATTGACTGGGAGGGTTGTGAGAATATGGGAGATGCTGACATGACGTCAGCTCTCGAAAACTTAGAGAGAAAGGGGTTACGAAACATTATGACCATGGAATACCCCTGGAACGACGAGGTGGTAGCTCAGTTCTATGCCACCCTCTGGATAAAGAAAGTAGATGAGGAAGCCGATGGGTATGATTACCCAGTCATGTATTTCTTCATCCAGGGTAACTGGCACAAAGTCAGTTATCGCCGTTTTGCCCATATTCTGGGCTTCTCTGATGCAGATATTCAGGGCAGCAACATGCGAGTGCATAACATTCGGCTGCCCATGCGGGAAGAGACGGAATTTATTCATGTCTCTACTGAGCGGGAGTTCTGGACGACCGCTAACATGCATAGGTACTACAGGTACCTTAATTCTTTGTCCCGGATGACCGTTCTCCCGAAGGGCGGAAATCAAATGAACGTCCTTGGGGAGAGTCGCGTCTTCCTCCTCCTCCTTTGTAACACCCTAAAAAAATAAACCATTTTTATAATCCAAATATGGTATGTCCTATGGATGATCGGAGGCCGTAGATGTATTGATCTCATCAAGATGATTCCGATCAATCACTAGTTTGCCTTGTTTGGAGTCCGGATGAGTCTTTTTGAGTGCCGGTTGATCTGAGCCATTGGATATTAGGATTGTGGAAGTTTTCTTCTATTTATACCTCCCTAACCCTAGAAGCCACGTCCTCCCACCCCTAGCAGTCGTCACCCTTTTGTGCCTTGCCCCAAGAGAAGAGAGGAAGAAAAAAGAAGAGAAGAGAGGGGAGATGAGGGCATACCGTCGCCCATCATCGTCGTTCCTCTCCAAGAATTGGTTGGATTTTCTTTTCTCTCTCTCTTTTATCCACTTGATGAATGCTTTCCCTTGTTTTGGATGAGTTTTAGGCCCTGCAATTAGTTTTTTTGGTTAGATTGGATGGGAGATTAGATTTTAATCTCGAAATTAGTTTCTGCAGAATGGCAGATTCAATAGTTTCTGTTCATGCCAGTTTTCCGTGGTCTTAGTGGCCTCAAAAAAATAAAAAGTCTATCTATGAGTCGTAGATAATTTGTAGATTTTTCCGTGGCCGTGAAGAACACCTCAATCGGATATCAGATCAGAAAGTTATTGCAGTTTGATTATAGCCGTTTTTCAGTCTCATAATTCTGCACAGAATCTGTTCTCTTAAGCTTTAGGCAATTTTATCAACAGAATTAAACTTTAGGATTGTAAAAGAAGTTGTAGACAATTTCATAAGCTTTCCAGATTGTTAAAGAGCGCATTCATATGAATTATGAAAGTCCAGTTATGTTTGTTTTACTGTGGCTGTTCCTGTTTGCCTGACAAAAATGAGCGGGTCTGTTCACTGGTGGGTTTCATATAGTAAATAGCCAAATTGGCTGTTCCAACTATGGAGACATTTGTAGAGGGATAAAAGTTCTTACTGCCAGTAGAGTTTCATAATTTTTGGTTGAGTAGTTTGGTAGATATTGAATTTTGAAGTTAACTATGCTGCTGTCTGAAACAGATTCAGACATTTATCTTATCAGATGTTTTAGAACTTATAGATGGCAGAATTTAATTATCCATTGAATACCGAAGTTATAGAATATTTTGTGTAGACACTCATAGAGTATTTGTTTAATATCACCACTGTTATAATTTTAAAGATACAAAATTAACAAACAGCGCTGCTGCTGTTTGGCATGTGGTTCAGGGTGGGAGTCTTTCCACCGGGATTTGGTTTCAAGTGTACGAGCGATTTGTTGATTGTTAGCAAATGTTTGTGAAATATTTGTACTAATTTTTATGCCCGCTAGCAGGTGGCTACACTCCGGATCATGCCTAGTACATCTTTCTTCTTCGATGAAGGCAAGTGAATGTAGCAGTGGTTGCTACCGTTTTGACTTGTTGTTTTTTTTATCGCCTACGCTCTAATATTCAGAATTATGGAATTCTTTCATAATTGAACTCTATGGTGATGCTTTACTTGCTTGTATTATACTGATGCTCAATCATATATTGATGATGATTATGGTTCGAGTATGACCCATGAGATTAATTTACACCCCTGAAGGCAGATGAAGTATTATTTGAGATTTGTATTGTATCTGAAGGCAGATGAAGTATTATTTGAGGTTTGTTTTGTATCTGAAGGAAGTGAAGTATATTGATAAATGCAGCATGCCATATGCATTACATTATTCATTTGCATCTGAAGTTTGGTCGTGACCTATGGTCCGACCGTACCGGTACAACTTAGCATCGTACGTTGCCCGAGGAGGGGTACGATGCGGCTTCATACCCTTAGAGGTATGAAGGCAGAGGACATATGCATTGCATTTATATGCATTCATTGAAGTGATATTAGCAGATGATGTGGTTTTATACTCTCAGAGGTATGAGGGCAGATGACCTACACATTGCATTCCTATGCATACATTGAAGTGATATCTGCAGGTATTGTTGACGCAGGGAAGAGTTATACAACCTATTGTGGTTGTTCGAGGAAATGAGATGGTATTGGTTATATTGGGACTATTGAGTTCTATATCTACAAGTATTTCTGATCTCAATTGGGATTCCTTTAAAATGTTGTTTAATTCAATTTGTGTTTTAAATATCTCGTCAAAATAATTTGCTTGCTGAGATGTATCATCTCACTCTTGCATTACTCAATGTAGGTATTTGATTCATGTTGGGAATGAGGGAAGTAGCAGCACGTCCACCTTCATTATTATAATAACGCTGCCCAGTTGCAGCCATGATCTAATTAGAAACTCGATGTCAAATGATGTTTGTTTTTTTCTAGTCGTGTGCACTGGTTAATTCAGTTCATGTTGTTATGTTTAACTTTCTTTTGCTAGCATATTAATAATGCTTAGTATGTTTTTTGTCATGATATATGTTTATACACTGTTGCCCCTCGTTTATGCAATCTTTCAAAGGAGATGCTGCCGAAATTTTATATATGGATGTCAGATGTGTAGTTCAGTAGCATTCCGGGGTGTTTGTGGACTCTGGGGTGTTACAGTTGGTATCAAAGCATAGGCTTTAGATTCTTGGCAATTTGAAGATAAATTTTATAAACTTGCACATATAGGAAGGGTATGGGTTCAAATATCTTTGATATATATTAGTGTCTTTGAAGTGCAGATGACAATAATTTCACCCCTCCCTATTTCTTTACGGTGATGTGGTAAGTTGTTTATGACTTAATGCCTAATATGTTTTATCTCTAAATCTTTATATTGTTTTATTAATGCGATTGATATCGCTGGTCTTTGGTAAGATCGAAGTTGTTATTATGCTTGTGATATACAAGTATGCCTATGTTGTTTTCATCATGTTTTTCGTGGTTGAGTTTTATTGCAATAATATTGTTATATATGCTTGATTGTGGATGTTCCTAAGAGGAGTGTGAATTGCGTGTTTTGGGTTACAAGGTAACCATCACTTTGAATTTAAGTTGTTGAGTGGTTGGTGGATAGTTCCAACTATTTTTGCAAAGAATGATTGTTTATGTCGAGAAACCAGTTCTGAAAGAAATGAATATTGATACTTTTATATGAATTTTGGGGAAGTCTTTACATAGCCAGAATGGCTTACATGTCTCTCTTCTATTGTGTGTTTTAGTAGCCACAAAGCCTAGAGGTGGTTTAAAGTGGTTGCATGTTAGTCATGCTAGTTGTAGAATAAATCTCTGTTTTTCTTGATCCATTGATTATGTATTAATACGTTGAGGATCAGATGGTTCTCTCCCCGATGCATGCTGGTGGAGCCATTGTTGGACCACCTATCTATTGGTTTGAATGAAGTCATTGCCTAGCCTAGAGTTGGTTGTGTGTGGTTAGTCACCTATTCCTAAATGATGTGGTTTTTACAACAACTTGAGATGTTTGTCAAATGTGTGAAGGATTACGGGGTTATTATTGACCTCGTATATCTGGTACTTTGAGTGCATCATATGATAGAATGAAATGTAAGTTTCTGAACTACAGTAGATGAAGACTTATATTATTTGTAGGTTAACCTTACTAGTTTGGTTATTTTTCTTAGTTGAGTTGTTGGATGAAGTATAGCGACATTGGTTAAGCAAGTATTGTGTTGTTGTTGTGCTATCAATGCTCTTTGTGGAGTTTTTGGCATTTCTTCGATGAAATGTGTCGCGCAGAATGTTATGGGCTTCTTGTCGGCTTTATTGCTCCATTAGTTCTGTAGACTTTCTCCCTTTTGTGGGGTGCAAAGAATGTTAGATTACATGATTATCTTTTCATGATGGCAAGAACGGGGTTTAGGAAGATTAGGAGTTTTGTTTCAATAGAACTACTTGTTTTGTGGTGCTGTGAAGTGAGGTGTTTGATCTTCATATACGTTCATCTGGTGTGGATGTTTTACCATTGAATTAAAATGAATTGTTGAAGTTGGTAAGGGTTGTGCTTAGTGCATATTACCCCTTCATAAAAGAGTGTGGTTTTAAGACATTGATGCTGATGTATGGCTGCATCCAAATTCGATGTTGTGAAATCATAGTGTTGATCGCATCTATGACTTGCTTTGAGCTTCATTGCAGGTTGTTTCATGCTTGTTGTCAGGTTGTGTAGCTTCCTTAGACCATTAGTCCGAGGTAGAAGTTCTTGTGTTGATTAATACCAATAATGGACTCATGTTTTGAATGGTGGTGCTATTTGGGGTACCTTGGATGTTTTGCTTGGAGTGGTCGAATTCGACGACGAATTCTTTTTAAGGGGGGTAGAATGTAACACCCTAAAAAAATAAACCATTTTTATAATCCAAATATGGTATGTCCTATGGATGATCGGAGGCCGTAGATGTATTGATCTCATCAAGATGATTCCGATCAATCACTAGTTTGCCTTGTTTGGAGTCCGGATGAGTCTTTTTGAGTGCCGGTTGATCTGAGCTATTGGATATTAGGATTGTGGAAGTTTTCTTCTATTTATACCTCCCTAACCCTAGAAGCCACGTCCTCCCACCCCTAGCAGCCGTCACCCTTTTGTGCCTTGCCCCAAGAGAAGAGAGGAAGAAAAAAGAAGAGAAGAGAGGGGAGATGAGGGCATACCGTCGCCCATCATCGTCGTTCCTCTCCAAGAATTGGTTGGATTTTCTTTTCTCTCTCTCTTTTATCCACTTGATGAATGCTTTCCCTTGTTTTGGATGAGTTTTAGGCCCTGCAATTAGTTTTTTTGGTTAGATTGGATGGGAGATTAGATTTTAATCTCGAAATTAGTTTCTGCAGAATGGCAGATTCAATAGTTTCTGTTCATGCCAGTTTTCCGTGGTCTTAGTGGCCTCAAAAAAATAAAAAGTCTATCTATGAGTCGTAGATAATTTGTAGATCTTTCCGTGGCCGTGAAGAACACCTCAATCGGATATCAGATCAGAAAGTTATTGCAGTTTGATTATAGCCGTTTTTCAGTCTCATAATTCTGTACAGAATCTGTTCTCTTAAGCTTTAGGCAATTTTATCAACAGAATTAAACTTTAGGATTGTAAAAGAAGTTGTAGACAATTTCATAAGCTTTCCAGATTGTTAAAGAGCGCATTCATATGAATTATGAAAGTCCAGTTATGTTTGTTTTACTGTGGCTGTTCCTGTTTGCCTGACAAAAATGAGCGGGTCTGTTCACTGGTGGGTTTCATATAGTAAATAGCCAAATTGGCTGTTCCAACTATGGAGACATTTGTAGAGGGATAAAAGTTCTTACTGCCAGTAGAGTTTCATAATTTTTGGTTGAGTAGTTTGGTAGATATTGAATTTTGAAGTTAACTATGCTGCTGTCTGAAACAGATTCAGACATTTATCTTATCAGATGTTTTAGAACTTATAGATGGCAGAATTTAATTATCCATTGAATACCGAAGTTATAGAATATTTTGTGTAGACACTCATAGAGTATTTGTTTAATATCACCACTGTTATAATTTTAAAGATACAAAATTAACAAACAGCGCTGCTGCTGTTTGGCATGTGGTTCAGGGTGGGAGTCTTTCCACCGGGATTTGGTTTCAAGTGTACGAGCGATTTGTTGATTGTTAGCAAATGTTTGTGAAATATTTGTACTAATTTTTATGCCCGCTAGCAGGTGGCTACACTCCGGATCATGCCTAGTACATCTTTCTTCTTCGATGAAGGCAAGTGAATGTAGCAGTGGTTGCTACCGTTTTGACTTGTTGTTTTTTTTATCGCCTACGCTCTAATATTCAGAATTATGGAATTCTTTCATAATTGAACTCTATGGTGATGCTTTACTTGCTTGTATTATACTGATGCTCAATCATATATTGATGATGATTATGGTTCAAGTATGACCCATGAGATTAATTTACACCCCTGAAGGCAGATGAAGTATTATTTGAGATTTGTATTGTATCTGAAGGCAGATGAAGTATTATTTGAGGTTTGTTTTGTATCTGAAGGAAGTGAAGTATATTGATAAATGCAGCATGCCATATGCATTACATTATTCATTTGCATCTGAAGTTTGGTCGTGACCTATGGTCCGACCGTACCGGTACAACTTAGCATCGTACGTTGCCCGAGGAGGGGTACGATGCGGCTTCATACCCTTAGAGGTATGAAGGCAGAGGACATATGCATTGCATTTATATGCATTCATTGAAGTGATATTAGCAGATGATGTGGTTTTATACTCTCAGAGGTATGAGGGCAGATGACCTACACATTGCATTCCTATGCATACATTGAAGTGATATCTGCAGGTATTGTTGACGCAGGGAAGGGTTATACAACCTATTGTGGTTGTTCGAGGAAATGAGATGGTATTGGTTATATTGGGACTATTGAGTTCTATATCTACAAGTATTTCTGATCTCAATTGGGATTCCTTTAAAATGTTGTTTAATTCAATTTGTGTTTTAAATATCTCGTCAAAATAATTTGCTTGCTGAGATGTATCATCTCACTCTTGCATTACTCAATGTAGGTATTTGATTCATGTTGGGAATGAGGGAAGTAGCAGCACGTCCACCTTCATTATTATAATAACGCTGCCCAGTTGCAGCCATGATCTAATTAGAAACTCGATGTCAAATGATGTTTGTTTTTTTTCTAGTCGTGTGCACTGGTTAATTCAGTTCATGTTGTTATGTTTAACTTTCTTTTGCTAGCATATTAATAATGCTTAGTATGTTTTTTGTCATGATATATGTTTATACACTGTTGCCCCTCGTTTATGCAATCTTTCAAAGGAGATGCTGCCGAAATTTTATATATGGATGTCAGATGTGTAGTTCAGTAGCATTCCGGGGTGTTTGTGGACTCTGGGGTGTTACATCCTTGCTCCAAACAGTCTCGCCCGCATCAATGTGTTTGACATGATCTGGGAAGAGATCGTTCGTGCTTCCTGGTCTCCTCTCAGAGGGTGTCTTCATGCACCCTTTATCATGAAGATGATCGAAGTGGTCACCCAGACCCACTTCGAAAAACCCGTCAAACACTCCCGCTACGTACCCTACTGGGTTGATTCCTCCAACCTAGCTGCTCGTACGAAGCGGGCTCCCTCACGGTCTGGAGGCCCTGCCTCCTCCACTGAGCCACCTCACCAGCCTCCCCATCATCCATCCTCCTCTCCCCCCGCTGCTGCCTCGCGTCCCTCTCCTGGCCGCGGATCTCCCATGCCACGTGCTCGTGGTCGTGGTCGAGGTCGTGGCCGCGGGATGGGTGCTCGCTTGGTCCATGGGTTTGCGGCATTTTTCTCCATGTGCCGCAATATTTCTGCTGATGTCCATGAGGTGGCACGACGTCAGCGGGAGACTGACGACAATCTTTGTCGTCAAGCTTCCTCCATGGGCATGCCTTTTGCCCCTCGTTCGCCTGATGTGCCTCTCCATCCTCCTCCCCCGGAGATCAATGAGTGGCACCAGCAGGCCTACGGGGTGCCTTTTATGTCTGCAGACGATGACGAAGAAGAAGCCTATGTTGATGATCGCGAGGAGTTTGCCCCGCCTCCCTACCATGGGGATCCGGGTCAATCATCCTCCCACCCTCCACCTCCTTACCCGGGTCCGGGACCCATTCCTGGTGACCCTAGGCCATCCGGCTCTGGTTACCACCACCACCCTCCACCTCCTCCTGATCATCGTACATCTTCGGTATCTGTTTTTTCTGCGGCTGATGAGCCACCTCGGGACTCCACTTTTGAGGAGGACGCGATGAGGACTTTTTTCCCTGACTACACTTCATATCCTCCATCATATCCTCCATCATATCCTCCTCCTGGAGGATATTGATTCTTGTATCCTTGTCTCTCTCTCCGTTTTTGGTACTTGTTGCCAAAAACGGGGAGAAAATCCAACCTCTAGTTTGTGGTTCTTTCTAGTTTGTGGTTTCTTTCGTTTTCTTTTGGATTATTTTTGTTTTTGGCCACTGTTGTGGCTTGTACCCTTTTTACCATTGTATGAAATAAAACTGTTGGATTGTTATTCAAAGTAATATGATGGTCTTCTGGCCATCATCTTTTGTCCTATCAGTCTGTAATGACTACTTTGCTATGAAGTAAAAATAATGTGTTTTTAGAGATAGTCATGTGCATCACAACTCCTGTTATGACACTCTTGCACCCCTCGGATGATTGTATTTAGTATGGTTTTTGTCACTATCTCTAAATGTGTTGCTCACATGACATATGTCAAAACGTTGGATTCACAATCGTGCACACATTTAGGGGGAGCCATCTACATACAATCATTCAAAAGAAATTTTCTATTGCAAATATATATATCTTTTTGACCTTAATTGTTTTGGCATCAATCACCAAAAAGGGGGAGATTGTAAGTGCAATCAACCCCAAGTGAGGGTTTTGGTGATTTAATGACAAAACAAATAAGGGTACTAACAGTTTTTGTTCTCAGTGTTTGATTAGAAGGAAACAGGAACTTAAGGAAGCACCAAGGACTTCATGCAACAGACGTATAAAATTTATGTAAAATCTTGTGTTGCATGATGTAATTCTTCCTTGTTCTTTTTCGCACAGGTACAGGTGTTTGCTATAGTTCAAGTCCTCTAATTCAAAAGCTATTTTTTGAAAACCAAAAATCACTTTAACATTATTTGGCTGACCATGGTTTGGGTTGAGAAACCTAGAGTGTTCTTGCTGAAAAGCAGCTGAACTTCTTCAACTGCAGCTGAGCTTTCCAGCTGAACTTAACTTCAGCTGTGATGAGCTTCTTCAGCTGTAGCTGAGCTGGACTTCAGCTGAGTTGAACTTTCAACTCCAGCTGAACTTCAACTTCAGCTATGGACCTCTCTGACCATACCCAGCTGAACTTGCCCCAGGGCAGCTGAGCTGTGGTTTTCTCTCCAAAACTCTCTGGTCTAGACCAGCTGAACTGGTCCTGGGGGCAGCTCAACTGGTCTCTGACCCTCTGACTTCTGATATGCAGTCTGCCAGTCAGACTGGCAGTCAGGTCGCCAGGGGTGTCAGGGGGCGGTTCAACCGCCCTAGGGGGGCGGTTCAACCGGTCCTGGCCTGTCTGACCCGCCTGCAGGTCAGTCTGCCAGTCAGTCTGGCAGTCAGACTGGTAGACAGACTGCTGACTTGTCGGGGGGCGGTTCAACCGGTTTTCAGCGGGGACTATAAATAGACCCCCCTCTCTCTTCTTCAATACGGCTGAACACTCACTCATTTATTGCTCACCTAACTTGAGACAAAGCACTCATCTCTCCATCTCTCTCACACTTAAATCTTCCTCAAGATTCAACCTTGTTGGAGGAGCTCTTGGGTGTGAGGTTTGTGCTTGTGCTCACGATTTGGTTTTCCTCTCCCATCTCTTTTACAAAGACTTGAACTTGTGCAAACCCCTCTTGTGCGTTTTTGGTGTTCTTGAAACCCTAGGTTTCAAGATCTTTGAGGTTGCTTGGGAGTCTCCAAATTTGTGGACGACCCTAAGAAGTTTGTATCACCCGCTCTTTGAGCTAAGATAAGAAGAGATTGCCTTGACCTTTGTGGTCGGCTTTTGGAGGATTAGGGTTGAAAAAGACCCGGCCCTTTGTGGGCTCCTCAATGGGGAGTAGGACACCTTTGTGGTGTGGCCGAACCTCGGATTAAATCTTGTGTCTTGTGTTCTTGCTTGTTTTAACTTGAGATATTTTTACTTGCAAGGTTGACATAAAGATTTTTCCGTAGAGCTTATCTAGAAGTAAAATAGCCTTTACATATTCATCTTTTCATCCTCACTTAGCTATATCTTACTTCTCTCAAGAACTTGCGAAATACTTTTTCGAGTAGATTTTAGTCTAAAGTTTATAAAACAGTTGGATTGGATCAGAGTGGTTCAACTTGCGCACGTAGCTGTTGAACCGGCCTGCACCAGTCGAATTGTGTATCTAACAATCTTTCGAAGTTTGTTGTGAAAATTTTCAGATTAGCCTATTCACCCCCCCCCCTCTAGGCTACTTTCAATTAGAGATGTCCAGGAGCTAGACTCAATCACTGAGGATGAGGAGAAGATGCTAGAAGACGAGAACGAGGCTGAGGATGCCCTCCAATTCCTCGTTAGTGGTGCTGGTGCCGTTGAGGCAGAGACCACCACTAGATGTCTGGATCCACGCCGACGAGACCCATGGTCGAGGCGAGAAGTGGCTCTGGATCCCGCCCCGGCCTAGCCACTCGTTCGAGGAGGAGGGGACCGACGTCGAAAGTCTGGCTAGACTTTGAAGAAGTGACTGTCATGGAGGGAGGTAAGGAGGTTAGAATCATTGTCGTTTGCCATTAGTGCAAGCAGAGTTTATCTGCTAAGTCTTTCTCTGGTACTGGGCACTTAATTCAACACTCGATGCATTGCTTAGCTAAGAAAGAAAAGGAGAAAGGTGGCATTGTTCAGTTTGTTCTTATATTTAATACTAATGGTTTTGTTGTTACATGGGAGAACTCTGCTAGTGTTGCACGATCTAAGCTTTGTCGTTTGATTGCTAGATTAGATTTGCCTATTTCCTTTGGTGAATCCGATGCTTTAGAGGAATACATTACTCGTGCTCATAATCCTAGGTTCATTAAGTCATCTACAAACAACTGCAAGGGATTCAATTAGGCTCTTTAATGATCGTGCTAGACAACTAATTGAGGTCCTAAAATTTGTATCCTTTGTTCCTAAATTTGGTGAGGTGTGCTTGAGTGTAAATCAACAGCCTGCATGTGGTGGTTCTGGTAAGGCAAGTGAGGCTTGGGATGACATCTATGGTGATCATGATGCTTTTTCTGCTTCTATTGGAAGGGGTGCAGGTCCCTCAGTATCATCTTGTATCATCTTCTCAATCTGCTCTCTCTGAACTCTCTTCATATCTTGATAGTGACATCGAAACTCAGTTTGGCTTTGATTTTAATATTCTTACCTAGTGGAAAAGCCATAACCAAACTTATCCTATCCTTTCTATACTTGCTAAAGATGTACTAACTATCCCTGCTTCTACAATATCTTCGGAGTCCACTTTTAGTCTTGCTGGCAGGGTCCTCGAGGAACGGCGACTAACAACTGACATGGTGGAGGTCCTCTCATGCATCAAGGACTAGGAGCTAGCAGACTTGCACAAGCAGCATGAGGTGGAGAAGGACACCAAGGAACTAGAAGTGACTTTTGAATCTTTGTACCTGGATGATGAACAAGAAATAGTTGCTGGGATCAAGAGAAAGGAGCAAGAAAGAATTGAAGTGACAAGGAACAAGAGAATTAGAACTTGAACTCATGATTTATGTAATGGACTGTCAATATGTAGTACTGTAATGGACACTTAAACTAGAACTCTAAAAGGAGCTGGTTGTACTCTTTTTCCTTCCTAGGGTTTTCTCACAAGGTGTGAATTTTTACCTAGGAAGGTTTTTAACGAGGTAGCATTGCACTAAGGCTCTAGTTTTAATGAAATCTGTGTTGAATATGTGTTAAGTGTTGTATGAATTCTATGTATATTGCTGGAATCTATGTAGAATTTTTGTGTATGAAAGATGTGTAGAAACCTGTTTATGGGCCCAGGCCCGAGCACGACACTAATAGCCATCGTGCCTCCGGCCCGACCCGTATAAGCCTAGCCGTGTCAGGTCTGGACTGACCATTGTAGCCCACGGGCCGACCCCGCATGGCACGACACATACATCGCGTCGGCCCTAGTTTGGTTCCTTTCATGTCAGCTCTGGTTCGGTTCCTTTCGTGCTGGGCACATTTGGACATGTATAGTTCTGGTTGGCAAACTGTGTTTGGCTTTGGTAGCCTCGCTGCTAGGCGTCGGACTGTTCGCAACGCCCAAAGCAGCTCGAGAAGAACCTAGATACCGCCTATTGAGAGAGAGGGAGAGATCTTATGAGAAAGGAAGGATCTTAGGGTTGCTTTAGAGTCGACAAGCTATCCAAGGCGCCTCAAGACAACATAGAGGCAGAAAGAGTTGAAGATTGATTGTTCTCGACGCATAAAGCAGCTTGAGAAGAACCTAGATCCTGTCTCTCGAGAGGGACCCTATGAGGGAGGAATGATCTTAGGGTTACTTTAGAGTCGACATGCTACCCAAGACATCTCAAAACAACATAGAGCCGAAAAGAGGTGAATATTAGGGTTAGGAGACTACAACTAAGGCTAAAACTACATCTAAACCTAAGGCACAAAGAAAATAAGGTAAAACTGGTTTGTATATTGATTGTTGATGCTCCAATCGACCATACCCCTTCATATCTGTAGGGGGTCTTCACCCTTTCCTAAGCGGAGTCTAGCAACATCCCGCAGAAAACTCATAAGATCTCATAAGAAAATACAACTCTGGCTCAAACTGATCGAATCCCAAACTATCTGGGTTAACACATCGGACTATCCGGGGCTGGACTGTGTGGACTACTACGCTGGACTGTTTAGGAGACGCACTGTCTAGTCTTTCCTCTCCAAATTATCACATGGTGCCAAATTAGGTGTTCAACACATATCCTTGCCTTTTGGTGTAGTTTTGTGAGCCAAAAGCACATGCATACCTTGTATACTTCCCGTGAGTAGGAGTGGAAAACGAGACTGCTCTAACGAGCCAAGCTTGACTCAATTTACTTCACTGATGAGTCTGAAAAGTTGACTCAGCTCGACTCGTTACCGGATGTTGGTGACTTGTTCTCAAATACTATAAGTTAAGAACAAGGCAACACAAAAAATGTTAAACGTTAAAGTCCTTCGTCCTTCGGAACATTATTTCCCCTTGGGATATAATGATTTTCGGATGAAGGTTATGAAAGATATACCTTCATCAACGCAACATAAAATAATGACGAAGGATTCATGTGGAATATAACATAAACAATTATGTATAATTATCAACTCATTTCTATATTATCATTATGGAAAAATAGAAATGACATCGAATTACAAATGTACCTTCGGCTTGAAAGAAGGTGAAAAATACAAGCGTGACGCAAAAAGTAAATGCCAGGTCAGTGTAAACAGTACGGGGACATTGTTCACATATTTATAGACACGGGACATAGCTCATGTAAAATTACATCCATGCCCTTTACATTTGGTAGTACTTCTATAGTAATCCACCGAGGTCTGAATAGCCTTTTCATCTTTAAGTCGGTTTCCTTTTCTGCTATCACGCCGAAGCTTTCCTGCTCACAGCTTCGGCGCTGTGTCAACCTTCGTATTCTTTGGGCTTCTCCCACTGTGATACCGATTTGAGTCCGAAGATACCTGTTCACACATTATACTCCAGAAACATTGTTAAATCATGTCTTTGAGGACCTTCGGAAGCCGAAGGCCCCCAACAGTAGCCCCTCGCAATATTAATTTGTTAGAATAATAAATTTAGATTGCGACATGGACGAAGGCCTTAAGCCGAAGGTCCGAAAAAACACCTTTCCTTTGCTAGAATAGCAACATTCACTGACAAGCGGGGTTTTCCAATTTTCAATGCACTGGGCGTATAAATAAGAGCATACCACGAGCTCACTTGATACGCTTTCTTGCCATCTGCTCTTGCTTACTCAATTTTTAGCTCTTGCGCACCAACACTTGCTTGGCTTTTTAAGTTTTTAAGCTTCGGCTTTGAAAACATTTTTTAGCATTTTTGAAGATGTCTGAAGACAAAAAGGATGCTATCAAGATGAAGCTGAGTCTCTCTGAAGAGAAAAACCTGGGATTTCTTGAAGCAATGTCGAAAACCAACACAGAGAAGATCACCAAAGAGATTTTAGAAGGTTTATCTGAAGATACTGATGACAGCGACAGTTATGATGCGGATAGCGGTGATGAAGACTCCGAAGATCGCCCTTGGCGACCAAGCCATGCGGTTTTCGGCAAATCAAGTATCAAAGAAAATCATCTCGTCAACATGAGGGGAAGATATTTCCGGGACTTGTCTGTTGTGAGGGCCGACGAAGGAGAAAAGACTTGTCCGACCCCTGAGGAAAATGAAGTCGTAGTGTTCCGAAGCTTTTTGAAAGCTGGATTACGATTTCCTCTGAGCAGCTTTGTCGTAGAGGTGCTGAAAATATTTGAAATCTATCTTCACCAGCTTACCCCCGAAGCAATCATAAGGATGAATATCTTCGTGTGGGCCGTGAGAAGCCAAGGTCTGGAACCTGATGCGAAAAGTTTCTGCAACATACACGAATTGTTATACGAGACAAAACCCTGGGGTAAGGAGCAATATCACAATAATTTCGGCTGCTACAGTTTCGTCTCTCGGTCTGGGTCAAGCTGCCCTGTGCCAACCTTTCGAAAGAGATGGCCCGGTGACTGGATGACAGAATGGTTTTATGTGAAGAATGA
The DNA here is from genome assembly GCF_902167145.1 of Zea mays. Taxonomy (NCBI): domain Eukaryota; kingdom Viridiplantae; phylum Streptophyta; class Magnoliopsida; order Poales; family Poaceae; genus Zea; species Zea mays. The sequence goes on along the minus strand of NC_050096.1, from coordinate 80,674,893 downwards.
CCTGAAAACACGGGAAGATATTAAAGGTATAATTATGCGCCCTATTTGGCAATGCTTCGGCCTGTGGAGGCCGAAGGTTGAAATGAATGAGGCTGCCGAAGAATGCCAGAGAGCCTTCGGAGTTATTTGCTCTTTCATTGGAACGAGGGATCTGGTCCAAGAGCATATTGCCTTCAGAGTATGGCCGCTCGCGGAAAAATGGGAAATGCCGCAAGAGACCATAAAGGAGGCTGACGAAGGTGGACTTATCAGGCTGAAGTATGCTTTCAAGTTCGGAGATAAATTCGTTGAGCCAGATGATGACTGGCTAAAAAGCATTGAAAATTTAAGTGATGAACTACTTGGGGTTTATTCAAAGGCCGAAGATACTGCACTCTCAGCAGCCTTCGGAGGTCGGAAAAAGAAAAGACTGAACCGAGTGTTTGACGCAATTGGGTTCGTGTACCCCGACTACCACTATCCAGCGCGGGGCCAAAAAAGAAAAAGCGCAACTTCTGCACAAGAAACTGCTTCAGCCGCTCCCAGCGAGCCAGCGCCGAAGAGGCAAAGGGTAAAGGTTCTCACACATCGGCCACGCTACATTGAACCAGCTACAGTGCCTGAGTTCGCCGGCGAAACCTCTTCGGCCACCGATATTAAAGAACCAACTTCATTGTCAAAGATCGAAGAAAAAGCTGAAGCACCCTCAGCAGAGAAAGCAGAACAACCGAGAACTGAAGGAACGAAAATATTGGAAATTTTAAGTCCTTCAGCAAGTGTTGAGACAATAAAAAACCAAAAGGGCCCAGCAGTGACCCCGAAAAGAAAAAGAATGGTCAATGTGCTAGATGTACTGGAGACAATTAAGTCCTCAAGCACGACTCCGAAGAAGACTGTTGAAACTTCCGAAGCGGGAACTGAAATCTTTGATACTAAAACTCCAAAGCAACAAACTGAGACTGAAGCTGGGCCTTCTGAGCCCACGAAGGTAAAATCCTTGGAAACCGAAGAAGAAAAAATAACGGAGCCAATTCTTGTTGAAGAAATCAGTGCTGCTGCCCCCGAAGCATCCCCCAAAGTCCTTGATTATATTGTTCGACATGCTTCGGGGAAAAAGTTATCAGAAGAAGAAGTTTTTGAAGCTAATCACTATGCCAAAGAATTGAAATATCCGAAGGGGGCACTAGTATTCAATGGTACAAATGAAGAAGATTTCCTATACTGCCTCCCGGATAACAAAGAATTACTCGTCTGCCGGGAAATGGCCCGAAGCATGGGGTTTCCGAAACTGGAGGCTGGCCTCTGCGCGATGACAAAGGACGATCTTGCGGACAGCCTTGCGTATAATAGCCTGAAAGTACAAGATCTGCGCATTTGGAAACTTTATGGTTTGAAATCTATTCTTTTATTCTTATACTAACTCTTTTATATATAGGGTTTAATACTAAGCAACGCGCTGAGAGCGCAAAAGAATGCCGAAGACGAGAGCTATGAAATTGCTTTCAACAACCTTCGAACAGAGGTTATCAAACTAAGAAACGAAGCCTTGGAAAATGACAAAATTCTAGTTACATTGGTGGATAAAATAAAGGAGGACGAAGCTGCCTCTAAAGCACAAGATGCAGCTCAAAAGCACGAGATTGACGATCTTCGGAAGCAATTAGCCCGAGCTAAAGAAGAACGCATTCTTGAAGAAACGAAGCGAGAACTTAGCGACCAATGGGCAAATCATTTAGAAGGAACTGTTGAAGAGCTTCGTTCGTCCAAGAAAAGATGTTATGACAAATCTATGGAGTGTGTTAAGAAAATGAAAGCTAGCTTCGCCAGCGTTGGTGCATTCTCGAGCGAAGAAAACTTTACAAGAGGCAACCCCGAAGGTCCTATCGAATGGATTAAACACGAAGCTGAGGCCTTTGAGGAAATTCTAAATAGCCGCGGAGACATATGCGCTTTTTCGGGTGCCAGGGGGATTGCCACCATTTTGGAGAGGAAGGGCTGTGAGCATATAAAGATTTTAGCACAATCCGAAGCTACCTTGTCCTTCGAAGATGCAAATGATCCTTCAGCCGAAGCTAGCATGGTTGGTGGAAAATTTTTTACCGATGTCTGGGACAATGGTGGTCGAGAAATGGCCCGAGAGATTATCCAAAAAAGCGAAAAAGGCATCCGTGATGCTAGAAAAGTAGCAGAGGCTGTTGAGAAAAGCGCAGAGCCCGAAGGGCAAATAGGTATTAACTAATGGTTTTTATTGTGCTATAATTTTTGATTTTAAACTTCGTTCGCAATTTGTAATAGCAATGTAGCCATATCCTGTCCTCCCTCAGATCCTACTAAAGCGCCTCCGGGCCCTCACCCGAAAGATGACGATTAAATTAAAAAGATGGCTGAAGCTATCATGGATCAAGTTGTCAATCAACTCCTGAACGAAGCTGCGGAAGTAGTACTTAGGGAAGACTAGGTGCTATTGTAAAAACATCTGGAATGTAATATGTGTAATATTTTGTAACCCTGAATGTAATATACTTGTTTTTTTATGGTTCAATTCTTTACGATGCATGAAACTTACATACGTACCGTTTTTGAGTCTTTGACGAAAAAACACCTTCCCTTCTTTTCATGCTTCGTGAAGAATTGAATTTTCGTTTATCACAACGATATCCATAGTGTTCTGATGAAGAATATCCAAGCTTCGTGAAAATATTTTTCGAAGCTACACTCCGAAGATCAATATTGTATCTCCTTGTGACTTAGCATGATTTTCCCTTTTTCAAAGCATTCTTCCGAAGATCAATACTGTGTCCCCTTCTTGTGCCATATGCAGCATGATGTATGATGCTTATGCTATGCGGAATGATGTGATGATGTTATGCTATGTAAAATGGTATTTATTCCGAAGATACACACACATCCCTGCAATAAAACACATAATCTTTTTAAATCAGCGTTGACTTTTCGCTGTAAGCCTCCCTTAGGAGCTTCTTCGCCTTTTACTTCAGCGGAATCAGCGTTTATTTTTCGCTGTAAGCCTCCCTTAGGAGCTTCTTCGCCTTTTACTTTCGGCGGTATTCGCATTGACTTTTCGCGCTTCGCCTTTTACTTAGGCGGTATCAACGTTTATTTTTCGCTGTAAGCTCTGCATTCCCTTTGGAACGACTTTTGAGCAGAAAACTTACACTGCGCTCCCTTTGGAGCGGCTTTTTGTAACTTCAGCAAACTTACTCTGCGTTCCTTGGAACGGCTTTTTGTTGCTTCGAAGAATTCATGCCGTGCCTTTTAAAATAAACTCTTGATAATTCGAAGGACCTTCTTGCTATCGCAAATCTTTAAACTTCAACAACTTAAGCCTGTAGAGAAAATACATTTTCCTTGTGGCAAACAACGAAACCAATACATGAGATTTGAAAAGTGTCCTTTATTACACAGAAAATAAAACTGAATGGAAAAGACTACTATCAAGGTAGGATATTTGTCAATAAATATGCTTCGACTCTGGCACAGTGCTATTGACTGTGCGAGCTTCGGACTGTTCTCTGAAGTCCCTTTGGTGTTGAGCATATTGACCCCCTTCTGGCTGCTGGCCTTGTTGCAGCGGTGGTGGAGGCGGAGGCTGTTGCCAGGAAGCTTGAGGTTGACTCGCCGAAGCTACAGAAACTGCAAGGTGGTTGCCTACATATTTTGGGATATAGGGCGAATGATACGAAGCAGTGTGCATGATCTGCTTCGGCTGACCCTGTTGTGCTGCAGCTTCGGCTATCTCCTTTTGCTTCTGGATAGTAACATGGCACATCCTGGTGGTATGTCCTTTGTTTTCACCACAGAACAAGCAAAATGTTCTCCTTGGTTGATCTCCAAATCTTCCGCCGAAGCCCCTTGGCGCCTCTGCCTCTTGGAGCTGGCGGCCGGAAGGAGCTTTGCTGTTGCCCCGAAGCCTGTGAAGAGCATTGTGGCCTTTGCTGGTGACTCCCCTTATCATCATTTTGAGTAGAGTTGTGAATCGACCTGACGTGCCTCAGATAAAATCTTCCTCCGAAGCCCCTGGTCATTTCGGAAAACCTGAAAGCCTCCTCCCTTCTTTGACGAAAATCATTGTCGGCCCGAATATACTCGTCCATCTTCTGGAGCAGCTTCTCCAAAGTTTGAGGAGGCTTCCTAGCAAAGTACTGAGCTGAAGGTCCTGGCCGAAGTCCCTTGATCATGGCCTCAATGACAATTTCGTTGGGCACTGTTGGCGCCTGTGCCCTCAAACGCAAGAACCTCCGGACATACGCCTGTAGGTATTCTTCGTGATCCTGGGTGCACTGGAATAGGGCTTGAGCAGTGACCGGCTTCGTCTGAAACCCTTGGAAGCTGGTTAACAACATGTCCTTCAGCTTTTGCCATGAAGTGATCGTTCCTGGTCGAAGGGAAGAATACCAGGTTTGAGCAACACTCCTGACAGCCATAACAAAAGATTTTGCCATGACTGCAGTATTGCCACCATATGAAAATACTGTTGCTTCGTAGCTCATCAAAAATTGCTTCGGGTCTGAATGGCCGTCAAATATAGGAAGCTGGGGCGGCTTGTAGGACGGAGGCCAAGGTGTAGCCTGTAGCTCAGCGGACAGAGGAGAAGCATCATCAAAAGCAAAATTTCCGTGGTGGAAATTCTCATACCAGTCATCTTCGTTGAAGAAATCCTCCTGATGAAGGTCTTTGTGCTGAGGTCTTCGGTTCTGCTCATCCTGAGTAAGATGACGAACTTCTTCAGAGGCTTCGTCTATCTGCCTTTGCAGTTCAGCTAGCCTGGCCATCTTTTCCTTCTTCCTCTGCACCTGTTGATGAAGCATCTCCATGTCTCTGATTTCTTGGTCTAGCTCATCCTCTTGCAGTGTCGGGCTGACAGCCTTCCTCTTCTGGCTTCGGACCTCCCAAAGGGAGAGAGTCTCCTGATTGGGGTCCATTGGTTGCAGAGCTGCAGCCCCAGTTGCTGAAGCTTTCTTCGGCGCCATAGCGAAGGTTTATGATTGCCAAAGGTGTTCAAAACTCAAAGAGTGGAAGTGAGTTCACCGGAGGTGGGCGCCAATGTTGGTGACTTGTTCTCAAATACTATAAGTTAAGAACAAGGCAACACAAAAAATGTTAAATGTTAAAGTCCTTCGTCCTTCGGAACATTATTTCCCCTTGGGATATAATGATTTTCGGACGAAGGTTATGAAAGATATACCTTCATCAACGCAACATAAAATAATGACGAAGGATTCATGTGGAATATAACATAAACAATTATGTATAATTATCAACTCATTTCTATATTATCATTATGGAAAAATAGAAATGACATCGAATTATAAATGTACCTTCGGCTTGAAAGAAGGTGAAAAATACAAGCGTGACGCAAAAAGTAAATGCCAGGTCAGTGTAAACAGTACGGGACACTGTTCACATATTTATAGACACGAGACATAGCTCATGTAAAATTACATCCATGCCCTTTACATTTGGTAGTACTTCTATAGTAATCCACCGAGGTCTGAATAGCCTTTTCATCTTTAAGTCGGTTTCCTTTTCTACTATCACGCCGAAGCTTTCCTGCTCACATCTTCGGCGCTGTGTCAACCTTCGTATTCTTTGGGCTTCTCCCACTGTGATACCGATTTGAGTCCGAAGTAGAGATGTCAATGGGGAATTCCCCACCGGGTTATAGCATCCCATACCCATCCCCATCATGTTTGATCCGTCCCCATACCCATCCCCATACCCATCATGGGTGCAAAACTCATCCCATACCCATACCCATTCGGGTTTCGGGTCCCCAATGGGTCCCCATCCCCAATTAAGGGATAACTAGGTATTAACAGGTAGCACAAACTTTCTAGATTTCAGACATCACCACATCGGCAAGCACTCATCCATGAACCATGATTCATTCATCCATCCATCAAAAAAGAAATAAGTACTTCGAGACCGATAGAAGAAATGGAGAAATGGAGTTTGCTCACCTTCCTTGGTCACCATCTGAGTTTGTTGGCGCCTGAGAATCCATGGTCGTCACCGTCGTCTGGGTAGGGTGTAGCATATGGTTGGTTATTTTAGGGTTTTGTTTTTTGCTAGTCTGCTAGTTGCCTTGCTGTTTTGCCTTGTTGGGCTAGGACCTGAGGCCTGGTGCGCTGTCGTGCTAGGCTTGGTGGCCGGCTCGGCCTCAACTCATTCATACAAACACGACAGGTGTACACGTATGAAATACCCATGGGTAATCGGGTTCGGATTATTGCTTTCCAAACCCATACCCGTTTACCCAATGGGTGGAGATTTTGTCCCATATCCATACCCATGGGTACAATTTTTGTCCCATACCCGTACCCTAATAGGGGAATTCCCCACGGGTTAGCGGGTATCGGGTCCCCATTGACATCTCTAGTCCGAAGATACCTGTTCACACATTATACTCCAGAAACATTGTTAAATCATGTCTTTGAGGACCTTCGGAAACCGAAGGCCCCCAACACCGGATTATCGAGTCTAGTCATAAGCTTGAGCTCACCCTCTAAATTATAATATAAAATCTCAAAAATAATTTTAATAACATATTTTAAATTATTAAATAAATATATTACTAATATAATATAGAAAGTAGATTAATTCTGTACTTAATCTTAAATAACATAAACTAATTGTATATTTTATATTAACACTATAACATAATTAGGATTTTATGTAACATTTTGTTGTTGGATTGAGTCAGCTCACGAGCCGTAACTAACCGAGTCGAGTTGGCTCGCTCTTTTAACGAGCCACAAAAACAGGCTCGGCTCGAGCTTGTTATGAACATCGAGCTGCTGTGAGTTTAAGCCGGCTCGTTGAGGTCGAGTTTTTTTCAGCATACCCGTGAAAAATCTATTTATTTGCTTTGCTAAGGCATCAGGTTTAACATGTAAAACAGGTATAAAAGAGGGTTTTTTCTGTAAGAATGCAACCTCTCATGCTCACAATGGTCTTGCGCCGCCCATGTCCGATCGGACGGTGCGCCTCCTCGATCGATCCGAGCCGTCCTCCCTTTGGTAGCTCTGCGTCTATAGATGGCCAAAAAGCACGAGGCACTTGAACCCGGCACGAAGCCCGCTTTTTGGGTCCGGTCCGAGCCCGGCACGGTAGAATAAGCGGGCGGGCTTGACAGGAAACTAGGCACGGCGGGCTAGCGCGGCACGGCCCGTTTACCTCTAAGCCCGTTAAACCCGTTTTTTACACTAAAATGTGCTTACCGGCCCGCTTTTCGGCCCGTTTTTTTCGTGCTAAACGGGTCGGCTCGGCCCGTTTAGACCCGCTGCGGGCCGAACTTGGACAGAAAATTAAGCCCGCTGGCTCAGCAGGCCCGGCCCGTTTGGCCATCTCTATGTGCGTCTCTCCTCTCTCACTGCGTCCCTTCCTGAACCCTGTGTCGCTCACGGAACCACGGTCCTAGCGCCGCCGCGAGAGTCGTGACGACACATGGCGGCCGCACTCCTGCCGGAGACGGCGCCACGGCTGCTGACGCCGGAGACGCTCCGCACGGCGGCGAAGCAGTCCCAGGGCATCCACCTCGTCCCCCTCTCCCTCCGCCGCGCCATCAAGCGCTACCTCCGCGGTAACCGATAGACGCGCCCCGCGCGCCACCTGCTCGACTGATTGCCTCCCCTGCTAACCCCTTTCGCTCGCACAGACCAGGACAGGGCGCACATGAACCGCAAGGTGCTGCTGCTCTCGGCGTCCTTCGACCGCGCCAAGGGCACCGGAGCCGAGCTAGCCGCGGCCGCCACTCGCGCCGCGCTCCTCGACGACCCCAACGCGCCGTCGGGCGCCGAGCAGCGGTCGGCGCGCTGGAAGGTGCGGTCGGCCTACGGCGATATTGGCCTCCGGTACCGCGAGGACGAGACAGTTGCCTACGTCGCGTCACGCATGCCAGCCATCTACGCCGCGTGCCACCGCGTGCTACGCGAGGTCGCTACCATCAGAACTCGCTGCTTCTACCGTCCTTACCGAGCTGAGTTTGTTTATAGGGCGTTTGGTTTGAGGAATCACTATATTCCAAATGAGTTGGTGCATGATAGGTTCATTCCTCAAATTTAAATTTGGTAGGATGATCTCATTCCTCATATTAATACTAACTAATTATGAGGAATTAGGTGATGATAAATCAACATATTTAATTCTACAAACTAAACAAAAAAAATGAGGAGTGAGAAGATGATGAACCAACTCATTTTTCAAATAAAACACCCTATTAACGTTGCACGTTCATGGACCGCTTCATGGGCTTTGCAGGTTAGACGAAGGTTGCCAGAGTTTGCGCCTGCCAAGGTGTTGGATTTTGGCGCCGGGCCAAGTTCAGCTCTTTGGTAAGGATGTCCTGATTTACATCTGTTATTGCTGTTTTTTTTACACAGGCTTAATATGTCTATGAGAAAGCAGGGCAATGAGGGCAGTGTGGCCAAAATCAATAGAGAGGGTTAACCTGGTCGAGCCTTCCAAGGAAATGCAAAGAGCAGGGCAGAGTCTTCTCGACAGTAAGCTTAACTCTCGCTTTTGCTTACTTGTTGGGATTTGTATTCAATTGTCCAATTGATTGGCTGACGCTCTGGTGGCACAAAGTGGTATATGTGTTGCAACTTGCAAGCATGTAGGAATTTTAGTCTTACTGTAAATAATGTAAATCATAACACAGTCACTGACCATGCGCCATAAAGTTATATAAACTCTACAATGTAAATCTGAGTCTTGCACTTTTATCTGGAAAAGTTCATTATTATTTTGTCTTACATGAGCATGGTGCTGCTTCAGTGTCATACAAGTGTTAATTGCTTTATTCATATCTTTTTAATTTGTGGATTCTGTAATGAATGCTAATTATTACTGTTTATGTGGCAAATATTTATAGATCTGAAGGGGTTGCCACTTATTCACAGCTATGACAGCATCCAAGAGTTGAACCGCAAAATAGAAAAACATGAGCGAGGCCATGATCTTGTAGTATCAGTAAGTTATATTTACTTCTTTGTGGGACTACTTCAGATCAACAAGTCATTTTTATTCAGTTTATTTATGGTTGGTGATCGTAATCTTCCAACCTTTATTGAATACTGTCTTCCTTCAACCTACAGTCTTATGCACTTGGCGAGATTCCTTCTTTGAGTGACCGAATCACAATAGTGCGCCAGCTTTGGGACCTGACGAGTGATGTTTTGGTATAATCGAACCCCCAGCCCTCTCAATGTAGTTGCATGTGTGGGTGATAATTTTTTCAGTTACTTGTATCTGAAGTAAACAATGTGCATGTTTAGGTTTTGTTAGAGCCTGGGACACCTCAAGGAGCAAAGATCATAAGTCAAATGCGCTCTTATATTCTTTGGATGGAAAAAAGAGTATGTTCCACTCACTAAATGTGCCGACACAATTCTTTCACATATTTCCTGGTTGTGTAACAGTTTATTTACATAATTTTGTATTCTCCAGAAGTGTCGCAAAATTGAAAAATCCTCAAGCCGTCCTCCAAGTAGCATGAAGAGTATCGTAGCACAAAAAGTCTCATTGAAAAATGGGTCTTTTGTGGTTGCCCCTGTAAGTTGGGATCATAAATACTGTATTTATTTCTCCAATACTACTAACTTCAATTTCACGAAAGGGCTTGTAGCCTAGTGGTTGTAATGCCTTAGTAGTTATTGGCACCCCAGTGGCTTGGGTTCGACTCCAGAGCGAATTTCTGGGGCTAGATTGAGAGAAACACCCGTCACCCCTGCTGTTCGCCTGTTCCAGAGATATAAGTGGCCTGCAAGTGGGTCTTAGTTACCTCCTGGACAGATGCTCTGTGGTAGGCAGGCATTTTGGGTGTTTTCTTGGTCCTGCAGCGAGAAAGTTTCTGTTATCAATACCTGTGGTCGTCTTTCTCCCAGGGCTGAGTTTTTAATAATTCCAATCTCCATCTCAGTGTCCTCATGATGGTCGATGTCCTTTGGAGAATTCAGACAAGTACTGCCACTTTGTCCAGAGATTGGAGAGGACGTCATCTCAACGTGCCTTCAAGGTTTTTTCTTCATCTTTTTCTTGGTTATTTGCTATGCCTTGTATGAGAAACAGTTTTAATGTCTTACATTTGAGTCAGTAAAAGGAGTTAAAGAATATCACGGTCCATGCACCACAGATAAAAGATGCCGTGCTGTTGTTCTGTGCTTGCTTGCCGTGCTGTTGCTCTGTGCTTGCTTTTCATATAATATAGATGTTCATGCATATGCTTTTATGCTCCAGCAAAGATCGCACAGCTTTAAACATGAAGAGTTGTGGCAGTGTCTGATGTAGGATCCAGAGTGTGTATTAAAATGTGTGCTTTACACTCTCCGTACAACATCAGAATACTTAAAAAAAATTAGTGTAGGCATCTGCATCTGAAAATATGTTTTGACCTATTAACGAGACTATTGAACTATGTAGCCATTAATTTCATTTATCTCCCTTTTCTTTTATATTTGTTACAGAGGTCAAAAGGTGTGCCTTTACGTGGTTTTGAGGACGAAAAGTTTTGCTATGTTGCTTTAAGAAGAGGCAAACGCCCAGAGTAAGAGCTTTGAAGTTCACGTTTTCCAGATTACTTATTGTTCTAAACATTCATTTTTGTTAATGCATTTTGTTTAAGTTGCCATGTGATCCTGTATGCTTATGTTCGACTTTAAGTAAGAATCCCTTCTCTATAATAGGGAAGCTTGGCCGCTTGATGACTTGAACTTTGAGACACTTAAAGAACGCAATGCCAAGAGAAAGCCAGAAGATCTTGTCATCGACTATGGTAATATTTATTCATGATTATTCGTCGGGTTCTTTGTACATGTGGTTTCTGAAAATCATGTTTCTGGTCCCTGCTTTTTCTCAGACGACCAATTTCCAAGCGAGGAAGACGAAGAGGTTCATGTCGATGGTGGGGACAGTCTGGTACCATATGCTTCAGATGAACATGAATTAAGTCTTTTCCATGACAGTGAAGAAGCAGAGGCGGAACAAACGGTTCGTGCTGACCTTGGAGGAGGTTGGGGCCGGATTATATACAGCCCCATGCGAAGAGGGAGGCAAGTACAAATGGATGTATGCCGTTCCACCAAACGGGACGCATCCGAAGGCACATTTGAGCGTGTAGTTGTCACCCGAAGCAAGAACCCTACCTTGCATTTTCAGGCCCGTAAGTCACTTTGGGGTGACCTCTGGCCATTTTAAATCAGTATCCTCAAGTTTGGTTAAAGCCATATTGTTAGGGAAAATTGGCTGTGTACCCTAAACCCTAAAAGATTGCATCTTTGGAGATGAACCATTAAAAGAACTCTTCTTTGTTATGTATCATGGAAAGATTACATTTATTTGAATCTCACCACATCTGAGAAGTCTCAGTTAAACAGGAGACATGTACCCCTGCCCCTTTCAACGGATCATGAACTCACACAGCAAAAGGGAGAGACGAAAAATAAAAGACGCACACCCTGTATCGGTGTAGGAGAGGCTGGAGGAGATGGAGTGGTAGGGGAAGATGCGGTCGATGTGTGGCCTTCTCGCGGCTCTGTCACACCCGTTTTATGAGGACAATAGCATATGTGTGACAGAGACAGGTGTATAGCATATATGTGACAGGATCTATTTTCACACATATATTACGTTATAAGTATAATATATCAAAAGAACAATACATAAAAGCGTAAATAACGATTATATTAACATATTACACTTCAAACAGACATAATGTTTTAACCTTTATTCATCAAAGTACAACGAAATATGAACATCCATCCACAGGAAGATGACCGGGGGTATTACTAGACTAGCATCTATGGAGCTCAGCATCATAACTTCATCTGCAAACTTCTGATCAAAATTAAGCAAGGGTGAGCTCACTTATGGTCGGGGCTCAGCAAGTGGGGGAAAATTAATGCAAGTTTAACAAGATGAGACCAAGGTTGAGCAGTAAGCATTTTAGTTGGTCAACATTTTATTAACAACACATGTCTTACTAATAAGTGTGAATCACAAGTATTCCTATTAAACAAAGGTATAAGAGTATATAAAAACACTTAAGTGAAACCACTTAAGCAAACCATTGGCAGATCATCGGATCTCGATTTATTTCCATCTTCAAGTTCAATTATCATGTGAGGAGTCCAGGATGCTCATAACAGTGAGCACTGGCTGATATATCAGTTTTACACTCTGCAGAGATGGCGCATCTTTACCCATGAGTCGTGATTCCCTTCTAGCCCGGGTTAGCTAGACCCGTATTCACTTTCGAGGTGAATGGCTAGGGTCTCACTATGAGGCTTCTCCCTAGAGTCCTCATTACGCAAATGCTGGAAATGGTCAAACTATATAAAGCACACCTAACGTAACCAACTTATAGACTAGACTATAGGGTAAAGCTTTGAGAACTATGCCCGTATCCAATCTGCCTGAGCCAGATTATAAGCGCTTGCCAGATGCTCCCGTTCTGGTCGACTACGATCAGCACCCAACATAAGACTTCCCTAGTTATTTAGCCAAGATCAGAGCCATGATAGTTCTCATGGTAGCACTGTTTTCCCGGGTGGTCACTCTATGTTCCAATTAATATGCAATAATCTTGTTTAACCATCAGGTTAACAACAATAACGTAAACTTACCATTTAGAACATTAGTATCATACAGGAGTGACTGCATAAAGTTAAGTTGTAGCAATGACATAGCTACGAAGGTAAAGTATAATACCCAAGTTTGATCAAGGAATACGGTAGAAAAGGTTAGGTGTATCCGAATAGGTAATGTCACACCCGGCTTTAAGGAACAAAGCCAGGTGCATCTCATACATGCGCCAAAAAGACAACATATATAATAACAGAGTGTATAGAGATAAATGTCATAATAATCAGAGTATCTATTACATAGCGGAAGACTTATTACAAAATAAAATAACGAATATGAAACGAACTAAGGATCGTCGGCGCCAATGTCATCTGAGAAACGCCACCTAGATCAGATCATACTCCTCGCCTTGTGGCTCCTCCTGAACCACCTGCTCTTCTCCTGTGGGGGGGATGTGAGACAGCAAGGGTGAGCTCACACATGATCATAGCTCAACAAGTTGTGGGGAACCAGTGGACATAAACTCACAAAGGTGTGAGTTCATGTGATGTGTAAGGCTAATCAACGATAGGGGTTAAAGCTGAGCATTGCTTTTAAGTAGTTGGTCAAAATTTTATTAGCAATTACTAAGTGTAAGTAAATACCAAACCATAAGTAAAGTAATAGAACAAAATTAATAATAAACTCATGCAATGCAAATGACAAAATTGAATTTAAGTTCCATAATTTAAACATCAAAGAGTCCTGAGCTGCTCATGACCGCGAGCACGGCTAGTATACCAGTTTTACACTCTGCAGAGGTTGTACCCTTTACCCACAAGTCATGCTACCCATCTGCCAAGGGGTCGCGAATCCCATACACCTCTACCTAGGAAGCGCGGCAGGGCAACACTACGAGGCCTTTACAAAGTTCCACTAGCTTCCAAAAACCCGCTACAGTTTATAGGAAGCTCCAATGCAGGGTTCTTGTCTGACCGCCATCACAGCAAAATCAACCAAGGACCTCCCTACACTGACCACTCCCCTACTGCCCTTGCCCCTTTCGGGTAAGGTAGTCTTCCACTAGCTTTCCTAATTAGTCAGCCAAGGGCGTCCCATTAAACCCTTGTGGTGGCACGTGGTTCTCAAGTTAAGCTCTATGTTCCAATTAACATTAATGAACTTGACATGAACATAAATAGAATAACAAGAATAATTGGAACATAGATATAATAAATGATTATCCCAAAACCATATAAAGCAATAGCAAACTACCCAAGTGATTCAGGGGTAAACAAGGTAATGAGATAAACAATCTAGGTTGACCTATCGGGTCCCATCAAAATTAACCTATGCATGAATAAGTGACATTAAAGAACATTATTGGGTAAAAAGTGGTCAAGGGCACAACTTGCCTTCAATGAGCTCCTGCTCAGCTACTTCAACCTGCTGCTCACCAGGATCCTCGGTCACGGGCTCTTCTACTCGCCACAATACAAACAAACACAACGCATATAGAGAAATTAACATTACACCAAACATATAAACAAAATACACAGTAATAATCTACACATTAAAATGAAATCCTAGGAACAGGAATCATAATTTTTCGAGTAATAGATTTTAAGTTATGGATTTTCAAAGGTTTTATGTGTTTAGAATAGGATTAAGTGTGGGATTAATTTTCTTGCTGTTGTCATGATAAAACAGGGACACTAAGTGATAGAGAATTAAATTACAAAATTTTAGGAACTGGAATGGAGTAATTTGGAGCTCATATGAATTTTCTATGAATTATCAAAGTTCTAGCACTTATTTATATAATAAAAACATATTTTCTAATTCCTTTATTCAGTTTGCCATGGCACTGGACTGGGCGTCAAATTAATAAAAGACCAGGGGGTAATACAGAAGAGTACCAAGACTCAGCGCACTATGCATTCGGATGGCGGGTTGATTCTCTGGAAGCCCGAGGGCTCTTTTGCATAAGCGCACGGTGGAACGGGTATGGGATGCTTTCAGACGTTGGATTAAAAACGGACGGTAAGGATTAGATCTATTATCTGGCGAATCGGTATACAATAGTAGCCACCAGACCAGAAACCGACGGTGCCGATCACCTCTTACTTCATACAGCGATGATCCGTCCGATCATAAATCTAAGGCTAGGATTTTCTTCAGACGATGGGTTGTTTGCGAATCAGATCACGGCCATACCCTGGCCATCCAACGGCCAGCGGCCATCGTTCCCGACAGCTCCCATGCACTCCCCCGCGGCGGCACTATGCTACGGCGGATAACATCTCTGGCGATCCAGACAGCCGCGCCCAGGGGCACAACCACGAGTCCGAGCGCATCTACACTATGCGGAGAATATGGCGAACAGAGGGGTGGTGTCGTGCCCTGCTACGTCGAGTAGTACGCCGGCCCTAGTTGGATCTAGGTGCTACGCCGCGAAGGACAGGTAGGGCGAGTATGCAGGGGGATGGTTCCTTACCGAGAGGTCCTCCAGCCGCAACCCCGCATTCGATGGCCACGCGAGCACCGCCTTCGCAATCCACCCGCAGCTGAGTTCAATCACCGAGGAAATCCCGGCGGCGGCGGTGGCTTTTCCGAGCTCTAAACCAGCGGCCCCAAGTCGTCGATTTCCCCGGCGCCGTGGAGTTGCTAGGGCACTACGTGGTTTGGATAGGAGGCATGGGAAAAAGGGCGATATCCCTCGTTTATCAAGGGGTCTGGGAGTCGCCATGCAAGCTGGCATGCATGGCCCAGGATGCGGAGGTCGTTAAGTGGTGGCGTCGTGCTGCGCTTGGGGAAGATCCACAGGGTGACCGCCAGGCTGGGCCCGTCTGTCAGCCACGCCGCAACGCTGGTGCGCGCGGTCTTCACGTCTGCACCGCGAGGAGAGAAGAGACAACGCGTGGGCCGCGTGGGTTGGTCCCTGGTGGGCCAAAAGGGTTTAGCCGGCCCAACCAGCCAATGCTTCCCCTTTTTTCTTTTAGATTTTCTTTTCCCTTCTCTTTCAAATTAAGATTCAAATTTGAATCTATTTGTGTGAAGTTCGAACTGAGTTCAACTGTACAATTTTCAAATATCAATATGAACCTAATTCAATTAATTCATATATTTATTGTATCCTATATAGTACTTTCTCCTTCTTCTTTTCTAGATTCAAGAATTTCTTTTGGGTTCTAAATCCCCTTTCTGGACTTTAATATTTTTATTCTCACATCATTTTTATATTGTCACAAAATGCACACAAAATAAAATCCCAGCATGATGCATGATTTATTTTTGGGTGTCTTTTGATATTTATTTATTTGTTTAAATGTGATGCTCACATGAAATGATAATTATAGATAACACACATAGATATAAAGTAATATAATTTCTATTTTTTAGACTTTTCTTACAAAGTGGGTATTACAGGTAACCCGTCAAATTATACATATATATCCAAAACTTTATTAAATGTATTGTTTAGGATCAAACAGAGTATGCAGAGGTAGAAGTCCACTTGTCTTGCTTATTGAAAACTTGAGTTTCTTCCACGGATAAGAATAGATCTTGATTCTTAACTGCTAGATCAACCATTGAATATCACACAAACAAACAAGAAGAAACAAACACCATTCAATAACATACAACATTCACCATACGCAAAGCTAAAAGAAAGCTTAACGAGAAGAGCATTCGTTTTTCAAAAACGGCGCAAGTAATGGTTATAATAAGTAAGTATTCTTTTCAAAAATGTGTGATCTATACTTTATAAAACAAGACATGAGCTTAAAAATATCTTAATTAAAATATACAAATATTAGGTTCACCAATTTAATCTTTTATAAAACGCCATACGCGATACGTCTAAGATTAAGGTGATAAAACACGTTATAACAATATTAAACCTTTTTAACCCTTTTAGAAACGTTATAAGTTATATATCTAAGGTTAATGCGTTATGAAATACATTATTAATTTTAGAAGCATTATGGAATGTCTTATAAATCATTGTTAAATATTCACTTATGATAAATTAAGATATAAGTCTAAATAGGTTTTATGTGAAAAGATCATTATTATTAAACACTTATTTTACGAAAAGCTAGGTTATATGCCCTTAAATGGATTTTCATGCAAAAGATAATAAACAAATAACTATCTTTTAATTTCATTAGAAAACACATAGCGTATATTATTATATTCGAAGTCAATATATAAAGTAACATTTTAAGTTATAAAAAAACTTAAACCCTTATTACTTTATTTTATCCTTTAGAAAAAGCTAAGTGATTCGTATATAATGTGGACTAAATTCTATGAAATCATTAATCATGCCATAAATCTAATTAAGAACAAATTGACTATATATTTGATTAATAAATTATGATAAAGGATAATTAATCTATTAATTACCTTTAATTCTATGGTAGGAACAAATGATCTAATTCATTAGAAAGGAAATTATGTATAAACTATTATTTTAGTTTATAAAAGCAATGACCTTGTTATCTTTTAATTAAGAAAATATAAATAATCTATTAATTGGGCATATATTTATTTTCTATTTTTATTAAGAAACATATGGTCTACATATTCTTTTAAGTTTCTATTTAATACGGCTATACTTAAACATCTATAACGAACCTTGTTAAATATGATATCTATTAAAAAGGTGAAAGAGAAATGTGCCCTTAGGCCATTTCTATAATGGTTTTGGTGATTAAATGTCCAACACAAATGTTTTGGACTCTTATGTGCTAAACGAGCAAGAAGCGCAAATCAACGACAAGGTATGTTTCTAGACTTAGTGAATTATTTTTAGTACTAACATGTTTATCTAAGTGCTAGAAACAGTGCCGAGAAGAGAAGAAACAAATTTGAAAAGAGTTGGCTGTAAACAGCCAACACCTGCTCGGGCCTGGCACACCAAACTGTCAGGTGGTGCACCGGACAGTGTTTGATGCCCCAGGCTGGCCGACGGTGAACCGGCTGCTCTCAGGAAACGACGGAGTCGTACAGCTATAATTCACCGGACTGTCCGGTGGTGCACCGGACTGTCTGATGAGTCATCCACAACGAACTCGTCGCTCTCGGGAAACGGAAAAGGTGACGTGGCTATAATTCACCGGACTGTCCGGTGGTGCACTGTTGGGACCATGCTTCATCGCCGAAGGTCCTGCGGAAAGAAAACAGCTTCAGCTGAAGCTGCTTGAACGTAATGCCGAAGGTACCATTCATGGAGCTTCGGTATTACAGCATGTCCGAAGATGGGGGATCGAACCGACTTAAAGATAGAATGACCTTTTAGTCCTTAAGGGTCTGAGTCAACGTTGTAAACTCTTATGAGGGGCATGATTGTAATTCTTCACAGGCTACGTCCTGTGCCTATAAATAGTGAACAGTATTTCTTTACTGTTCACGCATTCTGATAATTGCAAGTGAATCTCTCGGGAATCATTACTTGTCAAAGCGAAGGTATAAACGTACCTTAAAACATTGTATTCAAACATCTTATATTCATATGATAGAATATGTGAATGATGCCATTTATTTCCGACATGTTTATTTTTGATGTTTTACATTTTACATTACTTTATATTATCTTTGTAAATTTAATTACGAAGGTGAAACCTTCGTAATATTGTGTTCGTGGCCTTCGTCCGAAGTTCATTAAATCCTAGGGGAGATAATGCTTCAGCGGACGAAGGGCATTTGATATTTAACATTCTTTGTGTTGCCTTGTTCTTGATTCGAAGCATTTGAGAACAAGTCCCCAACATTGGCGCCCACCTCCGGTGAACTCACTTCCACCTTTTTGAGCTGATGGCTTCGTTCAACAATCAAGCTGGAGCTGCTTCGGCTCCGAAGCTGGTACTCCCGATAACAGGCGGTTCATGCTCAGAGCCAGCTAACAAGAAACAGAAGAAGGAGGCACAGAGAAGGGTACAGCATGTCGGGGTGCAGGGACCCTTCATCAAGTCAAGATGGTCTCACATTCCAATTACCTTCTCCCAAGAGGATCTTCAACTCAAGGATTACCCACACAACGATGCTATGGTTATCTCTTGTGTGATCAAAGGATTTCTGGTCCACAATATTTTGGTTGATACAGGCAGCGCAGCTGATATCATATTTGCTAAGGCCTTCAGACAGATGCAAGAGCCCGAAGACAAAATCCATGATGTCACACATCCCTTTTGTGGCTTCGGAGCAAGGCAGATCGTGGCACTTGGAAAAATTACAATGCCAGTGGCCTTCGGATTTATCAACAACACAAGGACTGAACAAGTTGTGTTTGATATTGTTGACATGGAATACCCTTACAATGCAATCATTGGTCGTGGTACTCTCAATGCCTTCGAAGCAATTCTTCATCCAGCTTATCTTTGCATGAAAATACCTTCGGATCAAGGGCCCATTGCTATTCATGGAAGTCAAGAAGCTGCCAGAAGGGCTGAAGGAAATTGGATAGACTCAAAAGCAATCCATAATATAGATGGAGCTGAAGCTTGTGAGCAATACAAGTTCAGAAGGGAAAAAGCTGCTTCGGCTGATCAGCTGAAGCCCATGCTCTTATGTGAGGACATAGCAGAGCAGAAGGTGCTATTGGGATCTCAACTGTTCAAAGAACAGGAGAAAACCTTGATAAGGTTTTTGTTCAACAATAAAGATGTTTTTGCTTGGTCAGCTAATGACCTTTGCGGAGTTAACAGGGATGTTATTGAGCACTCGCTCAATGTTGATCCATCTTTCAGACCCAGAAAGCAGAGGCTACGAAAGATGTCTAATAACAAGGCCGAAGGTGCTCGAAATGAAGTGAAAAGACTCCTCAGTGCCGGAGTTATCAGAGAGGTAAAATACCCAGAATGGTTGGCTAACACTGTTATGGTAAAGAAGGCCAATGGTAAATGGAGAATGTGTATCGATTTTACTGATCTCAATAAAGCCTGTCCGAAGGACGAGTTTCCATTGCCAAGGATAGATTCCCTAGTTGATGCAGCAGCTTCATCAGAGCTTATGAGTCTGCTGGATTGTTATTCAGGCTATCACCAAATTTGGATGAAGAAGGAGGATGAACTGAAAACCAGCTTCATAACCCCTAGTGGAACATATTGTTACCTTCGGATGCCTGAGGGGCTTAAGAATGCTGGAGGAAGCTTCAGCAGAATGACAGCGAAGGTTCTTCATTCCCAGATAGGCAGAAATGTGCTAACTTATGTTGATGATATCATTGTAAAAAGCACGAAGCAAGATAATCACATTGCTGATCTGCAGGAGACCTTCGCTAATTTTAGACAGGCTGGTTTAAAGTTGAACCCAGAAAAATGTGTCTTCGGAGTGAAGAAAGGGAAATTTCTTGGATGTCTAGTCTCAACAAAAGGGATTGAAGCTAATCCAAACAAAATCGAAGCTATCCTTCGAATGGAGCCACCAAGTACAAAGAAGGGGGCTCAAAGATTGACAGGAAGACTGGCATCTCTCAACAGATTTATATCTAGATCAGCAGAGAGAAACTTACCATTTTTCGAAGTACTGAAATCAGCTGAAGTTTTTCAATGGGGACCAGTTCAGCAGAAAGCCTTCGAAGAGCTGAAGCAATATTTGATAGACCTAACAACACTAACTCCACCAACGCCAGGGGCTCCTCTGTTGTTATATGTGGTAGCTTCGCACTCAGCGGTAAGTGCAGCACTCGTCCAGGAGAAGCTTGAAGGCCAAGTCAAAAAGCAAGCCCCAATATACTTCGTATCAGAAGTTCTTAGTCTATCAAAGAAAAATTATACGGAATTGGAGAAGGTACTGTATGCTGTTTTGATGGCCTCCAGGAAGCTTCGGCATTATTTTCAAGCTTACAATATAATTGTTCCTTCCTCACAACCGTTGAAGGACATCATGAGAAATCGAGAAGCTACTGGAAGGATTGGAAAATGGGCTGCAGAGCTCAATGAATTTTGTATTGATTATGTGCATAGGTCTTTGATTCAATCCCAAGCATTGGCAGACTTCATTGCTGACTGGACGCCAAGGGCTCAAGAGGAAGAAACGAATAAAGATGCCGAAGTATGGATAGTGTTTTGCGATGGGTCTTGGGGAACCTTCGGAGCAGGAGCAGCGGCTGTGTTGGTTTCACCTTCCAAAGTTAAAACTTGTTATGCGACAAGATTTGATTTCAGTTGCACAAACAATATTGCTGAGTACGAAGCTCTGCTCCTGGGTCTTCGGAAGTTAAAGGCAATGGGAATCAGAAGGGCCATTCTTAAAACTGATTCCTAAGTTATTTCTGGTCATATTGACAAAAGCTACAAAGCAAGAGATCCGAAGCTTGAAAAATATTTAGATACAGTCCGAAGGATTGAGGCTTCCTTCGAAGGATTCTCTGTTAAAAATATTCCTCGTGGAGAAAATGAATATGCTGATCTATTAGCCAAGTCAGCAGCACAGGGGCTGCCCTTACCTTCGGAAGTATTTTTTGAAACAATAAAAGCATCTTCGGTCGAGCTTCTTGAAAGAGCAGTTCTCAACATATCCCCTGTTTATAGTGAAGATTGGAGAACTGAGATCATCTCTTTTCTTCAGGGCAATTTTCTTCCAGATGACGAAGCCTATAACAGGAGGATAGAAGCAAGAGCTCGACCATATGTAATAATAGAAGGGGAATTATACAAGCGGGGGGTATGTTCCCCGTTACTCAAGTGTTTATCCAGAGCCGAAGGCATAGAATTGATGAAGGAAATACACGCAGGCTTGTGTGGATCTCACATTGGATCTAGGCCTTTGCTCGGAAAAGCTTTTCATCAAGGATTTTATTGGCCAAAGGCAGCTTCGGATGCAGCGGATTTAGTTCAAAAGTGCGAAGGTTGTCAGAAATGTGCAAGAGATCAAAAACAACCTTCGTCTTTAACTCAATTAATACAACCCACATGGCCGTTGCAAAGGTGGGGCCTTGATTTGCTAGGTCCATTACCACCAGCATAGGGGAACTTAAGATATGTTGTAGTGGCAGTGGAATATTTTTCTAAGTGGATTGAGGCAAAGCCTTTAGCCACAATAACTTCGGTTACTATTCAAAAGTTTTTCTGGCAAAATATTGTTTGTCGCTTCGGAGTGCCGAAGGCCATTACTGTGGATAATGGGACACAGTTTGATTCTGAAGCTTTCAGAGAATTTTGCGATCAAATTGGCACGAAGATTCATTTTGCATTAGTTCGACACCCGGAGTCAAACAGACTTGTTGAAAGAGCTAATGGGATCATAATGACAGGGATAATGAAGCTAATCTTCAATCAGCCCAGGGGAAAGTGGCCAGAAGAATTAATCAAAGTGGTGTGAAGCCATAACACAACAGTGTCAAGATCAACAGGTTTTACGCCATTCAAACTATTGTTTGGTGACGAAACAATAACCCCGGAAGAAGCCAAAGCAGGATCAATAAGAACAGTAGCTTCGGCAGAAGGCGAAGATGCATTTGAGCATTCTGTGGAGAAAGATGCTATAGAAGGGATCAGGCTTCAAGCTGTAGAAAACATCAACAAATATCAAGCTGAAACAATAAAATGGCGTGACAGAAAGGTTAGGCTGAAGAACATTGAGCCAGGACACTTGGTGCTTCGAAGAATAGCCAACCCTGAGACAGTAGGCAAATTACAGCTGAAGTGCGAAGGACCTTTTTTGGTAGCATCTTCGTCAAGACCCGGTTCCTACAGATTGAAGGATATGGACGACAACGACATTCCTAGAGCATGGAATGCGGATGAACTTCGGCGATATTATGTTTAGCTTGATGTAATTTTCTTTTTCTGTTCTTTTTTGTGGCACCCTTTTACTTTCCAAAGGGGGAGAAAGGTTTTTAATGGGGCCATAACATGTAATTTTCCTTATTTTAATTCTATAAGAGTGATATCCCCCAAAAATATAAATGTAAATGCAAAAGGAAAAAGAAAAGAAAACAGGGAGAAGCTCAAAAGTCGTTCCTAAGGGAATGCAGAGCTTACAGCGAAAAGTCAACGCTGATTCCGCTGAAAGTAAAAGGCGAAGAAGCTCCTAAGGGAGGCTTACAGCGAAAAGTCAACGCTGATTCCGCTGAAAGTAAAAGGCGAAGAAGCTCCTAAGGGAGGCTTACAGCGAAAAGTCAATGCTGATACACCGAAAAGTAAACGGTGAAGCCGAAAAGTAAACGGCCAGAAGATTTGAATCATTCCCAAGGGGATGAAGGGCTATGATTATGGTTTTTGAATATGTGTTTCGATATTCATTTGCACGATACATTACATCATGTCATTTGCATTCATAAACATTCATTTAGACATATATAGAATCATCATCATACCACACAAAAAAGATAGATGCTTCGGCAATGAGGAAAAATTTCGAAGAAGGAGAAAATTTTTCATGCTTCGTTGTGTACGAAAAGAAGGGAAGGTGTTTTTCGCCTTCGGCTCAAAAAGAGAAGTTTCGTCCACAGCAAAGCAGATTGTACACGGATAAAGTAGACAAAATATATTACAAGGTATGTACAAGTTTACAAAAGTTTTTTTCCATAATTATATTACAAAGATCCCTTCAGAATTTTTTGTAGGAAAGTCTATTATAGCAACTATCAAGCTTCAGGTCGTCATACTTCAGCTTCGTCATACTTCAGCTTCGTCATCCTGCAAATATTAAAGAGCAGAATAAGAAAGGTGCAAATTTCAAGGAGAAGGCAAAAGTAACAAATACAAGTTTCTTACCGGCTTAAGGTGACTTCGAGCTTCGTCACCAGCCATCCTTCACCCGCCGTTTACCCAAATCTGGGTCATAAATCTATTTCCGATGCTTCGGTCTAGGCTCGGGATATCAATCAAGTCTGCTGCTGACAAGCTAAAGTTCGGTCTATTCACAATTTTTCCATGAGTACAGCCAGCCTTCAGAAAAGCGGCAGCTGTGCCTCGAGAAGCTACCAGGGCGTAGAAATCGGCATGCCCACCAATAACTTCGTCAAGAGCATCAACCTCGCCTTCAATATGTTCCAAGGTGCTTGGCAGGTTTTCGGCTGAAGGTGAAAATTTTTCAGAACTGGCTCCGATAGAGTGAAATACGTCCTTCAGCCGCTGCACGCATCGACTGCCGAAATTTATGCATTTCTCTTGGAGATCCTTCAATGATTTTTGCAAATTTGAATTTTTCTCGACCTCAGTCTTGAGACTTGCTTCAAGTTTCTCCTTTTCTTGCTCATATTGTTCTGACTGATTGAGTAATTCATTGTTTAACCTGCTATTTTCGGCTTGGGCTTCAGCCAGCGAACCTTCCAAAGATTGAATGACGAAGTCTTTCTTTTCCACGGCAACTTCGTAATCTTTAACTTTGATTTTAAGATCCTGAAGAACGGAGTCTTTTTCCGTCAGAGCAGCTTCGTAATTTTTGACTTTGCTTTCTAGATCTTTGATAATAACTTCGTTCTTCTCATCCTCAAGATCTTGCTGCATTCTTAGCACTTTACTTAGAAGTATACTCTGCCAAAACAACCTTCGTCAGAAAACAACTTAATTCAAAATAAGAAATATATAATAATAAAAATCGATACTTTTTTACCTTGAAATTAGCATAGAGCAAACTACCGGCGATATGTTGTCGCTGGTACCTGCAAAGGTCCGCTTCTATCTTCGGCAGGCCAACACTTTTGGAGAAGGTTCTAACAATTTTGGCCTCGGTGCGATTCCGAAGGCATCTTAGCTTCCCTTCGTTGACCCCACCAAATAGCATAGACCCTGGTTTATATCCGCAAGATATGGCATATTTTTTTAGCTCTTCTTTTTCGGCGCCTATTAACTCTTGTCCAAGCAAATCTTGAAAGTTGAAATTTCCTTCTTCCAAAATGTCAACAACCTGCTCTTTTCCCTTTTCAGTTGCCGTGTTCACCGCAGTCACAGCAGCTTCTTCTTCAGCCATTTTTAGAAGAATATTGTCAATAACCTCAAGTGTGGTTTCCAGGTTCGAATCTTCGGTGGTCCCAGCTTCGGCCCCAGTAGCTTCGGCTTCGCCGGTTTCAGCTTCAATGGTTTCCATTCCGGTAGCTTCGGCTGCGGTGCCTTCGGCTTCAGCGGTCTCGGCAAAAACGATTTTTGACTCCATTGCCGGTGGCGGTGTCTGATGAATCACATCTGTTACTTGGATAATTCTTCGTTTTCTCGGCTTTACAGGGCTTTCTGCTACCGAAGCTTCTTTGTCCTTCTGAAAAAACTTCGTCAGTTGCGGCGCCAGCGGACTTAGCTTGACAGGCAAGGGTTCAGTCATTACCTTCAGAATCTCTTCTACTTCGGCAGCAGAAGGTGTCGCAGGAGTTTCCTCCTCTTGGACCAATGTTTTTGGTTCTGAAGATGCAGTTTTTCTTTTTCTTGAAGCAGCTACCTTCGGCTCAGGGCTCAGCTTTTCAGAAATTTCCTTTTTCTTTTTGGCCAATTTGGTGCTTTCTTCGTCAAGGGCGCTGGCAATTCTTTTTCTCTTTGGGCCTCCGGCATCTCCGCCCAATTGCTCGTAATCAGGATAGTCAAAATTCAAGGCATCTAACACCCGATTCAACCTTCGCTTCGGGCGACTACCGAAGGCTGCTGTCATCAACTGATCTTCCTTCTTAGAATAATTTC
The DNA here is from genome assembly GCF_902167145.1 of Zea mays. Lineage (NCBI taxonomy): Eukaryota > Viridiplantae > Streptophyta > Magnoliopsida > Poales > Poaceae > Zea > Zea mays. The sequence goes on along the minus strand of NC_050096.1, from coordinate 80,649,718 downwards.
CAAGGATATCGTTGCACATAATCTCGATTGTGTCTAACCATTCCTGGCAGGGTTCTTTAAAGTTTTTCTTAAACTTGTAGTAATAGGGTAATCGAACAAGTTCACCCTTTTTCTTTTCCCCCTCCAGCTTCGGCATCTCCCAATCCCTCATTGTTGGGAACACTTTAAAAGCCAAAAATTCCTGCACCAAGTCCCTAGTGCCAATATGTTCTGAAATTATTCGAAATTCAGCCAAAGCAATTTGGCTCGGGCTTCCACTTATCATGTTGCATCGGGGCCTTGTTTCTCTGAAGGTTAGCTCTAGTGGACTCTGGACCAATTTATCTTCATCTTTATCAACTTTAACATAAAACCACTCAGACTTCCATCCGGCTGGCCATTTGCTTCGGTAGCTTATCACTGGAAACTTCGAAGTTTTACGATAAGCAAAGTTGTAACATCCAAAATTCTCATGAAGACCATCTCCTCTGGCTTTAGTCTGAGAGCGTAGTTCATGGACTCGACAGAAACCTTCGCCGAACGGTTCCACTCCTTGACTACGAAGGGCCCAGATATAAACACTTAATCTAACAATGGCATTAGGGGTCAGCTGATGAAGATAAACCCCAAATTTCTTCAAAACATCAGCAATCATCCCATTCAAAGGAAATCTTAATCCTGCTTTGAAGAAGGTTTTAAACACTACCACCTCATTCTTTTCCGGCTTCGGAGTAGTTTCCTCTCCGCCAAAACGAACCAGCTTCTTTTTTGCTTCGCTAAAGTAGCCCAGCTTCACCATTTTTGGAAGATCAGCTTCAGAGATGGTGGACTTTCCAAAGTCCAAATGACTAGGTTTGCTTGGCATCCCGAAGCTGTACTCATCTTCGGAACCAACTTCTTCAACATCAGATTGCGTTGCTTCGGCAGCAGGTGTGTCTTCTGATGGAGCCAGCCCAGAACGCCTCATCGCTTCAGAAATCAGAACAGTTTCAGCAGCTTCGGCTTCGTCTCCTTCGCGCTCAACTCTAGCAATAGAGCGCACTCTGGCCATTTGATTTTGAATTTCTTAAAAATTTCTTGGAAATTAATAACCTTTCTTCCGAAGCTCTACTTCTGACGAAGCAGGCACAGAGCTGGAGCTTCGTTTGAATGCGAAAGTTAGGCTTCGGCTATGGTTAAATTTTTGGCAGCAAAACAGTGCAATAGTAATGAATGCTGTGGTAACTTCACACCTACCTGTCTGTTTATATAGTGCTGCAGGTAAGAAGGTGAATCGTCAGGATTTTTACACCAGGCAAACAGTTGCTCTCACCCGCTGCACGGTGGGCCGCAAAGACCAAAACAGTGAGCCTGCATGGTGGGACTACTACGCGCTCGAAAACTGTATCGTTTCTCGACAACGAGCTCAGGGAAGGTGTTTTTCGGACCTTCGGCTTCCTGAAGCCTAAGAGACTTTTCACGGATCAAGCTCGTTACGAAAAACGATCTAGCACCGCGAAGGGGCTACTGTTGGGACCATGCTTCATCGCCGAAGGTCCTGCGGAAAGAAAACAGCTTCGGCTGAAGCTGCTTGAACGTAATGCCAAAGGTACCATTCATGGAGCTTCGGTATTACAACATGTCCGAAGATGGGGGATCGAACCGACTTAAAGATAGAATGACCTTTTAGTCCTTAAGGGTCTGAGTCAATGTTGTAAACTCTTATGAGGGGCATGATTGTAATTCTTCACAGGCTGCGTCCTGTGCCTATAAATAGTGAACAGTATTTCTTTACTGTTCACACATTCTGATAATTGCAAGTGAATCTCTCGGGAATCATTACTTGCCAAAGCGAAGGTATAAACGTACCTTAAAACATTGTATTCAAACATCTTATATTCATATGATAGAATATGTGAATGATGCCATTTATTTCCGACATGTTTATTTTTGATGTTTTACATTTTACATTACTTTATATTATCTTTGTAAATTTAATTACGAAGGTGAAACCTTCGTAATATTGTGTTCGTGGCCTTCGTCCGAAGTTCATTAAATCCTAGGGGAGATAATGCTTCAGCGGTCGAAGGGCATTTGATATTTAACATTCTTTGTGTTGCCTTGTTTTTGATTCGAAGCATTTGAGAACAAGTCCCCAACATGCACCGGACTATCCGGTGAGCCAACAGCGCCAGCGGCAACGGTCGTCCGTGCGATCAACGCGCGACACGTGGCTAGCTCCAACAGTCGGTTGGGTGCATCGGACTGTCCGGTGTGCACCAGACAGTGTCCGGTGCGCCATCTGGCCCAGAGGAGCAACGATCGGCTGTGCCCGATATGGAAAGAGATCGTGCACCAGACATGAACAGTGGTTGTCCGGTGGTGCACCGGACTGTCTGGTGCACCACTCGACAGAAGGCAAGAATGTCCTTCCAAATTGATCTTCAATGGCTCCTAGCTGTCGTGGGGCTATAAAAGGGACCCATAGGCGCATGGAGTAGAACACCAAGCTTTAAAGAAACATTCTAAGACTTCCAGACTCCGTCTCCACGCTTTTGATTCGTTGTGTTAGTGATTTGAGCTCTGTTTGAGTTGTGAACTCCCTGTGCTGTGTCTTGAGCTCAAGTCTTGGCTTGTGTGCGTGGTTGTGCTGTGGATTTAAGTCTTATGTGTTGCTCTCCCAACCTTACTCTTGTGCTTTCTTTGTGATCTATATTGTAAGGGCGAGAGGCTCCAACGTGTGGAGATTCCTCGCAAACGGGAAGAGTACTCAAAGATAAAAACACCGTGATATTCAAGTTGATTATTGGATCGCTTGAAAGGGGTTGAGTGCAACCCTCGTCCATTGGGACGCCACAACGTGGAAGTAGGCAAGTGTTACTTGGCCGAACCACGGTATAAAAATCGCGTGTCTCGTGTGTTGCTTCTTGTGATTGTTTTGCCGCACGAGCGTGTTCCATAGCCACTTGATTTCACTAACTTCTTGATAATCAAATTTGTGGCTATTTAGTGTTTGATTTTACAGGATCACCTATTCACCTCCCTCTAGGTGCTCTCAATTGGTATCAGAGCCATACTCTTCATCTAAGGGACTAACCGCCCGAAGAGATGGATCCTAAGGGAAAGGGGATGGTGATCAACGACAAGGAGGAGTCCCTCTTCAACGAACCAAGAGACGACAAGCCCACTGACTCAGGCTTGAGTCACAAGAAGAGGGACGGGAAGAAGAAGAGACGCATCAAGAAGATCATCTACTACGACAGCGATGCATCCTCTTCTTCACCAAGAAACGACGACGACGACTTCTCGTCAAAGAAAGAGACGGTTAATCAAAACTATTCCTTTGATTATTCTCGTATTCTATATAATTCGAATGCCCATTTACTTTCTATTCCTCTTGGAAAACCCCCCACACTTTGATGGAGAGGATTACTCATTTTGGAGCCATAAAATATGTAGTCATCTATTTTCTCTCCATCCTAGCATTTGGGAAATTGTGGAAAATGGGATGCATTTTGATAGTACGGATAATCTTGTGATCATTAATGAACAAATTCATAAAAATGCCCAAGCTACTACTGCCTTGCTAGCTTCACTTTGCAGGGATGAATATAATAAAGTGAGTGGATTGGACAACGCTAAGCAAATCTGGGACACCCTCAAGATATCTCATGAGGGAAACGACGCCACCATGATCACAAAGATGGAACTAGTGGAAGGCGAGCTGGGGAGGTTCGCGATGATTAGGGGAGAGGAGCCAACTCAGACCTATAACAGGCTCAAGACCCTAGTCAACAAGATCCGAAGCTACGGGAGCACAAGATGGACGGATCATGACGTTGTACGACTCATGCTAAGGTCATTTACTGTAATTGACCCCCATCTTGTCAACCTCATTCGTGAAAATCCCAGGTACACCAAGATGACGCCCAAGGAGATCCTTGGAAAATTCATGAGCGGACGCATGATGGTGAAGGAGGCGCGATACGTGGATGCCGCACTAAATGGTCCACTACCCATCTACGAGCCACAGCCCGTTGCTCTCAAAGCAACAAGCAGCAAGGAGGTGCTACCAAGCAAGGTAGCACAAGTGGAGGCTGCTAGGCTCAACGAAGACGAAATGGCGCTTATCATCAAGCGCTTCAAGACCACGCTAAAAGGACGTAAGGAGTACCCCCCAACAAGAACAAAACAAGAGGAAAGCGCTCCTGCTTCAAATGCGGTAAGACTGGTCATTTCATAGCACAATGCCCCGATAATGATAATGACCAGGGACAAGAAAAGAGCGGGAAGAGGGAAAAGAAGAAGAACTACAGGAAGGCAAAGGGCGAGGCGCACCTTGGAAAGGAATGGGATTCTAACTGCCCTTCATCCGACTCCGACGATGAAGGATTGGCTGCCTCAGCCTTCGACAAGTCTTCACTCTTCCCTAACGAACACCATACTTGCCTCATGGCTAAGGAGAAGAAGGTACGTATTTAAGATTCCCCTAAGTACTCTTCTTCTAGTAATGAGGAATCTTCTGATGATGAAGTAGATTACACTGATTTATTTAAAGGTTTAGATAGAGCTAAAGTAGATAAGATAAATGAGTTAATTGATGCCCTTAATGAAAAGGATAGATTACTAGAAAAGCAAGAAGATATCTTGTATGAGGAGCATGATAAATTTGTTAGTGTTCAAAAATCTCTTGCTCTAGAAATTAAACGAAATGAAATGCTATCCTCTGAGTTGTCTGCTTGCCATGAATCGATCTCTAGTTTAAAGAATTTAACTGAGGAATTAAATGCTATACTAGAGGATGTTAACAAAACTAGTTCATGTGTAGAGCATGTTAGTATCTGTAATAGATGTAAGGATTTTGATGTTGATGTCTGTGATAAACATCTTGCTTCTATTACTAAATTAAACAATGAGGTGGCAAGTCTTAATGCTCAACTTAAGACTTGCAAAGTTGAATTTGATAAATTAAAATTTGCTAGGGATGCCTACACTGTTGGTAGACACCCCTCAATTAAGTATGGGCTTAGTTTTCGAAAGGAAACCAAGAACTTAACAAGCCAAAGGACTCCCGTTCTCAACAAGGAGAATGGGAAGGCCCCTATGGCTAGTAGTTCCTAAAAGAATCATGCCTATATTTATGATAGAAAACTTTCTAGGAATGCTTATAATGATAGATGCTATGATCATGCTGTTTTACCTAGTATCATACTTCTCATGCTATGTTTGCTTCTAGCTCCACTCATGATTATGGTAGAAGTAAGCCTAGGCGTAATCATGCTGTGTCTCATGCGCCTAGGTGTCACACCCGGTTTTAGAAGGCAAACCGAATGCGAACTATGTACGTGCCAGGATCAGATCTCACGTACACAGCGATTACATAAATGAACATCATCACACAATGCTCGAATAATAACATAAAAGAGTACTTATTACATCATAGAGTCATAGACATCCACATAGTCATTGTCTTAACAGGTAAATCAAAGTGCTAAACGAAACGCAGTAAAGTTAAAGCCTCCACAGGCAGCTGACTGGGGGTTGCCGCCAACCCACACCTAGAATTCATCGTAGTCTTGGAACTCCTGGAAGTCTCCTTCCACGGCTTCGCCTTCTCCCGAGCAGTGGTTACAATGCGGACAACCTGGTGTTTTGTGGTAAAGCAAGGATGAGTACACATCAACGTACTCAGCAAATGTCCCGTTTGGCTGAGGTGGACTAGCTTTATGTGGGGTTAGGCTCCAGCAGTTGCTTTTAGTTGGTCAAGTATTTATCATTAGTAGAAGCCAGATTTTAGCATTAACCAATCCGTAAACCATTTCCTCATCGAGGAACATCATCATCATAGTCGAACCAAAACCATAAATCAAACCATTGTATCTCGAATCGTCTGTATCTCTAATCAAAGAGGATCCCAAGGCCGCTCATAACCGTGAGCACGGCCGATATATCAGTTTCACTACCCTCTGCAGAGGTCGCACACTTTACCCATGAGTCATGATTCCCTTTCTACCCGGGGAGAGCTAATCCCCATTGACCACTACCTAGGTGGTCCGGCAGGGCCTCACTACGTAGCTTTTACAAAGATTCCCCAGAGATCGTAGCTGCCCGTTAGGTTTCTCCAGTTTGATAAACACAGTACCCCTCCCCGCAGGAGAGTGACTAACAAAGAGCAAAACGAAAGAACCTCGGCACTCAGCCTCGGCAGAGCAAGCACTGTGCCTGGACCCCATTGACGGCACGACGGCTAAGCAGCTACACCCCTAGTTCATCTAATTAATCAGCTAAGGGCATCCCATTTCACCCTCATGGTTGCACTGTTATCCCGGGTGGTCTCTCAACGAACCAGTCCTTACGGAGAGGTACTCAGGAAACAGCCTGAGCCCCCTAGAGTATCACAAGATCATCAACATCAACAGGATAACAGTATCATAAATAGCCACATCATGTTCATTGATTATGTTAAAGCAATAGCAAAGTGCTAACCATAATAGCCCATAAGGTCATCAAGGATAAAGTAAAGTGCAAAGCTAGTCAATCCTTAGGTTTCAAGTAAGTAATGCGGGATAGTAAGTTATAAATGAATAGGACATAATGGGACAGAGGACACTTGCCTTCACCAAACTGCTGATCAGGGACTTCCTCTGCAACTGCCTCGGGAAACACAGACTGCTCGTTGTCTACGCAAAGCAATCATTCACACTATGCACTTGGGAAAATAACAAACAAAAACAATATACCAAACATATGCAGCAGAGAGGGGTCACAAGTTCATAACAGAAAAGGGATAGGCACTCTAAAGTTCCCTAGGTCTGGGGGTAGAGGACTACACAAAGTGATTCACTATCCACTAATCAGGTCTAAGTTAGTGGTGGGATTAAATAATTATCTGGTTTAAGTTCCTAAACTTAAGTGTTTAAGTCCATAAACTTAAGTAATCCAACTTTTATTAAAGTCTACTCATTTCCAATTATCTTAAATAAGGTTTCAATAGTCTTAATCCTATCCTAGTGATTAGCTATTAATTAATACATGGAAACAGCAGGGAAACATTGCATAAACAGATAGATAATAATATTATGAACATTTTGCAATTTGAAGCACCTAATTTGGAGTTCATATGACAAAGTTATGAATTTTACAAGTTTAGGGGTTAAAATTATACCCTAAGGACTTATTTTTAATTAAATAAAAGGGCCAGGGACTTAACTGCGAGAAACCAGGGACGGCGGGCGCAATTTCCAGAAAACAGGGGGGCTCTTTAAGAAAATGCGCGGGCGAAGGGGTATCGGGCGCCTACAGCCGTTGGATCTCAGATCGACGGCTAGGATTAGATCCCGCGGCGGGCGCGCGGGCGCGCGGCGGCGTGAGCGGCTGACAGGCGGGGCCGGGCGGACAGCGCGGGCGCGGGGCTGACAGGCGGGGCCGGGCGGACAGCGCGGGCGTGGGCGACTGGCAGGCGGGGCCTAGCGGACAGCGCGCGCGGGCGGACTGACAAGCGGGGCCGGGCGGACAGCGCGCGCGGGCGGACTGACAAGTGGGGCCTAGCAGGCAGAGAGACGGGGTGAGGGGGTAGTGGGCCTGGGCCGCTGGATCGCTGGCGGACGGCCAGGATTAGGTCCGGGCGAGTTGAATCAGGACCGCCCGATCTGGGTTGAACGGCGGAGATCGGATGGGCGGCCTGGGTCTTCCCTACGGCTAGCTGGGGCGGCGGCGCTCGTCCCCGCGGCGGAGGGCTCGCCGGAGACGAGGGGCACGGGCGACTGGCGGGGCTCTGGGGCAATCCGAGTGGTCGGGGAGGTCGGGGAGGGCACGGGGACTCCATTGGTGGGGTCTAGGTCGGGGCAGAGGCACCGGAGGGGGGCGGTTCACGGCGGGGCGGCTCGGCGGCGGGGTTATTCTACTCCGGCGAGCAATCAAACGCAACAGAGAGCAAAACAAGGGGCGATAGGGGCGGGAGAGGTCCCTTACCTCAAGGCGGGCTCCGGGGACTCCTCGGCGGCGACAGAGACGCGACGGGGACCCGGGTCGACGGTGGCGGCTGCACGGCGGACGACGGGTGAGCGCGGGCAGAGAGAAATAGGGAGGGGGAGAGGGAATTGGGGCGCGTTCCGGGTTGCGGACGTCGGGGCGGAGCTCACCGGGGCTAAGGGCGCGGCGGAGCTCCAACGGCAACGAGAAACCGAGCTCGGGACGGCGGGGTTATGGCGGCGGCGCTCTGCGTGCGCGCAGCGAGGGGGGAAAGAGGGTCTACTGGGCGCAAATGGGGGGAGAGGGTGAGGGCGAGTGGGGCTCGGGGCACAAGTGGCCGAGGGCGAGGTGGGGCGAGTCCCACGCGCGACGTGGGCGCGGGGAAGGCGGGCGCGAGCAGCTCGGCGGCGGTTACGCGGGGACGACGGGGCTGACAAGCCGGGCCCACAACGCAGAGAGAGAGAAGAAAGCGGGTGCGGGCGCGAGAGAAGCGGGGCTGACGGGTTGGGCCCACGGGCAGAGAGAGAGCGAGGGAGCGGGCGCGCGGGGGGAAGTGGCAGCGCCGACAGGTGGGGCCAGGCGAGCAGAGAGAGAGGGAGGCGGGTACGAGGAAGGCGACCGCGCCGACAGGCCGGGCCCGCTGCGCAGAGAGAGGAGGGGAGAGAGGCGCGCGCGCGGGAATGGGCCGGCTGGGCCGAAAGGCCGAGGGGGCGGCTGGGTTGGGCCTCTTTGCCTTTTTCTTTTATTCTGAATTATTTTTCCCTTTTCTTTTTACCTATTCTATTTGATTCAAATTCAAATGAGCCCCAAAATCCAAATTAGACTTTTTGAGAATTATGCACCAAACAAAAGTGAAATCTAGGGTTCAACATGATGCAACAATTCATACTCCCTTAGGGTTTAACATAATAGACTATAATTACAAGTAAAATAAGCACTTAGCTCCTATAGAAATGAGAGAGAAAAGAATTAGGAAGGATGAGAAAAGGAAGTAACACCTGAATTTGTGAATATGAGCAAAGAAATTTTATACCCCCAAATTCAGGGTGTTACAAACCTATCCCCCTTAAAAGAATCTCGCCCCGAGATTCAAGGTTGGTCAGCAAAGAGTTCAGGGTATTTGGCCTTCAGGTCATCTTCTCGTTCCCAGGTTGCTTCTTCTTCGGAGTGGTGACCCCATCTGACTTTGCACATTCTGATGGTGTTCCTCCGGGTGACTCTGTCTGCAAACTCCAGAATCTGCGTTGGCTTCTCTATGTATGTCAGATCCTCCTGGACTTCCAAACCCTCCACTGGCAACTGTTCTTCTGGTACTCGCAGACACTTCTTCAATTGCGATACATGGAACACATTGTGCACTGCTGACAAACTCTCTGGTAGGTCGAGCTGGTAGGCCACTTCTCCACGCTTGGCTTGAATCTGATATGGTCCGACGTACCGGGGTGCTAGCTTGCCTTTGACTCTGAACCTTCTGACTCCCCTGATAGGTGACACCTTCAGATAGACGTAGTCTCCCACTTCAAAACTCAGTTCTCTTCTCCTTCGGTCCGCATAGCTTCGCTGCCTTGACTGGGCTGTCTTCAGGTTCTCCCGAACCATTTTGATATTCTCTTCGGCTTCAAGCAAGATGTCGGGGCCAAACACCTGTCTCTCTCCAGGCTGGTCCCAGTGCAGCGGAGTCCTACAACTCCGTCCGTAGAGTGCCTGAAACGGTGACATCTTCAAGCTGGCCTGGTAACTATTGTTGTAGGAGAATTCTGCATAAGGTAACCTTTTGTCCCATCCTGACTTGTCTTGCAACGCACAGGCTCTCAACATATCTTCTAAGATCTGGTTAGTTCTTTCAGTCTGGCCGTCTGTCTGCGGGTGATAAGCTGAGCTGAAGTTCAAATGTGTGCCCAAAGCTTCTTGTAACTGCTGCCAAAAATGAGATGTGAACTGCGTTCCTCGATCTGACACTATCTTCTTCGGCACACCATGAAGGCAGACTATTCGTGACATGTATAACTCAGCTAACGTTGCTCCGGTGTATGTCGTCTTCACAGGTATGAAGTGGGCCACCTTTGTTAAGCGGTCCACAACCACCCAGATGGAATCGTAGCCGGCCCGGGTACGAGGTAGGCCAACTATAAAATCCATCCCGATTTCATCCCACTTCCACTGAGGAATCCGCAATGGCTGCAACAATCCGGCAGGCCTCTGATGCTCTGCTTTGGTCCTCTGACAGCTATCACAGATGGCGACATATTCTGCGATCTCCCTTTTCATACCATACCACAAAAACCTCCTTTTTAAATCCTGGTACATCTTCTCACTCCCTGGGTGTATGGAGTAGGCTGTCTCATGAGCTTCCTTGAGGATCAATTCCCGAATAGGTTTGAGGTCGGGAACACACAATCGGTCCTTGAACCAGATTACTCCTTCTTCATCCTCTCGAAAGTCTTTACCTCTTCCTTCTAGGATCAGCTGCCGGATCTTGTTGATGTTTTCATCATCCTTCTGCCCTTCTTTGATCTCCCGCTCTAGGGTGGGCTCTAATTCCACTGTCACTCCTTGCGTACTATTCAGGAAACCGAGGCTCAGTCTGTCAAACTCCTTGGCTAACTCATACGGCATTGGGTGCGAGGCCAACATATTGACTTGACTTTTCCTGCTCAGAGCATCTGCAACAACATTGGCTTTGCCCGGATGGTAATGTATCTCCAACTCATAGTCTTTGATCAATTCCAACCATCTTCGCTGCCTCATGTTTAACTCTGACTGGGTGAATATGTACTTCAGACTTTTATGATCTGTGTAGATGTCGCACTTCTGCCCATACAGGTAGTGTCTCCAGGTCTTTAAAGCATGAACCACTGCTGCCAATTCCAGGTCATGTGTGGGGTAATTCTTCTCATGGATCTTCAGCTGTCGAGATGAGTATGCTACAACTCTCCCTTCTTGCATCAGTACACATCCCAATCCGGTGTACGAAGCGTCGCAATACACTGAGAATGACTTGTGAACATCAGGCAGGACTAACACAGGAGCTGTAGTCAATCTATTCTTCAGTTCTTCAAATGCTTCCTGACACTTTTGGGTCCACTTAAACTCAACTTTCTTCGCTAGCAACGCTGTCATTGGTCTAGCAATCTTCGAGAAACCTTCAATGAAACGCCTATAATATCCGGCCATTCCAATAAAGCTCTTGATCCCACGAACGTCCTTCGGTGCTTTCCAGTTCAGGATATCTGCTACTTTCTTTGGATCCACTGCTAACCCATCTTGGTTTATGATGTGACCCAGAAATAAGACTTCATGAATCCAGAACTCGCATTTGCCCAGCTTGGCATACAACTGATGCTCTCGAAGTCTTTGCAATACCATTTTCAAATGCTCTACATGATCTTCTTCACTTTGAGAGTATATGAGAATGTCATCGATGAACACTACCACAAACTTGTCTAGATAATCCATGAACACACTGTTCATCAGGTACATAAAGAAGGCTGGCGCATTTGTCAAACCAAAGGACATAACTGTGAACTCATATAACCCGTACTTGGTGATGAATGCTGTCTTTGGTATATCCGAGGGTCGGATTCTGAGTTGATGGTAACCTGATCTCAGATCTATCTTCGAGAATACGCTGGCACCTCTGAGCTGGTCGAACAAATCTTCTATCCTTGGCAGGGGGTACTTGTTCTTGATAGTGACTTCATTCAAGGCTCTGTAATCTATGCACATCCTTTTGGTACCATCTTTCTTCTCTACAAACAACACTGGAGCGGCCCAAGGCGAGGTACTTGGCCTGATGTAACCCTTCTCTAGCATCTCATCTATCTGCTTCTTGAGTTCCACCAATTCTGGTCCAGACACTCGATAGGCTCTCTTTGAAATGGGGGCGGTACCAGGGATAAGCTCTATGGCAAATTCGACTTTCCTTTCCGGTGGCATGCCCGTTAGCTCCTCGGGAAACACATCCGGAAAGTCCGACACAACCTTGATAGCCTCGAGCGGGTTGGGCTCCTTACTATCAACTGAAATCTGGTGACAGACTCCTTTTTCTAACTTAGGCATCCTTAGCTCGGCCACTACCTCTTCTCCTGACGGGGATTTCAATGTTATGGTCCTCTTGTCACAACTAACATTTGCTTCATACTTCATCAACCAGTTCATCCCTAGTATGACATCTATCCTAGGGGTGCCTATTACTATTAAGTCACTGGGGAATCCTATCCCCCTTATTTCCACCATTATGTTTGAACATATTTTATCTGTTTGCACCCTGCCACCAACCGAATTAATCCTCATGGGTGGCATCATTGCCTCTACTGAGATGTTATGCAATTCTACCCATGTTGCAGTGACAAAAGAATGAGTTGCACCAGTATCAAATAGCACTTTCGCGGGATGAGATTCGACTGAGAACATACCTACTGCCACATCTGGTGCATCCTGGATCGCTTCGGCCTCCAAGTGGTTCACCTTTCCGCGGTTGTACGCTTGGTTACGATTGCCTGCTGCCGGCTGCAGTACACCTTGCCTTGCTGGAGCATTGGGGTTGGTCTGCTGCTGCGCCAATTTCTTCGGGCACTGCATCGCCCAGTGGCCTTGTTCTCCACAGTGGAAACATCCTCTGCCTCCTCCTTGTGCTGGGGCTGCTTGGTTGCTCTGATTCGCTGCTGGGGCAGGAAGGCGAGGTGCCTGGTTGTTCTGCTTCTGATATTGATTACCTCCCTGCTGGCTGTGCTGACGATACTGCTGCTGCTGCTGCGGGTACTGCCTCTGAAACTGCTGCTGATGCGGACGCTGATTCTGATTCTGATATCCCTGTGGGTGACCAGGCCTGCCTTGCTGAGACGAACTGCCTGAGAAACGTGGACGGCTGATGCCTCCGGTCTGGGGTCCACTCATCTTGCGCTTCCGATCTTCCATATCCTTACGCTTCTTCTCAGTCATAACTGCCCTATCGATCAGGTGCTGGAAGGTGGGGAAGGTATGATTCATCAGTTGGTAATGCAGGGGATCCACCAAACCTCTCATGAACCTGTACTGCCTCTTGGCATCAGTGTTGACGTCTTCAGGTGCATAACGAGACAGCTGCAGAAACTTGTCTCTGTATTCACTAACAGACAGGGGTCCCTGCTTCAGAGCCAGAAACTCCTCCTTCTTCACGATCATCAGTCCCTCTGGCACATGGTACCGACGGAAACTCTCGCTGAATTCCTCCCAGGTGATGGCTTCGGGGTCAGCATGGGTGGCGAGGTAGGACTCCCACCAGGACTGGGCTGCTCCCCTCAGCTGGCGGGGACCATACAGAACCTTCTCCCTGTCGTCGCATTGGGCGGTGCGCAGTTCCCTCTCCACTGCACGCAACCAATCTTCTGCATCCATGGGGTCAGCAGAATGGGCGAAGGTAGGAGGGTGCCCTCTCATGAACTCACCACGCTTATCTCGTGGCATCTGGGGCATTTGCACTTGCAACTGGGGTTGGGGCTGCTGTTGAGCCTGCTGCATGGCTGCCAGAGTCTGCCCAATGGCCTGCACTGCCTGGGTCTGCATCAAGAACATCTGCTCCACTGACATCAGGGGTGGCGGGGGAGGCTGCCTCTGATTTTCCTCCTGCTGGTCATGCTGCTCTAGCTGAGCACGCCTGTTGCATCGGCGCCTGTTGTCAGACATCTGTGGAAGACATTCACACATCAGCATCGATCTTACAACCCTTCAGCATAAGAAAAGAGAATACATAATTCTTCATGACACTGAGTGAACAAAGAGCTTCACTGATCCTCATTCATGATTCAACACAGCTTCTCAGATAAGAAAGGAAAGTAAGAGTAAATGGCTTCCCAACTAAACAACTGACTTCATTAACATTACTAGCTAGGCCAAACTGCAGGGGAAACCCACATGTTGGCTACAGTCATTACAAAGATTCAAATCCAGTACAAGTTCATCATAACAAGCATGAAAGCGACTGATAAGCAAACTAAACTAAATGGAAGCAACTGATAAGCAAACTAAACTGACCACCTAAGACTGAGACATCTGACTTAAGAATTATTACAAACTCCGACGCTAACGATCTAAGGATCCAGATCTATCCTGGTCTTACAGACAGGGGAACCATAAGTGTGGTGACCACGTGGCGGTGAGCGGTATGGGTGCTGAGTCCCAACAGGTGCGGGAGAACCACCCTCCTGGTGATGGCGCTCTGCCAGCTCAGCACGCAACTCCGCAATCTCCGTTCGAGCCCTGCTTAGCTCGTCCAGAGAGTGATCCAGCTCCGTGTTAAGCACTGCGACTAGGTTGAGTGTGCTGCTCAACCTAGGGTTAGCCTCACCAACAGGTGAAACAACCACACTCTCTGTGCTGCCAGTAGGGCGGCGGGGGTAGTACCGAAGGTTAAGACCGTCGGCCACGCCACCGAACAAAGAACAGTACTGAGAGAGTGCACGTCGTGCTGCATCCTGCATAGCCGCCTCTGTAGTGTCCCTCTCGGAGATGGAATAGTGCTCCGAAACGGCCTCCGCACCCCGGAGGTCATCCTCCGGACGGCGAACTAGGCAGGTAGCCTCCCAGCGGTCCGGGTACCTCCCGCGACTGTGCTGGTAGACCACACAACGATACTCGATCGACCAGGTGTGCCGGTCGAAAGCCTGGCGCAGCAAGGTGTCGAGTGCGTCGTGGAAGTGACAACCGCGAGCGGCGTCACGGGTGATGGGTCGGGCGACCCATCCTTCCGCCTCCTGCGGCTCAGAGGACTCCGTGCTGTGGTCTGAGTCGTCGTCGTCGGGATCTTCTCCAGTAGCTCCTCCAACAGCCGGGACGTCCCGCGGTGGAACAAGGGGCGCCTCCAGCTGGGCAACAGAGGAACGGGGCCTCACGGTCTCCACCTCCTGCTGGGGTGAGGAGGAAGAGCCCTGCTGCTCTCCATGCTGGCGCCGGCGTTCCTGCTCCTCACGCAGGCGGTGGTGCAGCCTCTCCAGGTGACTCGACTGTCCGGACACGGTGCGGTGCAGAGGACGCTCCGCAAGTCGAGACGGCAGGAAAGGAATCACCGACTTACGTGCAGTGTGTCTAAGACGAGCCATCTACAAAAGACACCGTAAGCACAAGAGTAAGAGCAGAACTAATATGACAAGTGAATAAACCAAAGACAGAATAAGATAAAAATTTTAACAAGGTATTGTATAGATAGATAGTAAAATATAGGGTTGGTCGAGGTGACCGACTTTTTGAAGTAACATCAGATGTCAAGGTGAGGGGAAGGGTCAATAGTCCTTAGTACGACCAGTGCTACTCTAGGTCAGCGGTCCTACAGTCAGCATGGCTTTGATACCACTTATGTCACACCCGGTTTTAGAAGGCAAACCGAATGCGAACTATGTACGTGCCAGGATCAGATCTCACGTACACAGCGATTACATAAATGAACATCATCACACAATGCTCGAATAATAACATAAAAGAGTACTTATTACATCATAGAGTCATAGACATCCACATAGTCATTGTCTTAACAGGTAAATCAAAGTGCTAAACGAAACGCAGTAAAGTTAAAGCCTCCACAGGCAGCTGACTGGGGGTTGCCGCCAACCCACACCTAGAATTCATCGTAGTCTTGGAACTCCTGGAAGTCTCCTTCCACGGCTTCGCCTTCTCCCGAGCAGTGGTTACAATGCGGACAACCTGGTGTTTTGTGGTAAAGCAAGGATGAGTACACATCAACGTACTCAGCAAATGTCCCGTTTGGCTGAGGTGGACTAGCTTTATGTGGGGTTAGGCTCCAGCAGTTGCTTTTAGTTGGTCAAGTATTTATCATTAGTAGAAGCCAGATTTTAGCATTAACCAATCCGTAAACCATTTCCTCATCGAGGAACATCATCATCATAGTCGAACCAAAACCATAAATCAAACCATTGTATCTCGAATCGTCTGTATCTCTAATCAAAGAGGATCCCAAGGCCGCTCATAACCGTGAGCACGGCCGATATATCAGTTTCACTACCCTCTGCAGAGGTCGCACACTTTACCCATGAGTCATGATTCCCTTTCTACCCGGGGAGAGCTAATCCCCATTGACCACTACCTAGGTGGTCCGGCAGGGCCTCACTACGTAGCTTTTACAAAGATTCCCCAGAGATCGTAGCTGCCCGTTAGGTTTCTCCAGTTTGATAAACACAGTACCCCTCCCCGCAGGAGAGTGACTAACAAAGAGCAAAACGAAAGAACCTCGGCACTCAGCCTCGGCAGAGCAAGCACTGTGCCTGGACCCCATTGACGGCACGACGGCTAAGCAGCTACACCCCTAGTTCATCTAATTAATCAGCTAAGGGCATCCCATTTCACCCTCATGGTTGCACTGTTATCCCGGGTGGTCTCTCAACGAACCAGTCCTTACGGAGAGGTACTCAGGAAACAGCCTGAGCCCCCTAGAGTATCACAAGATCATCAACATCAACAGGATAACAGTATCATAAATAGCCACATCATGTTCATTGATTATGTTAAAGCAATAGCAAAGTGCTAACCATAATAGCCCATAAGGTCATCAAGGATAAAGTAAAGTGCAAAGCTAGTCAATCCTTAGGTTTCAAGTAAGTAATGCGGGATAGTAAGTTATAAATGAATAGGACATAATGGGACAGAGGACACTTGCCTTCACCAAACTGCTGATCAGGGACTTCCTCTGCAACTGCCTCGGGAAACACAGACTGCTCGTTGTCTACGCAAAGCAATCATTCACACTATGCACTTGGGAAAATAACAAACAAAAACAATATACCAAACATATGCAGCAGAGAGGGGTCACAAGTTCATAACAGAAAAGGGATAGGCACTCTAAAGTTCCCTAGGTCTGGGGGTAGTGGACTACACAAAGTGATTCACTATCCACTAATCAGGTCTAAGTTAGTGGTGGGATTAAATAATTATCTGGTTTAAGTTCCTAAACTTAAGTGTTTAAGTCCATAAACTTAAGTAATCCAACTTTTATTAAAGTCTACTCATTTCCAATTATCTTAAATAAGGTTTCAATAGTCTTAATCCTATCCTAGTGATTAGCTATTAATTAATACATGGAAACAGCAGGGAAACATTGCATAAACAGATAGATAATAATATTATGAACATTTTGCAATTTGAAGCACCTAATTTGGAGTTCATATGACAAAGTTATGAATTTTACAAGTTTAGGGGTTAAAATTATACCCTAAGGACTTATTTTTAATTAAATAAAAGGGCCAGGGACTTAACTGCGAGAAACCAGGGACGGCGGGCGCAATTTCCAGAAAACAGGGGGGCTCTTTAAGAAAATGCGCGGGCGAAGGGGTATCGGGCGCCTACAGCCGTTGGATCTCAGATCGACGGCTAGGATTAGATCCCGCGGCGGGCGCGCGGGCGCGCGGCGGCGTGAGCGGCTGACAGGCGGGGCCGGGCGGACAGCGCGGGCGCGGGGCTGACAGGCGGGGCCGGGCAGACAGCGCGGGCGCGGGCGACTGGCAGGCGGGGCCTAGCGGACAGCGCGCGCGGGCGGACTGACAAGCGGGGCCGGGCGGACAGCGCGCGCGGGCGGACTGACAAGTGGGGCCTAGCAGGCAGAGAGACGGGGTGAGGGGTAGTGGGCCTGGGCCGCTGGATCGCTGGCGGACGGCCAGGATTAGGTCCGGGCGAGTTGAATCAGGACCGCCCGATCTGGGTTGAACGGCGGAGATCGGATGGGCGGCCTGGGTCTTCCCTACGGCTAGCTGGGGCGGCGGCGCTCGTCCCCGCGGCGGAGGGCTCGCCGGAGACGAGGGGCACGGGCGACTGGCGGGGCTCTGAGGCAATCCGAGTGGTCGGGGAGGTCGGGGAGGGCACGGGGACTCCATTGGTGGGGTCTGGGTCGGGGCAGAGGCACCGGAGGGGGGCGGTTCACGGCGGGGTGGCTCGGCGGCGGGGTTATTATACTCCGGCGAGCAATCAAACGCAACAGAGAGCAAAACAAGGGGCGATAGGGGCGGGAGAGGTCCCTTACCTCAAGGCGGGCTCCGGGGACTCCTCGGCGGCGACAGAGACGCGACGGGGACCCGGGTCGACGGTGGCGGCTGCACGGCGGACGACGGGTGAGCGCGGGCAGAGAGAAATAGGGAGGGGGAGAGGGAATTGGGGCGCGTTCCGGGTTGCGAACGTCGGGGCGGAGCTCACCGGGGCTAAGGGCGCGGCGGAGCTCCAACGGCGACGAGAAACCGAGCTCGGGACGGCGGGGTTATGGCGGCGGCGCTCTGCGTGCGCGCAGCGAGGGGGGAAAGAGGGTCTACTGGGCGCAAATGGGGGGAGAGGGTGAGGGCGAGTGGGGCTCGGGGCACAAGTGGCCGAGGGCGAGGTGGGGCGAGTCCCACGCGCGACGTGGGCGCGGGGAAGGCGGGCGCGAGCAGCTCGGCGGCGGTTACGCGGGGACGACGGGGCTGACAAGCCGGGCCCACAACACAGAGAGAGAGAAGAAAGCGGGTGCGGGCGCGAGAGAAGCGGGGCTGACGGGTTGGGCCCACGGGCAGAGAGAGAGCGAGGGAGCGGGCGCGCGGGGGGAAGTGGCAGCGCCGACAGGTGGGGCCGGGCGAGCAGAGAGAGAGGGAGGCGGGTACGCGGAAGGCGACCGCGCCGACAGGCCGGGCCCGCTGCGCAGAGAGAGGAGGGGAGAGAGGCGCGCGCGCGGGAATGGGCCGGCTGGGCCGAAAGGCCGAGGGGGCGGCTGGGTTGGGCCTCTTTGCCTTTTTCTTTTATTCTGAATTGTTTTTCCCTTTTCTTTTTACCTATTCTATTTGATTCAAATTCAAATGAGCCCCAAAATCCAAATTAGACTTTTTGAGAATTATGCACCAAACAAAAGTGAAATCTAGGGTTCAACATGATGCAACAATTCATACTCCCTTAGGGTTTAACATAATAGACTATAATTACAAGTAAAATAAGCACTTAGCTCCTATAGAAATGAGAGAGAAAAGAATTAGGAAGGATGAGAAAAGGAAGTAACACCTGAATTTGTGAATATGAGCAAAGAAATTTTATACCCCCAAATTCAGGGTGTTACACTAGGAGAGTTCGCAATGGTCCTACTATTGTTTATCATGCTTGCAATACTTCTTTTGTTCTTTCATGTAAAAATACAAAAGTAGTAGCTAGAAAATTGGGATCCAAATGCAAGGGAGACAAGACCTGTATTTGGGTACCAAGAGTTATTGTAACTAACCTTGTAGGACCCAACAAGAGTTGGGTACCTAAAACCCAAGATTAAATTGCCTTGCAGGTTTATGCATCCGGGGGCTCAAGCTAGATTATCGACAACGGATGCACAAACCACATGACGTGGGAGAAGAAGATGTTCACCTCTTATGTCAAGAACAAAGATTCCCAGGATGCGATTATCTTTGGAGATGGGAACCAAGGTAAGGTTAAAGGTTTAGGAAAGATAGCCATCACATCCGAGCATTCTATCTCTAATGCGTTTTTAGTTGAATCGCTCGGGTATAACTTGTTGTCTGTGAGTCAATTATGTAACATGGGTTATAATTGTTTATTCACAAATATAGATGTATATGTCTTTAGAAGGAGTGATGGTTCATTAGCTTTTAAGGGCATATTAGACGGCAAGCTCTACTTAGTTGATTTTTCAAAAGAGAATGCCGATCTAGATGCATACTTAATAGCTAAGACTAATATGGGCTGGCTATGGCATCACCGTCTAGCACATGTTGGGATGAAGAACCTTCATAAACTTCTAAAGGGAGATCATGTGTTAGGACGAACCGATGTTTGTTTTGAGAAAGACAGACCTTGTGTAGCATGTCAGGCAGGGAAACAGGTGGGAAGCACTCATCACATCAAGAATGTGATGACAACATCAAGACCACTGGAGCTTCTTCACATGGACCTCTTCGGACCCGTTGCCTACCTCAGCATCGGGGGAAGTAAGTATGGTCTTGTAATTGTTGATGATTTTTCCCGCTTCACTTGGGTATTCTTTTTGCAGGACAAATCAAAAACCCAAGGGACCCTAAAGCGCTTTCTAAGGAGGGCTCAAAATGAATTTGAGCTAAAGGTGAAAAAGATAAGGAGCGACAATGGGTCTGAGTTCAAGAATCTGCAAGTTGAGGAGTATCTTGAGGAGGAAGGCATCAAGCACGAATTCTCTGCTCCCTACACACCACAGCAAAATGGTGTGATAGAGAGGAAGAGTACGACGCTAATCGACATGGCGAGAACAATGCTTGGAGAGTTCAAGACGCCCGAGCGGTTTTGGTCGAAAGCTATGAACACAGCCTGCCACGCCATAAACTGGCTTTACCTGCACCGTATCCTCAAGAAGACCTCCTACGAACTCCTTACCGGTAACAAACCCAATGTCTCTTACTTTCATGTATTTGGGAGCAAATGCTACATTCTGGTGAAGAAAGGTAGACATTCTAAGTTTGCTCCCAAGGCAGTAGAAGGGTTTTTTACTAGGGTATGACTCAAATATAAAGGCGTATAGGGTCTTCAACAAATCATCAGGATTAGTTGAAGTCTCTAGCGACGTTGTATTTGATGAGACTAATGGCTCTCCAAGAGAGCAAGATCTTGATGACATAGATGAGGATGAAGTTCCGACGGCCACAATACGCATGATGGCGATAGGTGATGTGCGACCATAGGAACCACATGAAGAAGATCAACCATCTTCCTCAACAATGGTGCATCCCCCAACTCAAGACGATGTACAGGTACCTCAAGAAGAAGGGCAGGATCAAAGGGGAGCATAGGAAGACCAAGTGATGGAGGAAGAAGCACCACGGGTCCCTCCAACTCAAGTCCGAGCGTCGATCCAAAGACATCACCCCGTCAATCAAATTCTAGGTGACATCAGCAAGGGAGTAACTACTCGTTCACGATTAGCTAATTTTTGTGAGCGTTACTCGTTTGTCTCTTCTATTGAGCCTTTCAGGGTAGAAGAGGCCTTGCAAGATCCGGACTGGGTGTTGGCCATGCAGGAAGAGCTTAACAACTTCAAAAGGAATGAAGTCTGGAGCCTAGTGCCATGTCCAAAGCAAAACGTTGTGGGAACCAAGTGGGTGTTCCGCAACAAGCAAGACGAGCACGGGGTGGTGACAAAAAACAAGGCTCGACTTGTGGCAAAAGGTTATGCCCAAGTCGCAGGTTTGGATTTCGAGGAGACTTTTGCTCCTATGGCTAGGCTAGAGTCAATTCGAATATTATTAGCCTATGCCGCTCACCATTCCTTTAGGCTATTCCAAATGAACGTAAAGAGCGCTTTCCTCAACGAGCCAATCAAGGAGGAAGTATATGTGGAACAACCCCCTGGCTTTGAGGATGACAGGTATCCTGACCACGTGTATAAGCTCTCTAAGGCACTCTATGGACTTAAGCAAGCCCCAAGAGCATGGTATGAATGCCTTAGAGATGTCCTTATTTCTAACGCTTTCAAGGTTGGGAAAGCCGATCCAACTCTTTTCACAAAGACATGCATCGGTGATCTTTTTGTGTGCCAAATGTCGATGACATAATATTTGGTTCTACTAGCCAAGAGTCTTGTGAGGAGTTTAGCAGGGTGATGATGCAAAAGTTCGAGATGTCGATTATGGGCGAGTTGACCTACTTCCTTAGATTCCAAGTGAAGCAACTCAAGGACAACACCTTCATCTCCCAAACAAAGTACACTCAGGATCTTCTCAAGAGGTTTGGGATGAAGGATGCCGAGCTCGCGAAGACACTGATGGGAACTAACAGGCACGTTGACCTCAACAAAGGAGGTAAGTCTGTTGATCAAAAGGCATACCGGTCAATGATAGGTTCATTACTGTATCTTTGTGCTAGTAGACCGGACATTATGCTTAGTGTATGCATGTGTGCTAGATTTCAATCCGACCCCAAGGAATGTCACCTTGTGGCCGTTAAGCGAATTCTTAGGTATTTAGTTTCTACGCCTTGCTTTGGGATCTGGTATCCAAAGGGGTCTACCTTTGACTTGATTGGATACTCAGACTCCGATTATGTTGGGTGCAAGGTTGATAGGAAGAGTACATCAGGGACGTGCTAATTTTTAGGAAGGTCCCTGGTGTCTTGGAGTTCCAAGAAACAAACATTCGTTGCCCTATCCACCACTGAGGCCGAGTACGTTGTCATAGGACAGTGTTGCGCACAACTGCTTTGGATGAGGCAAACCCTCTGGGACTTTGGCTACAATCTGAGCAAAGTCCCACTCCTATGTGACAATGAGAGTGCAATCCGCCCGGCAGATAATCCTATTGAACACAGCCACACTAAGCACATAGACATCCGACATCACTTCCTGAGAGACCACCAGCAAAAGGGAGATATCGAGGTGTACCATATTAGCACTGAGAACCAGCTAGTCGATATCTTCACTAAGCCTTTAGATGAGAAAAGGTTTTGCAGGTTGCGTAGTGAGCTAAATGTCTTAGATTCGCGTAACTTGGATTGATCTATGCCTTTGATCATGTTACTTTGTGCATTTAATTCAGTTATTGTTTATTTGTGGCGCTCAAGTTGTATAAGTCATCCCCAGACCTCACAAGTCCGTATGCAAATGATGCATATATTTAGGGTGAGATGTGCTACAACTTGATCCCTTTGAGACTAACGTGTTTGTTTGAGTACACTTGATGTAGTCTCTATTGGGGCGAAGGCGAAGACGCTACCCTTCGCTCCAGGCCTTCGTCAACTCACTGCACCAATGGAGGCAAGATGACCGGCGCAGCCCACCCTTCGTCCTTATCACCGCAAGACGAAGGCCTACGACGAAGTCTCTTCATCCCGCGGCCTCGGTCCTACCTGGAGGCCCACGTGGGATTCGGCCCATCGTAATAGGCCCTGCATGGACAGGCGTGTTACGGACTTGATTTGTAATAGCTTTTCTGTAATGACAATTTGTAACCCTCCTTTATGAGAATATTCTGGGGATAATCCAGGTGTCTTAGGGCATAAGCGTCCTTACTCCGGGACGTTGGGCGCTCGGGCACCTATAAATACCCCCGTACAGTGCCCTTGAGAGGCCGGATTAACAGAGCAATTGCCATTTCGAGTTAAACCTTCTCTGCATCCTTTTCACCCCCCCTGTTGGATCAACTTGCTCAGGAGCGCAAGTTCCAACAGTCTCAAAGGTACATTGAAAGGGAAAGTGAACTTAGACGACGAAAAGACTTCCACTACACTCCGGTATTAGTGTACTTAATTCCAAGTTCATACTTACGCTCTCATTGCCTTTTTGCTCGTATTTTGACATTTTGGTGAGGCAGTGGGGTTATAGGACCAAAAATGATCCCATTTTGGTGCTTAATGCCAAAGGGGAGAAATTAAGGCCAAAGCAAATGGATCAGCCAACCACTTGTGGATTTTGAACATAATAGAGTTAGAATTTGTGTTTTGTCCAAAATACTCTTATTGCAAAATTTGGTCTCTTATGGGGGAGAATTTTGATTATGGGAAAAAGGGGGAGTTTTGGCACTTTATAAATTTTACTCTTGGAATATCTCTCGATTTGACCAAACAAGTGTGTTTGACTTAGAGATACGAAAAAGAATTTCATTTGTAAAAACAAACCAAGTGGTGGCAAAGAGTGATCCAAATATGCCAAATCATAAGCAAAAATAATTTGGTCTTCATTTGCATTGATGTTGCACTTCTTTTTGTTGCTTTTTGATGTGTTGGCATAAATCACCAAAAAGGGGAGATTGAAAGGGAAATGTGCCCTTGGGCCATTTTTATAATTGTTTTGGTGATTAAATGTCCAACATAAATGTTTTGGACTCTTATGTGCTAAACGAGCAAGAAGAGCAAATCAAAGACAAGGTATGTTTCTAGACTTAGTGAATTGTTTTTTAGTACTAACATGTTTATCTAAGTGCTAGAAACAGTGCCGAGAAGAGAAGAAACGAATTTGAAAAGAATTGGCTGTAAACAGCCAACACCTGCTCGGGCCGGTGCCCCAGGCTGGCCGACGATGAATTGGCTGCTCTCGGGAAACGATGGAGTCGTACGGCTATAATTCATCGGACTGTCCAATGGTGCACCAGACTGTCCAGTGAGTCATCCGCGACGAACTCGTCGCTCTCGGGAAACGAAAAAGGCGACGTGGCTATAATTCACCGGACTGTCCGGTGGTGCACCGGACTGTCCGGTGAGCCAACGGCGCCAGCGGCAATGGTCGTCCACGTGATCAACGTGCGACACGTGGCTAGCTCCAACGGTCGCTTGGGTGCACCGGACAGTGTCCGGTGCACCATCTGGCCCGGAGGAGCAATGGTCGGCTGCGCCCGATATGGAAGGAGATCGCGCACCGGACATGAACAGTGGTTGTCTGGTGGTGCACCGGACTGTCCGGTGCACCACTCGACAAAAGGCAAGAATGGCCTTCCAAATTGATCTCCAATGGCTCCTAGCTGCCTTGGGGCTATAAAAGGGACCCCTAGGCGCATGGAGCAGAACACCAAGCTTTCAAGAAACATTCTAAGACTTCCAGACTCCGTCTCCACACTTTTGATTCGCTGTGTTAGTGATTTGAGCTCCGTTTGAGTTGCGAACTCCCTGTGTTGTGTTTTGAGCTCAAGTCTTGGCTTGTGTGCGTGGTTGTGCTGCGGATTTAAGTCTTATGTGTGTTGTTCTCCCAACTTTACTCTTGTGCTTTCTTTGTGATCTATATTGTAAGGGCGAGAGGCTCCAACTTGTGGAGATTCCTCGCAAACAAAAAGAGTACTCAAAGATAAAAATATTGTGGTATTCAAGTTGATCATTGGATCGCTTGAAAGGGGTTGAGTGCAACCATCGTCCATTGGGACGCCACAACGTGGAAGTAGGCAAGTGTTACTTGGCCGAACCACGAGATAAAAATTGTGTGTCTCGTGTGTTGCTTCTTGTGATTTTTTTGTCCGCACGAGCGTGTTCCATAGCCACTTGATTTCATTAACTTCTTGATAATCAAATTTGTGGCTATTTAGTGTTTGATTTTATAGGATCACCTATTCACCCCCCTCTAGGTGCTCTCAAAAGGTCATTTTAAACTAGAAACATGTTATCTACTTCTTTAGTAAGAAACCTATGTTTACCAACATAACTATCAATTTCTTTGTTAGAAAAGTATGAGTGCATAGTTAAGTCATTTTAACATTATTATAAATTCTACTATTTTGGTTTTCTCCTTTCTTTTCTAAATAGAAATTATACGTATAACTAAAAATTGTTTACTTAATTCTTCTAACATTAATATTCTAAGAAGTAATTGTAAAATACTAAATGGGACTTTTAATACATATTCATGGTTATTATGACATAGAAAAATAGTTTACTAATTCTAAGTAATTAAGTGTCATACTTATGAATACATTTATTATTAATAGTAAAATCTATATTTTTATTTGACCGGAAATATGTGGCTTATACCTATTTCAATTTCTTATATCACTAAAATTATACTTATATCAATACTAACCAATTTTCACTCTACACACTAAAGCGAAATCAAATCTGTAAACGTTTTCTAGTATAAAAATCACCGAGGTGGTGAATAGTGACCGCACTTATTTTTAAAATTATAAAATCATACACATATTCAAAACATTGTCATGGGGTTCGATTTTGGCTATATGTATACATCGAAATCTCTAAAATCATACATGTGAATCGCCAAATCGCATCATCTTAATATTACAACAATAATTCACAAAATTTATAAATTAATTCAAAACATGATTTAGAAAATAAATCAACATTTTGGGGTTGTCTTCAACCTTGGGTTCGCTCATGCGCAGGGATGAACGTCGACGAGCAGGGAGGGCTCGGCAGGCAAGGAACGACGAGGTACAAGCTCCGGTGAGGCTCCACGGACTCCAGCGACGGTGTAGTGAGCAAGGAGTGTGAGAAAGAGAGAGGGAGCTCGGGGAGAAAGAGAGCTCGTGTAGGGAGGAGCAAGGGCTCGGCGAGGGTTTTATAGGTGTCGGGGACCATAATTAGGGGTACCCTCAAGGCTCCTAAATCTCAGCTGGTAACCCCCATCAGCACAAAGCTGCAAAGGCCTAATGGGTGCGATTAAGTCAAGGATCGGTCCATTCGAGGGACGCGATCATGCCTTGCCCGAGCCCAGCCTCGGGCAAGGGCAGCCGACCCCGGAGGACCTACGTCTCGCCCGAGGCCCCCCTCCAGCAACGGACACACCTTCGGCTCGCCCGAGGCCCAGTCTTCACCAAGAAGCAACCTTGGCCAAATCGCCACACCAACCGACCAAATCGTAGGGGCATTTAATGCAAAGGTGGCCTGACACCTTTATCCTGATGCACGCCCTCCAGTCGACAGGGCCGAAGTGACCGCAGTCACTTCGCCGCTCCACTGACCGGTCTGACAAGAGGACAGCGCCGCCTACGCCGCTCCGACTGCTGAGCCACTCGAAAGAGTGGGGCTGACAGCAGCCAAGTCCGGTCTCAGGCGTCATAGGAAACTCCGCTCCGCCCGACCCTAGGGCTCGAACTCGGGCTCAGCCCCGGAAGACGGTGAACTCTGCTCTGCCCAACCCCAGGGCTCGGACTCGGGCTCAGCCCCGGAAGACGGCGAACTCCGCTCCGCCCGACCCCAGGGCTCGGACTCGACCTCGACCTCGGAAGATAGACTCGACCTCGACCTCGGAGGAGCCTCCACCTCGCCCAACCTAGGGCATGGACCGACCACGTCAACAGGAAGCGCCATCATTACCCTACCCCGAGCTGACTCAGGCTGCGGGGAACAAGACCGGCGTCCCATCTGGCTCGCTCCACCATACGAGTAATGATGGCGCCCCACATGCCCTGTGACGACGGCGACTCTCAGCCCCCTTACAAAAGCAAGAGGACGTCAGCAAGGACTCGACAGTCCCGACAGCTGTCCTTCCGCCAGGCTCCAGCGCTCCTCCGACGACCACGACACCACGCGAACTGGGTGCCAAGACCTCTCCAGCTGCCACGATGGCATGTACTTAGGGCGCTAGCTCTCCACCGCTAGACACGTTAGCACATTGCTACACTCCCCATTGTACACCTGGATCCTCTCCTTACGCCTATAAAAGGGAGGACCAGGGCCCTCTTACAGAGGGTTGGCCGCGCGGGGAAGGACGGGACGGCGCTCGCGCAAGGCCGCTCGCTCCCTCCCGCGTGGACGCTTGTAACCCCCTACTGCAAGCGCACCCGACCTGGGCGCGGGGCTAACATGAAGGCCGCGGGTTCCACCTCCCACGCCTGTCTCCCTCCGGCTGCTTTCTTCCCCCCTTCGCGTTCCACCTCACGCCGACCCATCTGGGCTGGGGCACGCGGTGACGATTTACTCGTCGGTCCAGGGACCCTCCGGGTTTCGAAACACCGACAGTTGGCGCGCCAGGAAGGGGCCTGCTGCGTGTTGACGAATAGCTTCCCGTCAAGCTCCAGATGGGCAATCTCCAGCAACCTCTCCAACCCAGGACGGTGCTCTGTTTCGGGAGTCTTGAGTTCATGTCCCTCGACGGTAGCTACGACATGATACTCCTTCCCCCGCTGCGCGACAGCGACAATGGCGGTCGACAACCCGCCCGCCGGCGGGGAAATCGACGACGCCTTCCCCACGTGGTGGAAGGATGACATTCGGGCTTGTCCCGTCCCCTCCCCCGTCGACGGAGGGGGAGGCGGGGCAACCAAGGCCAAGCGGGAGGCGGCACCTCGTCGGTTGTCGAGCGAGTCGACGGCGCCGGCGCCCCAACGGAGAGCGCGTCGGGCATCGGCCTCGCGTCTGAGACGAAGACGGGCGTCGTCTCCCCGCAACACACCAACCTCGAGCAAACGGACGACGCCAGCACGCTCGCGAAGGACTTGCTGGGTGTCACCCTCGTACCTGAGACGACGGTGCAGTCAGTCCCTGACGTGACTTCGTCACCGCCCATCGACCAAAAGGTATCGACCGATTCCCATCTCGCGTCTTTTGGATTCGGCCTCGACCCGCCAAGCAACTCCGCTTCGGTGGACACTCTCATAGAGGCGAGTCCAAACCCTCTAGGGTACCGTGTGCGGTCACCCTGGGACTGGCTGACGGCCATCTCGACCTACGGGCCCTCGGGGTCCGAGGAAGATGGCGAGCCCGATCTCTGTTGGGATTTCTCCGGACTTGGTAACCCCAGCGCCATGCGGGACTTCATGACCGCATGCGACTACTGCCTTTCTGACTGTTCCGAAGGTAGCCGCAGCCTCGACGACGAACTAGGGGGTCCCGGCGAAGGCAACCACCTTGGTATGCCGGAGAACGGTGATCCCCCTAGGCCCGTGCCTCGCGTTGACATCCTTCGAGAGCTAGCTGTGGTCCCCGTCCCGGCGGGGGTTCCTGACCCGCAGCTCGTGCAACTCCGCGAGAGCCAGGCCAGGCTCGACGAGGGAGCAGGAACGCTTGTGCCGATCCGCCAGGACATCGGGCAGGAATGGGCGGGCCAACCTCCGGCCGGAGAAGCACGTCATCTCCCCCAGGGCATCTAGCACCGCATCGCCGACGACGTCAGGGTAAGGCCACCACCGGACTCTAGTGGAGTCGGCCGGAACCTGGCTGCAGCGGCAATACTTCTCCGCGCGATGCCGGAGCCATCAACCACCGAGGGGCGGCGTATCCAGGGAGAGCTCAAGAATCTCCTGGAGGACGCCGCGGTCCGACGGGCCGAAAGCTCCGCCTCTCAAAGACAGGGGTACCCCTCGGAACATCGCGTTGCGACTTCTCGATTCGTGCGGGAAGCCTCGGTCCACACTGGGCACACGCGCAACACAGCGCCTGCGGCCCTGGGTCTCCTCGGCAACGAGCACTATCACCACAGCCGTCGGGCCCACCTCGACGAGAGGGTGCGCCGAGGCTACCACCCCAGGCGTGGGGGACGCTACGACAGCGGGGAGGATCGGAGTCCTTCGCCCGAACCACCCGGTCCGCAGGCTTTCAGCCGCGCCATACGACGAGCGCCGTTCCTGACCCGGTTCTGAACCCCGACTACTATCACAAAGTACTCGGGGGAGACGAGACCGAAACTGTGGCTCGTGGACTATCGGCTGGCCTGCCAACTGGGTGGAACGGACGATGATAATCTCATCATCCGCAAGCTCCCCCTGTTTCTCTCCGACACCGCTCGAGCCTGGCTGGAGCACCTGCCTCCGGGGCAGATCTCCAACTAGGACGACCTAGTCCAAGCCTTCGCCGGCAATTTCCAAGGCACGTACGTGCGCCCTGGAAACTCCTGGAATCTCCGAAGCTGCCGCCAACAGCCGGGAGAGTCTCTCCGGGACTACATCCGGCGATTCTCGAAGCAGCGCACCGAGCTGCCCAACGTCACCGATTCGGATGTCATCGGCGCGTTCCTCGCCGGCACCACCTGCCACGACCTGGTGAGCAAGCTGGGTCGCAAGACCCCCACCAGGGCGAGTGAGCTGATGGACATCGCCACCAAGTTCGCCTCCGGCCAGGAGGCGGTTGAGGCCACCTTTCGGAAGGACAAGCAGCCCCAGGGCCGCCCGCCGGAAGATGTTCTCGAGGCGTCAACTCAGCGCGGCACCAAGAAGAAGGGCAAGAAGAAGTCGCAAACGAAACGCGACGCCGCTGACGCGGACCTAGTCGCCGCCGCCGAGTACAAGAACCCTCGGAAACCTCCCGGAGGTGCCAACCTCTTCGACAAGATGCTTAAGGAGCCGTGCCCTTATCATCAGGGGCCCGTCAAGCACACCCTTGAGGAGTGTGCCATGCTTCGACGCCACTTCCACAAGGCCGGGCCACCCGCGGAGTGTGGCAAGGCCCTTGACGACGCCAAGAAGGAAGATCACAAGGCGGGAGAGTTCCCCGAGGTCCGCGACTGCTTCATGATCTACGGTGGGCAAGTGGCGAACGCCTCAGCTCGGCACCTCAAGCAAGAGCGTCGGGAGGTCTACTCGGTAAAGGTGGCGGCGCCAGTCTACCTAGACTGGTCCGACAAGCCCATCACCTTCGACCAGGCCGACCATCCCGACCATGTACCGAGCCCGGGGAAATACCCGCTCGTTGTCGACCCCATCATCGGCAACGTCAGGCTCACCAAGGTCCTCATGGACGGAGGCAACAGCCTCAACATCATCTACGCCGAGACCCTCGGGCTCCTGCGGATCGATCTATCCTCGGTCCGGACGGGCGCTGCGCCTTTCCACGGGATCATCCCCGGGAAGCGCGTCCAACCCCTCGGACAACTCGATCTACCCGTCTGCTTCGGGACGCCCTCCAACTTTCGAAGGGAGACCCTCACGTTCGAAGTGGTCGGGTTTCGAGGCACCTACCACGCAGTGTTGGGGAGGCCATGCTACGCCAAGTTCATGGCCGTCCCCAACTACACCTACCTCAAGCTCAAGATGCCGGGCCCCAACGGGGTCATCACCGTTGGGCCCACGTACCGACACGCGTACGAATGCGACGTGGAGTGTGTGGAGTACGCCGAAGCCCTCGCCGAGTTCGAGGCCCTCATCGCCGACCTGGAGAGCCTCTCTAGGGAGGCGCCAGACGTGAAGCGCCACGCCGGCAACTTCGAGCCAGCGGAGACGGTCAAGTCCGTCCCTCTCGACCCCTGCAACGACGCCTCCAAGCAGATCCGGATCGGCTCCGAGCTCGACCCCAAATAGGAAGCAGTGCTCGTCGACTTTCTCCGTGCAAACGCCGACGTTTTCGCGTGGAGTCCCTCGGATATGCCCGGCATACCGAGGGAAGTCGCCGAGCACTCGCTGGATATCCAAGCTGGAGCCCGACCCGTGAAGCAGCCTCTGCGCCGATTCGACGAAGAAAAGCGCAGAGCCATAGGCGAGGAGATCCACAAGCTAATGGCGGCAGGGTTCATCAAAGAGGTATTCCATCCCGAATGGCTTGCCAACCCTGTGCTTGTGAGAAAGAAAGGGGGGAAATGGTGGATGTGTGTTGACTACACTGGTCTAAACAAAGCATGTCCGAAAGTTCCCTACCCTCTGCCTCGCATCGATCAAATCATGGATTCCACTGCTGGGTGCGAAACCCTGTCTTTCCTCGATGCCTACTCAGGGTATCACCAGATCAGGATGAAAGAGTCCGACCAGCTCGCGACTTCTTTCATCACGCCCTTCGGCATGTACTGCTATGTTACCATGCCGTTTGGTTTGAGGAATGTGGGTGCAACGTACCAGCGATGCATGAACCATGTGTTCGGCGAACACATCGATCGAACGGTTGAGGCCTACGTCGATGACATCGTAGTCAAGACGAGGAAAGCCTCCGACCTCCTTTCCGACCTTGAAGTGACATTCCGATGTCTCAAGGCGAAAGGCGTGAAGCTCAATCCCGAAAAGTGTGCCTTCGGGGTCCCCAGAGGCATGCTCTTGGGGTTCATCGTCTCCGAGCGGGGCATCGAGGCCAACCCAGAGAAGATCGCTGCCATCACCAGCATGGGGCCCATCAAGGACTTGAAAGGCGTACAGAGGGTCATGGGATGCCTCGTGGCTCTGAGCTGTTTCATCTCGCGCCTCGGCGAAAGAGGCCTGCCTCTGTACTGCCTCTTAAGGAAGGCCGAATGCTTCGCTTGGACCCCTGAGGCCGAGGAAGCCCTCGGGAACCTGAAGGCGCTCCTCACGAACGCGCCCATCTTGGTGCCCCCCGCTGCCGGAGAAGCCCTCTTGATCTACGTCGCCGCGACCACTCAGGTGGTTAGCGCCGCGATTGTGGTTGAGAGACGAGAAGTGGGGCATGCATTACCCATCCAGAGGCCAGTCTACTTCATCAGTGAGGTACTGTCCGAGACCAAGATCCGCTACCCACAAATTCAGAAGCTGCTGTACGTGGTGATCCTGACGCGGCGGAAGTTGCGACACTACTTCGAGTCTCATCCAGTGACTGTGGTGACATCCTTCCCCCTGGGGGAGATCATCCAGTCCCGAGAGGCCTCAGGTAGAATTGCAAAGTGGGCGGTGGAAATCATGGGCGAGACGATCTCATTCGCCCCTCGGAAGGCCATCAAGTCCTAGGTCTTGGCGGACTTCGTGGCTGAATGGGTCGACACCCAGCTCCCGACAGCTCTGATCCAATCGGAGCTCAGGACCATGTTTTTCGACGGGTTGCTGATGAAGACGGGGGCCGGCGCAGGCCTGCTCTTCATCTCGCCCCTCGGGAAGCACCTACGCTATGTGCTACGCCTCCACTTCCCGGCGTCCAACAACGTGGCTGAGTACGAGGCTCTAGTAAACGGGTTGCGAATCGCCCTCGAGCTAGGGGTCCGACGCCTCGACGCTCGCGGTGACTCGCAGCTCGTCATCGACCAAGTCATGAAGAACTCCCACTGCCGCGACCCGAAGATGGAAGCCTACTGCGATGAGGTTCGGCGCCTGGAAGACAAGTTCTACAGGCTCGAGCTCAACCACATCGCCCGACGCTACAACGAGACTGCGGACGAGCTGGCTAAAATAGCCTCGGGGCGAACGACGGTTCCCCCGGACGTATTCTCCTGAGACCTGCATCAACCCTCTGTCAAGACCGACGACACGCCCGAGCCCGAGACACCCTCGGCTCAGTCCGAGGTACCCTTGGCTCAGTCCGAGGTACCCTCGGCACGGTCTGAGGTACCCTCGGCTCGGCTTGAGGTACCCTCGGCCCCCGAGGGTGAGGCACTGCGCATCGAGGGGGAGCCGAGCGAGGTCGCGCCTATCAAAACTGGCAGACCCCGTACCTGCAATATCTCCACCGAGGAGAGCTGCCCCTCGACCAAGCCGAGGCTCGGCGGGTGGCGTGGCGCGCCAAGTCCTTTGTCTTGCTGGGAGATGGGAAGGAGCTCTACTACCGCAGCCCCTCGGGCATCCTCCAGCGATGCATTTCCATCGCCGAAGGTCAGGAGCTCTTACAAGAGATACACTCGGGGGCTTGCAGCCATCACGCAGCACCCCGAACCCTTGTTGGAAACGCCTTCCGATAAGGATTCTACTGGCCGACGGCGGTGGCCGACGCCACTAGAATTGTCCGCACCTGCGAAGGGTGTCAGTTCTAAGCAAGGCAGACCCACCTGCCCGCTCAGGCTATGCAGACCATACCCATCACCTGGTCGTTTGTTGTGTGGGGTCTGGACCTCGTCGGCCCTTTGCAGAAGGCACCCGGGGGCTACACGCACCTGCTGGTCGCCATCGACAAATTCTCCAAGTGGATCGAGGTCCGACCCCTAAACAGCATCAGGTCCGAACAGGCGGTGGCGTTCTTCACCAACATCATCCATCGCTTTGGGGTCCCGAACTCCATCATCACCGACAACGGCACCCAGTTCACCGGCAGAAAGTTCCTGGACTTCTGCGAGGATCACCATATCCGGGTGGACTGGGCCGTCGTGGCTCACCCCATGACGAATGGGCAGGTAGAACGTGCCAACGGCATGATTCTACAAGGACTCAAGCCGCGGATCTACAACGACCTCAACAAGTTCGGCAAGCGGTGGATGATGGAACTCCCCTTGGTGGTCTGGAGTCTGAGGACAACGCCGAGCCGAGCCACGGGCTTCACACCGTTCTTTCTAGACTATGGGGCCGAGGCCATCTTGCCCACAGACTTAGAATACGGTTCCCCGAGGACGAAGGCCTACGCCGACCGAAGCAATCGAGCTAATCGAGAAGACTCACTGGACCAGCTGGAGGAGGCTCGGGACATGGCCTTACTACACTCGGCGCGGTACCAGCAGTCCCTGCGACGCTACCACGCTCGAGGGGTTCGGTCCCGAGACCTCCAGGTGGGCGACCTGGTGCTTCGGCTGCGACAAGATGCTCGAGGGCAGCACAAACTTACGCCTCCCTGGGAAGGGCCGTTCGTCATCGCCAAGGTTCTGAAGCCCGGAACATACAAGCTGGCCAACAGTCAAGGCGAGGTCTACAGCAACGCTTGGAACATCCAACAGCTACGTCGCTTCTACCCTTAAGATGCTTTCAAGTTGTTCGTATACCTCGTTCACACACAAAGTCTGGTCGTCAAGGAAGGGTCAGCCTTGCCTCGGCAAAGCCCGACCCTCCCTCGGGGGCAAGAAGGGGGCAACCCCCTCTGCGTCGAAATTTTCCTTGAAAAAAGAAAAATCTTTCCTGCCAGAATGCCTTTTGTGCTTTTCGACTACTTCGAAAGTGGATCCTGAAAACGACGGAGTACACGTAAGCAGCCAAGGCTGACCGAGCCGAGGGACTCCTACGCCTCCGGGATACGGATACCTCACTCATCACCTTCTGCGATAAGTAACTCGCGCTCGGATAAGTGATTCCGCGGACCGAACAAGTCTTCACGCTCGAAAGCTCCTCTGCCGGAACGATTTTCGGGTCTTCTCGACTGCGTCGGTGACAGAACCCTATGGACGAGTAAGAGTGCGCGTAAGCGGCAAGGCCGACCGAGCCGAGGGATTCCTACGCCTCCGGGATACGGATACCTCACTCATCACCTTCCGTGAAAAGCAACTCTTGCCCGCACAAACAATTTTGTTACCGACAAATAAGTCCGGATACTCGAAACAGGAGGAAAAGAAACGCAACTTTACAACACGACGACAGTGTGTTTGGGCCTCGGCGGCCGCAGAAAACATACACACACTACAAGACAACCCGATCCAGCAGGCTCGGACGTCGACAGTTGAAGGGGGCGGCAACACCCTCGGCGTCAAATACACCTTCGGTGGGGTCTGACCTAGCCTCGGACGGCGACGTGGTCGGAGGATCTCCACTCTGAAGGACGACATCGGCACCACACCCGGGCCATCGCCGCCAGGGTCTCCTCCAAGAATCCGGCTCGAGCAGACGGCTCGGCCGGCCACCCCGAGGCCTCGGCCAGCTGACCCCCGAAGACGTCAGCCCGGCTTGAGGCCTCGGCAACTCAACTCCGGCGTCGGTTCCGCCAGTAGACGACCCGGCCGGGCTCCGGCCGACCACATCTTCTTTTTGAAGCCAACTCTGCCTCTGTCCGTGCTGACACCGCTACCTCCGGCTTCGGCTCATCAAAGAGCGGCCGAGGGGTTCCTTTAACTAAGCAAGAGAAGCCTCGGACAGCAAGGCCGACCGAGCCGAGGGACTCCTACGCCTCCGGGATATGGATACCTCACTCGTCACCTTCGCACGAGGCGACTCACGCTTGGTGAAGCGGTTCGGATAACCAACAGGCGAGTCTTAGTGCTCGAAATGAAGAAAAAACACGGCTCCGCGCCGAAAATACATACATGTTCAGGCCCCGACAGCCACAATGAACAAGACACCGGCACTTAAAGTGCCATTACAAACAGAACTCCGGTTCCACCTCTGCAGGTACGAACAACCCCACACGATTGGGGGGCCTGCGGAGCAACAGAAGACCGACGAACGGCTCGTCGTCGCCCGCCCCAGCAGCGGCGACGACAACGACTTCTGCTCCGGAGGGCCGAACAGCAGCAGCGATGACCTCAGGGCGGATGCTGCTGCCATGAGGCCCTCACCCATGCCCCCAACTCGAGAGGCAAGAACGGGCAGAAGGCTGTAGAGTTGGAGGTCAGTCCGTGGGCGGCACCGACTAGCTCGCTGGCGGAAGAACCTCTTCCGGCTACCGTGGCGGAAGGTGGCGCCGGGAGCAGCTCTGAAGCCACTCGGCTCAGAGAGCCGGGCACGCGGCAGCTGCCGACGCCACGAATGGCGAACGCCCTTCCACCCGATCACTGAGGGAAGGAGCGGGCCGCCGCCCGTGCAGGGACCGACCCCAACTCGGCACACTCCCCTCCCCAGCACTAATGATGAAGATCCTTGAAGCTGAGGGAGGGGTAGAGGCCGCAGCCCGGTTCACTT
This sequence comes from Zea mays, assembly GCF_902167145.1. NCBI lineage: Eukaryota > Viridiplantae > Streptophyta > Magnoliopsida > Poales > Poaceae > Zea > Zea mays. The sequence goes on along the minus strand of NC_050096.1, from coordinate 80,613,998 downwards.
CTCCCCACCATCAAGCTGGAGGTCACCGTCTTGGGTGACCACCGGCGAGGGGATGCAGCCGGGCTGCATGATGAAAATCCTTGAAGCCGAACGATGGCTGAAAGGTACCAACTTCCATGAAGTTGCACTCCTCCGACGATAAGACGGAAGGATTGCGGGCGTCCCCCAACCTGGGGCTCGGAAGGTGGAAAGACACGATGCATAAGGGAGCGCGAAGACATGGTCGTCTTTCAAGGGGGTCACCCTCCTTTTAAAGGCAACTCTCCCCACTTGCGTCCTCAGCCGTCGTGGGCTGAGTCTTCTCCAACACGCTCCAAGGTCCTCCCCCTACGGCACGGGGGCTGGGCCCCACGCGTCATACAAGCTGGTCAAGGGCAGAAGGAGCCAAACCGCCGCGCGCAGGGCATGCAACTGCCCAGCGGTTACAAGCATCCCTCCACTTTCGCCCAGACCAGCGGGTGAAAGGGTGGACAGCCATGCAGTCGGCATGCAACCGCGCCAAGTGGGCACGCCCCTTCGACTCCAACACGCCCAGCATGGAAGCCTAGGCCCACACGTCATGCAACCGGCGCGCCGGTTGCTGCGTGCGAGCAACTGCACCGCCACTCGCGCCACTACCGCGCCTCCTCGACTGCTGAGCCAATGCCGCGACTCGAGGCAACCCTGCGTGTGACCCAGCAGTGCCAGCCAGGCGCGATGGTCAAATATGGTCAAAAATGGGCCGGCAGTAACGGCGGTGGCAGGCGGGCAGGAGCAGCGGTCACGTCGTCAGCCAAGCTTACGTCCCATCCAGGGGCAGCGAGGGAACCCTCTCTCACGGCGTGAAGACGGCGCGCCCGTGATCCGTTCCTCGAACGGCTCGCACACTCGCGACGACCGCCTCGCGAACCACTAGCCCCGTCGCATTAACTCCGCGGCGGGACAGGCGGCGCCTCAGGCAGGAGAAGCAAGCGACGCTTCGCCTTCGCCATAATGACCGCGTCAAAAAAGGTATGCCACGTCATTCGATTTCGTATCCTTTTCCTCTTTCTCTCTCTTACAACAGGGACCAGGAAAGGGGGATACCCCGAAAAGGATCCTTCTCCGTGAAGGAAACAGACCCCGAGCCTCCCTACTGATCAGAGGTTCAAAGGCTGGCCCCTCGGAGGGGTTCAACGGCCGCCTCAGAGCGATTGGGTTCTGCGCCCACTACTGGTCAGAGGTTCGATGGCTGGCCCCTCGGAAGGGTTCAACGGCCGCCTCAGTCCACTCGGGCTCCGCGCCCACTACTGATCAGGGGTTCGTAGGCTGGCCCTCGAAGGGTTCACAGTCGCCTCAGACACAGAGCGAGGGATGACCCTGGGTACGTTCGATACATAACCAAGGCTCGGGCTACGCTCCCGAGGTACCCTAGGACATTTCCGAGACCAGCGGGAACGATCTTGTAACGGAATCCCATCAGAGGGAGGCATCGAGCCCTCGGACCCCGTCAAAGGGGACCGGGTCCGGCAGATCACCCGCAGGTACTTTTGGAGCGCGCCTCTGGGCCTCTAGCCGACCCCTAACAAATGGGGCACGAGCGTCCGCTCGGATTAGCCGCCAGCAGCTCACCGAAAACACCATGTTCGACGCCCTCCGAGGGCAACATGGCGCTTTTCCCCCTCCTCCTTGCAGAAAGGTGACACAGGGGCGTATGTAAAAAAGTCGAGTCTGTCCTTGACCGTCCTCTCGCCCTGTGCAGAGGCTCGGGGGCTGCTCTCGCAAACCCGGCTCCGGTCGACCCGTTGATAGCGTCAACATACCAGCCCGAGAACTTGGGACCCGACCGTGCACCTGGGCTACGGCTAGTTCGCATGAGGGAACAACCAGACCAGTCGAAGTATTGCGAAACGCACTAAGACCTCGAAGGAGTAAAACTACTCCTCCGAGGCCTCGGGGGCTACAACCGGCGGGTGCGCTCGCGTGCACCCACCGGAACAAAATGCAACCAAGAAAAGGCTGGTCCCCTTGCAAAAAAGTGCGGCAAAAGCCTCCAAGCGAGTATTAATACTCCCTTCGAGGCTCGGGGGCTACTGTCGGGGACCATAATTAGGGGTACCCTCAAGGCTCCTAAATCTCAGCCGGTAACCCCCATCAGCACAAAGCTGCAAAGGCCTGATGGGTGCGATTAAGTCAAGGATCGGTCCATTCGAGAGACGCGATCACGCCTCGCCCGAGCCCAGCCTCGGGCAAGGGCAGCCGACCCCGGAGGACCTACGTCTCGCCCGAGGCCCCCCTCCAGCAATGGACACACCTTCGGCTCGCCCGAGGCCCAGTCTTCACCAAGAAGCAACCTTGGCCAAATCGCCACACCAGCCGACCAAATCGCAGGGGCATTTAATGCAAAGGTGGCCTGACACCTTTATCCTGACGCACGCCCTCCAGTCGACAGGGCCAAAGTGACTGCAGTCACTTCGCCGCTCCACTGACCGGTCTGACAAGAGGACAGCGCCGCCTGCGCCGCTCCAACTGCTGAGCCACTCGACAGAGTGAGGCTGACAGCAGCTAAGTCCGGTCTCAGGCGTCATAGGAAACTCCGCTCCGCCCGACCCCAGGGCTCGGACTCGGGCTCAGCCCCGGAAGACGGCGAACTCCGCTCTGCCCAACCCCAGGGCTTGGACTCGGGCTCAGCCCCGGAAGACGGCGAACTCCGCTCCGCCCGACCCCAGGGATCGGACTCGGGCTCAGCCCCGGAAGACGGCGAACTCCGCTCCGCCCGACCCCAGGGCTCGGACTCGGGCTCAGCCCCGGAAGACGGCGAACTCCGCTCCGCCCGACCCCAGGGCTCGGACTCGGGCTCGGCCCCGGAAGACGACGAACTCCGCCTCGCCCGACCCCAGGGCTCGGACTCAGGCTCAGCCCCGAAGGACGACGAACTCCGCTTTGCCCGACCCGGGGGCTCGGACTCGACCTCGACCTCGGAAGACAGACTCGACCTCGACCTCGGAGGAGCCTCCACCTCGCCCAACCTAGGGCACGGACCGACCACGTCAACAGGAAGCGCCATCATTACCCTACCCCGAGCTGACTCAGGCTGCGGGGAACAAGACCGATGTCCCATCTGGCTCGCTCCACCATACGAGTAATGATGGCGCCCCGCATGCCCTGTGACGACGGCGGCTCTCAGCCCCCTTACGAAAGCAAGAGGACGTCAGCAAGGACTCGATAGCCCCGACAGCTGTCCTTCCGCCAGGCTCCAGCGCTCCTCCGACAACCACGACACCACGCGAACTGGGTGCCAAGACCTCTCCGGCTGCCACGATGGCATGTACTTAGGGCGCTAGCTCTCCACCGCTAGACACGTTAGCACATTGCTACACTCCCCATTGTACACCTGGATCCTCTCCTTACGCCTATAAAATGGAGGACCAGGGCCCTCTTACAGAGGGTTGGTCGCGCGGGGAAGGACGGGACGGCGCTCGCGCAAGGCCGCTCGCTCCCTCCCGCGTGGACGCTTGTAACCCCCTACTGCAAGCGCACCCGACCTAGGCGCGGGGCTAACACGAAGGCCGCGGGTTCCACCTCCCACGCCTGTCTCCCTCCGGCTGCTTTCTTCCCCCCTTCGCGTTCCGCCTCGCGCCGACCCATCTGGGCTGGGGCACGCGGCGACAATTTACTCGTCGGTCCAGGGACCCCCTGGGTTTCGAAACACCGACAATAGGGGAGAGGAAGGATCGACCGAGGTGGGAAGAACGGTGGCCAAGGTCTTCAAGGCGCCATTGATGGCATTCATCAATGGGGACGAACGTGGGAAGGGAGTAATGGTCGCAGTGAAGCTCCATAACGCGAAGACGAACGGACGCAGGGCTTCGGGGGCGCGCGGTGTCGGGCTGCTCGGTTCCTGGCGGCTGAAGCGTCGGGCACGGGCGGCGTCCTTGGGCGCGGTGTCGGGTTCGCGTGGTATCGGGTTTCCTGGGCGCTGCTTGGCGCGGTCGGGGTCCTCGGTGCAGGGGCAGGGCACGGCGCGTCGGGGCTCGGGCTGTGCATGGCTGGGCGTGGTCGGGTCGGTCGCTGGCGCCTGGATACGCGACGGCCGGGGCTGCTTAAGAGAGAGAAAGGGAGGGGATGAAAGGGAAATAGCCTTACACCTTTTCCAAATTGATTTTGGTGGTTGAATTGCCCAACACAAATAATTGGACTAACTAGTTTGCTCTAGATTATAAGTTTTACAGGTGCCAAAGGTTCACAATAGACCAATAAAATGACCAAGAAAGGGTTCAAACAAAGAGAGCAAAAGACAACCGAAGTGTGCCCTGGTCTGGCGCATCGGACTGTCCGGTGTGCCACCGGACAGTGTCCTGTGCACCAGGGAACTCGACGCTGAACTCGCTACCTTCAGGAAAATCAGAGGGCGCTCCGCTATAATTCACCGGACTGTCCGGTGTGTCAGCGGAGCAACGGCTACATCGCGCGCAACGGTCGACTGCAACGCATTTAATGCGCGCCTGCACGCGTAGAGGTCAGAGCACGCGCAGCAAGCGCACCGGACAGTCTACAGGACTTGTCCGGTGCACCACCGGACAGCTAGAAGACCCCACCTGTCAGAGCTCCAACGGTCGAACCCTAACGGCCGGGTGACGTGGCTGGCGCACCAGACTGTCCGGTGCGCCATGCGACAGCAGCCTCCACCAAACGGCTAGTTTGGTGGTTGGGACTATAAATACTCCAACCACCCCACCATTCATTGCATCCAAGTTTTCCACCTTCCAACACATTACAAGAGCTATAGCATTCAATTCTAGACACAACCAAAGAGATCAAATCCTCTCCTAAGTCCGGAATCACTCCAAATCAAATAGTGACTAGAGAGAGCGACATTTGTGTTCATTTGAGCTCTTGCGCTTGGATTGCTTCTTTTCTTTCTCATTCTTCTTGTGATTCACTCAATTGTAACCAAGGCAAGAGACACCAATTGTGTGGTGGTCCTTGTGGGGACTTAGTGTCCCATGTGATTGAGAAGAGAAGCTCACTCGATCTAAGTGATCGTTTGAGAGAGGGAAAGGGTTGAAAGAGACCCGAACTTTGTGACCACCTCAACGGGGAGTAGGTTTGCAAGAACCGAACCTCGGTAAAACAAATCCTTGTGTCTCACTCTTTATTTGCTTGCGATTTGTTTTTCACCCTCTCTCTCGGACTCGCTTGTATTTCTAACGCTAACCCGGCTTGTAGTTGTGATTAACTTTGTAAATTTCAGATTCACCCTATTCACCCCCCTCTAGGCGACTTTCAATTGGTATCAGAGCCCGGTACTTCATTGGAGCCTAACCGCTCGAAGTGATGTCGGGAGATCAAGCCAAGAAGGAGATGGTTACTGGCGACAAGCCCGCTACAAGCCACGGGAAGGCTCCATCGGGAGAGTCCCGCAACAAAGGGAAGGAGAAGGAATCCTCTTCCCACAAGTCGCATCGGAGTGGCGACAAGAAAAAGAAGATGAGGAAAGTGGTCTACTACGAGACCGATTCTTCATCGCCATCCACCTCCGGCTCCGACGCGCCATCCATAACTTCTAAGCGCCATGAGCGCAAGAAGTATAGTAAGATTCCCCTACGCTACCCTCGTATTTCAAAGCGTACTCCTTTACTTTCCGTTCCACTAGGCAAACCACCGGTTTTCGACGGTGAAGATTACAATATGTGGAGTGACAAAATGAGGCACCATCTAACCTCACTCCACACAAGCATTTGGAACGTTGTTGAGTTTGGTGTACAGGTACCATCCATAGGGGATGAAGACTATGATTCGGATGAAGTGGCCCAAATTCATCACTTCAACTCCCAAGCCACTACTATACTCCTCGCCTCTCTAAGTCGAGAGGAGTATAATAAGGTGCAAGGGTTGAAGAGTGCAAAGGAAATTTGGGACGTGCTCAAGACCGCGCACGAAGGAGACGAGGTGACCAAGATCACCAAGCGGGAGACGATCGAGGGGGAGCTCGGTCGCTTCATGCTTCACCAAGGAGAGGATCCGCAAGCCATGTACAACCGCTTGAAGACCTTGGTGAACCAAGTGCGCAACCTCGGGAGCACCAAATGGGATGACCATGAGATGGTCAAGGTTATTCTAAGATCCCTCGTTTTTCTTAACCCTACGCAAGTTCAATTAATTCGAGGTGATCCTAGATACAAGCTAATGTCTCCCGAGGAAGTCATAGGGAAGTTTGTGAGCTTTGAGCTAATGATCAAAGTCTCAAAGAAAATCATCGAGCAAGGCACCTCCTCCACGCCCGAGGCACAACCCGTCGCATTCAAGGCAACAGAGGAGAAGAAGGAAGAGTCTACATCAAGTAGGCTCCCCATCGACGCCTCAAAGCTCGACAATGAGGAGATGGCTTTAATCATCAAAAGCTTTCGACAAATCCTCAAGCAAAGGAGGGGGAAGGACTATAAGCCCCGCTCCAAAAAGGTTTGCTACAAGTGTGGTAAGCCCGGTCACTTTATAGCAAAATGTCCTATTTCTAGTGACAGTGACAGGGGCGACGACAAGAAGGGGAGAAGAAAGGAAAAGAAGAGGTATCACAAGAAGAAGGGCGGCGATGCCCATGTGTGCCGCGAGTGGGACTCCGACGAGAGCTCCACCGACTCCTCCTCCGACAAGGACGCCGCCAACATCACCGTCAACAAGGGACTTCTCTTCCCCAACGTCGGCCACAAGTGCCTCATGGCAAAGGACGGCAAAAAGAAAAAGGTTAAATCTAAATCCTCCATAAATATGCCACCTCTAGTGATGAGGCAAACTTGAGAGCACCTAGAGGGGGGGTGAATAGGTGATCCTATGAAATATGAAAACTTAAGCCACAAAACTTGGTTAATCGTTAGCATAATAATTGCCAAGTGGCTAGATCGGAATCCTCAACAAAACACAATAACCAACAAGGATCAATCACAGAGATGACACGGTGGTTATCCCGTGGTTCGTCCAAGACCAACGCTTGCCTACTCCACGTTGTGGCGTCCCAGCGGACGAGGGTTGCAATCAACCCCTCTCAAGCGGTCCAAAGACCCACTTGAATACCACGGTGTTTTGCTTGCTTTTTCTCAATCCCGGTTGCGAGGAATCTCCACAACTTGGAGTCTCTCGCCCTTACACTTGAAGTTCACAAAGAAACACGAAGTAAGGGAGGGAAGCAACACACACAAATCCATAGCAAAATGTGCACACACACGTCCAAGAATCGAGCTCAAAAGACTATCTCAAAGTTCTCACTAGAATGGAGCTCGAATCACTGAGAATGACAAACGAATGCGCAAAGACTGAGTGTGGATGATCAAGAATGCTCTAAGGTTGCTTGGTGTATTCCTCCATGCGCCTAGGGGTCCCTTTTATAGCCCCAAGGCAGCTAGGAGCCGTTGAGAGCAAATCTGGAAGGCCATTCTTGCCTTCTGTCGTTTGGCGCACCGGACAGTCCGGTGCACACCGGACACTGTCCGGTGCCCGATTTCCTTCCTTAAATAGCGAAGCCGACCGTTGGCGGCCTTGGAGCCGTTGGCGCACCGGACATGTCCGGTGCACACCGGACAGTCCGGTGCCCCCTTCCGACCGTTGGCTCGGCCACGTGTCGCGCGCGGATTCCGCGGCCGACCGTTGGCCCGGCCGAACGATGGCTCACCGAACAGTCCGGTGCACACCGGACAGTCCGGTGAATTATAGCCGTACGTCGCCGGTGAATTCCCGAGAGCAGCTACTTCACGCAAGCCAGCCTGGCGCACCGGACACTGTCCGGTGCACCACCGGACAGTCCGGTGCTCCCAGACTGGGCAGGTTCTTGGCTGCTCGAGCCAACTCATTTCCGATCCGATTTTTCCTGTTTCCAGCACTTAGAAACAATACATTAGTCCATAAAACAATGTACTAAGCCTGAGAAACATACCTTTGACCTTGATTGGTACTTTGTCCATCCATGGGCATAGATTCACATTTAAGCACTTGTGTTGGCACTCAATCACCAAAATACTTAGAAAAGGCCCAAGGGCACATTTCCCTTTCAATCTCCCCCTTTTTGGTGATTTATGCCAACACAACATAAAGCAACTAGAACAAGTGCAAAATCACTTCAAATAAAAACTCAAATTTGTTTTGGTCCAATTTTGGCATATATGGATCATCCTTTGCCACCACTTGGTTTGTTTTTGCGAATCAACCTCAAATTTCTATCTCTAAGTCAAACACACATGTTAAGGCATAAAGAGAGTCATTCCAAGAGTATTTGATTCAAGATTTCAAAAACTCCCCCTTTTTCCCATAATCAACATTTCTCCTCACAAGAAGCCAACTTTTGACAAGAGAGACAATAAAAGAGTTTTGACAAAACAAAAAACTCTATTCTACTATTTTCAAAATCTCTCAAGTGGTAGCTGATCCATTTATCGCTTTGGCCTTTATTTTCTCCCCCTTTGGCATCAAGCACCAAAACGGGATCAATCTTGGCCCTTTAACCCCATTGCCTCACCAAAATCTTCAATAAGAATACAAAGGCAATAAGAGTACATGAGATGAACTTGGAATAAGTTACCCTCTCATCGGAGTGCAGTGGAAGTCTTTCATGGTCCAAGTCCACCTGTTCCCTTTCAATCCTTCTTTGAGACTAAAGCATCAAACTCAAGCACATGGTTAGTCTCAAAGGGTCAAGTTGTAACACATCTCCCCCTAAACATGTGCATCACTTTGCAACGGACTTGTGAGGTCCAGGGAGTGTTTGGACAACTTGAGCACCATAACTGAGCAACAAAATGCATAAGGAACATGATCAAAGGCATAAACACATGTATGCTATAAATCAATCCAAGTTCCGCGAATCTAAGATATTGAGCTCACTACGCAACCTGCAAAAGGTCTTCTCATCTAGAGGCTTGGTAAAGATATCGGCTAGCTGGTTCTCGGTGCTAATATGAAACACTTTGATATCTCCCTTTTGCTGGTGGTCTCTCAAAAAGTGATGCCGGATGTCAATGTGCTTTGTGCGGCTGTGTTCAACAGGATTTTCCGCCATGCGGATGGCACTCTCATTATCACATAGGAGTGGGACTTTGCTCAGATTGTAGCTAAAGTCCCGGAGGGTTTGCCTCATCCAAAGTAGTTGTGTGCAACACAGTCCTGCGGCAACATACTCGGCCTCAGCGGTGGATAGGGCAACGGAAGTTTGTTTCTTAGAGTTCCACGACACCAGGGACCTTCCTAAGAATTGGCACGTCCCCGATGTACTCTTCCTATCGACCTTACATCCAGCATAGTCGGAATCTGAGTATCCAATTAAGTCAAAGTTAGACCCCTTAGGATACCAAATCCCGAAGCAAGGCGTAGCGACTAAATATCTAAGAATTCGCTTCACCGCCACTAAGTGACACTCCTTAGGATCGGATTGAAATCTAGCACACATGCATACGCTAAGCATAATATCTGGTCTACTAGCACATAAATAAAGCAAAGAACCTATCATGGACCGGTATGCTTTTTGATCAACGGACTTACCTCCTTTGTTGAGGTCGGTGTGTCCGTCGGTTCCCATCGGAGTCTTTGCGGGCTTGGCGTCCTTCATCCCAAACCGCTTTAGCAAGTCTTGCGTGTACTTCGTTTGGGAGATGAAGGTGTCGTCCTTGAGTTGCTTCACTTGGAACCCAAGGAAGTAGTTCAACTCGCCCATCATTGACATCTCGAATTTCTGCGTCATTACCCTGCTAAACTCTTCACAAGACTTTTGATTAGTAGAACCAAATATTATGTCATCGACATAAATTTGGCACACAAAAAGATCATCATCGCAAGTCTTAGTGAAAAGAGTTGGATCGGGTTTCCCAACCTTGAAAGCATTAGCAATTAAAAAGTCTCTAAGGCATTCATACCATGCTCTTGGGGCTTGCTTAAGTCCATAGAGCGCCTTAGAGAGCTTACACACGTGGTCGGGGTACCGTTCATCCTCGAAGCCAGGGGGTTGCTCCACGTACACCTCCTCCTTGATCGGCCCATTGAGGAAAGCGCTCTTCACATCCATTTGATACAACCTGAAAGAATGGTGAGCGGCATATGCTAGCAAGATACGAATGGACTCTAGCCTAGCCACAGGAGCAAAAGTCTCCTCAAAGTCCAAACCTGCGACTTGGGCATAACCTTTTGCCACAAGTCGAGCCTTGTTCCTCGTCACCACTCCGTGCTCGTCTTGTTTGTTGCGAAACACCCACTTGGTTTCCACAACATTTTGCTTAGGACGAGGCACCAGTGACCAAACTTCATTCCTTTTGAAGTTGTTGAGCTCCTCCTGCATGGCCAACACCCAGTCCGGATCTAGCAAGGCCTCTTCTACCCTGAAAGGCTCAATAGAAGAGACAAAAGAGTAATGCTCACAAAAATTAACTAATCGAGATCGAGTAGTTACTCCCTTGCTAATATCACCCAGAATTTGGTCGACGGGATGATCCCTTTGAATCATCGCTCGAACTTGGGTTGGAGGTGTCGGTTGTGCTTCTTCCTCCATCACATGATCATCTTGTGCTCCCCCTTGATCACACTCCTCTTGATGAACCTGTTCATCGTTTTGAGTTGGGGGATGCACCATTGTTGAGGAAGAAGGTTGATCTTGCTCCAATTGTTCCTGTGGTCGCACATTACCAATCGCCATGGTGCGCATAGCGGCCGTTGGAACGTCTTCTTCATCTACATCATCAAGATCAACAACTTGCTCTCTTGGAGAGCCATTAGTCTCATCAAATACAACGTCGCTAGAGACTTCAACCAAACCCGATGATTTGTTGAAGACTCTATACGCCTTTGTATTTGAGTCATAACCTAACAAAAACCCTTCTGCAGCTTTGGGAGCAAATTTGGAATTCCTACCTTTCTTCACTAGAATGTAGCATTTACTCCCAAATACACGAAAGTACGATACATTGGGTTTGTTACCGGTTAGAAGCTCATACGAAGTCTTCTTGAGGAGGCGGTGAAGGTAGACCCTGTTGATGGCGTGGCAAGCTGTGTTCACGGCTTCCGACCAAAAGCACTCGGGGGTCTTGAACTCTCCAAGCATCGTCCTCGCCATATCAATGAGCGTCCTGTTCTTCCTCTCTACCACACCATTTTGCTGTGGTGTGTAGGGAGCGGAGAACTCGTGCTTGATCCCCTCCTCCTCAAGAAATTCCTCCACTTGAAGGTTCTTGAACTCAGACCCGTTGTCGCTCCTTATCTTTTTCACTTTGAGCTCAAACTCATTTTGAGCTCTCCTTAGGAAGCGCTTGAGGGTCCCTTGGGTTTCAGACTTATCCTGCAAAAAGAACACCCAAGTGAAGCGGGAAAAGTCATCAACAATAACTAGACCATACTTACTTCCTCCTATGCTCAGATAGGCGACGGGTCCGAAGAGGTCCATATGCATCAGCTCCAGAGGTCTTGACGTGGTCATCACATTCTTGTTGTGATGCGCTCCTCCCACCTGTTTACCTGCCTGACAAGCTGCACAAGGTCTATCTTTTTCGAATTGTACGTTAGTCAAACCTATCACGTGTTCTCCCTTTAGAAGCTTGTGAAGGTTCTTCATCCCCACATGTGCTAAGCGGTGATGCCACAACCAGCCCATGCTAGTCTTAGCAATTAAGCATGCATCTGACCGGCCTCTTCTTTTGCAAAATCAACTAAGTAAAGCTTGCCGTCTAATACACCCTTAAAGGCTAGTGAACCATCACTTCTTCTAAAGACAGACACATCTACATTTGTAAAAAGACAATTATATCCCATATTGCATAGTTGACTAACAGATAGCAAATTGTAACCAAGAGACTCAACTAAAAACACATCGGAGATAGAGTGCTCATTAGAAATTGCAATTTTACCTAACCCTTTTACCTTGCCTTGATTCCCATCACCGAATATAATTGAATCTTGGGAATCCTTATTCTTGACGTAGGAGGTGAACATCTTCTTCTCCCCCGTCATATGGTTTGTGCATCCGCTGTTGATAATCCATCTTGAACCCCCGGATGCATAAACCTGCAAGGCAAATTTAGGCTTGGGTCTTAGGTACCCAACTCATGTTGGGTCCTACAAGGTTAGTGCAAATATCCTTAGGGACCCAAATGCAAGTTTTATCTCCCTTGCATTTTGCCCCTAACTTCCTAGCAACTATTTTCCTATCCTTTCTACAAATAGCAAAGGAAGCATTTAAAGCATGATAAATTGTAGAGGGTTCATTCATTACTTTCCTAGGAACATTAACAACATTTCTCCTGGGCATATTATGAACAACATTTCTCCTACCAACATTTCTATCATGCACATAAGAAGAACTAGAAGCAAACATGTTATGAGAATCAAAAACATCATATGCGTTACATCTCCTATAAGCATTTCTAGATTGTCTCCTATCATGGTACATAAAGGCATGGTTCTTTTGCACACTACTAGCCATAGGGGCCTTCCCTTTCTCCTTGGCGGAGATGGGAGCCTTATGGCTTGTCAAGTTCTTGGCTTCCTTCTTGTAGCCAAGTCCATCCTTAATTGAGGGGTGTCTACCAATTGTGTAGGCATCCCTTGCAAATTTTAGCTTATCAAAATTACTCTTGCTAGTCTTAAGTTGAGCATTAAGACTAGCCAATTCATCATTAAGTTTGGAAATTGAAACTAGGTGTTCACTACAAGCATCAATGTCAAAATCTTTACACCTATTGCAAGTTTCAACAATTTCTACACAAGATGTTGATTTACTAGCTATTTCTAACTTAGCATTCAAATCATCATTAACACTTTTTAATTTAGAGATGGATTCATGACAAGTAGATAATTCACTAGAGAGCATTTCATTCCTTTTAATTTCTAGAGCAAGAGAATTTTGTGCACTAACAAATTTATCATGCTCCTCATATAAAAGATCCTCTTGTTTTTCTAGTAATCTATTCTTGTCATTCAAAGCATCAATCAACTCATTAATCTTATTAATTTTAGATCTATCTAATCCCTTGAATAAGCATGAGTAATCTATCTCATCATCATCACTAGACTCATCCTCACTTGAAGAAGCATAAGTACTAGTATCATGAGTGCTTACTTTCTTCTCCCTTGCCATGAGGCAAGTGTGACGCTCGTTGGGGAAGAGGGATGACTTGTTGAAGGCGGTGGCGGCGAGTCCTTCATTGTCGGAGTCGGAGGAGGAGCAATCCGAATCCCACTCCTTTCCGATATGTGCCTCGCCCTTGGCCTTCTTGTAATGCTTCTTCTTCTCCCTTTTGTTCCCCTTTTCCTGGTCACTTTCATTATCGGGACAGTTAGCAATGAAATGACCAATCTTACCACATTTGAAGCACGAGCGCTTCTCCTTTGTCTTGGTCTTACTTGGCTGTCCCTTGCGACCTTTAAGCGCCGTCTTGAAGCGCTTAATGATGAGGGCCATCTCCTCATTATTTAGCCTGACCGCCTCAACTTGCGCCACCTTGCTCGGTAGCGCCTCCTTGCTCCTCGTTGCCTTGAGAGCAATGGGTTGAGGCTCATGAATAGGACCGTTCAACGCGTCGTCCACATATCTTGCCTCCTTGATCATCATTCGCCCGCTTACGAACTTCCCTAGAACTTCTTCGGGCGACATCTTGGTGTACCTAGGATTTTCACGAATATTGTTCACCAAATGAGGATCAAGAACGGTAAAGGACCTTAGCATTAGGCGGACGACGTCGTGATCCGTCCATCGCGTGCTTCCGTAGCTCCTTATTTTGTTGATAAGGGTCTTGAGCCGGTTGTATGTTTGAGTTGGCTCCTCGCCCCTTATCATTGCGAACCGTCCAAGCTCGCCCTCCACCAACTCTATCTTGGTGAGCAAGGTGACATCATTCCCCTCATGAGAGATCTTGAGGGTGTCCCAGATCTGCTTGGCATTGTCCAAGCCGCTCACCTTATGGTACTCGTCCCTGCACAAAGAGGCTAGCAACACAGTAGTAGCTTGTGCATTTTTATGAATCTGTTCATTAATAAACATGGGACTATCCGTACTATCAAAGTGCATTCCACTTTCTACAATCTCCCATATGCTAGGATGGAGAGAGAACAAGTGACTACGCATTTTGTGACTCCAAAATTCGTAGTCCTCTCCATCAAAATGAGGAGGTTTACCAAGTGGAATAGATAATAAATGAGCATTAGTACTTTGAGGAATACGAGAGTAATCAAAAGAAAAGTTCGAATTGACCGGTTTCTTTCTCTCGTATTCGTTGTGGTTGTCGTCCTTTTGGGAGGAAGTAGACTCATCGATGTCGTAGTAGACGATCTCCTTGATGCGTCTTGTCTTCTTCTTCTTCCCATCTTTGCGTCTGTGGCCCGAGCCCGAGTCGTTGGACTTGTTATCCCTTGGCTCGTTGACGAAGGACTCCTTCTCCTTGTCGTTGATCACGATTCCCTTCCCTTTAGGATCCATCTCTTCGGGCGGTTAGTCCCTTTGTGAAGAGAACGGCTCCGATACCAATTGAGAGCACCTAGAGGGGGGTGAATAGGTGATCCTGTGAAATATGAAAACTTAAGCCACAAAACTTGGTTAATCGTTAGCACAATAATTGCCAAGTGGCTAGATCGGAATCCTCAACAAAACACAATAACCAACAAGGATCAATCACAGAGATGACACGGTGGTCATCCCGTGGTTCGGCCAAGACCAACGCTTGCCTACTCCATGTTGTGGCGTCCCAGCGGACGAGGGTTGCAATCAACCCCTCTCAAGCGGTCCAAAGACCCACTTGAATACCACGGTGTTTTGCTTGCTTTTTCTCAATCCCGGTTGCGAGGAATCTCCACAACTTGGAGTCTCTCGCCCTTACACTTGAAGTTCACAAAGAAACACGAAGTAAGGGAGGGAAGCAACACACACAAATCCACAGCAAAATGTGCACACACACGGCCAAGAATCTAGCTCAAAAGACTATCTCAAAGTTCTCACTAGAACGGAGCTCGAATCACTGAGAATGACAAACGAATGCGCAAAGACTGAGTGTGGATGATCAAGAATGCTCTAAGGTTGCTTGGTGTATTCCTCCATGCGCCTAGGGGTCCCTTTTATAGCCCCAAGGCAGCTAGGAGCCGTTGAGAGCAAATCTGGAAGGCCATTCTTGCCTTCTGTCGTTTGGCGCATCGGACAGTCCGGTGCACACCGGACACTGTCCGGTGTCCGATTTCCTTCCTTAAATAGCGAAGCCGACCGTTGGCGGCCTTGGAGCCGTTGGCGCACCGGACATGTCCGGTGCACACCGGACAGTCCGGTGCCCCCTTCCGACCGTTGGCTCGGCCACGTGTCGCGCGCGGATTCCGCGGCCGACCGTTGGCCCGGCCGAACGATGGCTCACCGGACAGTCCGGTGCACACCGGACAGTCCGGTGAATTATAGCCATACGTCGTCGGTGAATTCCCGAGAGCAGCTACTTCACGCAAGCCAGCCTGGCGCACCGGACACTGTCCGGTGCACCACCGGACAGTCCGGTGCTCCCAGACTGGGCAGGTTCTTGGCTGCTCGAGCCAACTCATTTCCGATCTGATTTTTCCTGTTTCCAGCACTTAGACACAATACATTAGTCCATAAAACAATGTACTAAGCCTGAGAAACATACCTTTAACCTTGATTTGTACTTTGTCCATCCATGGGCATAGATTCACATTTAAGCACTTGTGTTGGCACTCAATCACCAAAATACTTAGAAAAGGCCCAAGGGCACATTTCCCTTTTCAAAACTCTAATGATGATGAGGATGATTTATTTACTCTTTTTGCCAACCTTAACATGCAACAAAAGTAGAAGTTAAATGAATTGATTAGCACTATTCATGATAAGGATGATCTCTTGGATAGCCAAGAGGACTTCCTAATTAAGGAAAATAAGAAGCATGTTAAGGTTAAGAATGCTTATGCTCTAGAGATGGAAAAATGTGAAAAATTAACTAGTGAGCTAAGCACTTGCCATGATGTTATTGCCAACCTTAGAAATGAAAATACTAGATTAATTGCTAAGGTTGATTCAAATGTTTGTGATGATTCATATGCCAATCTTAGAAATGATCATGCTATTTCTATTGCTAAGATTGAAAAATTAAATGCCTCTCTTGCTAGCCTTAGAATTGAAAATAAAAATTTGATTGCTAAGGCTAAAGACTTAGATGTTTGCAATGGTTCCATTTCCGATCTTAGAAGTGAAAATGATATTTTACATGCTAAGATTGTTGAACTAAAAACTTGCAAACCCTCTACATCTACCATTGAGCATGTTTCTATTTGCACTAGATGTAGAAATGTTGACATTGATGCTATTCATGATCACATGGCTTTAATTAAACAACAAAATGATCATATAGCAAAATTGGATGCTAAAATTGCCGAGCATGAACTAGAAAATGAAAATTTTAAATTTGCTCGTAGCATATAGTGGGAGACGCCCTGGCATCAAGGATGGCATTGGCTTCCAAAGGGGAGACAATGTCAAACTTAATGCCCCTCCTAAAAAATTATCTAACTTTGTGAAGGGCAAGGCTCCCATGCCTCAGGATAACGAGGGTTACATTCTGTACCCTGCCGTTTATCCCGAGCATAAGATTAGGAGAATTCACTCTAGGAAGTCCCACTCTGGCCCTAATCATGCTTTTATGTATAAGGGTGAGACATCTAGCTCTAGGCAATCAACTCGTGCTAAATTGCCTAAGAAGAAAACTCCTAGTGCATCAAATGAACCTAGCATTTCATTTAAAACTTTTGATGCATCTTATGTTTTGACTAACAATTCCGGCAAAGTAGTTGCCAAGTATGTTGGGGACAAACACAAGGGATCAAAGACTTGTGTTTGGGTACCCAAAGTTCTTGTATCTAATGTCAAAGGACCCAAAACTGTTTGGGTACCTAAAATCAAGAACTAAATTTGTTTTGTAGGTTTATGCATCTGGAGGCTCAAGTTGGATCATCGATAGCGGGTGCACAAACCACATGACAGGGGAGAAGAAGATGTTCTCCTCCTACGAGAAAAACCAAGATCCCCAACGAGCTATCACATTTGGGGATGGGAATCAAGGTTTGGTCAAAGGATTGGGTAAAATTGCTATATCACCTGACCATTCCATTTCCAATGTTTTTCTTGTAGATTCATTAGATTACAACTTGCTTTCTGTTTCCCAATTATGTAAAATGGGCTACAACTGCCTTTTTACGGATACATGTGTTACTGTCTTTAGAAGAAGTGATGATTCAGTAGCTTTTAAGGGAGTATTAGAGGGTCAGCTATACCTAGTTGATTTCAATAGAGCTGAACTCTATACTTGCTTAATCGCTAAGACTAACATGGGTTGGCTCTAGCATCGCCGACTAGCCCATGTTGGGATGAAGAATCTTCACAAGCTTCTAAAGGGAGAGCACATTTTGGGACTAACAAATGTGCATTTTGAGAAAGACAGGATCTGTAGCGCATGCCAAGCAGGGAAGCAAGTTGGTGTTCATCATCCACATAAGAACATCTTAACGACTGACAGGCCACTCGAGCTCCTCCACATGGACCTATTCGGCCTGATCGCTTACATAAGCATCGACGGGAGTAAGTACTGTCTTGTTATTGTGGAGGACTATTCTCGCTTCACTTGGGTATTCTTTTTATAGGAAAAATATCAAACCCAAGAGACCTTAAAGGGATTCTTGAGACGAGCTCAAAATGAGTTCGGCTTAAGGATCAAGAAAATTAGAAGCAATAATGGGACAGAGTTCAAGAATTCACAAATTGAAGGCTTCCTTGAGGAGGAGGGCATCAAGCATGAGTTCTCTTCTCCCTACACGCCACAACAAAATGGTGTAGTGGAGAGGAAGAATAGAACTCTATTGGACATGGCAAGAACCATGCTTGATGAGTACAAGACTTCGAATCGGTTTTGGGCCGAGGCGGTCAACACCGCGTGCTACGCCATCAACCGGTTGTATCTACACCAAATCCTCAAGAAGACATCCTACGAACTCCTCACCGGTAAAAAGCCCAATGTTTCATATTTTAGAGTCTTTGGTAGCAAATGTTTTATACTTGTTAAAAGAGGTAGAAAGTCCAAATTTGCTCCTAAGGTTGTAGAAGGCTTTTTACTAGGATATGATTCAAACACAAGGGCATATAGAGTCTTTAACAAGTCCACTGGACTAGTTGAAGTTTCTTGTGACATTACGTTTGATGAGACTAACGGCTCTCAAGTAGAGCAAGTTGATCTTGATGAATTAGATGATGAAGAGGCTCTGTGCGTCGCACTAAGGAACATGTCCATTGGGGATGTGTGTCCTAAGGAATCCGAAGAGCCCATTCAAGCACAAGATCAACCATCCTCCTCCATGCAAGCATCTCCACCAACTCAAGATGAGGATGAGGCTCAAGATAATGAAGAAGAAGATCAAGAAGATGAGCCACCTCAAGACGACGGCAATGATCAAGGGGGAGATGCAAATGATCAAGACAAGGAGGATGAACAAGTTCCAAGGCTGCCACACCCAAGAGTCCACCAAGCAATCCAACGAGATCACCCCGTGAACACCATCCTCGGCGACATTCATAAGGGGGTAACCACTAGATCTCGTGTTGCACATTTTTGTGAGCATTACTCTTTTGTTTCCTCTATTGAGCCACACAGGGTAGAGGAAGCACTTCAAGATTCGGATTGGGTGATGGCGATGCAAGAGGAGCTCAACAACTTCATGAGGAATGAGGTATGGCATTTAGTTCCATGTCCTAACCAAAATGTTGTAGGAACCAAGTGGGTCTTCTACAACAAACAAGACGAGCATGGTGTGGTGACAAGGAACAAAGCCGACTTGTGGCCAAGGGATATTCACAAGTCGAAGGTTTGGATTTCGGTGAAACCTATGCACCCGTAGCTAGGCTTGAGTCAATTCGCATTTTACTTGCCTATGCTACTTACCATGGCTTCAAGCTTTATCAAATGGACGTGAAGAGTGCTTTCCTCAATGGACCAATTAAGGAAGAGGTCTATGTTGAGCAACCTCCCGGCTTTGAAGACAGTGATTATCCTAACCATGTTTATAGACTCTCTAAGGCGCTTTATGGGCTCAAGCAAGCCCTAAGAGCATGGTATGAATGCCTAAGAGATTTTCTTATTGCTAATGGCTTCAAAGTCGGAAAAGCTGATCCTACACTCTTTACTAAGACACTTTCAAATGATTTGTTTGTATGCCAAATTTATGTTGATGATATCATATTTGGGTCTACTAACGAATCTACATGTGAAGAGTTTAGTAGGATCATGACACAAAAATTCGAGATGTCGATGATGGGGGAGTTAAAGTATTTTCTAGGATTCCAAGTCAAGCAACTCC
Organism: Zea mays; assembly: GCF_902167145.1. Taxonomy (NCBI): domain Eukaryota; kingdom Viridiplantae; phylum Streptophyta; class Magnoliopsida; order Poales; family Poaceae; genus Zea; species Zea mays. The sequence goes on along the minus strand of NC_050096.1, from coordinate 80,594,690 downwards.
AAGAAGGCACCTTCATTAGCCAAACGAAGTACATTCAAGACATTCTAACCAAGTTTGGGATGAAGGACGCCAAGCCCATCAAGACACCCATGGGAACTAATGGGCATCTCGACCTCGACACGGGAGGTAAATCCGTAGATCAAAAGGTATACCGGTCGATGATAGGTTCCTTACTCTATTTATGTGCTTCACGACCGGATATTATGCTTTCCGTATGCATGTGTGCAAGATTCCAAGCCGATCCTAAGGAAGCTCACCTTAGGGCCGTAAAACGAATCTTGAGATATTTAGTTTATACTCCTAAGTTTGGCCTTTGGTACCCTAGGGGATCCACATTTGATTTAATTGGTTATTCCGATGCCGATTGGGCAGGGTGCAAAATTAATAGAAAGAGCACATCGAGGACTTGCCAGTTCTTGGGAAGATCTCTGGTGTCTTGGGCTTCAAAGAAGCAAAATTATGTGGCTCTTTCAACCGCCGAAGCCGAGTGTATTGTCGCAGGCCATTGTTGCGCATAATTGTTTTGGATGAGGCAAACCCTTAGGGACTATGGTTACAAATTAACCAAAGTTCCTCTTCTATGTGATAATGAGAGTGCAATCCGCATGGCGGATAATCCCGTTGAGCATAGCCGCACTAAACACATAGTCATTCGGTATCATTTTCTAAGGGATCACCAACAAAAGGGGGATATCGAGATTGCATATGTTAGCACCAAAGAACAATTAGCTGATATCTTTACCAAGCCATTGGATGAACAAACCTTTACCAAACTTAGGCATGAACTAAATATTCTTGATTCTAGGAATTTTTATTGACGTTTTGCACACATAGCTTATATATATACCTTTGATCATCTCTTTCATGTGCTATGACTAATGTGGTTTCAAGTCCATTTCATGCTAAGTCATAGACTGAAAGGGAAAAGGAGTCTTCAGCGAAGACAAGGCTTCCACTCCGCTCCATCGAATCATTCATCCTTCGCCGTCGCTTCGCACTCACTCTCCAACTTTGGTATAATCTTCACTTCTTTACTTTCGTCCAAAGGGGGAGAGAGTAGTTTAAAAGGGCTTATATTTCACTCAAGCATCCGTTTTTGGCGATTCATGCCAAAGGGGGAGAGAGTATTAGCCCAAAGCAAAAGGACTGCACCACCACCAATTTCAAAAATATAGTCTTTCAATTGGTATTAAAAGAAGTTTTTGAATTAGTATCTTATTTTGATATAATTTCAAATTGGTATACCCCTCTTCAAAATTAATATCTAAAACCCTCTTGAACACTAAGAGGAGGATTTCATTAAGGGGGAGTTTTGTTTAGTCAAAGGAAAAGTATTTGAACCAGGGGGAGAAAATTTCAAAACTTGAAAATGCTTCTCAAAATCTTATTCATTTACCTTCGACTATTTGCAAAAGAACTTTGAAAATAATTTCCAAAACTTTTTGCAAAACAAAATATGTGGTGCAAGCGTGGTCCAAAATGTTAATAAGAAGAAAAGCCATCCATGCGCATCTAGTAAGTAATATTTATTGGTTTCATTCCAGGCAACCTTTGCACTTACATTATGCAAACTAGTTCAATTCTGCACTTCTATATTTGCTTTGGTTTGTGTTGGCATCAATCACCAAAAAGGGGGAGATTGAAAGGGAAATAGGCGTACACCTTTTCCAAATTGATTTTGGTGGTTGAATTGGCCAACACAAATAATTGGACTAACTAGTTTGCTCTAGATTATAAGTTTTACGGTGCCAAAGGTTCACAATAGACCAATAAAATGACCAAGAAAGGGTTCAAACAAAGAGAGCAAAAGACAACCGAAGTGTGCCCTGGTCTGGCGCACCGGACTGTCCAGTGTGTCACCGAACAGTGTCCGGTGCACCAGGGAACTCGACGCTGAACTCGCTACCTTCGGGAAAATCAGAGGGCGCTCCGCTATAATTCACCGAACTGTCTGGTGTGTCAGCGGAGCAACGGCTACATCGCGCGCAACGGTCGACTGCAACGCATTTAATGCGCGCCTGCGCGCGCAGAGGTCAGAGCACGCGCAGCAGGCGCACCGGACAGTCTACAGGACTTGTCCGGTGCACCACCGGACAACCAGAAGACCCCACCTATCAGAGCTCCAACGGTTGAACCCTAACGGCCGGGTGACGTGGCTGGCGCACCGGACAGTGTCCGGTGGCGCACCGGACTGTCCGGTGCGCCATGCGACAGCAGCCTCCACCAAACGGCTAGTTTGGTGGTTGGGGCTATAAATACCCCAACCACCCCACCATTCATTGCATCCAAGTTTTCCACCTTCCAACACATTACAAGAGCTATAGCATTCAATTCTAGACACAACCAAAGAGATCAAATCATCTCCCAAGTCTGGAATCACTCCAAATTAAATAGTGACTAGAGAGAGCGACATTTGTGTTCATTTGAGCTCTTGCGCTTGGATTGCTTCTTTTCTTTCTCATTCTTCTTGTGATTCACTCAATTGTAACCAAGGCAAGAGACACCAATTGTGCGGTGGTCCTTGTGGGGACTTAGTGTCCCGTGTGATTGAGAAGAGAAGCTCACTCGATCTAAGTGATCGTTTGAGAGAGGGAAAGGGTTGAAAGAGACCCGGTCTTTGTGACCACCTCAACAGGGAGTAGGTTTGCAAGAACCAAACCTTGGTAAAACAAATCCTTGTGTCTCACTCTTTATTTGCTTGCGATTTGTTTTTCACCCTCTCTCTCGGACTCGCTTGTATTTCTAACGCTAACCCGGCTTGTAGTTGTGATTAACTTTGTAAATTTCAGATTCGCCCTATTCACCTCCCCTTTAGTCGACTTTCAGGGGAGAACAGAGGGGCGGCGGCGGCTGTGCAAGGAGAGAAGGGAGGATGAGCAGAGGGCGGCGGCGGCTGCCCTTATTGGGCTTAATGGGCTGTTAGGGTTAGTTAGGTTTTTTCTTTTTTTTCTATTTCTTTTCTAAATTCAAAATATATTTTTAAATAATCCTAAAATTTATAATAATGAAACTAAAATTATTTTTAAATAAAATATTTATTTTTGGACTAATTATTATATTATTTATTTGGTTTTTCATTTAAGAAGAAATGATATTCAATATCCAAAATCAATTATGAGCAATCAAAAATCATTCCAAATACATATAAATAACAAACACTTAAAAGAAAATTTATTATCATAATTATCATTAATAAACTAACTGCACTATTTTTATATGATGATTTTTATAGTGTTACAGGCTCTATGCTGAGTTCATGGGACTCTGTTTGGCTGCTCGTGCGCAACAGGTCGCAAGTGTATTTGGACAAGGAGCAAAAGGGTCTTTTCAAATTTCATTCATGGGCCAAAATAATGAAAACAATAAAAGTTTCTGACAGAAGCCAACGAAATGCTCAAAATCCATAACGTTGTCAACTTTCCATGGTACATAGCAAAGAAGAGCACTTTTAATAGTAAATCACCAAAGGTGTACGTACTCTTTTAATGCTACACAACAAATTTTCCCTATTGTTATGGGAGCTGTGAAACTGTTCAGCAATTGACTCGGTAGGTGAAAACCTTCATGAGATTTTAGTGAATGTTGCGCCACAACTGATCTCTGCGTGTTCTCTAGCAGATGTATATTGTTGAAAAACAAATTTCCTTTCAATCTATGGGTATCACAGTATGGTATAAAGAATGCCAAAATTCGGACTTCTTAGCGTGTAAAACTTTTGATCGATATATAGAAACAGTATTAGACTCAAATGGGGTGAAGTTGACGCTTGCTTATATGTTTTCATTTGTGCAAGAAAATTGAGAAGCTGAAGATGACACCCTCTTTTAGACATTTTGATCCTTTCGTCGGTGCAGTGGTGGATTGGTGGCAGTGATGTCTACAGAATCTGCTTGATATGTAGTCAGAACTGTTCCAAATATATTTCCAGCTGTCATTTTTTCAACTTCTCGTCTCTGAAGGCTTAGTTTGGATACTCTGGGATTAGAGTGTTTTAGAGGGATTGAAGAGGGTGTAAATCCCCAATAGATCAAATACTCTCTCAATACACCTCAATCCACTCTAATCCCACTCTTAGTGACAGGGAACGAGGAACGATGGCGCGTTCCGCGTTCCGGGAACTTCGTCCCTAAACGAGGAACGGGAACGATCGGGAACACTCCAGGAAACGCTCGCGGAACGCCGTTTATCACAGATAGGAACGCTTACCTTGAGGAAGTCGCGCCGCCGCGCTGCCGTTGTCCAACCGCCGCGCTGGGATGATGCGTCGTCCGGCCGCCGGACGTTGTGTCGCGCTGGGACGATGCGTCATCCGGCGGCCGCGCTGCCGTCGTCCGACCGCCGCGCTGGGACGTTGTCATCGCCGCCAAGCTCGTTCGCCGCCACGCTGGGAATCAATCAATCAACCAACCGCCCGTGGAAGAGGAAGGGGAAGAGGAAGGGAAAGAGGAAGGGAAGAGGAATCGACTGACCGTTCGCGCAGTGGGGAAGAGGAAGAGGAATCGAGCGTCGTGTCGTTGCAGTGGCCACCCGTGGAAGAGGAATCGCGCGTCGTTGCAGTGGCCGCCCGTGGAAGAGGAGTCGCGCGTCGTTGCAGTGTCCACCAGTGGAAGAGGAAGAGCAGTCTGAACTCTGAAGTACCGCGTGGCCGCTCGCCGCGTAGGAAGCTGAGGGGTTAGGAGAAGAGCTGGATAGCGGCGTAGGAAGGGATTAGGAAGGGATAGAGTTCGTGTGCATTATCCTAACACCGCGTAGTGGCTGGTATTTAAATATACATATATTGTATATTATGTATACATTATCAGTTATATATACATATATTATATATTATGTATGTGTCATTGCTGGTTTCAATTACGCATCGTTCCCTGTTCCATTACAATCGTTCCCTAACTGCGTTCCTAAATCGTTGGGAACATGTTCCACACATCGAATGAACGTGGATCAGCTGTATACCCCTCAACGTTCCATGTTGCTTTAACAGACGTACCACGTTCCTCGTTCCCGTTCCTCGTTCCCAACGTTCCGGGAACCTTGTCACTAAGATCTCACTCATTACTAGAGTATCCAAACTAGGTCGAAAGGGATTAAAGACTCCCTAAAAACTAGAAACCCATGCCGAGACATTGGTAGTCTGAAGGGTAACCGATCATGGTTGCCAAGGGCTTTTGCCTATTTGTACTGGCACAGATGTATTCCTGGCATAGGGAACAAATTTGGGAGAGTGGTTAATCAAGCAAGCAAACTTGACAGTCCCACACACCCACTGAATCTCCAATACTAGTCGTACACCTAGCAACTTCCGTGAAGGCAAGGTTTAGTCTAAGAATATCTTTCTGCTAATAAGATTCTTTAGACCTTATTCGGTTATTTTCATCCTATATGGATTGGACGTGATTAAGAGAAATTAGAAGATATTTTTACTTTCTATAGATTTAAACCCACTTAATTTTCTCTAATCTACATAGATTGAGATTAAAATGAACAGGCTCTTACTGGGGTCGTGTGGGGGACATCTGCCTAATGCCTTGTTGTGGAACTTGAAAATGTGTTTTAGCAAAAGAGCATCATTCTAGAGATACAAATTCTTCGCTCCCAGACCACCTTTGTTCTTGGCAAAGGACCATGTTCCAAGCAGCCAAATTGTAAAATCAAATCCCTTTCTGTATTTATCAATAACTTAAATTACAGTCTTATGCATCTTTAGTGTACACATATAATTATATAGACATGCAAGAAATCACAGAATTGATGAGCTGAAAATGTCCTGAATAGGACAGGGAAACTAGGTTATCTGCTAATCTTCTTTCCATGTATTTTTGCTACTTGATATGATGAACAAGATGTAGAGGGGATGTGACATGTGTTAATCTCCTCTACTTCAATACTAAAATCGAAAAGTATATTCTTTTAGCTATAATATTTTAATTTATATAATATCATTGTATACCTTACTATTTCATTATTGATATGACTTATGACTATACGAGTTAAAATAATATTATACTTCGATAAAAAAAGTATTATAAAGGGTTGAATAATAGCTTGACTTTAATCCGTATCGGTTTCTACTACTTATATGATGTTTTTATCTCTATAAATTTTAGTTGAAGTTCAAACAGCCGGTTTTGAAGCGAACAGGCCAAGTTCGACAAATGTTAAGTAACCGTGAAAATATATATATATATATATATATATATATATATATATATATATATATATATATATATATATATATATATATATATATATATATATATATATATATATTGTTTATGTATTAGAAGCTCTGGGCTTCCAATAAAATAAGGAAGCCTTGATCTAAAAGTCTATTTCGGTTCAGTCCAACCACAACCGGCCAGCCCGACCACAGCTCCACTCCCCATGTGCGCACAGTTACCCATCCATTCAGCTGAACCGTCCCCTAAAATCTGGGATATATAATTTTTTAGCCCCAAAACAAACCCTAATTCTCTCGCAGTCACAGCGTAGGAGCGTTCACGTTGGCGGCGGCTGTTCGCTTCCTGTTCCTGGCGCCTCCACGAATCCGCCCCTGCCTTGCCCGCCGGCTCGCTGTCCGGCGCCCCGCGTCCACACCTAATGGCTGACACAGATCTGGCCCTGCCTGCAGCGCTCGCACCGTCGCGTGTCCCGTTCTCCTCGTCGTTCGAAACTGGCCCCTGCCTCACCGTGTCGTGGGCACCGGCGGCTCCACGCGGGATGCGGCCACGCCTGACACCTCCACCTCCACGGCTGAGTGACGGATGAGCGGCTGGGAGGTCTCCCGCGGAGCGGCTCCACCAGCCGCCTCAACGTGCAGGCGCAGGAGTTCGTGCCGCGCGCTGCCGCGGTGCCCCTCCCTCTCCGCAACAGAAGGTAGTGTGTTTGTTCGCGTCGCCTCCCCACGTGGCGTTCTTCGTCGCAGCACCCTGGCCCCCACCGCGCCGGTTCGAGTACTATGAGGCGGTTGCCACCGGTAGGGTTGGCAAGTTCGGTCCCCCCACCGCTGCTGCAGAGCAGGAGGCCGAGGCTGAGCATTTTTATGCCTCCTTGTCAGGGGAACCTTTTGCAGGTATCAGATCTTGGGTATTTTTCCCTCTTGAAAGATTCAGATTCTTACAACCTTTTGCAGGTATCAGGTCTTGGGTATTTTTCTGTTGATTCAGTTGTGTATTATTGGAGCTGAAAGACTTGGAAGAAGTAATATATCGGCAATAGCTAGTTCCATTAATCAAATATCATCTGGAAGCTATCCATCGACTACAGGTGCTCTCTCTTGTACTTAATTTTTCTTATGCTGAATCTTAGAGTTTACTTGCTATTAACGTAATGCGGATACTTAACTTTTTGTTTCTGTTTTTTGTCCTAGTAATGTTAAACCAGGTCAGAGCATCCATCTTCTAAATGAAGGTGGAAATATAGTCAGTATCATCCGCAGTGGTAAAGCTGCAGATATAGCTTCTCATTCAGAGGTATCTGCTTTGTCAAATAAAATTTGAGTACTTGGCTATATTTGTAGCACACTACCTTTGGATAATTGTATGATACTCCATTAACGAAGCTAGATTTTTACATAGGCAAACAGGGTTATACACCATGTAGTTCTTTATGTACACATGGCAGACCAATTTGTCTCTGAAACGAGCCATTAGTCCACAAATGTTATATTTAAAAATTATAGATTAAGTTACATAGGCTTTCTGAGAGCACCTAGAGGGGGGTGAATAGGTGATCCTGTAAAACTTAAAAACTTAAGCCACAAAACTTTGATTAAGCATTAGCACAGTTAATGCCAAGTGGCTAGAGAGAAGATCTTGCACAATACGATAACCACAAGAAGTTCAACACAGAGAAGACACAGTGGTTTATCCCGTGGTTCGGCTAAGTACAAAACTTGCCTACTCCACGTTGTGGCGTCCCAACGGACGAGAGCTGCACTCAACTCCTCTCAAGTGATCCAATGATCAACTTGAATACCACAGTGTTATGCTTTTCTTTTCTTATTGCGTTCGCGAGGAATCTCCACAACTTGGAGTCTCTCGCCCTTACACTTGAAGTTCACAAAGAAGCACGGAGTAAGGGAGAGAAGCAACACACACAAATCCACAGCAAAATGCGCACACACACGGCCAAGAATCGAGCTCAAAAGACTATCTCAAAGTTCTCACTAGAACGGAGCTCGAATCACTGAGAATGACAAACGAATGCGCAAAGACTGAGTGTGGATGATCAAGAATGCTCTAAGGTTGCTTGGTGTTCTCCTCCATGCGCCTAGGGGTCCCTTTTATAGTCCCAAGGCAGCTAGGAGCCGTTGAGAGCAAATCTGGAAGGCCAATCTTGCCTTCTGTCGTCGGGTGCACCGGACAGTCCGGTGCACACCGGACACTGTCCGGTGCCCGATTTCCTTCCTAAAATGGCGCAGCCGACCGTTGGCCGCCAGAGAGCCGTTGGCGCACCGGACATGTCCGGTGCCCCCTTCTAGCCGTTGGCTCGGCCACGAGTCCCGCGCAGATCGTGCGGCCGACCGTTGGCTCACCGGACAGTCCGGTGTACACCGGTCAGTCCGGTGAATTTTAGCCGTACGTCGTCGGCGAATTCCCGAGAGCGGCCACTTCGCGCCGAGTCAGCCTGGCGCACCGGACACTGTCCGGTGCACCACCGGACAGTCCGGTGTGCCAAACCGAGCTGAGTCTTGGCTGTACCCAGCCATGCCTTTTTTCATCTCTTTTCTTTTCTTCTTCTTTCTGTTTCTAACACTTAGACAAGTATATTAGTACATAAAACCAATGTACTAAGGCTTAGAAACATACCTTTACTCTTGATTTGCACTTTGTCCATCCATGAGCATAAATTCACATTTAAGCACTTGTGTTGGCACTCAATCACCAAAATACTTAGAAATGGCCCAAGGCACATTTCCCTTTCAATCTCCCCCTTTTTGGTGATTTATGCCAACACAACATTAAGCAACTAGAACAAGTGCAATATCACTTCAAATAAAACTCAAATTTATTTTGATTCAATTTTGGCATATATGGATCATCCTTTGCCACCACATGGTTTGTTTTTGCAAATTAAACTTAAATTCCTATCTCTAAGTCAAACACACATGTTAAGGCATAAAGAGAGTCATTCCAAGAGTATTTGATTCAAAATTTCAAAAACTCCCCCTTTTTCCCATAATCAACATTTCTCCCCACAAGAAGCCAACTTTTGACAAGAGAGACAATAAAAGAGTTTTGACAAAACAAAAAACTCTATTCTACTATTTTCAAAATCTCTCAAGTGGTAGCTGATCCATTTATCGCTTTGGCCTTTATTTTCTCCCCCTTTGGCATCAAGCACCAAAATGGGATCAATCTTGGCCCTTTAACCCCATTGCCTTACCAAAATCTTTGATAAGAATACAAAGGCAATAAGAGTACATGAGATGAACTTGGAATAAGTTACCCTCTCATCGGAGTGCAGTGGAAGTCTTGCATGGTCCAAGTCCACCTTTTCCCTTTTAATTCTCCTTCGAGACTAAAACAAGCAAACTCAAGCATATGGTTAGTCTCAAAGGGTCAAGTTGTAACACATCTCCCCCTAAACATGTGCATCACTTTGCAACGAACTTGTGAGGTCCAGGGAGTGTTTGGACAACTTGAGCACCATAATTGAGCAACAAAATGCATAAGGAACATGATCAAAGGCATAAACACATGTATGCTATAAATCAATCCAAGTTCCGCGAATCTAAGATATTGAGCTCACTACGCAACCTGCAAAAGGTCTTCTCATCTAGAGGCTTGGTAAAGATATCGGCTAGCTGGTTCTCGGTGCTAACATGAAACACTTCGATATCTCCCTTTTGCTGGTGGTCTCTCAAAAAGTGATGTCAGATGTCTATGTGCTTTGTGCGGCTGTGCTCAACAGGATTTTCCGCCATGCGGATAGCACTCTCATTATCACATAGGAGTGGGACTTTGCTCAGATTGTAGCCAAAGTCCCGAAGGGTTTGCCTCATCCAAAGTAGTTGCGCGCAACACTGCCCTGCGGCAACATACTCGGCCTCAGCGGTGGATAGGGCAACAGAGGTTTGTTTCTTAGAATTCCATGACACCAGGGACCTTCCTAAGAATTGGCACGTCCCCGATGTACTCTTCCTATCGACCTTACATCCAGCATAGTCGGAATCTGAGTATCCAATTAAGTCAAAGTTAGACCCCTTAGGATACCAGATCCCGAAGCAAGGCGTAGCGACTAAATATCTAAGAATTCGCTTCACTGCCACTAAGTGACACTCCTTAGGATCGGATTGAAATCTAGCACACATGCATACGCTAAGCATAATATCCGGTTCCGGTCTACTAGCACATAAATAAAGCAAAGAACCTATCATGGACCGGTATGCTTTTTGATCAACGGACTTACCTCCTTTGTTGAGGTCAGTGTGTCCGTCGGTTCTCATCGGAGTCTTTGCGGGCTTGGCGTCCTTCATCCCAAACCGCTTTAGCAAGTCTTGCGTGTACTTTGTTTGGGAGATGAAGGTGCCGTCCTTGAGTTGCTTCACTTGAAACCCAAGGAAGTAGTTCAACTCGCCCATCATCGACATCTCGAATTTCTGCATCATAACCCTGCTAAACTCTTCACAAGACTTTTGGTTGGTAGAACCAAATATTATGTCATCGACATAAATTTGGCACACAAAAAGATCACCATCGCAAGTCTTAGTGAAAAGAGTTGGATCGGCTTTCCCAACCTTGAAGGCATTATCAATTAAAAAGTCTCTAAGGCATTCATACCATGCTCTTGGGGCTTGCTTAAGTCCATAGAGCGCCTTAGAGAGCTTACACACGTGGTCGGGGTACCGTTCATCCTCGAAGCCAGGGGGTTGCTCCACGTACACCTCCTCCTTGATCGGCCCATTGAGGAAAGCGCTCTTCACATCCATTTGGTACAACCTGAAAGAATGGTGAGCGGCATATGCTAGCAAGATACGAATGGACTCTAGCCTAGCCACAGGAGCAAAAGTCTCCTCAAAGTCCAAACCTGCGACTTGGGCATAACCTTTTGCCACAAGTCGAGCCTTGTTCCTTGTCACCACTCTGTGCTCGTCTTGTTTGTTGCAAAACACCCACTTGGTTCCCACAACATTTTGCTTAGGACGAGGCACCAGTGTCCAAACTTCATTCCTTTTGAAGTTGTTGAGCTCCTCCTGCATGGCCAACACCCAGTCCGGATCTAGCAAGGCCTCTTCTACCCTGAAAGGCTCAATAGAAGAGACAAAGGAGTAATGCTCACAAAAATTAACTAATCGAGATCGAGTAGTTACTCCCTTGCTAATATCACCCAGAATTTGGTCGACGGGATGATCCCTTTGAATCACCGCTCGAACTTGGGTTGGAGGTGCCGGTTGCGCTTCTTCCTCCATCACGTGAACATCTTGTGCTCCCCCTTGATCACACGTCTCCTTTTGATGAACCTGTTCATCATCTTGAGGTGGGGGATGCACCGTTGTTGAGGAAGAAGGTTGATCTCGTTCATCTTGTTCCTGTGGCCGCACTTCTCCAATCGCCATGGTTCGTATAGCGGCCGTCGGAACATCTTCTTCATCTACATCATCACAATCAACAACTTGCTCTCTTGGAGAGCCATTAGTCTCATCAAATACAACGTCGCTAGAGACTTCAACCAAACCCGATGATTTGTTGAAGACCCTATATGCCTTTGTATTTGAATCATAACCTAATAAAAACCCTTCTACAGCTTTGGGAGCAAATTTAGAATTTCTACCCTTCTTTACTAAAATGTAGCACTTGCTCCCAAATACACGAAAGTAAGATACATTGGGTTTGTTACCGGTTTAGTAGCTCATACGAAGTCTTCTTGAGGAGGCGGTGAAGGTAGACCCTGTTGATGGCGTGGCAAGCCGTGTTCACGGCTTCCGACCAAAAGCACTCGGGGGTCTTGAATTCTCCAAGCATAGTCCTCGCCATATCTATGAGCGTCCTGTTCTTCCTCTCTACCACACCATTTTGCTGAGGTGTGTAGGGAGCGGAGAACTCGTGCTTGATCCCCTCCTCTTCAAGGAACTCTTCCACTTGAAGGTTCTTGAATTCGGACCCGTTGTCGCTCCTTATCTTCTTCACCTTGAGCTCAAACTCATTTTGAGCTCTCCTTAGGAAGCGCTTGAGGGTCCCTTGGGTTTCAGACTTATCCTGCAAAAAGAACACCCAAGTGAAGCGGGAAAAGTCATCAACAATAACTAGACCATACTTACTTCCTCCTATGCTCAGATAGGCGACGGGTCCGAAGAGGTCCATATGTAGCAGCTCCAGGGGTCTTGATGTTGTTATCACATTTTTGGTGTGATGAGAGCCTCCCACTTGTTTCCCTGCTTGACAAGCTGCACAAGGTCTATCTTTTTCGAAATGAACATTAGTTAGACCTATCACATGTTCTCCCTTTAGAAGCTTGTGGAGGTTCTTCATCCCCACATGTGCTAAGCGGCGATGCCACAGCCAGCCCATGCAAGTCTTAGCCATTAAGCATGCATCTAGACCGGCCTCTTCTTTTGCAAAATCAACTAGGTAAAGCTTGTCGTCTAGTACACCCTTAAAAGCTAGTGAACCATCACATCTTCTAAAGACAGACACATCTACATTTGTAAACAAACAGTTATATCCCATATTGCATAATTGACTAACAGATAGCAAATTATATCCAAGAGACTCTACTAAAAACACATTAGAGATTGAAACTAAATGATCACTACAAGCATCAATGTCAAAATCTTTACACCTATTACAAGTTTCAACAATTTCTACACAAGAATTAGATTTACTAGCTACTTCTAGTTTAGCATTTAAATCATCATTAAAACTCTTTAACTTAGCAATAGTTTCATGACAAGAAGATAATTCACTAGAGAGCATTTCATTCCTCTTAATTTCTAGAGCAAGAGATTTCTGAGCTTCTACAAATTTATCATGTTCTTCATACAACAAATCCTCTTGCTTTTCTAACAGTATATTCCTATCATTCAAGGCATCAATCAATTCATTAATTTTGTCTACCTTAGTTCTATCTAATCCCTTGAATAAGCATGAGTAATCTATCTCATCATCATCACTAGACTCATCCCCACTTGAAGAAGCATAAGTACTAGTATTAGGAGTGCTTACTTTCTTCTCCCTTGCCATGAGGCAAGTGTGACGCTCGTTTGGGAAGAGGGATGACTTGTTGAAGGCAGTGGCGGCGAGTCCCTCATTGTCGGAGTCGGACGAGGAGCAGTCCGAATCCCACTCCTTGCCAAGATGAGCCTCGCCCTTTTCCTTCTTATAGTTCTTTTTCTCCCTCTTGTTCCCTTGATCCTGATCACTATCATTGTCGGGACAGTTAGCAATAAAATGACCAAGCTTACCGCAATTGAAGCATGCGCGCTTCCCCTTGGCTTTGGTCTTGCTTGGCTGTCCCTTGCGACCTTTAAGCACCGTCTTGAATCTTTTGATGATGAGAGTCATCTCTTCATCATTAAGTTCGGCCGCCTCAATCTGTGCCACCTTGCTAGGTAGCGCCTCCTTGCTTCGTGTTGCCTTGAGAGCAAGGGGTTGCGGCTCGTTGATCGGACCATTCAAGGCGTCGTCCACGTACCTCGCCTCCTTGATCATCATTCGCCCGCTAACGAATTTCCCAAGAACTTCTTCGGGCGACATCTTGGTGTACCTGGGATTTTCACGAATATTGTTCACCAAATGAGGATCAAGAACGGTAAATGACCTTAGCATTAGGCGGACGACGTCGTGGTCCGTCCATCGCGTGCTCCCGTAGCTCCTTATTTTGTTGATAAGGGTCTTGAGCCGGTTGTATGTTTGTGTCGGCTCCTCGCCCCTTATCATCGCGAACCGTCCAAGCTCGCCTTCCACCAACTCCATTTTGGTGAGTAAGGTGACATCGTTTCCCTCATGAGAGATCTTGAGGGTGTCCCAGATCTGCTTGGCATTGTCCAAGCCGCTCACCTTGTGATACTCGTCCCTGCACAAAGACGCTAGCAACACAGTAGTAGCTTGTGCATTTTTATGAATCTGTTCATTAATAAACACAGGGCTATCCGAGCTATCAAATTTCATTCCACTTTCCACAATCTCCCAAATGCTTGGATGGAGAGAAAACAGGTGAGTACACATTTTGTGGCTCCAAAATCCGTAGTCCTCTCCATCAAAGTGAGGGGGCTTGCCAAGTGGAATGGGGAGCAATTGAGCATTTGAACTATGCGGGATGCGCGAATAATCGAAAGAAAAGTTTGAGTTAACCGTCTTTTGTCTATCGTGGTCGTCGTCGTCCTTTTGGGAGGAGGAAGATTCGTCGCTGTCGTAGTAGACAATTTCCTTGATGCGCCTTGTCTTCTTCTTCCTCCCGTCTTTTCTTTTGTGGCCCGAGCCTGAGTCGGTGGGCTTGTCATCATTGAGCTCGTTGACGAAGGTCTCCATCTCCTTGTCGTTGATCACCATCCCCTTGCCCTTAGGATCCATCTCTTCGGGCGGTTAGTCCCTTTCTTGAAGAGAACGGCTCTGATACCAATTGAGAGCACCTAGAGGGGGGTGAATAGGTGATCCTGTAAAACTTAAAAACTTAAGCCACAAAACTTTGATTAAGCGTTAGCACAGTTAATGCCAAGTGGCTAGAGAGAAGATCTTGCACAATACGATAACCACAAGAAGTTCAACACAGAGAAGACACAGTGGTTTATCCCGTGGTTCGGCTAAGTACAAAACTTGCCTACTCCACGTTGTGGCGTCCCAACGGACGAGAGTTGCACTCAACTCCTCTCAAGTGATCCAATGATCAACTTGAATACCACAGTGTTATGCTTTTCTTTTCTTATTGCGTTCGCGAGGAATCTCCACAACTTGGAGTCTCTCGCCCTTACACTTGAAGTTCACAAAGAAGCACGGAGTAAGGGAGAGAAGCAACACACACAAATCCACAGCAAAATACGCACACACACGGCCAAGAATCGAGCTCAAAAGACTATCTCAAAGTTCTCACTAGAACGGAGCTCGAATCACTGAGAATGACAAACGAATGCGCAAAGACTGAGTGTGGATGATCAAGAATGCTCTAAGGTTGCTTGGTGTTCTCCTCCATGCGCCTAGGGGTCCCTTTTATAGTCCCAAGGCAGCTAGGAGCCGTTGAGAGCAAATCTGGAAGGCCAATCTTGCCTTCTGTCGTCGGGTGCACCGGACAGTCCGGTGCACACCGGACACTGTCCGGTGCCCGATTTCCTTCCTAAAATGGCGCAGCCGACCGTTGGCCGCCAGAGAGCCGTTGGCGCACCGGACATGTCCGGTGCACACCGGACAGTCCGGTGCCCCCTTCTAGCCGTTGGCTTGGCCACGTGTCCCGCGCAGATCGCGCGGCCGACCGTTGGCCCGGCCGACTGTTGGCTCACCGGACAGTCCGGTGTACACCGGTCAGTCCGGTGAATTTTAGCTGTACGCCGTCGGTGAATTCCCGAGAGTGGCCACTTCGCGCCGAGTCAGCCTGGCGCACCGGACACTGTCCGGTGCACCACCGGACAGTCCGGTGTGCCAGACCGAGCTGAGTCTTGGCTGTACCCAGCCAAGCCTTTTTTCATCTCTTTTCTTTTCTTCTTCTTTCTGTTTCTAACACTTAGACAAGTATATTAGTACATAAAACCAATGTACTAAGGCTTAGAAACATACCTTTACTCTTGATTTGCACTTTGTCCATCCATGAGCATAAATTCACATTTAAGCACTTGTGTTGGCACTCAATCACCAAAATACTTAGAAATGGCCCAAGGCACATTTCCCTTTCACTTTCAACCACTACTCTTCAACTATATTGGTTTAGTTTACTATTGTTGTGGTTGGAGAGTAGTGGTTGAAAGCCTATGTAACTTAATCTATAATTTTTAAATATAACATTTGTGGACTAATGGCTCGTTTTAGAGACAAATTGGTCTGCCATGTGTACATAAAGAACTACATGGTGTATAACCCTGTTTGCCTATGTAAAAATCTAGCTTCGTTAATGGAGTATCATACAATTATCCAAAGGTAGTGTGCTACAAATATAGCCAAGTACTCAAATTTTATTTGACAAAGCAGATACCTCTGAATGAGAAGCTATATCTGCAGCTTTACCACTGCGGATGATACTGACTATATTTCCACCTTCATTTAGAAGATGGATGCTCCGACCTGGTTTAACATTACTAGGACAAAAAACAGAAACAAAAAGTTAAGTATCTGCATTACGTTAATAGCAAGTAAACACTAAGATTCAGCATAAGAAAAATTAAGTACAAGAGAGAGCACCTGTAGTCGATGGATAGCTTCTAGATGATATTTGATTAATGGAACTAGCTATTGCCGATATATTACTTCTTCCAAGTCTTTCAGCTCCAATAATACACAACTGAATCAACAGAAAAATACCCAAGATCTGATACCTGCAAAAGGTTGTAAGAATCTGAATCTTTCAAGAGGGAAAAATACCCAAGATCTGATACCTGCAAAAGGTTCCCCTGACAAGGAGGCATAAAAATGCTCAGCCTCGGCCTCCTGCTCTGCAGCAGCGGTGGGGGGACCGAACTTGCCAACCCTATCGGTATTAACCGCCACATAGTACTCAAACCGGTGCGGTGGGGGCCAGGGTGCCGCATAGTACTCGAACTATGTTGCGGAGAGGGAGGGGCACCGCGGCAGCGCGCGGCACGAACTCCTGCGCCTGCACGTTGAGGCGGCTGGTGGAGCCGCTCCGCGGGAGACCTCCCAGCCGCTCATCCGTCACTCAGCCGTGGAGGTGGAGGTGTCAGGCGTGGCCGCATCCCGCGTGGAGCCGCCGGTGCCCACGACACGGTGAGGCAGGGGCCAGTTTCGAACGGCGAGGAGAACGGGACACACGACGGTGCGAGCGCTGCAGGCAGGGCCAGATCTGTGTCAGCCATCATGTGTGGACGCGGGGCGCCGGATAGCGAGCCGGCGGGCAAGGCAGGGGCGGATTCATGGAGGCGCCGGGAACAGGAAGCGAACAACCGCCGCCAACGTGAACGCTCCTACGCTGCGACTGCGAGAGAATTAGGGTTTGTTTTGGGTCCAAAAAATTATATATCCCAGATTTTAGGGGACGGTTCAGCTGAATGGATGGGTAACTGTGCGCACATGGAGAGTGGAGCTATGGTCGGGCTAGACGGTTGTGGTTGGACTGAACCGAAATAGACTTTTAGATCAAGGCTTCCTTGTTTTATTGGAAGCCCAGGGCTTCTAATACATAAACTATATATATATATATATATATATATATATATATATATATATATATATATATATATATATATATATATATATATATATATATATATATATATATATATATATATATATATATATATATATATATATATATATATATATACACGCGCGCGCTGAGAAGGTGAAGAAGAAGCATGCATGACATCGTTTGTCGTTTTCAGCCACCACACAGGCGGAGTTGCAGTGATGATATTTTTTTTATTTTAGCCCCCTTTTCTATTAGAATTTTAGTTTTATATCTTGATAAAGTTATTACTCTATACTATTTTATAGTAATTTTAGCATAGTTATTAGAAGAAAGCTCCATAATTACTAATGCATGGTAACAGGCTAATAGGCTACAGGTCCATGTAATTCATGCATCCTCTCCGTAGCGGTTCCGTTAATTCACATTGTGGGGCTATGTTTAATATCTCCAATATATAATTTAGCCCCTTTTTCATCTATTTCTGCCGCCACTGTATATATACACACGTATGTATTTGCTAGAAAAATGATTGCGTTGGCTGGACAAAGTGTGGGCGTGTTGAGACTAGAGAGAGATTGCAGACTTTGCAGCGCAGCACCAACTTTCGCAGTAGTGAGACTGTCTTCAGCGGTTCCCCCTAAATTTCTCCCCCTATATCTCACTCACGTGCCACGTCAGCGTTCTCTCTCCCCCTATATCTCCACGCTCTACAGCGGTTCCCCCTATATCAATCCTCTATACCCAACCACAACAATATTATATACTTTCATCATCAACTAACTCAACTACCATCCAATATTAATTTTATTTTTTTTCTTATTTGCACAGTACACGGGCGTAACTTGGTCCACAATTAATTACCAAACTTCATAATTAGTATTAATACGTTAGTATAAATACGGTCGAATTTTATGTTTTTTTAAAATAGAAATTCGCATTCTTCTCGTACACGACACGAGTGGCTTCCACCACACGACTGGCTTCTACGGCAAGCCACGACCCCCTGCCTTCCTTCACACACCGAAGCCATCTATAAATAAGGCACCCCTGCGGGCATGCTCCACTCAACTACACACTCGTCTCTTCTGTATCATCCGCCATTCGATCAAAAGTACGTAGTACGTAGTCTTAGTTCACCTCGTCATGGACTCATTGCGAAGCCTAGTGTTGTCTTCGTCATCCGATGATTCGGACGATGAGATCGATAACTTGTTGCTTTGGCAACATGTTGACCACCTTGTACTCGGAGACACGAGCACGCGTCGTAGGCGCTCCTCATTGCCTCGCCGTGTTATCCATAGGGACCACGCTGCTGGAGAAAATCTCATCAAGCACCACTACTTCGGACCTAATCCAGTGTATCCATCACATGTTTTTCGTCGAAGGTTCGTTTCCTAAGTAATGTTTTTACTTTGATTTGGATCTTCGTTTTCTTATTTTTTGCTTTGTTTTCGTTTTTAGGTTTCGGATGCATCGTCCTTTGTTTCTACGTATCCTTCGTGCCGTTCAACGAGAAGACGATTACTTCACAGTACGATGTGATGCTACTGGTTTAGCAGGGCTTGGTCCATTGCAAAAAGTTTGTGCTGCTTTGCGTATCCTTGCGTACGGGTTACCAAGCGATGCGGTCGATGAGTACATACAGATTGGACAGACTACGGCTAGGGACTGCCTTATCCGTTTCTGTCGCGCAATCATCTCTTCCTTTAGCGAACGATACCTCTGTATCCCTAACCACGACGACATTGCTCGCATACTTAGTGTAAACGCGGACAGGGGGTTTCCGGGTATGCTAGGCTCCATCGATTGTATGCATTGGGAATGGCGCAACTGTCCTACTGCATGGCGCGGACAGTTTTGTGGGCGCAATTCGAGGCCAACAATGATACTAGAGGCAGTCGCTGGGTATGACCTGTGGATTTGGCATGCCTTCTTTGGAATGCCTGGTACTAACAATGATCTCAACGTGCTTCATCGATCACCAGTGTTTGATCCGTTACGTAATGGGACGATGCCACCAGTGCACTTCACTATTAATGGTACCACGTACAATTTCGGATACTACTTAGCAGATGGCATATATCCAAATTGGCCTACCTTTGTAAAAGCAATTCGTCACGCTTTTGAGGAAAAAAAGGTTCACTTCACAGCCAAGCAGGAGAGTTGTCGAAAGGACATAGAGCGAGCATTTGGAGTTTTGCAGGCGAGGTGGGCAGTTCTACGTGGCCCTGCTTATGGTTGGGATCGTAATCACCTCGTAGAGATGATGACTGCTTGTATTATTATGCACAACATGATTGTCGAGGACGAAGGAGATGGTGCAGCAAATGTGGACTTCATTGGCCCCACTGGTCCCCCAGAAGTTTGTAATAATATTCCTGAGGTCCGCAACAAGTGGCTAAACAATCATATCCGCTCTGAATTACCCAACGATCCCAAGCAGGACATCACATCTCAGACCACATACTTGTCTTTGCAGCACAACCTGATAGAACACCTTTGGGCACGTCGAGGGTCGATGGGTTGAAGGCCTTCATCCATATTATGTGGTTCAACAATGTTGTTATATTTGATTTATGAACTAAGTAAGTAGTTCAAGCAATGTAAGTCATGTATCTTGGGCGTCAGTGAAGAAGTCATGGTAACTGTCATGTGTAATGCATCTGCTACAAATAATTTGCATATGTTGCCAAACGTCTAGTCATGTATGAAAAAAACGTTATTATGAATATCAATATTATGACAATAAACAATGTTCAAAAACCAACCTCATGTTCTCAAACTAGTAAGGAAATGTTCAAACTACTCGAAATCAAACAAGTCCAAACACACAGGACCAGGGTACGCCGATACAAAGGTGAGCAACACCTTATGAAATAAATTAGTACTCTTCAGACAGGATTGTTGATGAAATAGTCGATTAAACCTTTCCTCCTCGCGAGGTAGACAGCTCTCAATTCTTCAGGTAAAGCATCCATGTCCATAGCATAAAGTTTCTTCAGCTCTTCGTCCTTTTGCTTCCTGTCTTCCATCATCAATTTTTTCCTGCACTTGTATTTCCTTGGATTGAACCTCCAACTTCTTGAGTTCAACTTCCTTCATGAACTCAATGTTCTGTTGTTTCAGGTCGGATTTTTCTTCACTTTGCTTCAATCTTGCTATTTGAATGTCATGGATTCTTGACAGGTAGTCAGTAGACTGGGATGAACTGGACATTGACTTCTTCCTTGATGCTTTCGTCGAGTCACGTCCTAATGGTCTCTTGCCTTTCGAACCACCTTCATCAAATTCCACTTCATTAACAGACCCTGTAGGTGTTAGACTACGAACAGGCTCCGTCCCCGCATTGCCTCTCTAGGGGCTTCCATGAACCATGGCATCCCATTTGGGTTCGTTTTTTAGGCGCGTCCAGCAATGCATGAAATGAAAAGGTTTTTTCTGTGACGTTGCATACAGAGTTGCAGCTTTCGAAGTCTACACAAGATTGAAAAGCAGTTGCCAGTGCATGAATAACATTAAGTGGACAAAAACCATGACATACATAAAGTATTACAAATGAATATCATTGTACCTTGTCGTTATCTATGAGGCCACTCTGGTTCTCCCTTAGTACTCGAGCGTAGAATCTAGCAAATTTTCCTGTTTCAGCTCTAATTTTGTCCCACCTGCTGCTGAGAGCCCTATTAAGTCTCAATGGAAACTCACCCCTAAGTTCATTGTACCTTTTCTCAATTCTAGCCCACAAACCCTCCTTCCTCTGCCCTGTGCTAATAACTGGGTCACTACTAATCTCTAGCCATGTTTTGCAAAGCAACAGGTCTTCATCAGGTTTGAAGTTCTGTTCCTTTGTCCTTCTAAATGTCGCAGGTGTATCTGAAGGTTTGGTAGGGCTGTTAACTTCATGGACACTGTGTTCTGCTTTGGATTCAAAATTTATAGGGTCAGTCTGGCTGGGAACATGGGTGGAAACTTGTGGACCTGCAATGGGTGGTACCATCTGTGGTTGACCGAAAGATGTTTGTGTAGGAGGACTCCCAGTATTCGTCATACCAAAATATGGGTTCCATGGATTACGAAAGGTATATGAAGATGGGTCATTAGGTCCCTGGGACCAAGTAGGATTGGTCATATGGGATGTAGGATTACTAAAAATAGAAGCCTGGGTTGGGTCCAAACCTTGGGCGTGCCACATCTGAGGATCCCACATGGGTGGGGGGGAATTTGGTTACCTGAATTGGGGCTGGCAGCAGGTGGTCGAAAAGGTGTGTTTGTGTTGTTGTCAGCCATTCTGGAATGAAATACATAAATACATTAAGTTGGACAACAGATAACAAACTTGGAGTACAAACTACAAACTTTAATGCATTTCACTTAAGGTTCATAGACAATGAACACAAGGATGAACCATTGCACATAATTTTCATACAAAAGGATGAAGCATTCCACATAAGGTCCGTACATAAGCAAACATAAGCTTCAAGCATTCCTACATCGGGTACGCAGGCATCACAGACAGAACACAAAAGTTCCTATTTTATTTGGATGCATTACTACCACTACGACCATGGTCTAGGTACCACTATTACAAGTTCCAAATGCTATACCTAGTGGACCTGTCCAAGTCGTAGGAGTCATTGTCACTGGCCTCATACAATTCTGGTGAGGAAGGGGGGTGAAAGTGAATTGTCTAGGCACTGTCTTCGCAGGCTCAGCAAGGTTAATTTGTTCTTCCATCCTCTCCTTCTCTGGGTCAGACCTTGCTTTGCTCTCGAGTGCATCCTGCTCCATCAGATCTACCTCCTTTCGAATAGCAAGGAGAGCATTTAGAAGGTAATGCTCGTCACCCAAATGACGGAAAGCCTCTTCTAAAAAGGTCCTAATGTTCACAGCACCACTTTCCACTGAGGATGCAAGATTGAGGACCAAGTGTTGCAGCACTTTGGCATCATGGCTGCTCATCTTGATTCCAATCCTCAGCAGTTGGTCCTTGGCTAGACAAGGTGCATACATGAAAAAATTAGGGGCAGTGTTGTTACTAATTGGTGCAATTGAAGTGTTAATGTCAGTTAGGAAACATGTGTGGGCTGCAATATAATAAAGTCATGTGCCAAAGAAATAAACCAAACTGTTCATGCCAGTTACCAAAGAATTGTTGGTTGCAATGTTAATGCAGTTTAAAGAATTTGAACACAGTATCCGTGGCTTGGTCCATATGTTTGTTGCTTATAAAAAAACAAACATCCACAAGAAACATGGAAGCGCAGACAACATACATAGACAGTACAGTTAATCAGATGATTAAATACAAAGAACTAAAGCGAAAAAGGATTTAGAACCTCAGTTAGTTGAAGTGGACTTCAAATAATGAAATAAAATTTTGAAGCTGCATAGTAAAGGTTGCGTCAGTTGCATGCAATGCTTAGTCATGAAACGGTAATTGGTACTTAGTTATTCGCATAGGAAGAGGAACATTCATTTCTTGAACAGGTACATAGAGGAAACAACATACAAACAACATACAAATTAATTCACCAGTGACACATTGATGGATAAACAAAAATGACCACACGACGATGACGACTATCAAAATCAGACAAGAGTGTTCATGTTGTTTCCTATGATCCAAAACTAAAAGTGAACTTCGACATGATGTACATGATATGGACGGATCACTTAGGCTTCATACGCTAACAATAGGCCATTCGGACAACCGAGTTAACCCTAGCTGTCAAAGTTCGCCATGAACAAATGCATCGATCTACTTAAAATGTGAAGTACATGTAAACCCTAGGGTTATTCGAAGGAAGGTGTTTTTGGGAGACGGATTCAATCCGAGCTGAAGAACTTGGAGCAGCGATTGATGTACCTTGGACCTTGAAGCTCGAATGACGCAGATCGGCTCAGCGTAGATCTGTCGGCGAATCGATGAACTCCCGTTGACCTCCACCCCGCAGACGACGAACTGGCGGACACAGACGACCGGCGGCGGCGTCTTCGCACGGATCGGCCGGGTCGCCGCTCCGCGAACTTGGCCGCTGGATCCGCGTTGCCGACGACGTCTGCTGCTCGCCGCCCGGACCAACAGAAAGGATTCGCGGCCGACGGCGGATCCACGGCCGACGGCGGATCCACGGCTGCCTTCTCCTGGAGCGGTGCGGTCGCCCTTGAATCGCCTGGACCTCCCTCGTCGGAGTTTTCCGACCGCGCGCGCTTGTCTGGGAAGCTACCGGCCGAGGGGGAGGCGAGCGCCATAGCGTCCCCTTCCATTTAGCGAGAGAGAGAAAGAATCGGGAGGGGAGAGGAGGAGGAAGAGGGAAGCGTTGAAGGGGAAGGGGGCGTACTGTAGCCCCTATATGGGCTACAGTAATAGGAGAGGGGGTGCCAAGGGTGCACCGTTGAACATAGTCTGAGCACGGCCGAGAAAACAGGCTTACACGTTGACATGGGCTCCGTTTGGTTCAGCTTCTGGGGCGCTTCTGGCCACCAGAAGCCGCTTCTTGGACCCAAACGCTCAGATTCTTGAACAGCTTCTATGAAAAGCGCTTACAACAGAAGCTCACAATACACACGACCAGAGAAGCGGGTGGCTTGCGGCTGCTGAGAGAAGCGGGTGCATTTCTTCACCATGGATCATCAGTTCCTTTCATTTGAAGCAATGTCCCTTCTGATTTGTTCGGCCCTTCATTCCTTGCGATTAAGAAGATCGAATCTTTGAGGTCGTTTGGAAATTTAGTAAGGAGAGAACTAGTGTATGATTTTCACCGAGAGTTCATCCTGCTCTGTGCACTTGCATAACGTGTTTGTACTTCTATTTTCTAAACAATTTGTACACGATTTACATGTTTGTTTAAAGTATACACTCAGTAGATTCTTTCAACAGCTAGGTTACCAAACACCCAGATTCTTAACAGACAGCTTTTCTCCACAGCCAGCTTCCCTCCACAGCTAGCTTTTCAGAAAAGCTCTTCAGAAAAAAGCCGATCCAAACAGACCCATGGGCCCACCAGCCAACACAATAGACACAATCCAAACTCACATTTTCCTCTTCGTCTGCCATCGACTCATCGTGTGGCTCTTTCATTGCGGCCAGCAGCTCCAGCCTCCAGCAACGGTGAGCGAGGCCCCGGGACCTCTCCTCTCTCCCCGCCGCCGCTGTTCTTGCACCGAGGCAAGTGCTCCTCCTCACTCGTCCCCTGCTAATCTGCTATAGACCGATTAGTCTGCACTGTATATCCCTTCTATTCCAATCCACTGTTCTCCAGTATTTGCGGTAGATTAGATTAAATGAATTCGGAACATAGCTCAGGGCCGTGGCTATAAGCCATCACTTGTAGATTGATCTCAGGTGTACCAATACCAACCTTACTTTCGTGATCTTTTCAGAGAACTCCAACTTTTCGCGAGTTGAGGGTTGGCCTTGGGAGGAGGCGGGGCAATGGGCAGCAGCACGGCGGAGAAGTTCAGGTTCTGCATTGACAGGGGCGGCACCTTTACTGACATCTATGCCGAGGTACCCGGGAGAAGAGAAGGCTACGTCATGAAGCTTCTCTCCGTCGACCCGTCGAACTACGACGACGCGCCCATCGAAGGGATCAGGAGGATCCTGGAGGAGTTCTCTGGAGAGAGGATCCCCCGGTCGGCCAAGATCCCCACCGGCAGGATCGAGTGGATCAGGATGGGCACCACGGTCGCCACGAACGCCCTCCTGGAGAGGAAGGGCGAGAGGATCGCGCTTTGCGTGACAAGGGGGTTTAGGGATTTGCTCCAGATCGGTAACCAGGCTCGCCCGAACATATTCGACCTCAAGGTGTCAAAGCCGTCGAATCTTTACGAGGAGGTGATTGAGGTCGACGAGCGAGTTGAGCTCGTTCGGGATGGTGACAGAGATGAGTCATCTGTTGAAGGGATCTCTGGGGAACTGGTGAGGGTGTCAAAACCTGTCGATGTCCAAGCACTGAAGCCTCTGTTGAAAGGTTTGCTTGACAAGGGGATCAGATGCTTGGCAGTGGTGTTGATGCATTCGTACACTTATCCTCACCATGAACTCCTGGTTGAGAAGTTAGCTCTGGGGATGGGATTCAAGCACGTATCATTGTCTTCGTCTCTGACACCGATGGTCCGTGCAGTGCCTCGGGGCCTGACGGCAAGCGTGGACGCGTATCTCACACCAGTGATCAAAGAGTACCTATCGGGATTCATGTCGAGATATGAAGGGGGCTCTGAACAAGTGAATGTGCTATTTATGCAGTCAGATGGAGGACTAGCACCAGAGAGGCGATTCTCTGGGCATAAAGCAGTATTGTCAGGCCCTGCAGGTGGCGTGGTTGGCTATTCGCAGACCTTATTTGGACTTGAGACATCCAAGCCACTGATTGGGTTTGACATGGGAGGTACATCCACAGATGTCAGCCGCTATGATGGAAGCTATGAACAAGTTCTGGAGACACAGATTGCTGGGGCTATTATTCAAGCTCCCCAGCTTGACATAAACACTGTGGCTGCTGGTGGCGGATCAAAGCTTAAGTTTCAATTTGGCGCTTTCAAGGTTGGGCCAGAATCTGTTGGAGCACACCCTGGTCC
Source organism: Zea mays (assembly GCF_902167145.1). Taxonomy (NCBI): domain Eukaryota; kingdom Viridiplantae; phylum Streptophyta; class Magnoliopsida; order Poales; family Poaceae; genus Zea; species Zea mays. The sequence continues at coordinate 80,568,824 of NC_050096.1, read as the reverse complement.
AGTTTGTTACCGAAAAGGTGGTGAGCTAGCAATTACCGATGCCAATTTGATCCTAGGAACCGTTATTCCTGAATACTTCCCATCAATATTTGGTCCGAATGAAGACATGCCTCTTGATTATGAGGCTACAAGAAAGGCCTTTGAAAATCTTGCACTTGAAATCAACTCTCACCGAAAGAGTCAGGACCCATCAGCAAAGGACATGACAATTGAAGAGGTTGCACTTGGGTTTGTCAATGTCGCAAATGAGACAATGTGCCGGCCTATACGCCAACTGACTGAAATGAAGGGGCACGATACAAAGAACCATGCCCTCGCATGCTTTGGTGGTGCTGGTCCACAACATGCATGCGCAATGGCAAGGTCTTTGGGCATGTCTGAGGTACTTGTCCACCGGTACTGTGGAATACTAAGTGCATATGGGATGGGTCTTGCTGATGTCATTGAGGATTTGCAAGAACCATACTCTGCTGTTTATAATACCGATTCTTCTGCAGAAGCATCTAGAAGAGAAGCCCTTTTAGTAAAACATGTGAAAGAAAAGCTGAGGGAGCAGGGTTTTGGAGAGGAGAGCATCAGGACAGATTCATACTTGAATTTGAGGTATGAGGGAACTGATACAGCCATAATGGTTAGACAGCCAGAGCAAGGATCTGGAAATGACTATGCTGATGAGTTTGAAAAATTATTTCAGCAAGAGTATGGCTTCAAATTGCTAAACAGGAAAATACTCATATGTGATGTGAGAGTTCAGGGTGTTGGTACTACAAACATCCTGCAGCCTCGTGAACTGACGCAAATATCAACCAAACCTGTGCAAGAAAGTTCATGCCGGATTTATTTTTCAAGTGGATGGCAAGATACTCCGCTGTACAAGCTTGAGAATTTGGGTTATGGCCATCTATTGGAGGGTCCTGCAGTTATTATGAATGGGAATAGTACTGTGATCATAGAAAAAGACTGTAAAGCCATAATTACAAAGTATGGTAACATAAAAATAGATATCAATGCAGCTCCAAGCACTGTATCGATATCAGAGAAAGTTGCAGATGTGGTCCAGCTTTCTATTTTCAATCACCGATTCATGGGCATTGCTGAACAGATGGGTCGGACACTTCAAAGAACTTCAATTTCCACTAACATAAAGGAAAGGCTAGACTTCTCTTGTGCTCTCTTTGGTCCAGATGGCGGCCTTGTTGCAAATGCACCTCATGTCCCTGTGCATCTAGGAGCCATGTCTAGTACTGTGTGTTGGCAGCTTAACTTTTGGGGTGAGAACCTCAATGAGGGTGATGTTCTTGTAACAAATCATCCATGTTCTGGGGGGAGCCATCTTCCAGACATAACAGTTGTCACACCAGTTTTTGATCACGGTAAGCTTGTCTTTTTTGTTGCTAGTCGAGGCCACCATGCTGAGATTGGTGGCATCACGCCAGGAAGCATGCCTCCTTTCTCAAAGTGTATTTGGGAGGAAGGTGCTGCCATCAGAGCATTTAAACTTGTCGAAAGGGGTGTTTTCCAAGAGAAAGGAATAATCCAGCTGCTGCAGTCACCTTGCTCTGATGAACTTGCTGGCTATAAGATCCCAGGAACACGTAGGATCCAAGATAATCTTTCCGATCTCCGTGCTCAGGTTGCGGCAAACCAGAGAGGTATAGCACTTATCAAAGAACTCATAAATCAGTACGGGTTGATCACTGTTCAATCATATATGAACCATGTTCAAAAGAATGCTGAGGTAGCTGTCAGGGAGATGCTCAAAACAGTTGCGTCTAGAGTTGCAAAGGAGAATGGATCATGTGTTGTCGAGGATGAAGATTATATGGATGACGGCTCTGTCATTCACTTGAAACTCACCCTTGATGCTATTAAAGGTGAAGCTACAATTGACTTCGAGGGTACCAGTCCTGAGGTCTATGGCAACTGGAATGCTCCTGAAGCAGTCACAACAGCTGCTGTCATATACTGCCTACGCTGCTTGGTGGATGTTGATATACCACTAAATCAAGGCTGCCTAGCGCCTGTGAAGATCCTCATTCCTAAGGGCTCTTTCCTCTCACCAAGTGACAAGGCTGCTGTTGTTGGTGGCAATGTGCTGACGTCTCAGAGAGTGACCGATGTTATCCTAATGGCGTTCCAAGCCTGTGCCTGCTCTCAGGGCTGCATGAACAATTTGACCTTCGGGGACGACACCTTCGGTTACTACGAGACCATCGGAGGTGGATGTGGAGCTGGGCCGACATGGGACGGCACTAGCGGTGTTCAGTGTCACATGACAAATACAAGGATGACTGACCCTGAGATCTTTGAGCAGCGGTACCCTGCCCTTCTGCACACATTTAGCATCAGGGAGAACAGTGGAGGTTCTGGTTTACACAGAGGTGGTGATGGCCTTGTAAGGGAGATTGAGTTCCGGCGGCCTATTGTTGTGAGCGTTCTATCTGAGAGACGGGTGCATGCTCCCAGGGGACTCAAAGGAGGACGAGATGGAGATCGTGGTGCAAACTATTTAGTCAGAGAAGATGGTAGAAAGATTTACCTTGGAGGAAAGAACACTGTAACGGTCAGTGCTGGTGATATCCTTCAGATTTTCACGCCCGGTGGCGGTGGCTTTGGCTGTCCTTGATGGCACTTCCTGCAGACGCGGACCTTCCTCCATTTGTTTCCTACCTTTGTACACCAGTAGCTCTATTTAGATCGCGATTAAAATAAAACGTAATAAAACCGCCAACAACTGGAGATTCCTTATGCTATTGTTGCTCCCCGAGGCATTGGATCCGAATGCAGCATGAATGGTGCTATTGTTTATCAGATATCATTTATGTGAAACCAGCAATCCCAAAATTGGTGATGAATGATGCTTGCTCTTTCTTCTTGTTTTGATATTAGTCGGAAATTGCCACGCTAATCTTCTTATCGTTTATATTAAACATGCCCTCGTATGCCTTCTTCATACCTCAGCTTGTGATTGTTTCTTTCCGTTTGCTTCAAAACTATTGTTTCCGGTAGCTGCTTTTGATGCATCCGTTTGTTACTGGTAAGGATGAAAACTAGATTGTTTCCGGCCTGCTTTTGATGGGTTAAGATCGTATCTAGCAGTTCACTCATATAGTCTACTGTTTTATACTGTTTTGCAAGATCATATCCAACAGTTCACTCATATAGTCTACTGACTTATACTGTTTTGTATTATAGACTCATAGAGTGGAGTTTGAATATGAGCATGAAAATAAGTAAGCTGCTAGAGATAGCCTAAATGTAATTGTTTGTTAGATCGTGTCTAACATTTTATCTATATGATCACCAAAAAACTGTTTGCAAAGTGAATTTTGAATATAAGGATGATAAGCAGCTGAAGATAGTCTTACCGGTAGGGGTGAAAACAGTATATATAATTTCTATAAAAATGCATACAACAGTATATATAATTTCTATAAAAATGCATACAAGAGAGGAGATAGAATTTCTATACAGAGGATGGAGGAGTTATGTATATTTAGATGAGACTTTAGAGGATACCTATGTTTTCTGGTCGCTCGACCAGCTAGTCGAACTGGGAAACCGACCAGCGACTAATCTCGATTAGTCGTCGACTAGGTCCGACTAATCGAGCTCTGGTCGACCTGGTCGTTTACTGGTCGTCCTGTTCATCCAGGAGACCAGGACCTATGTATATACTATATAATATATACTATTATACTATATAGTAAATAATTATATAACTATATAGTATATATGAACTTCATATACTATATTACGAAGGATAGGGTAAACATGACATGAATTCAGCAATACTGAAAAGTGAAAACAGCAGAGAAACACTTACTAGTTATTAATACTACAAGTCCCAGATACCAGTACCACACAACACACATTACCACCCAGTTACCTAAAGAAGATCTTCATCCAATTGAAATTCATCACCTGCAGCTCCCCTTCCACCTGATTCTTGTTCGCCTTCATCTTCATCATCATTCATTTGTCTTGCTGTCTCTTGTTCTTGTTCATCTTCAGCAGGAGAATTGTCATCTTCTTCACGTATGTCTTGAGCTGTAGCTGCTGCATTTCTGGGTCTTTTTCTGGTTCTAACATAGGTTTGTGTCTGGGTTTGAGAGGAGGAACCAGTAGCAGCAGCAGTCCTAGGCAAATTTTGGCCTCGGAGACCCTGACTTGCACCTAGAGCTTCATCCACGGCGTCCCAAATGTTATCACCATCAGATTCTTCTTCAACCCATTCATTTTGCCATGTAAACTCTTCAAGCAACAGTGGATTGCTTCTCTTTTCCTTGGAACCTAGCTCTCTTATATTTGTGAACCTATTATCCATCTTCCTGTTGTAGCTTACATAGGCCAATTTATTTAGCCTCTTGTGCTCCAGTCTGTTTCTCTTTTTTGTATGGATCTGCACATGGACATAGTTTATTACTCAATCTGAAATTCTCAACTCTTAAGTATGAAGTATGAAGTATGCACAAACAAAAAAACAGTACTTACTGCTGTAAAATCACTCCAGTTTCTTTCACAACCAGATGCTGAGCAACATAGGCTTATAATTCTTTTTGCAAGGCTTTGGAGTTCATATGCCAATCCTCCATAGGCACCCCACCATAAGACTGTCATATAAATTTGAGATTGTTAGATACTTAGATCAGTAGAAAGTAGAAACTAGAAAGTACATTAGCAGACAGAAACTAGATACTTAGATCACTTACTAGGATTTTTTCTCTCTCTGTCTCTTATAGCTCCAGGTTTTGAGAATGCTTCCCCTTCGGACCTCTCATAGTCATCTGCTTGATTACTTATTTTAGTTTGTTCTTCCTCATCACTGATCATTTTCCACATCACATCATTGAACATAGATCTCAGAATTCCAGCTTGCTTCTTGTCTTTCTCCCTAATGGAGAAGAATTTCCCTGGATTCAAAAACAGTGCTGCTCCATACAATGGTTGCTTCATTTGTTGATCCCATCTTTTATCGAAACATGCCAATACTTCTTTAAGTAGTCTAGGCTTCCCTTTCAGTGCTTCCTGGATGGTGTCTCATGCTTTACCCATTGCTACCATGATCTCTGGAGCTGTTGGTGTTTCATCACCATCAGCAATCCGTAAAGCAATGAGAAGGGGTTGTGAAGCCCTTAGGCAATTCTCCAAGTTTTGCCAAAACCCTACAGAGAGGACAATGTTCTCAGCTTGCGTACCTTCTTGACTGGTAGAGAATTTAGAATGCTGCCACTCATCACAAATAAACAAACTGCGCAAACCATTCTTATGTTTTTGCATGCTTGCCAAAGTGAGGAATGATGTTGCAAACCGAGTAATACCTGGCCTAACAAGGTCTCCACCTAGCTTCTCCCTCATTAGGCTATGAAGTCGTCCATTCTTGTAGAGGAACCTCGACACCCTCTTTGCCATAGTAATACAGTCATTGAATTCCTTGATTTTTTTCGATGTCCTCTAACAATAAATCCAAACAGTGAGCAGCACAAGGCGTCCAAAATAGGTGTGGAATTCTTTTCACAAGAACCCTCCCTGCTGCTTTAAAATTAGATCCATTATCAGTTACTATCTGGACGACATGTTCTCTACCAACACTGTCAATTTGCTTCTCTAGTAGATCTGCCAACAATTCAGCACTAGCTATCTCAGTCGATGCATCAACAGAAGCTAAAAAGAATGTCCCTGCAGGACTATTAGCAAGAAAATTGATCAAATGCCGCTGTCTTGTATCAGTCCATGCATCTGACATAATTGAGCAGCTGTATTCCTTCCAAGCTTGTTCATGCTTCGACCTTAATGTTGTTGTCCTATCGACAGCTCTATCAAGCCAAGGCACCCTAACATCATGGTACGATGGACCACGGTATCCAGGACCAAATTGCCCAATTGCATGCAACATAACCTCCCAGCTCCTTGAATTGACGATGTGCAATGGTATTTTGTTCTCATATAGAAAATCTGCGACATGGTCGTTAACAATTTGCTTGGCTTCCTTTCCTTTCTTTGTGCAAGCTTCAAGAGTTGACTGAGTGGTTTTATTTTTATGCCTGTCAGCAACAACTTCTTCTGGCGTCTTGCAAAACATGGCAGCCACTGACTTGCCAAACTTTTGGTTTTGGGTGGGATGAGCTGAAACAACAAAAGAGCTGATGGCGGCTTGAGTTGCTTTCTTCTTCGCTTGCTTGTGCTTTGTCCCTGAACTTGGTTCAGGTTCAGTAGCATCACCATGTTCCTGTCCTCCTTCCTCACTTTCAACAGAAAGCACAAGCCTTGTGTTCCTTTTCAAATAAGCATACATGTCCTTCGAAACTAATTCTGGAACCATTGAACATTTTATCGTATCAGAAAATCCACCGGCAAGGTGCTGTTTGAACCTTTTAATCCCAGAAGGAACAACTTTCAAACAGAAAATACATCGGATGAAATCTTTCTTGGTAGGATCTGGCCACCATCCAAACTTCCAACCAAGATCCTGTGATTTGGCCTTTCTCTTTGAATCAGTTGCGTGTGCACGAACATCGGCAGGCAACTTTGCAATAGCCTTATCAACGAGAGCTGCAGAATCTGCAGCGGCTGAGGCTGATGATGCCGAAGCAAGAACTGTGTTATCCGCAACAGAAGATGGATTGCCGCTGCCCACAACTTGTGATTCTGGGAAGATCACCTCAACATTATCCTGACAGCGACGACCAAACTCTGTACAAGAATAAGGAATAAGGATGGACTGATGGAGTACAAGAATAAAAATTCAGAAGTCCAGTCCAGATTACAGAATGACATAGCAGACAGCACATACAAGGATGAATGATTGAAGGATGAAGATTGAAGAACAGAACTACACAAAAGAATACCTCCAGAAGATGATGAGAGCACCTAGAGGGGGGGTGAATAGGTGATCCTGTGAAAACTTAACCTTATAGCCACAAAAATTTGTTAAGTGTTAGCACAATAATTGCCAAGTGGCTAGAAAGGAGTCTCAACAAAACACAATACCATAAGAGATCAAACACAGAGATGACACAGTGGTTTATCCCGTGGTTCGGCCAAGACCAACGCTTGCCTACTCCACGTTGTGGCGTCCCAATGGACGAGGGTTGCAATCAACCCCTCTCAAGCGGTCCAAAGACCAACTTGAATACCACGGTATTTTGCTTTGCCTTTCAATATCCCGTTTGCGAGGAATCTCCACAACTTGGAGCCTCTCGCCCTTACACTTAAGATTCACAAAGAAATACGGAGTAAGGGAGAAACTAGCAACGCACACAAGACTCAAAATCAGAGCAACAACACGCACACAAGTCGCAACAAGAGCTCGCAACACAACTCAATGAGTTCACAACTCAACAAGAGCTCTAGATGCTATCACAATGAACCAAATGCGTGGAATCGATGTCTTGGTGCTTAGGAATGTTGTAGGAATACTTGGTGTTCTCTTCCATGCGCCTAGGGGTCCCTTTTATAGCCCCAAGGCAGCTAGGAGCCGTTGAGAACAATTCTGGAAGGCCATCCTTGCCTTCTGTCGTCGGGCGCACCGGACAGTCCGGTGCACACCAGACACTGTCCGGTGCCCGATTTCCTTCCTTAAACAGCGCAGCCGACCGTTGCAGATGCGGGAGCCGTTGGCGCACCGGACATGTCCGGTGCACACCGGACAGTCCGGTGCCCCCTTCTAGCCGTTGGCTCGGCCACGTGTCCCGCGCAGATCGCGCGGCCGACCGTTGGCCCGGCCGACCGTTGGCTCACCGGACAGTCCGGTGAATTTTAGCCGTACTCCGTCGGTAAATTCCCGAGAGCGGCCACTTCGCCCGAGGTAGCCTGGCGCACCGGACACTGTCCGGTGCACCACCGGACAGTCCGGTGCCCCAGACCGAAACAGCCTCTTGGCTGTACACAGCCAACTCTTCTCTTTTCTTCTTCATTCTGTTTCTGATACTTAGACAAGTATATTAGTACACAAAACCAATGTACTAAGACTTAGAAACATACCTTTGCTCTTGATTTGCACTTTGTTCATCCATGGGCATAGATTCACATTTAAGCACTTGTGTTGGCACTCAATCACCAAAATACTTTAGAAATGGCCCAAGGGCACATTTCCCTTTCAATCTCCCCCTTTTTGGTGATTTATGCCAACACAACATAAAGCAACTAGAACAAGTGCAATATCACTTCAAATAAAAACTCAAATTTATTTTGATTCAATTGGGCATATATGGATCATCCTTTGCCACCATTTGGTTTGTTTTTGCAAATCAAACACAAAATCCTATCTCTAAGTCAAATCCACTTGTAGAGACACAAAGAGAGGTTTTCCAAAGAAAATTGATTCAAGATTCCAAAAAACTCCCCCTTTTTCCCATAATCAACACTTCTCCCCACAAGAGACCAACTTTTGACAAAAGAGACAATGCAAGAGTTTTGACAACACAAAAGCTCTAATCTACTATTTTCAAAATTCCTCAAGTGGTAGCTGATCCATCTATTGCTTTGGCCTTTATTTTCTCCCCCTTTGGCATCAAGCACCAAAACGGGATCAATCTTGGCCCTTTAACCCTATTGCCTCACCAAAATCTTCAATTAAGAGCAAATAGGCAATAAGAGTCTAAAGATGAACTTGGAATAAGTTACCCTCTCATCGGAGTGCAGTGGAAGTCTTTCATGGTCCAAGTCCACCTTTTCCCTTTCAATTCTCCTTCGAGACTAAATAACGCAAACTCAAGCATATGGTTAGTCTCAAAAGGGTCAAGTTGTAACACAACTCCCCCTAAATATGTGCATCACTTACACAAGAACTTGTGAGGTTCAGGGAATGTTTGTACAACTTGAGCACCACAATAAGCAACAAAATGCAAAAAAGAACATGATCATAAGGCATAAACACATGTATGCTACACTTCAATCCAAGTTCCGCGAATCTAAGACATTTAGCTCACTACGCAGCCTGCAAAAGGTCTTCTCTTCTAGAGGCTTGGTAAAGATATCGGCTAGCTGGTTCTCGGTGCTAACATGAAACACTTCGATATCTCCCTTTTGCTGGTGGTCTCTCAAAAAGTGATGCCGGATGTCTATGTGCTTTGTGCGGCTGTGCTCAACAGGATTCTCCGCCATGCGGATAGCACTCTCATTATCACATAGGAGTGGGACTTTGCTCAGATTGTAGCCAAAGTCCCGGAGGGTTTGCCTCATCCAAAGTAGTTGCGAGCAACACTGTCCTGCGGCAACATACTCGGCCTCAGCGGTGGATAGGGCAACGGAAGTTTGTTTCTTAGAGTTCCACGACACCAGGGACCTTCCTAAGAATTGGCACGTCCCCGATGTACTCTTCCTATCGACCTTACATCCAGCATAGTCGGAATCTGAGTATCCAACCAAGTCAAAGGTAGACCCCTTTGGATACCAGAGCCCGAAGCAAGGCGTAGCAACCAAATATCTAAGAATTCGCTTCACCGCCACTAAGTGACACTCCTTAGGATCGGATTGAAATCTAGCACACATGCATACGCTAAGCATAATATCCGGTCTACTAGCACATAAATAAAGTAAAGACCCTATCATTGACCGGTATGCTTTTTGATCAACGGACTTACCTCCTTTGTTGAGGTCGGTGTGTCCGTCGGTCCCCATTGGAGTCTTTGCGGGCTTGGCGTCCTTCATCCCAAACCGCTTCAGCAAGTCTTGCGTGTACTTCGTTTGGGAGATGAAGGTGCCGTCCTTGAGTTGCTTCACTTGGAACCCAAGGAAGTAGTTCAACTCGCCCATCATCGACATCTCGAATTTCTGCGTCATCACCCTGCTAAACTCTTCATAAGACTTTTGGTTAGTAGAACCAAATATTATGTCATCGACATAAATTTGGCACACAAACAAATCACCATCACATGTCTTAGTAAACAGAGTTGGATCGGCTTTCCCAACCTTGAAAGCATTAGCAATTAAAAAGTCTCTAAGGCATTCATACCATGCTCTTGGGGCTTGCTTAAGTCCATAGAGCGCCTTAGAGAGCTTACACACGTGGTCGGGGTACCGTTCATCCTCGAAGCCAGGGGGTTGCTCCACGTACACCTCCTCCTTGATTGGCCCATTGAGGAAAGCGCTCTTCACATCCATTTGGTACAACCTGAAAGAATGGTGAGCGGCATATGCTAGCAAGATACGAATGGACTCTAGCCTAGCTACAGGAGCAAAGGTCTCCTCAAAGTCCAAACCTGCGACTTGGGCATAACCTTTTGCCACAAGTCGAGCCTTGTTCCTTGTCACCACTCCGTGCTCGTCTTGTTTGTTGCGAAACACCCACTTGGTTCCCACAACATTTTGCTTAGGACGAGGCACCAGAGTCCAAACTTCATTGCGCTTGAAGTTGTTGAGTTCCTCCTGCATGGCCAACACCCAGTCCGGATCTAGCAAGGCCTCTTCTACCCTGAAAGGCTCAATAGAAGAGACAAAGGAGTAATGCTCACAAAAATTAACTAATCGAGATCGAGTAGTTACTCCCTTGCTAATATCACCCAGAATTTGGTCGACGGGATGATCCCTTTGAATCATCGCTCGAACTTGGGTTGGAGGTGCCGGTTGCGCTTCTTCCTCCATCACGTGAACATCTTGTGCTCCCCCTTGATCACACGCCTCCTTTTGATGAACCTGTTCATCATCTTGAGGTAAGGGATGCACCATTGTTGAGGAAGAAGGTTGATCTCGTTCATCTTGTTCCTGTGGCCGCACTTCTCCAATCGCCATGGTTCGTATAGCGGCTGTCGGAACATCTTCTTCATCTACATCATCACAATCAACAACTTGCTCTCTTGGAGAGCCATTAGTCTCATCAAATACAACGTCGCTAGAGACTTCAACCAAACCCGATGATTTGTTGAAGACTCTATACGCCTTTGTATTTGAGTCATAACCTAACAAAAACCCTTCTACAGCTTTGGGAGCAAATTTAGAATTTCTACCTTTCTTCACTAGAATGTAGCACTTGCTCCCAAATACACGAAAGTAAGATACATTGGGTTTGTTACCGGTTAGTAGCTCATACGAAGTCTTCTTGAGAAGGCGATGAAGGTAGACCCTGTTGATGGCGTGGCAAGCCGTGTTCACGGCTTCCGACCAAAAACGCTTGGGGGTCTTGAATTCTCCAAGCATCGTCCTCGCCATGTCGATTAGCGTCCTGTTCTTCCTTTCTACCACACCATTTTGCTGTGGTGTGTAGGGAGCGGAGAACTCGTGCTTGATCCCTTCCTCCTCAAGGAACTCCTCCACTTGAAGGTTCTTGAATTCGGACTCGTTGTCGTTCCTTATCTTCTTCACCTTGAGCTCAAACTCATTTTGAGCTCTCTTGAGGAAGTGCTTGAGGGTCCCTTGGGTTTCAGACTTATCCTGCAAAAAGAACACCCAAGTGAAGCGGGAAAAGTCATCAACAATAACTAAACCATACTTACTTCCTCCTATGCTTAGATAGGCGACGGGTCCGAAGAGGTCCATATGTAGCAGCTCCAGGGGTCTTGATGTGGTCATCACATTCTTGCTGTGATGCGCTCCTCCCACCTGTTTACCTGCCTGACAAGCTGCACAAGGTCTATCTTTTTCGAATTGTACGTTAGTCAAACCTATCACGTGTTCTCCCTTTAGAAGCTTGTGAAGATTCTTCATCCCCACATGTGCTAAGCGGCGATGCCACAGCCAACCCATGCTAGTCTTAGCAATTAAGCATGCATCTAGACTGGCCTCTTCTTTTGCAAAATCAACTAAGTAGAGCTTGCCGTCTAATACACCCTTAAAGGCTAGTGAACCATCACTTCTTCTAAAGACAGACACATCTACATTTGTAAAAAGACAATTATATCCCATATTGCATAATTGACTAACAGATAGCAAATTATATCCAAGAGACTCTACTAAAAACACATTAGATATAGAGTGCTCATTTGAGATTGCAATTTTACCTAACCCTTTTACCTTGCCTTGATTCCCATCACCGAATATTATTGAATCTTGGGAATCCTTATTCTTGACGTAGGAGGTGAACATCTTCTTCTCCCCCGTCATATGGTTTGTGCATCCGCTGTCGATAATCCAGCTTGAACCCCCGGATGCATAAACCTGCAAGGCAAATTTAGGCTTGGGTCTTAGGTACCCAACTCATGTTGGGTCCTATAAGGTTAGTGCAAATATCCTTAGGGACCCAAATGCAAGTTTTGTCTCCCTTGCATTTTGCCCCTAACTTCCTAGCAACTATTTTCCTATCCTTTCTACAAATAGCAAAGGAAGCATTTAAAGCACAATAAATTGTAGAAGGTTCATTCACTACTTTCCTAGGAGCATGAATAATATTCTTTCTAGGCAAATTATGAACAGCATTTCTCCTACCAACATTTCTATCATGCACATAAGAAGAACTAGAAGCAAACATGGCATGAGAATCAAAGACATTATATGCATTACAACTCCTATAAGCATTTCTAAATTGTCTCCTATCATGGTACATAAAAGCATGGTTCTTTTTAGCACTACTAGCCATAGGGGCCTTCCCTTTCTCCTTGGCGGGAATGGGAGCCTTATGGCTTGTTAAGTTCTTGGCTTCTCTCTTGAAGCCAAGTCCATCCTTAATTGAGGGGTGTCTACCAACCGTGTAGGCATCCCTAGCAAATTTTAGTTTTTCAAAATCACTTTTGCTAGTCTTAAGTTGGGCATTAAGACTAGCTACCTCTTCATTTAGTTTAGAAATGCACGCTAGGTGTTCACTATAAGCATCAAGGTTAATATCTTTACACCTAGTGCACGTTATAGCATTTTCTACACAAGAGGTAGATTTACTAGCAATCTCTAACTTAGCGTTCATATCATCATTAATGCTCCTTAATTTAGAAATTGTCTCATGGCAAGAAGATAATTCACAAGAAAGCATTTCATTTCTTTTAACTTCTAGAGCATGAGATCTTTGAGCTTCTACAAATTTATCATGCTCTTCATACAATAAATCCTCTTGTTTCTCTAAGAGTTTATCCTTCTCATTCAATGCATCAATCAATTCATTGATTTTATCAATTTTATTTCTATCCAATCCCTTGAATAAGCATGAGTAATCTATCTCATCATCATCACTAGATTCATCATCACTAGAGGAATCATAAGTAGTACCGTCTCGAGTACATACATTCTTTTCCTTTGCCATGAGGCATGTGTGACGCTCGTTCGGGAAGAGGGATGACTTGTTGAAGGCGGTGGCGGCGAGTCCTTCATTGTCAGAGTCGGAGGAGGAGCAATCCGAGTCCCACTCCTTTCCTAGATGTGCCTCGCCCTTGGCCTTCTTGTAATTTTTCTTCTTTTCCCTCTTGCTCCCGTGTTCCTGGTCACTTTCATTATCGGGACAGTTAGCAATAAAATGACCAATCTTACCGCATTTGAAGCATGAGCGCTTCCCCTTGGCTTTGGTCTTGCTTGGCTGTCCCTTGCGACCCTTAAGCGCCGTCTTGAAGCGCTTGATGATGAGGGCCATCTCCTCATCATTGAGCCCTGCCGCCTCAACTTGCGCCACCTTGCTAGGTAACGCCTCCTTGCTCCTTGTTGCCTTGAGAGCAATGGGTTGAGGCTCATGGATTGGACCGTTCAACACGTCGTCCACGTATCTTGCCTCCTTGATCATCATTCGCCCGCTTACGAATTTTCCAAGGATTTCTTCGGGCGACATTTTGGTGTACCTGGGATTCTCACGAATATTATTCACCAAATGAGGATCAAGAATGGTAAAGGACCTTAGTAGTAGTCGGACGACGTCATGGTCCGTCCATCGCGTGCTTCCATAGCTCCTTATTTTGTTGATAAGGGTCTTGAACCTCCTCGCCCCTTATCATCGCAAATCTTCCAAGCTCGCCCTCCACCAACTCCATTTTAGTGAGCATGGTGATGTCGTTCCCTTCGTGAGAGATCTTGAGGGTGTCCCATATCTGCTTGGCATTGTCCAAGCCGCTCACCTTATTGTACTCTTCCCTGCACAAAGATGCTAATAGAACAGTAGTAGCTTGTGCATTTCTATGGATTTGTTCATTTATAAGCATAGGGCTATCCGAGCTATCAAATTTCATTCCATTCTCTACAATCTCCCATATGCTTGGATGGAGAGAGAATAAGTGACTACGCATTTTGTGACTCCAAAATCCGTAGTCCTCCCCATCGAAGTGTGGAGGTTTGCCAAGAGGAATGGAAAGCAAATGCGAATTCGAACTATGTGAAATACGAGAATAATCAAATGAAAAGTTCGAATTGACCGTCTTCCTGTAGTCGTTGTCGTCGTCCTTTTGGGAAGAAGTAGACTCATCGCTATCGTCGTAGTAGACGATCTCCTTGATGCGCCTTGTCTTCTTCTTCTTCCCATCTTTGCGCTTGTGTCCCGAGCCCGAGTCAGTAGGCTTGTCATCCTTCGGCTCGTTGACGAAGGACTCCTTCTCCTTGTCGTTGATCACGATTCCCTTCCCCTTAGGATCCATCTCTTCGGGCGATTAGTCCCTTCTTGAAGAGAACGGCTCCGATACCAATTGAGAGCACCTAGAGGGGGGGGGGTGAATAGGTGATCCTGTGAAAACTTAACCTTATAGCCACAAAAACTTGTTAAGTGTTAGCACAATAATTGCCAAGTGGCTAGAAAGGAGTCTCAACAAAACACAATACCACAAGAGATCAAACACAGAGATGACACAGTGGTTTATCCCGTGGTTCGGCCAAAACCAACGCTTGCCTACTCCACGTTGTGGCGTCCCAATGGACGAGGGTTGCAATCAACCCCTCTCAAGCGGTCCAAAGACCAACTTGAATACCACGGTATTTTGCTTTGCCTTTCAATATCCCGTTTGCGAGGAATCTCCACAACTTGGAGCCTCTCGCCCTTACACTTAAGATTCACAAAGAAATACGGAGTAAGGGAGAAACTAGCAACACACACAAGACTCAAAATCAGAGCAACAACACGCACACAAGTCGCAACAAGAGCTCGCAACACAACTCAATGAGTTCACAACTCAACAAGAGCTCTAGATGCTATCACAATGAACCAAATGCGTGGAATCGATGTCTTGGTGCTTAGGAATGTTGTAGGAATACTTGGTGTTCTCTTCCATGCGCCTAGGGGTCCCTTTTATAGCCCCAAGGCAGCTAGGAGCCGTTGAGAACAATTCTGGAAGGCCATCTTTGCCTTCTGTCGTCGGGCGCACCGGACAGTCCGGTGCACACCAGACACTGTCCGGTGCACACCAGACACTGTCCGGTGCCCGATTTCCTTCCTTAAACAGCGCAGCCGACCGTTGCAGATGCGGGAGCCGTTGGCGCACCGGACATGTCCGGTGCACACCGGACAGTCCGGTGCCCCCTTCTAGCCGTTGGCTCGGCCACGTGTCCCGCGCAGATCGCGCGACCGACCGTTGGCTCACCGGACAGTCCGGTGAATTTTAGCCGTACTCCGTCGGTAAATTCCCGAGAGCGGCCACTTCGCTCGAGGCAGCCTGGCGCACCGGACACTGTCCGGTGCACCACCGGACAGTCCGGTGCCCCAGACCGAAACAGCCTCTTGGCTGTACACAGCCAACTCTTCTCTTTTCTTCTTCATTCTGTTTCTGATACTTAGACAAGTATATTAGTACACAAAACCAATGTACTAAGACTTAGAAACATACCTTTGCTCTTGATTTGCACTTTGTTCATCCATGGGCATAGATTCACATTTAAGCACTTGTGTTGGCACTCAATCACCAAAATACTTTAGAAATGGCCCAAGGGCACATTTCCCTTTCAGATGAACTCATGCCGACGAAAAAACTGGATTCGCGCGTGCTGGAGATTGAAGGATGAAGGATGAAGTCTGGAGTCCGTCGGTGAACTGGATTCGCGCGTGCTGGAAGCCTGGAACTCGAGATTGGATTTGCACGTGCCGGATTGGAAGTCTGGAGTGGAGCAGTGGACTTTGGAAGCCTGGATTCCAGAACAAGATCAAGAACTCAAGAACAGCCGCCGAGCAGGTAGGGAATTAGGAAAAGGGAAATAAAGAGAAGACAGAACAGGCAGGCGGCTGGCGTTCCATCTTCAGTAGAGGCGGCTGGCGTGTGGCGTTTCAACTGCCTATAGTTGGGCCGCCCGCCAAAAAAGCCCACGAAGCCAAGAAATCAAAAAACCTAGGTCCTAAACCTAGTCGCCCAGAACCGGCTAATCGAGCGACTAATCGGCCCTAATCGGCGACTAGTCGGACGACCAGGGCGACCAGGTACTCTAGTCGAGTCGGCTGCCTAATCGAGCTCTGCTAACCGACTAGCCCGACTAATCACGATTAGTCGGACGACTTGAAAACACAGGAGGATACTACCGGAGGAGAAAATCTTTCGTTATACTGACTCCTTTTAGCGTCTCTTTGGCAACACGATTTTTTTAAAACCATGGTTTCCAAAAAAAACACAGTTTACATTTGTTGTATCACCAAAACCATAGTTTCCACATACTACAATAAAATAGTATTTACTTGTTTGGATTCACAACTCAAACAGAGAAACAGTAGCATTCAATGAACAATAAAACTCGGTGAACAGTAACATTCTCGTAGTTGAGTTCATATACAGTAGCATCGTCAATAATTACCCAAGTTAATAGGAAACATACATTTTGGAGCACTGAACTCTGTTGTGTGTGGAGAAAATGGCACGATTATGGTTATCTTTAGTATGGCTCTACATGTAATCCAACACATGCTCTGCAAGAAAGCTTAGCTCAGATTGCCTCATTTGTGACTCTAGAGTTGAGCTGAATAGGTTCATTGAGGAGATAAATGATGCACATTTTTCTCCGAAAACCTTTGCCAAATCTTCTCGCATATTAGACTCGGAATCTGCGCCACATTTTTCTTTTGCGTTTCCAGAGTAAAGAAGCAGAAACTCGGAACATTTTAACCTGAAAACAATTAAAAAGGAAAGACAGTATTTTATTGTGATAAAGCTGTTACTCGTAATGGAACGTGTTGTGAAGTGTCAACAGACCTTACATGGTCATCCCTATTTGCATCTTTTACAATGACAGCAATTTTATTTAGTCCATCTTGTTCTTTGAAATCCTACAAATAAAGACGCCAACAGGAAGAGATCAAATGAGATGCAGGCACGAAAAGACGAGCAGACAAACTGTAGAAAGAAGAGTAAAAGGGTTCCGTGCTCGACGAGCAAATCTCTCACCGTCAGGTTTCCTGAACAATTCACCAGCAACGCTAAGAGAGTGTCGAGACATGCTCTTTGCTCGAGGATACCACGTGTCATCAGTATATTCAAAACCACCTGGCCACGATAAGTGTAATTTATGCAAAGTTCAGATAGAAACTGCGTTAAAGCCAGCAGCAGGATACGCGTTACTACTTCGGTGTTGAAAGAATCCAAAAAAACAGCTGTAGTTAGTGTCTCCCCTCATCCGCATGAGTTCTCTACGTACTGGCGCATGAACTAATCCCCACCCAACGTCTCGAGCTACTTTGGTATATACTTCAATTCGCCTCTAGAAGGAACCATGGTGTTCTTTGGCTCAAAAGTTATAACGCAAACGTCAATGTAATTCGAAAGCACTACTAGCGAAAACAAAATAACAAATCATGAACTTTGTTTGGTTTCTACGTTGTAATATACTCCTATGTTCCAAATTAGTATTCATTTTAGCTTTTGGTTTTTATGTCTATATTCAAATAAATGATGATGAATCTAAACATATGTGCAAAACACATACATCAATTATGGTATGAATCCAAAAGACAAACGATTTTTATTTTGGGACAGAGGGAGTAAATAAAAACCCTAGAAATTGTCATCAGAGGCAAGTTGTTACACGGAGCTCAACACACTGGCTATGTAGTATCGACACTAGGGCACACAAGGTACCTAAATGAAATAATCCAGGAGAATAGAGTGTCTGACGTTGTACAATATGTCTACTAGGTCATGATTACTCAAGCATAACTATACTTAAGATTTATATAAGTTTGGGTTGTTAGATGTGTAATACAACACGTCCACTTCTGATGGTGGGGTTTCTATAGCTTTGTAGTATACATAGTTACAATCCTCAAGCAATGATGATGGAAGTTCGGAAGAAACTAGGGACTAAAACAAGCTACTACGCTCTAGCTTTTGGCAGAGAGCTTACCTTAAAATCCCTTATGTGAAGGTTGGTTGTGTGCGATCTAAATAAATGTTTGCTTTACTACCCCTTTGACCGTTGACGTAGACTGCTCTTACCTACTGTTATGTGCATATCCTTGTGCCATGAGATATATATTTTATTTGTGTATAATGTTATGGACACTGCATAACCATGCGGTAAGGTATGTGTGTATCGCTACATTTAATGCATGTATGTTGAGGCCATCCCTGAGTGCCATCTGGGTCGTACTCTTTCCTCTGCTGGTATTGGCGCCCTTGTCAAAGGGCTTATGTGTCATGGTCACGATGCTCATAAATGGGTGCCCTTCCTCTATTTTTTTACCACTTTTATATTTGTACGCACATTATCTGGGTTTATTCAGTTGCCATACATTTGCTCTGAGTGCTCTCAAGTATTCCGCTAAATAAGGTGTATGCATGCATGCCCCATAATGTCATCCATCACACCTTTAATTTGATGTACCATATGCCTTTTTGCTAGAGAATTGTATCATATACTTTATTTATGCCAAACTCAAAGTGGTGCCCATGCTTTGGCCTTGAATGGTCTCCGACGGGCCCTCAATATCCGTACGACCCTTATGGGTTGAAGGTGTATGGCCCTTCGATCTCCTAACTTCACTAAGTGCCATGGGTCGTAGGGGTCACAGGGTCTTATCCATCTAACATATTGGGCACGTGGAGCCCTTGGGACTTCAGCGCTACGGGACCTTGGGCATGTGAGGCCTTGGCGGCCTACCAGCCATGTGCGCTACGGTGCGATGGCCCCCGAGGCCCTAACGTTTTGGAGCCTCGAGGTATAGGGCCCACGATAGGCCTTGCTTATCAGTTGTCCCGGGGCATGAGAGAGCCCTATGGTCCTGATGCCCAAGGGCCCTAGGACAAGGGGGGTTGTGGTCCTGATGGTCGGGCTCCTCAAGACTCGAGGAGTCCAAGTGGGCCTTACGAGCTAGTTGTGCCATGGCAAGAGGGGACCCTATGTTCCTATGGTGAGGGGCCTTAGGGTGCGAGCAACATTTGGTGGCGAGGGCCCTGGTGGGCTCTAAGCTGTCACGTGCATGAGGGGAACCCTATGGATGCCTTAGGAGTTCCAAATCGTTCTAGAACTCTGAGAGCAAGCCAAATAATTTTTACTCATGGCATGCACATCTTTTGACGAGATCATCATTGGTAGGGCCGTTCCGAGGGGCATGTGGGCTATGCGACCGTATAGGTCCCCCCAAAATCATAGGACCAAAAATTTATAACAATCTATATATATTATAAATAAGTAAATATTATTTTACATAATAGGCTAAACGTGATCTAGAATCGTAAGAATGTTGAAATCGATCGATTCTTCTTATTATTAATGAAGCTACTTCTTTGAAAATTTAAACAGTATTTAAGGTTATCAAAGAATATTCGATTTCTTATTTATCTGCAGTGTATTGCAGTCATTAGATAAAAAAGCTTGAAATCTTGTTGCCACCATCTTAAGGGCACACCTAAAAGAGAAGAACAATCTAATTCGATACAAGTGACCTATATGTGGAGTTGAGTTTCCTCTAGGATTTTATTCTACAAGAAAATGTGCTATATTGTCATTATGATTTTTAAAGCAACATGCGTATTTTCCTAATGCAACTTATGCAAATAGAGTTTTTTACTATTCATGTTATAATTACATCAGATGAGTGAAGTTTTTCTAAATTAAAGTTATTGAAGTCTTATTTGCTTTCTATAATGACACAAAAAAAACTTAATGCATTGGGTGTAATAGCAATTGACATTAAAATGCTGGAGAAGATTGAATTCTGTTGCAATAATTTGTCATTGTTATATTATGTGTATATGTATATATACTATTACTTAATATGTTTTGCTACATTTTGTACAATGCCTCCCAAAATACCAAGACGTCCCCTGCTCATTGAGTCGATAGTTGTCATGGATGAAAGGGGTCTCGTCCTTCTAATACTTGGTGATCGCTCCCTTGGCCCAACGGAGTTGGCTGTGGTTCTTGCGCCCTTACATGGCTAACCATTGCCGTCGCCATCATTCTTCCTGTATCGCGTCATTATGCCGGTCGAGCCACCGCGACTCGGCACGAAGATGAGACGTAGGAGTTCCCATTACATTGTCACCGTGTTCACGGCCAGCCATGGCAAGGTCATCAGGGATACCTCACTCGACGCTCGTTGCCGAGTTGCGAGTTGCGACTTGCGAGGGAGAAGTCATTAGGAATGAGATGGCGAAAGGAGCGGATGCTATATTTAGCTTATCTCACATCTTATCCCATTCCTTATTTCAAATCCCACTCTATGAAACGGTGCATTCTAGTGTTTGGCACAACCATATTTACGCTCCGGTGAGCACTGCCTAACGCCGGGTGAGAAGCGAGATCAAGTTTGTACAGGCACATAACTGTTCATGGCGTGATCTATTGCTGATTGGATCAACCAAACGTGAAACAATCTTATCCATTAACACCGTGAACCATTGAATGGCTAAAATGGCCCAACCAAACAACAACCACTGGACATCTTCAGGCGGTAGTTATACTAAAATAAAAATACCTACGGAGAACTTGTCCCACTGTCAAGTGCTTCGTGTACTGCGTCTGTGCAGGTTCCTACGGTACTGTACTAGTGTGGTGACAAGAACAACACAACCAACGGTAGTAAAGGCAGGCAGGCAGGCAGGACAGACCATAAGAACCTCGGACATTACGTTGTCGAACGACCAACTCTGGGTCTGGGTGAAGGACGCCAAATTTTCCGGGGCGCAAAGCAAAAGCAAATGCAAATGCAGAGGTACACCGAGGATCGCGAGGCCGTACCTTGACGGCATTGTAGCGGTGCGCCGCGGCTGCGCAGGCCGGGCAGAGGAGGCAGCAACCTTCGAGCACCCTGAGCGCAAGCACGACCTCGGAGTCCGTGGCGGGGTTCCTGAGCCTGGCGGCGGCGGGCTCCATGCCCAGCACCTGCGCCACCGTCAGCACCGCGTCCCCGGTCGCCTTGCGCAGGCTGTGCTCGAACAGCACCGGGATCACTGCAAAACCCAGCTCCGTTGGTTGGCACGAGCGATCAATCGAGAAGATGGAAGAGGGCAGAGCCGGGTCGACGACGACAGGTGAACGCGACGTGGGTGGGAACCTTGGAGATCTCGGATGGACTGGGAGTCGCGGAAGAGGCCCGCGTCGGCGTCGGCGTCGGCGTCGGAGGTGGAGCGGAGGGCGCGGAGGAGCGCGCGGAGGCCGCGCAGGCGCAGGAACGAGAACCCCGCGGCCGCGTCGCGGAGTCCGCACCGCAGCGACAGCGCCAGGTCGCGGTACATGCGCCGGCGCTCGGACGCCGTCGGCCGCCTTCCCGCAACAGCGGCTGCCGCCGCGTCCGCCTCTGCCGGCTCCATGGCTCCTGGCATCGCCCCGCCCGTGGCCCGCCGCGTCAGCGTCACGGGCTGGCTCCAGGCTGCGGTCTCCGCGAGGCGCGGCGCCAGTCTCTCTCGTTAAATTCCCGCGGCGTCTGCGGTGCGGCCGTCTTCGAGACGAGTGGGAGATCCTGTGTCGCGGTCGTGGACGCGCACGCTCACGCTTTTGCTTCTCTGCGGTGCCGGTGGGGTAGGGTGGCCCGTCTAATCGTCCGGGAACAGCGGGGCCCACCCACCTCCGCACCGCACCGCACCGTGCCATCGTCCGTGTGTAGGCTGTGGAACTCTGGAGTCTGGACACGCTTCAAACACGCGGACGGCACGTGAGAGTGAGACCGATATCGTCGGCTTCTTTGCGTAGCATGTATCAATGAGAATCCACATGTGTTCATACGTGTTAGAGTATCAGGTAAGATCTAATATGTGACCCAGTATATGGATTAGAATACGTTGTGACACAAATGCATATTTGCTCCTAAAAAAGCATAATTCCTATTTTCTAAACTAAGGATGAAAACGGATATTTATTCAAATATTATTTTTTTTGTCATTTTTCTTTGTTTACAAATAATTAGGATATAGAATATGTTATGAAAATTTATTTTCTTATTTTAGCATTAAGTTTGTAAAGATTTATAAAAGATAAACCTTAAATTTGTTATGTATCTTTTTAAATAATTGATATAAACTCAGATACAGATACATATTTAGATATTTTTTTTATCTTTTGTTATAGAAACCCAATATTTTATAGAACAATTTATGTAAAATTTTATTCTGTAATCATGTGCTTGATAATATAAGAAAATATCAGTATCAGATTTCATACATATATATTTTAAAATATTAAATTTGTTATAACAATTCGGATACCCACTTTCATCCCTAATTCTAAACACTCAAACGATTTTTAAATTGTACTCTCTCTGTTTGTTTTTATTTGATGCTGATTAGCAGAAAGTTGAACTGGGTGGGGGTGACGACAAATAAATAAAAACAGAAGTAGTACTAGTTATCAGATATGTTTTATAGTAATCTGCTTAACGTTATAAATATTAATACTATTTTATGTAGGCCCAAAGTTGAGTTGGCTAAAATATGAAATTTTCTATAGTATTCTTTTATGTAGGGAGTACCTGCTATGTGCTGACACCGCCGAAAATATGGCAAAGTTTCGTCGACCTAAAAAATCAGGTCTAAATTAATTTTAAAAATACATTTTATTAATCTAATAATATTTATTTAATATCTTAGACATTGATATATGGAGTACTAAACACGAAACAGTTTAGACATGCACCTAAAAAAACTGTTTCTCAATAATATAACGGCCCTATGAACATTGTTGTCTTGTTGAACCAGTTTTATGTCGATAGCCACATCGACGAGTCGTATTTACGCGCCGTTGTAGTGCCCAATGAGCGACTCTCGAATCTCGACTGTCGGTGCTGAACTCGATTACTCATCACTACTCGTCCTTCGCCGTTTACCTGTCTCAGGAGTAGTACGCAGAGTCGCTGGACGGTGGACGCTAGCCCAATTGACTGCTTCAGAATTTACAGCCTGCTTTCGATTGGATAATGATCAGCCCATTCCGTATTCAAGTTCCAAGCCCAAATGCAAATCCGATGCATGGGCCATGACCACCAATGGGCCTTCGCCGAGCATCGAGAAGCCTCCGCGCCCGCCGCACGCCGGAGGAAAGGAACTCCCCCCGTCCCCAAATTCCCAAAGACAGTACCGCCGAGAAGGACAGAGAGTCAGAGACTGAGAGACTGGAAGCGCCCGCGCGTGCCGGCGATGGAGAGGGACGTCGTGCTCTCCGCACCCGAGGCCGCTGGGTCCTCGTCCTCCCCCGCCTCCTCGTCGTACTCCTCCTTCGCCGAGACCAGGGTCATCTGCCGCGTGTAAGGCTTGGCTCTGCCATACGGCTTCTCCTCTCCTGCTGGCGCAAAGCATCGGGCCCTAGCGGATCTTGGTTCCTACCTGCTCGTGCTAATGCGTTATTCTATGTGCCGCTTGCTTGCAGGTGTCAGAAGCAGTTCGCGCAGTACACTTGCCCCCGCTGTAACGCCCGGTACTGCTCGCTCTCGTGCTACAAGGTGCGGCCTCCTCTCGCTTCGTGTGTGTGATCTCGTTGCGCGCTCGTCCTGTTTTAGGGCTTGTAGAATACCGTTCGGGGATTTCATTCGCTTTGTTACTCTCATGCCCGGGCTGCCCTCTGCTGACGCCCACAAGGTGTTTGATGAATTGCTCACTGACTTTTGAAGCTTTTGGACAAGAAATCCTCTGATTCCTGCTCAAAATGTGTAACTATCCATGATATAAACTACGACTTACCTCTGAATCATGCAAACCACATGCGAATTGTTCACTTTGGCCTCTATATTTGGTGATCTACGTGGAATAATGCGTTTTTGTTTTGCTGTGCTGGGTTTAACAAATATACATTTAGATTAAATGAGCAATCCAAAAAAGCTCAAAGAAATTTATAGTTTCCATGTTCTCCCCTTTAGTGAATCTCTCCTAATGGTTTAATAGTTGGGTTCTTTGCTGACCTAACTGTCATGGCCGGTCCAGCGACAGGAGGCGGCATCGATTGATTTTTGAATTTTCAACATTCTGTAAGGTGTTGGGCCGTGTGGGCCGGATGATGTGTAAGGGTGTGAGGCCCATGTAAGCGACTGCTTAAATAATTCTGTGTGAGAGACCAGGGAGCTAACGAAGAAGAGAAACAGAACTCCACAAACCGTGGCAAACCTTGCGTCTTCTGTATCTCTGAGAATCACCGGTGATCCTCACGTCGACGGCGACGTGACGTCGGCCACGGGCATCACAAGTGGTATCAGAACTGCGATCCTCGGCAGCAACCACGACGGCTCCCAAGGCGAAGCCCTCCGTGCAGACTCGATTCATTTTGGAGGCCATGGCCGAATCCGATCGGGCGGTGCAGGAGAGGTGGAATCGGATGTTCGAGTCGATGGAAGCACTAACGGAAGAGGTGAAGGACATGAGGAAGGTATCAGACTGATGAATTGTACCTGAAGCTGGAGGAGACGGGTCGAGAGATGGCTCAATTACGGCTGGATCAGATGGGAAGAGAGCTGGAGAATTCATCAGGGGAAGTGGAGAATCGAGGAAGGAGGAATCACCAGCAGAACATGGGTTTTGAGCGAGGATTTCAGAGAAGAGACCATTCCGAGCCGAGGGTGGATCGACATCGAGAGGAGAGGCCGATCGGGCACGCGAACACGCAGGTACTGCCTAAGATGTCTTTCCCTAGATTTTCTGGTGATGATCCTGCTGTTTGGATAGATAAGTGCCTGGAATATTTTCACATGTATCAAGTTCCATCGTCTCTGTGGGTTTCGGCTGCTTCTATTCACATGGAACAGAATGCAGCGAGATGGTGGCAGGTGCAGAAATTGAAACAAGGAGCGAGGGTGTGGACGGAGTTTGTGACAGCAGTAGAGGGCAAGTTTGGGGCAGATGCGTATGCCAAGGCTCTGAGAAAATTGAGAAATCTGAAGCAGGTGGATACTCTGGATTCATATGTGCATGAGTTCGAACAGGCCAGATATCAGGCTGCTGTGCATAACACAAGGTTGGATGAACTGTTTTTTGTGACACAGTTTATACATGGGCTTAAGTTGGAGATTCAGCATGCTGTGCAGATGCATCAACCTACCACTGTAGATAATGCTGCATCATTAGCCCAGTTACAGCAGGAGATGTTGGAGAAAGGAAGGCATAAGGTTGCCAGACAAGGGTATGCTACGAAGCAAAACTTGGCTGGTAATAAGGTAGATGGAAGAGGACAACAAATGGGGGGAGAATTATTTCGTGAGAGACAAGTTAGAGAGTTTCGCAAGCTTAATGGACTGTGCTATGCATGTGGTGAGAAATTCGAGCCTGGACACCTGGCCAAGTGTGTAAGGAGGAAACCCGTTCAGTTGAATGCGGTGGTTACTGAGGAGGAGCCAATGGAACTCACTGATGACGTTCTCCGGAAACTTGCCCAGGAGGATGAGAGGGAGGATCACTGCTGTCGGTTATCTTTTCAGGCTGTATCAGGAACTGACAATGAACAAAGCATGAGGATCAGGTCAGTGGTGGGAAAACATACCATGTTAATGCTTGTGGATTCTGGCAGTTCCTCTAACTTCATCAGCCAACATATGGTGCATATGTTGGGTTTAAAAGTGGAACACTGTCAGCCAGTGAAAGTTAAGGTGGCTAGTGGGCATGCATTGGATTGTAACACTATGGTTAAAAACTTGGAGTGGTGGTCACATGGACATTTCTATCATACTGATATGAGGGTGTTACCTTTGGGGGTATTTGATGCCATACTTGGTTATGAATGGTTGATGGAGCACAGTCCTATGGAGTGTGATTGGATTGATAAAGTATTACAGTTTAAGGATGCTGGCCAACGGGTGAAGTTGTATGGAGATGGTGCTGGGAACAATACTTCCATTCAGAATGTGTCAGTTCTGCAAGTGCAGAAATGGCTCAAAGGTCATGAAGTGTGGGTCATGGTTCTGCTAGAGGAGGTTAAGGAGAATAACAGCACTGTTCAGCATGAAGATATTCAGGCTTTGCTGATGGAGTTCGCAGACCTGTTATCTATTCCTACTCAGTTACCTCCTGTCAGAGAATTTGACCATCATATACCTCTGTTACCTGGAGCAGTTCCTGTGAATTCTAAACCTTATAGATACTCACCTTTTCACAAGGATGAGATTGAAAGACAGGTAGCTGCACTGCTGAAAGCTGGGCTCATTACCCCAAGTGCTAGTCCTTTTGCTTCACCAGTGTTACTAGTTAAGAAAAAGGATGGCTCGTGGCGTTTTTGTGTGGACTATAGGAAATTGAATGACCTTACTATCAAAAACAGATTTCCTATGCCGTTGGTTGAGGAGATATTGGAGGAGTTAGCTGACACTAAATACTTTACGAGTCTGGATCTTACTGCTGGGTACCACCAGATTCGGATGGGGATAACAGAAGAGTACAAAACTGCATTTAAGACACATCAAGGGCATTATCAATTCAGAGTTATGCCATTTGGTCTCACAAATGCGCCAGCCACATTTCAGTGTGCTATGAACTCCATTCTAGCACCCTTTCTTAGGAAGTTCACCATGGTGTTTCTTGATGACATATTAATCTATAGTGCTTCCTGGAGAGAGCATGTGCAACATGTGAGGATGGTGTTCACTAAACTGAGGGAGCATCAATTTTTTCTCAAGAGGTCTAAGTGTGCTTTTGGTAAAACTGAATTGATTTACTTGGGTCATGTGATTTCTCAGGATGGTGTAGCAGCTGACCCTTCTAAAACTGAAGCTATGAGAAAATGGCCCACTCCATCGTCAGTAACAGAATTGCGGGGATTTTTGGGTCTAACTGGATACTATAGAAGGTTTGTTAAGAATTATGGAGTAATCGCCAAGCCACTTACTAGACTATTGCAGCACAAGGCTTTTGTGTGGACTACAGAGGCTGAGGCAGCTTTTGTTGCTCTAAAACAGGCTATGATGACTACTCCAGTTCTGGCTTTACCACAGTTTCAGGTGCCCTTTGAAGTGGAAACTGATGCTTGTGCAGTGGGTATTGGGGCAGTGCTGATGCAAAAACATAAACCTGTGGCTTATCTAAGCAAGGCTCTTAGTGCAAAGAATCAGCTGTTGTCCATATATGAGAAAGAATTTCTAGCATTACTGTTGGCTGTTTCCAAGTGGCGACAATATTTACAACATGCAGAATTCATCATCAAGACTGACCATAAGGCTCTTAGCTTCTTGGAGGATCAAACATTGCATTCTGAATGGCAAAAAAAGGCTATGGCTAAGCTTATGGGACTCCAGTTCAGGGTGGTGTATCGAAAAGGCAAAGAGAATATAGCTGCTGATGCCTTATCTCGAGTGGGACATGCTATGGTAATGCAAACTATCATGCAGGTTCAACCTCTTTGGATTCAGGATGTACTGAATTCTTATGTTACTGATGTCCAAGCTCAAGAGTTGTTGGGTCAGTTGGCCATTCACAGTCCTGATGAACATGGGTTTTCTTTACATCAGGGTATTATAAGGAAGAATGGGTTGATTTGGGTGGCCAATAATTCTGCCCTCAAAACCAAACTCATTTCTGCTATGCATGATAGTGCTATGGGAGGGCACTCAGGAGGCCAAGCCACTTATCACAGACTGAAGAGAATGTTTTGGTGGAAGGGACTTAAGGGTGATGTCTTGGAGTATGTCAGTCAGTGTGACATTTGTCAGCATGCTAAGACTGAAAGAAAGCATTCCTCTGGACTTCTTCAGCCTTTACCCATTCCACATGGTGCTTGGCAGGATTTGACGATGGATTTCATTGAGGGATTACCTAAGTCTGAAGGCTATGATACAATTTTGGTGGTGGTGGATCGTTTCACTAAGGGCTTGTTCGGTTATTCCCAATACACATGGATTGGATGGGATTGGAAAAAATTGTGAAGAAGTTTGAGCTGTTTGGGATTCAAACCCATCCAATCCCGCTCAATCCACATGGATTGAGAGCTAACCGAACAAGCCCTAAGTCGGCTCATTTCTTTGCATTGAAACATCCTTTTTCAGCAGCTACAGTGGCTCAAGTATTTCTGGACAACATTGTGAAACTGCATGGTACTCCCAACTCTTTGGTTTCGGATAGGGACAAAATCTTTACTAGTCTTTTCTGGAAGTCACTGTTTCAGGCTTTGAATACCAAACTGGCTTTATCCACAGCCTATCATCCTCAGACTGATGGACAGTCTGAAAGGGTTAATCAATGTCTTGAAATGTATTTGCGTTGTCCTATCCATGACAATCCTACCAAATGGAAGAAATGGCTGGCTCTCGCTGAGTTTTAGTACAACTCTGCATATCACACTAGTTTGGGCTGCTCTCCGTTTAAAGCCTTATATGGTTATGATCCAGTCTTAGCTGCAGCTCCTCATCTGTTAGGAGACACTGATCAATCTGTTCAGGATTTGCTCCAAGAGAGGCTGGCTTATTCGGAGTTGTTGAAGACTCGCTTAGCTGCTGCTCAGAATCGCATGAAGCATCAAGCTGATAAGTTCAGACTGGATAGGGACTTTCAGGTGGGGGATAGTGTACTTCTGAAATTGCAACCCTATGTTCAGAGTTCAGTGGTCAACCGAGCTCATCCCAAGATTGCTTTTAAATTCTTTGGTCCCTTCAAAGTGCTACAACATGTTGGATCAGTTGCTTATAAGCTGGATTTACCTTCTACGGCTTTGGTTCATCCGGTGTTTCATGTGTCTCAGCTTAAACCATTTACGCCCAAGTATACACCAGTTTTTTCTGACATCTCTCAGTTGGTCGACCTGTCTGGCCGGGATGTTCATCCTGTTCGGTTGCTGGATCGTCGTTTAGTTCGGCGAGGTCACAAGCCTGTGGTACAAGTTCAGGTGGCCTGGTCAGAGCTACCAGATGATGCTACTACTTGTGAAGATATTGATGTGTTGAAGACTCGGTTTCCAGAGGCTCTTGATTGGGGACAATCAATTCATGGCGGCGGGGAAGATGTCATGGCCGGTCCAGCGACAGGAGGCGACATCGATTGGTTTTTGAATTTTCAACATTCTGTAAGGTGTTGGGCCGTGTGGGCCGGATGATGTGTAAGGGCGTGAGGCCCATGTAAGCGACTGCTTAAATAATTCTGTGTGAGAGACCAGGGAGCTAACGAAGAAGAGAAACAGAACTCCACAAACCGTGGCAAACCTTGCGTCTTCTGTATCTCTGAGAATCACTGGTGATCCTCACGTCGACGGCGACGCGACGTCGGCCACGGGCATCACACTAACCCAGCATAATTTGAATCAGCTGACATCTGAAGTGACAGTAAGTTGTAAAAATTCGTCAAAGCTAGATTCTAGGTAACATGATTTTTTTACCTATATGCTGTAATTCACCTCCAGTTGCTGGTCTGAGAGGATCAATATGTCTGTATGAGACTTTCAATCAGTTCTTGAAAGAAACTGCTTGTTTATTCATGCACGAAACAAGCTTCTGGCTTATGTAAACTGCTTTGTGTTGGAAACCCTAACCCTAACCAGGGTTGGGAGATGTATTTATAATAGGAGTACTTGGGCCTAAGCCCATTACACAATCACAACCCATCACATTAGGCATTACAACTCTAACACCCCCGTAGTCGAAACTCTAGCCACAACAGATGTTGAGATTGGACCAAAACTCCTAAAACACCGACGTAGGGAGGCCCTTTGGTGAAGATGGCGGCGATCTGAGAAGTAGTGGAGACATGACATGAAGAACATGCACATCCCCAACGACGACACACTCGCGGACACAGTGGAGGTCAAGCTCGACATGCTTCGTGCGTTGGTGCTGTACGAGCTTCCCATCACATTAGGCATTACAACTCTAACACCCCCGTAGTCGAAACTCTAGCCACAACAAATGTTGAGATTGGACCAAAACTCCTAAAACACCGACGTAGGGAGGGCCCTTGGTGAAGATGTCGGCGATCTGAGAAGTAGTGGAGACATGACATGAAGAACACGCACATCCCCAACGGCGACACACTCGCGGACAAAGTGGAGGTCAAGCTCGACATGCTTCGTGCGTTGGTGCCGTACGAGCTTGGTGGAGAGGTACGTGGCGCTGACGTTGTCGCAGTAGACAAGAGTACTACGCATTAGCGGACTTTGCAGCTCCTGAAGTAGCTGACAAAGCCATGTTGCCTCGGCTACGCCGTTAGCCACAACATGGTACTCAGCCTCGGCGTTGGAGCGGGAGACGACTGGCTGCTTCTTCAAGGACCACGAGACAAGATTGTCGCCGAGGAACATGATGAAACTGGAGGTGGACCGACTTGTGTCAGGATAGCTGGCCCGGTCGGCGTCGATGTAGATGGCGAGGTCGTTGGTCGCAGATCATCGAAGGAGCCCGAAGTCGGTAGTGCCACAGAGGTACCGCAGGATCCGCTTCATAGCAGTGAGATGTGGCTTCCGCGGGGCGTGCATATGGTGGGACACATGCTGGACGACGTATGCGATGTCGGGTTGGGTGAGGATGAGGTACTGCAACGCCCCAACAAAACTCTGGTAGTTGGTGGGATCAGCCACCGGGGGCCATCGTTGGAGGCCTTGCCCTGAGTGTCCACCGGAGTCGTGCAAGGCTTACAGTCAGCCATGCTAGCGCGCTCGAGGATGTCGACGATGTACTGGTGCTGGTGGAGAAACAAGCCCTGGGACCGACTCTCCATGGTGATCCCCAGGAAGTGGCGCAGCTCACTCAGGTCCTTCATCGCGAACTCCTGCTAGAGGGAGGAGATGATGTGCCACAGGAGTTCGTGCGAGGAGGCCGTGGGGACGATGTCATCGACATAGAGGAGGAGGTACGCCGTGTCCAGGCCACGATAGAAGTCGAACAAGGAGGTGTCTGCCTTGGCCTCGAAGAAGCCTCGTGAGAGCAATAAGGCGGCAAAGCGACTACACCAAACTCAGGGCGCCTGCTTGAGACCAATTGAGCTTGCAAACCATGTCAGGTAGGGATGAAAACGGTCAGAAACGATATTTATTCGGTTATCAAATTTTTGGTCATTTTTCTTTGTTCGCGAACAAATAGGATATATAATCTACTATACAAATTTGTATTCTTGTTTTTAACATTGAGCTTTTAGATATTCATAAAAGGTAAACCACAAATTCATCCTATATTTTCTCAAATGATAGATGTAAAATTCGGTATGGATTCGGAAACAAATTCGATAATGTTTCACTTTTTTGTTGTAGAGAGCAAATAATGCATAAAACAATTTATGCAATATTTTATTCTTATTTCTAATAATATGCTTGATAACATAATAAAACATCAGCATCAAATTTTATACAGATCTATTTTAAAATAATAAATATGTTCTAATAGTTTGGATTGCCACTTTCATCCCTGATGTCGGGTGAGCCGGGTCCACAGAGCCGACCAATTGAGTGTAATACACCGTCTCCGTCGGAGTGCCATGGAGGAAGACATTCTTGACGTCGAGCTGATGTACTGGCCAATCCTGTGAGAGAGCTGGAGTCAGAACAATCTTGATGGTACCAGGCTTCACCACGGGGCTGAAGGTCTCGTCATAGTCCACCCTGGGATGCTAGGTGAAGCCCACAGGACCCAACGAGCCTTGTACCGATCCAAGGAGCCATCCACCTTTAGCTTCTCTTGAAGATCCATTTCCCGGTGACCCCTTTGGCTTGTCTGTGAAGGATCTTGCTACCAGGATCCTTCTCACGTGGTGTGATAGCTCCGAGCCGCTGTACACTCTTCGCCTGCTTGCCTCCAATTCCCCGACCTCCACCTTGCATGCCTTGACCGCTGCTACCTCATCTATCACTTGGTGTCACCGCCTTGGCCACCTCGGGCCTGATGTGATGTCTAAGTTGTCTAGCAGTTCTGTCATCTCATGTAGTCGGGGTTCTTTTGAGCATTTGTGTCATGCCTTTCAGTTAGGTCAACATGTTAGGCTCCCTTTTCCCTCCTCTTCTAGAGCAACAAGCAATTTTGATCTGGTTCACTGTGATGTTTGGACATCCCCTGTTCTCATCATTTCTAGCAATAAATATTACTTGCTCATTCTGGATGATTACTCTCATTTCTTGTGGACTTTTCCGTTACGCTTGAAGTCTGATATGTTTCCCACGCTCTCTAACTTCGCTTAGGTTTCCACTCAGTTTGGACTCACCATCCGGGCTGTCCGGTGTGACACTGGGCGGGAGTTTGATAACTCCGCGTCCTGTGACTTCTTCCTTTCACACGATGTTCAGCGGAGGATGTTGTGCCCCTACACTTCTTCTCAGAACAACAGGATTGAGCGCATGATTCGCACCACAAACAACGTCATGCACTCCTTGTTGTTCTAGACCTCCCTTTTCGCTCGCTACTGGGCTGGCCACTGCTACCTATCTGCTCAATGGCCTCACCAAGGCGGTTCATCACCCCACCCCCCTACTTTGCTCTCTTTGGTACCTCTCCCTCCTATGATCACCTTCGCGTGTTCGGGTGCGCTTGCTATCCTAATCTCTCTCTCACTGCTCTCATAAGCTTGCATCTTGCTCCACTCGTAGCGTCTTCCTTGGCTACTCTCCTAATCATAAGGGGTACCAGTGCCTTGATCTCTCCACCCATAGAGTCCTCGTCTCTGACTTTCCCTTCTCTGTCTCCCCTTCCACCGCCTCCTCCTCTGAGTACGACAACCTCCTTGAGGTGGACTCTGTGGTTCCCCCTCTTGCTCCCTTGCTTCCCACACCCTCGTGTGCGATGCGCTGTCAAGGAGTCTCCCGCGCCGCCACGTAGGACTGGGCAGAAAACCCGATACCAGAAGCCCGATCCCGAAACCAAACCCAAATAACCCGAACCCGAAAAGCTCAAGAAACATTTTGGTACGAACTTCCGGTACCCAAAGTTTTTAAGCAAATTTTGGGTCAGTTGTACCGGTACCCGAATAGACATACTACCCGAACTGGTGCCTGACGTTGAATCGCTGTCGCCTGTGGTTAAGCCAACAGAAGAACAACACCAACATCGGAGGAATCTTGCAATGTATGTGGTTATTTGATCGGTGTTTGGTTTTTGTATAGCATGTTCTAATTGTTCTAGCGGATTTGATCCTGTTAATTGTGAGCTAATGTGAAACTAGATTTTACAACATGTTCTATTTGTTGTAGGCTTGCAGCAGGTAGGGTATGGTAATGTCGCACTGGTGTCAATAGTCTTCCCTGACGACATCTTGGCACCCCCTGGCTCTGATACCACTTGTCAGGAACCACGCCGGAGAGACAACCTTCAGCAGGTTGCCGACAAACTCCTACCTCCCAGGTCAGTCTCACATACACATGCGAACACAGGAAACTCGGAGACAGAACACAGGTGTTTTGGTGGCACCCTATTGACTGCCTTTTCTTAGCCTCTAAGGCCATATATTTATAGACCGTTACATGGAAACAAACTAACCATTACAAGGAAATAAACCGGACTGTTATCAGTCCTGATCCTGCCGACCAGACCTGTCCATATAGGACTGAACTACTACCATATTAGCTATTTCCTAAAACAAAATAAGTAAACTAGCACCAATCAAGGATTACTTTCCTATCATACCTAAACCTAGTTAGCTAGTGCCAAAATTTCAGATCAATCTAACCGGTGTGGGTTGCGCGGCAC
This sequence comes from Zea mays, assembly GCF_902167145.1. Lineage (NCBI taxonomy): Eukaryota > Viridiplantae > Streptophyta > Magnoliopsida > Poales > Poaceae > Zea > Zea mays. The sequence goes on along the minus strand of NC_050096.1, from coordinate 80,535,022 downwards.
TGCGGTGCCACGACACTGCCGGCCTTAACTCCGGCACTGACGGACATTTATTGACCGTTGGAATCTGAATTTTCTTGATTTGTTTAATTCCTTGGTCTCCAACAGTTACCTGCTGCGTATCCTGACATAGGGATACAACAGACAGGTTAAAGTACCCCTTTGTCCCATTTGAGTCTCCCTCTCCCTCACTTGCTCCACCTTGGCTCAAATTTCTGTGGCTTCTTCTCCAAAGCTGAGAGAAAACCCCAAGAACAGCAAGAACCCTAGGTTTTCCCCAGTTTCTCATTGAGCATTGGAGCAACTTAAGGCCGACATTCACTCATTGATTCTTGGAGCTTGCTCCTAGCCGGCGTGTGACATCCCCTCTTGGATTGCTGTAAGTTACCCTCATTCATAATGAAAACCCTCTCGTACTAAGAGCAAGAGCTCTGGGCTTGAGATCGAGGAAGGGTGTGTGACCATTGACCTTTGTGACTCTCCTCAACAACGTGGAGGTAGGCAAACCTTTGTGGCGAGCTAAACCACGGGATACATGTTGTGTCCAAGTGTGCTGATCTGATTGGTGATTTGAATAGTTAGCGTTTTAGTGGTTTACATTTGAATACTTCTCTACCCTATTCTGTCTGCTTACTGCGCATTGCTCATTTCATTCTTCACAACCCATTACATTAGGCATTACAGATCTAACACTTTGTGTTGTTATAACGTCTTATTTAAAACTGAGAGATTGAAGCTGACAAGTTCGTGTGTCTTCTTTTCTATGCACACAGATGCAAAGGAACATTGCACTAGAGTGCTTTATTTTCTTGATATTGCTTTAAATGTTTTTCTCAATTCTTGTTTCATAGGGTCATAGTGTTCAATGCACTGAATCCTTCATGCGTGAGAATGTTATGGACGAGCTTAAGCAGATGCAACCTGAGGATGAATCAAAGAAAAAGATGCTAGATATCCTCAAGCGGCTCCACTTGGAAGAAGAGATGGCATCAGATGGTGAAGATGGTATGTTCTGCGTGCTTCATGTTCCTATGCCATTGATCTATCTTACTTTCTTTAATAATAACACTAGAGGTGCACATAATTGCATTTTTTTTATATTGTGATAACTGCTAATGAGGACAAAACTACAGATACCTCCATGCCAGTGGTGGATTCAGACATGAGACAAGAGAGGAGCTAAATATAATTGAACACTTAAAATCTTATTAACGTAAACTAAAAGCTATAATTTGTATAATAAAGAACATAAATAACTATGTAAATTAACATTGTTCAAGCAACATGTAAAATATTTTTCAGCTGCGAGAGAGGGAGAGGCTGGCTGTGTCGTCGTTAGGTCGGGTGGGGCTGGGCCTTCAAACCTGGAATTTCCCTGGGCTGCTGAGGTGAAAATTACAGGGGGTATTCTCATTTTTCTTGGGCTCACCCCGGGATGAGCACCCCCTACCGCTTGGGCCCTAGGGCTGCTCCTGCTCCATGCGCAGTATGCTACACTTACGATTTTACTGTTTGGTACATTAAGTTTTCCTGTTTATAGGTAGTTATCGAGTTATGGTGGCTTGTCTGTTATGAATGTATTTCCTTTCGTTATTACGGATAAATTATATGTCATCTTGTAGATAATTGGTTGTACATATTTATATAGTAGACTGAGAAACGGCAAACCCAGTGCCGGAGGTCTCCACATGAGTGGGTCCGGGAAGGGATAAACTGTGACCTGGTGACTTTGTGCGACAGCTCTCACCACTGCACCAGGCCTGCCCTTCAATATTGCTTTAGTAGACCGCTGAAGATTTTATTTTTGACATGTACCTTTTTGTCCTGCAGAGTCCATGCTATCAGAGGAGCTTATTCAAAAAGTTATGTCTGGTACGTTATGATTACTTTCATGCCATTCTAAATGTGACAGCACAGTAGCTTTTCCTAGTACTATAATAGGTTATTTATTGTTTATGAATTTTTGTGTGTCTTTTAAACAATCTTATCTCTTAGTCTTAGAAATCATAATTCCTTATGTCGACTTGAGTTGCACTTGTTTGGGAAGAGCTTTCACAGTTGAATTTCCTGATTAACTCTTTGTGTGAGAATTATGTTCATTACTCCCTTTTGGTTAACCTGTCTTTCTGTGACCTGATCTTCTAGGAATTAATTAGGCTGTCAAATGCTGGTGATCGGTGGCAACTCCAATGTCACGGGCCTAAATATGGGCCCCTGGCTAAGCCCTGCAAAGCCTAGAGAAGGGCCCTGGTCAGCCAAGCTGCCAAGGCCTGGGCTTAGACATCCGACTGGGCCCCAAAACAGACATCCACCATGACTGTAGCACGGTACTGTAGCGCGCCTCCCAATCGGGATAGTCTAGATTGCAACAAAAACTTAAGTCTTTTGGTCCCAAGCAAGGTGGGACGGCTAGAGTTAAGACCCAATAGAAACCATAAGTCAAGGTTATGACACATGGATAGATGTTTTCCATGCACTTCTATTCAAGGCTAATCTTTGGGTATATTCTATCCTTTCAAGTCTCATTACGCACTGGTGTCTCTAGAGGTCTTGTTGGATACGTTTAAACCATCTCAACTGGTGTTGGACAAGTTTTTCTTCAATTGGTGCTACCTCTATCTTATTACGTATATCATCGCTCCGAATTTGATTTCTTTTTATATGTCCACAAATCTAACATAACATACATATTTTTACCTATTGAGCATGTCTTTTTTTGCCAACATTCTGCACCATATCTCGTCCAATCGGCGTCCTATAAGATTTAACTTTTAGCTTTTGTGTTACCCTCTTGTTACATAGAACACTAGATGTTTGATGTCGCTTCATCCACTCTACTTTGATTTTATGGCTAACATCTTCATCAACGTCCATCTCTCTGTAGCATTGATTCTAAATGCCAAAAAGTATCCTTTTGGGGCACTTCTTGACCTTTCAAACTAATCTCTTTCCTCATGTTCAGTACTGCCGAAGTCACATCTCATGTATTCGGTTTTAGTTCTACTGAGTCTAAAACCTTTTGACTCTAAAATCTCCTGCCACGACTCTAGTTTTTTATTTAGTCCTGCCTGACTTTTAATTAGGAAAAGAGAGTCCACATCTATAAGGACTCTATAGATTGCTTGGAAGTCAAAGTCCCCCAGGACTATAAATAAGAGGGGTCATGTAACCTTTCAGATCTTAAGCAGAAATAGAGCGAAAGCTCTGCCCCTTCTGTGCCTCGGTCTCCTCTCCATCTCTCCCTGTGCCTCATCTCTCTCTGCGCCGCCTCTGCCTCCCCTTGCGCCATCTACAGCAGCCACCCAGTCCTCTCCCTGCCCTAGCCGCCCCCACTAGTTGGAGCAGCAGTAGCCACAGCACCCTCCCCCAGGTGGGGCTGACATCCAATTATTTTGTTCTAGTATTTCCTTCTGCCCAATTGTTCTCATATTTAACCTGGTTTTCTGTGGCCTGAACTCCTAGCAATTACCTATGCTGTCAGATGCTGGTGATCAGTGGCAACTCCAATTATTTTGTTCTGATATTTCTTTTTTATCAATTGTTTTCATGGTTTATGTTTTGAGATGAGCAATGCAATAAAGCAGTGTCTAACTGTCAATATTTGTCCATTTTACTCATTCGTCCATCTACAAACGTTGGGTGATATTTATGTCCTTACCCTTTTAGACTGCAAGTTCGTTGGAATCAGTAAATGTTGATATGCATATCAAGTATCTCACCAGGCACATATTGATCTACTCTTTCTATCGTACAGGGGAAGAGATAAAGCTGGAAGACCTCTCTGATTGTGAAATCAAACGATTCCGTCAAGCTCTGGCCTCAGGTGAGCTCAGTAAGATGATTGAACCGTGGACACCTTGGTGGAAAAAACCCTCAGCCAGATCTATTTCCCTTGGCCCGGATGGAAGCCAGCTTATCAGACAAGTAAACGCAGAAGACACTGCTGTACCATATCCAGATGCAAATACTGACCAAGAGGCTAGCATCAACGAAATCCCTGAAGGGCCAGAATCTCCTCTCCCGTCACTGAAACAGTTAACAAGGACAGAGCCATCTCCTTTGCTTGCTGTCCACTTGGTTGACATTCTGTACAGTTACTGCTTCACACTTCGGCTCTACAACGGTGATTGGCACTCAGATCCTTTGGGTGCTTCCACTGTCGCCCTGTCGATGTCGAAAGTCATGGGCCAGGATGCTAAACCTGAGACTGTACCTGAAGCACTCGCAGCCTGCATCGAGGAGACATGCTCACCAGCTTACAGGCATACTGGTGGTTTCAGGTTTGCTATTGGACTCGTGGACGATATCATCGCCATTCTCTCCTTGGGACAGAACGCACTTATTTGTGCCCTATGCGACTTCCATCGACTCGTTGAAGTTGGTAAGAGCATGCTCAAAGTGGAGAAGGTGGGCAAGACGGAGAGGGCACAGGGCTCTCCAAAGCTTCGCAGTGCAGCTAGGAAGCTATTCTTCATGACTTGTTGGGTCCATGAGCAGCCAGATGAGGCGTGGCCATCTTTAGCTCACATCGTCCAGGTGCAGAAAGCATCTATGGAGGAGTTGGAGACCGGGAATTGGAAGGCGGATAGAAAGAGCAAACCACAATCCGCGGTTCTTATCGAGGAGCTGTAGGCATATGGATGTACCACTGGAAACTGGATCGCGAAGCTCTGTACCCTTGTGTATCGCTCAGGATGAATCCAACGAGAGACCTTGTCCTTGTAATGCAGTTAGTTGCTTTTGTGTACACTTTTTTTTTTGAAAAAAATTGTATTTGTTGAAATCCTGGTTGAAGCGATCCTGCTTTACTTTGCTTGTTAAGTTGCGGGCTGATTTAATCCATGCGTTGGAGCTTATGCAGTTCAGATATTCTTATGATTGCAAGTTTGTGCGGGTATTTCCAGTGTGTCTCCTTGTCCATCATCGTGAAACTAATTGTTGCATTAGCCTATTGCGCCGTCCTTTATTTGCAGTGCTAGTTTTCAGCTTTATGGAAACAAGTTCATGATCATGTGACTATGTGAGCCCCGGGCTAGTTTTTCAGATATTCTTATGATCATGTTTTCCATGCACTGAAGAACGATGCATGGGCCCCGGGCTAGTCGTGACAGTTGCGGTGTCTGTTGGGCTGATGAGCCAAGCTTCAGAGGGTTGCCGTCAGCCAAATGTCGGCAGAACATGTGACTATGTGAGCGAAGTCTGTGAAACGAAGCTTTGGTCCAAAACGGAGTGTTTTTTATTTTTATTTTTTGAAAATTTGGTCATGTGGTTCTCAGAATTCTTCGCCCGTTTTCTTTGCCCCACAGTCGTAAAATAAAATCTCGTAGAGACTGACGCGTTGTCGCGGAGTGCAGTAATACGGCACGCCGTTCAATCTACCGGGACGGCGAGACGGAGAATAGAAGACGTCAGCACTCAGCAGTTCAGCACTGACCCGTCGGCCGTCGCCCTCCCGGCTCGCAACCGCATCTCTCTCGGCTTCTGGCCTCTTCCTAGTTCCTAACTACCACCGCCACCTCTACCACTGGCCTCAATCTGCAAACCCTAGCCCTCGTCGCCGGCGGCCATGGCCGAGACCGTCGACGACAAGGTCAGCTACTTTCAGGCCGTCACCGGCATCTCCAACACGGACCTCTGCACGGAGATCCTCGCCGCGCACAACTGGGACCTGCAGCTCGCGGTGTCCACCATCACCGCCAACCCCTCCTCGCCCTCCGCTTCGGCCTCCACCTCCTCGCGTGACCCGGCCCCTTCCGCTCCGTTGGCGGTAGATGCGGAGTACGTCGCGCCCCCGCCGCCGCTGCCGCTGCCGCTGCCGCCCCAGCAGCAGCCGGGGATCGCGTGGAAGCTGGTGACGCTCCCCTTCCACGTGGTCTCGGGTGGGGTCGGCCTCGTCGCCGGCACGTTCCGCCTTGGCGCCTGGGTAGCCGGGGGCGTGCTGTCCCGCTCCCTCTCCCTCCTCGGCCTCGCGGGGCAAGCCGGCAGCGGTGACCGCCTGCTAGAGTTGCCGCCGTCAGCTGCCGAGGCGGCCGACTTCGTCGCTGAGTTCGAGCGCGAGTTCGGCGCTGGCCGCGGCCCGCGCTTCGTGGCCGAGGGGTTCGCTGATGCGCTGAAGCGAGCGCAGCGGGAATTCAAGCTTCTGTTCGTGTACCTCCACTCCCCTGATCACCCGGATACCCCTGCCTTCTGCGGTGGCTGCCTCTGCGCTGAACCCGTCGCGGCCTTTATAGATGAGAACTTCGTTGCCTGGGGCGGTAGCATCAGAAGGACTGAAGGATTCAAGATGAGCAACAGCCTGAATGCGTCGAGATTTCCGTTTTGTGCTGTGGTCATGGCTTCTACAAACCAGAGAATCGTGCTATTGCAGCAGGTATGATGTTGAAATGATTATCTTTAGGTCTGGAAATAACTTTCAATATTCATCTAGGTTGGATTTGGCTGCTGCTGTTGATAGATTTGTCATTTTGGTTAATTTTCGTTACCACATTATTCAGAGAAGATTTTTATGTGAAACCAATAGATCATGTGTACTTAGATCACTGATGTTTAGTTTTAATGTCTTAAATGTGTTTGGCAGTTTAGACTTTGTAACCTTTAATTGCCAAAGTTAGCGTATCCTTATCCTTATCCTTATGGAACCGGTTCTCCTTTATAATAAGAAAGGAGAGTGATGTTGCCTCTGGCAAGATAATGCAAATGTTGGATTGATTTATAAATTCTATGTTTCCATAGCTAAATTAGGTATTTGGAGTGTTTGCAGTATAGTTTCTTGAGTTAAGTGTTAATTTTCTATCTGAGATGGCAGTCGTAATAACTTCATTGCTGCCTGTGTGTAAGATAATACTCCCTCCATCCCAAATTACACATTTTAACTTTTCTAGATACATAGCTTTTGCATGCAGTCATGCACTTAGATATACCCTATGTCTAGATACATGGTAAGAGCAATGTATTTAGAAAAGACAAAACATCTTATAATTTGGAATGGAGGGAATACTCTATACTGTCCCTTTAGTTAAGGCATCAATCCATGTCATAAAGTGGTTTATAAGATTTTTTATCTCCATGTCATTTTTTGTCTATGTTCATACCATGTAATGGTAATTGAAACCAAAGCAGCAATTGCAATCAGATGAATATAGTTTGCGCCAAGGTTCAAGAAAGCGCTAAGCGCTGAGCGCGCGCTAGGGTGGTGAAAAAGCTTAAGCGCGATTAATCGTGCTTAAGCGTTTTTGTTAAAAAGAGAAAAAAAGACATGATATTGGGCCACCCTGCAGCAGCCCTTAACCCCTCCTCCTCTCTTCATGGGTCTGCAGCCCACTAAGCCCATATGCCAGGAGGCCCAACACAAAACCCCTCTCCCGTGATGACCTAATAGGCTAGTACTCTGCTGCCTCCTTCCACGCCCCGCGCCGCCACCCTGTGCTCTCCACCTCCCTCTCCCGAAGCCTATCCCCCCCATGTCGTACGCTCTCCGGCTCCCTCTCCCGAAGCCTCTCCTCCCTCGTGCGATCTTCACCGCGAAGCTGCTCCGCCTCTCTCTCTCTCACCAATCTGCTGCCTGCAGCCATCGTCGCTCCGTCCGCTCTCTCTCTCTACCTCTCTCTTGAAGTCTCTCATCTTCTCTCTCGTCGATCCGTCGATTTGCTGCCTGCTGGATTGACGCCGGAGGTGTTCCTCATCTTCTCTCCCTCCTCTTCTCCCTTAAACATGTCGGATGGGCACGATTAAGCGGGGCCAGCGCTTAATTGACCGCTTAGTAGGTAAGCGATGCGTTGATCCTCTGCTCAGCGCTTAACCGCGCCTAATCGCACGCCTAATCGCGCTTTCTTGAACCTTGGTTTGCGCTGCCATTAACTTAACTGGTTAGTTTGAGGTCTATGTGAGAATTTTGGTGGGTGTTGTTTTCATGTTCAACTTTTAGTCCGTTGAAACAATTGATAGGATTGTTGAGAGTAAGTTGGTGGGAGTCTGTAACACCATAAAAGCCATCAATTAAAATAATGAATTTAGTTATTATATTAATTAGGGTCATAATTTTTTTTAAGTGTTTAATTATTTATTTGCATATTGAAACAATTTTCGTTGTGTGCGCTTGATTGCTTATCGGATGTTTATTATCAGGTATTCGTAAAAAGAGATCCTAGTAATTAAACAATAATTAGGAAATATAGTAATTATTAGTCTAAAAACAAGTATTCTATTTATAAATATTTTTGGTATTTTTTTTTGAATTTTTGAGCTGTTTAAAAATTCATTTCAGAATTAAAAAAAACTCCTAAACTAAACCGGCCCACTAGGGGCCCAATACTCCAAACCCTAAACTACTGAGCCGCGCGCGCCCTGGGAATAATTCCCAGCCGCCGCTCCCTCTACTACTCCCTCTCTCTCTCCCCTAATTCCTCTCTCCCGCCGCCGCCTCTCTCCCTCACGTCTCTCTCTCTCACGTTTCTCTCTCTCTCCCACTCTCTCTCTCCTAATTCCTCTCTCCCTCGCCGCTTCTCTCTCCCACGCGTTGGCCGCGCGCATGCAGCCGCCCGCGCCGAGCGCGCCTCTGCTGCGCGAGCGCACGACCCGCCAGGAGCCGCCAGCCGCGACGCCGCGATGCCACGGCGTGACGCGAGCCCGACCGCCGCGACGACTCGAGCGAGCAGTGCGCTGTCCACCCGCGTGACGCGTCCGTTTCTTGCGTTATGGACTTCATTCCCTCCGTTTCTCCTCCCTATTCCTCACACCGTTAATGTCTTGAAGAAACTGACGTAGTGATGGCCATGAAGGCAGCAGCGCCCCATTCAAGCTCCCTGGCAGACTCTCCCCTCCCTCTCTCTATAAAAGGGAACAGCAGAGCCTCTCCATTCCTGCCTACTCGAATTTGCCTCTCCCTCTAGCACTCCTCGCTCATCGCTAGTGCGTTGCCGTTCGTCGCCGGAGTTCACCGGAGCCGCGTACTAGCTGTCCGTAGTCGAGCCCCGCTCTCCGTCCGGCCGAAACCCGTCGATCCGTCCCCGTCACACGCACGAACCCGAGGTTGTTGGCGACCCAAATTTATTTTATGTATTTTATAAAGTGCTTTCGATTCGATTCATGTGTTGTATAGTTCGTTTGTTGTAATATGAACACATGTGATTCCAATTTATGTATTTGTGTGCGCTACGGAATTTGTTAAAATATACGATTAGTAGTGCACCGTGTTATTCCATGTAATCGACGCGTTGATTTTGGTTTAGAAAAATATGGCGTAGATTTAATAGTCACACGTTGGTGATAAAAATACTAGATAAGAAATTATAGTCAATTTTGGTCACGATAAATTCTAGAAACTATTTGGAGAATTATAGGTGCACTTTTGATGGATTAGAAAATGGTGTAGAACGCATGTTATATGAATAAAATAGGATTTTTAGATGATTTATCCGATTATTTAATTAATATCTTCTTTTAGAAAGAAAAGAGAAAATATCACCAGTAGTGTGAAAAATAGATTTTTGCTAGCTAAATAATCTTGTTCGCAAATTGAGCACTTAGGTTTTTAGACTAAACAAAATATTAGTTTATGTAAAAAATATCCTCACTTGTGTTATAAAAAGTCCAATTACCAATTTATGTAGATTTTTAGAATATTAATATTTTTAAATTCATTTTTTGCTATGCTAACTAATTTGAGTTAGAAGTAATAAAATGTATTAATTTATTTATTAGTATTAAAAGACAGTAAATATTATTTATTTTCATTGATGATGTTAAAATATATTAATACTAGTTAAATGGTATTTATTGCACCCACTCATAAATTCACCATTAGGATCACATTAATAGCTATAGTTGAATTAATAAGTATTTACACGATTAGGACGTATTTAAGATGTGATTAGTGCGATGCGTTAATGTGTATGTAATGGTGGATGATTATGTAGTGGTGCATGTTTATTTATTGGTGTATGTTTTATTTTTGTATGTGCGCTATGCGACTCTATTAGAAGCGGATTGTGCGGTAGGCGATCCGAACTCGTTCGAGGACAATCCGCAGGACTCGCTTGAGCAAGGCAAGTGGATTCTCCCTCTGCATATTCTTTTTGTACCTATTCATTGCATATAACAAACGTTTACTTTTGATATATTGCATAATTTGATGGGCTTACCTAATTAAGGATTTCCTAGATTTACTACCTGTATTCCTTGTTTAACCTGGGAAAATAATTAAGCTGTGCAAGATTCACGCTACCGCTCAACTTAATGATTCATAATGTCACTCTTGAATTGGTTTTAATGTTCCAAAAATGTTAATTTGCAATTATGACATTAACCCGATGGTTAAAGATAACTTTATTACAAGTTAATTGGACCATGGAGTGACCACCCAGGATAACAGTGCAACCACGAGTGCTATCATGGCTCTGGCTTTGGTAAATAGCTCTATATGCTTAGTGTCTAGCAACCTTACCTGAAAGATGGGCAAGAGGGGGAGCGGTAGGTGCTGGCAGCCCACGTTAACATGAGGTCGTATTCTTGGCTAAGGTACTTCACCCAGGGGGCCACCACCATCGTCTTAGAAACCTTAGCGGGTTGCTTCGTATTAAGTGTATTTTGTGAAAACCTCATAATGGATCCCTAGCCATTCACCTCGGCAGTGTTTAAGGGTCCGATCAACCCGGGCTAGATGGGATACATGGCTTGTGGGTAAAGTTGTACCACCTCTGCAGAGTGTAAAACTGATATATCAGCCGTGCTCCCGGTTATGAGCGACCTGGACTCCTCACATGATAATTGAACTTGAAGATGGAATTAAATTGAGATCCGATGATCTGCCAATAATTTGCTTAAGTGGTTTCACTTAAGTGTTTTTGCTATATTCATATTCCTTTGTTTAAATGGGATATTTGGGACTCACACTTATTAGTAAGACAGGTGTTGTTAATACAATGTTGACCAACTAAAATGCTTACTGCTCAACCTTGGCCTCACCTTGTTATACCTGCATTAGTTTTTCCCCCACTTGCTGAGCTCCGACCATAAGTGAGCTCACCCTTGCTAATATTTTGATCAGAGGGTGATGTTGGAGACTTTGATGGAGATTTTATCGACGACGATGATTTCTAAGTCTAACGATGCGCCGGTCATCTTCCTGTGGGAGATTGCCTAGTTGTTTATTTCCGCTTTACTTTGATGTGATACTTGTTAAAGATACAATGTTTCAGATGATGTAATAAAGTATTATACTCTCTTTACGCCTTTATTGCATTGTCTTTTGATATATTACACTTGTGACGTCAACATATGTGTGGAAATGGATCCTGGCACACATATGGTATGCGCTCGGTTCTACCCCTGGAACCGGGTGTGACAGAGTCTGCACCTACCAATTTCAAATACGAAAACCTTGGATCTGTTTCACAATCCCGGCATATTGTAGATCATTGGATGCAGTCACATGATCCTTCTCCAACTCTATTATGAATTTTGGCCGAATGCTCAAGAGTCATGATCTGAAAGATGATGTGGTGATTCCCTTTTCGTTACAAGAATTTGAGCGAAGTGCTGCAAATGTGGTTTCTTACTATTTGAATGTGCAGCTTGCTATAATTATTGGTTTATATTTTCTCTTGAAGGTTGAATTGATATCTATATAAAAAATTCTGGTCATGTCATCTGCATGGCATGATCATCTGAGTAGCTACGGCTAGGGTGTAAATGGTACGGACGTTTCCTGACTGTCCGACCGAAGGGTTTCATATCCATACTGTATCTGTATCTGGATACTCAAAGTCGGCTATATGTGATGTCAATATTCATTCGTATCTTATCCACACTGCTTGCACTAAATGTACCTAAATCTGAATTCGAGGAATACTGTAACTACCTGATTTTCTATCCATAGGTATCGTTTACATCCCTAGCTAGAGGTGAATATATTACAACGTTTAGTAAACAAGGGCATTAGTTTCATTGTTTGCAAATTCAACCACATATTCTACAATATTGGCACCCAAATACTTATTATGCAATGGTGCTTCAATATCAATTTCTAATGGTTGATGCTACAGCTTGGTAGCATTTGTGTGATTTTTGTTAACACAACTTGTTTATCTGTTTCTTATAGCAAAATCTTTTTTGATATTCTTATGTGTATCCCTTCCTCCATTTTCGCTGGGGCTCACATCATTTTTATTCAAAAGGTTGATCTTTTATTTTGGTCGAGTGAAATCAAGCTTCTGCTGAACACTACACATTAGTCATTGATGGATCCAACACCCTTTATGCTTTTGGTCTTGCTATACTTTAGAAATATATATGACTGTATGGTATTTTTTTGGCCTATAAAGCTGTTGAAGTGTGTTGCTTTTACCAGAGTTGATCTGTATTGGTCATATTGTGTGTTTGGCTTGTAAAACCTCCAGAATTTTTATTTATTAGTGTTGCTAATACATTATATATAAATGTTCCTAAGGTTGAAGGGCCCAAATCACCTGAAGAGATGATAACAGTTCTTCAACGTGTTGTTGAAGAATGTGCTACATCACTTGTTGCTGCTAGGATTGAAGCTGAAGAGAGACTAAACAACCAGCGATTGCGTGAGGAACAAGATGCTGCTTACAGAGCTGCACTTGAAGCTGATCAGGTAACTTAAGTTATATGGGCAGTGTGCATCACTGATTTTATTACATAGTAGTAGAAAGTACACATGTTTATGTATAAAATGGATGCATGCGGGGTTGGTCAATTATGTGGGCTGGAGAGGGTGGTTATGTTGGACCACTATTTGTTTGTGATGACATTTCAATCTTTTTTGTTAAGGAAATCGTACCTTTCAGGTATTATATTTGTTCATATTATACCATACCGTAATACACCAACAAAGTTTAAGAAGGGCAGGACTGGTTCAGTGAGAGCTGTCTCATTAATAAGTCACCAGGCCACGGGTTCGAAACAACCTCTCCGCATTTGCAGGAGGAAGGCTTGTCTCAGTTTATTCTTTCACTAGACTTCATCTATGTAGGGGCAGTGGGTCTGCCCTTTTCACACCAACAGAGTTCAGAAACATGCACCCTGATTTGTTTCAAGTACTGGTGGTGATAATACTAGCTAATCACACTTTTTTGTTGGAATATATTACCAGGCCAGGGAACGTGAAAGGTTAGAGGAACTGAAAAGACGTGAAAGAGAGGCTGCAGAGGCTGAGAAAAAGCGTAAAGAAGAGGAGGAAGCTGTAGCAAGGGCATCCCAAGAAGCAGCTGAGAAGGAAGCTGCTCTTGCAAGGAGGAGGCAAGAGAAGGCCATGGCTCTTGGAGCTGAACCTGAGAAAGGACCAGGTGTTACTCGGGTATGTGATGTCTAACCCTCTATGCTTGTGTCTTTAAACTACCTTTTTCCAATTCTTACTGCAAGATAGCATGCTTCATGTTGTGCCGATTTTTAAGGATTTGTCTATTTGAGTGCGTCAAATATCACTGTTGTGCCTGCAAATATCTGTTTCATGTACGATATATTTACAGTGATTGCAATGAATCCTTCGTTACTATCTGAGTTAATTGTTAGTTTTGGCTACGTAGTGCCTGAATTTGATATCTGCAGATGCACTCTGCATCCTCTACAGTAGTTAGCACGTTACGCTATTAGTGTATCCATGTATGCAAATTCTTGTGAAGCTAACTGGGGTAGACGTTGTGATGACTTGGCAGGTTCTCATAAGATTCCCAACTGGAGAGCGCAGAGAGCGGAGATTCTACAGTTCTGCAACCGTCGCTTCCCTCTATGACTATGTCGATTCTCTAGACTGCATGAAAGCGGAGAAGTACACCCTAGTTTCGAATTTCCCACGCGTTACATATGGTCCAGAAAAGCAATCCCTGACGCTGGAGGAAGCAGGCTTGCATCTGCAGGCGAGCTTGTTTATCGAGATAGAACAATGATGCTGTAAGCTAAAGAAAAGCCGAAACTAAAGTACAGACGCTCCTTTTTCGAAGTTGTTCAGCGACAGTTAAGGATTTCCAGATGGTAATACACCACAGGTGCATGCTTCTTGTGTACTTTTGTCATGAACTAAAATTCGCTTCCACCAATATCAGTTGGCTGCAGCCAGGTCTTGTAATATGTTGTGTGACTTACGTTTCTCAGCCACTATACTGCAGTGCTTCAGGGAGGTAGGCAAAACTGGAAGGCTTGTAGCCACACCGCCATACATATGATTTGCTCCCGTTGTCGTTGAGCAGCCGGAGATCCTTATGTGTTGTGGATTCTGAAACTTCAGAGTTTCCGCGGTTCTCCTGATCCTCTCGATCAGAGCTGGGTTGCTTTTGCAGCAAAAAGTCAGGCCTGACGGTTTTTAGGCGCCAGAACAGTGACAAGCCTGGCCTGGCCTGGTCCTGTTAGCCGAAGTATGATGAAGTATTTGTTTGCCTATCCTTCTGACAAGTTCGGTATCCAAAAAATGGCATTTTGAGAGTTCCAAACTGGAGACAAGTTCATGAAGCGCATAAACGATATTTTAGAACTTCAGGATCTGGATTGCATCCACAAGATAGGTATAGTGACCGATTTATTCCATACTTCACAGAATAACATTTTAGAGTTTGGGACACAGCGATTGATTTATTCTATAATTTACAGAAACTGGATTTTTTTTATCCAAAACAGACGCTACTTTTGCGTAAAGAATGTGGAGGCGACATCAACGCCAATTTCCACTATCAACATTTTCTCTCTCTCTTATCTCCATATCACATTCACATCTACCATTACCATTATTTTGCGGCGGAAACAGGTTCAAAAATAACTCTGGAAATATGCCTGTCTACCACATGCGGCGGGCAGTGAGCAGCGTAGTAACAGCTTTTCACGATGCTCAGAAAGGTCTGCCTTGTCTCGCTGCTGCCGGTTTTCTTCTCACCGAGTCTCAGAAGATACTGAACGAACTCTCGTATACGCAGCTTCAATTCGTCATCGACATGGCTCATCATCTCTTCGTTCTTCTCGGGGTCCTATATGAAGCCATATACATGCATCATCAGGTCATCATGTTCGTCACATGAAAAAAGGGAAATAATAACTACGCACAAACTTTCTGTAGTATATATGTGCTATACCTGAGATACTAGCATCTTCTGCTTGAGACTGTCACATATAGACCCAGTGAGCTGGATAATCCGACGGTCACCATCTTCGCTCGCAGCCTCACCTGCAGCTCGCCCAGCGCTGATCTCGATCATTCGAGCTAAAAGCAGACACGTTTGCTTGTCATGAACCATGCGCGACCCTTCTTGTTCCACAGCACTGGATCCATTACACACGCTGTCTGCTGCATCTGCCTTCTCCCTGACCCATTCAGCCCACTACACAAGTTCACAGAAGAATAATGGTATTAGTAGCTAGGATGACTGTGCATGCTGAACAAAAACGATAGATGTCGTAGTACTTGTTAACTGCAAAAAAAAAAAAAATCTCTTCTTCTGAACGTTACGTTTAACTTACAGCTGATCTCAGTAGCTTGTGGATGTCCTCCGGATCACCGCCGTGAATCGGCTGCGCTTCTCGCGCTAACGAGTCGGTAAGCCGCAGAACTGCCTTCACAAGAACAGCGTCACTTCCACTTGATGAGTTGAACCTGGATATATATGCACCACATTGCATTGGTCTCAGATAATGGCAACAAAAAAGAAAAAAAAACTTAAATTTTTAATTTCCCATCGATCAGCTTATTACCATGATCCATCCGTTTCTTCACTGGGGCGGCAACGCAAGGAGTGTTCCAAGCGTTCTCTGAATGAGGGGCTGTTACGGAGATGGGTAGAGACGGCGTTGGCAAGTATCGCCGCTCTGGCCCACGCAAGCCGCTCCGCGGCTCGGCACGGCTCGTAGACGGAAGCGGCGGCCAGGAAATACGCTCGCAGAGCATCCTCTTGCGCCACTCCGAAATCCATGAGCCGGTTCTCAGTGTACCACCTATATATAGGTGATAAGATATATACGAGAAGCCCTTATTATATATCAAGGATATATATGATGATCTGTGCAGATTTATTTTGTATCGAGAAGAAATGGTAATCGCGAAAAAATAAAAAACCATACATACTTTTTCAGGCCTTGCCACTCAAGCTGATGTAGGGCTTGGCAATGGTTGAAGTCCATCCTAGCCAGCTCAAGATACACGTCGTTATTCACAAGAGGCATCCTGTCAAAAAAAGAAAAACAAAAAGACAGCCATCACATACACTGAGGTTATTTGGCTTCAATTACATGCATCAAAAGAACCAATGCAAATTTCTGAAACCAAATATATAGCTAAAGATCTATCTACCTGTAGAGCGTCTTCCCGATCCAGACATCGTCGCCGCCGCCGTACTGTTCGAGATAGTCTCTGGCCTCCACGCGCGGCAGGTTCCCATACCAAGGGAAGTCCAGGGTGTACACTACCTCTCCAGGCAGGTCCTTAGATATGATCCATTTGTCACGGAGCGCTCCCTCGGCTTGTTTCCGCCTGAGGAACTCGTACGAGAAAGGCCCTGCACGGTGCAGGACGTCCTCCCCCGGGAAGCTTATCTGGGAGGCCCTGTTGAGGTTGTACATCCCCGTCACCGCCTGGTTCGACTGCCCCACGAAGGCGAAGAACTCCCCGTCCTTCTCGAAGTTCTTGAACACATCTACACGTACACAGGCAGGGCAGAAGCACGTTTTTTTTATTATTATTACGTACGATGGGTGGGAGACCAAATGAAAAATGTTCAGGACACGCGTGTGTATGACGTGACGATCTCTGTTGTCTGCGCGTTTTTTTTGTTTGTTTGTTACGTACCTGGCGAGACGCTGTATCCGTGCAGCCGTAGCAGGCGGAAAGCCATGGCCGTGTCGTCCACCTCCTTCACGTCGGAGTTCCTCGCCCAGCAGATCCCGTCCTCAGTCCAGTGCCTGTTCACGTAGTCCATGCACTGCTCAATCTCTTTCTGGAAGTAGCGGGAGATCCCGAGACGCTCCAGGCGATCGACAGCCCATATGTGCTCGAAAAGGTCCACGGGGTAGACGTTGGGCACTGCGAGAAACGGCGAGAGAAGACGAACCGTTGAAGAGACGAGAAGGAAGGCGCATGCAGTGGGCAACGCTGCATTGCATGCATGCATGCTATGCCCATGTATCTACGCTACTGCTTGCCGCTTGCGTACCTCCTCCGTTGAATTTCTTGACTGTCCTGTCGATGTAGCTGAAGCACCTGTCGTCGCCGGTGTTCATGAGAGCGTACGCGGTGGCCGCGGGTGAGAAGAGGAAGGACCCGTCGCTCGACTGCAGTTTCAGAAGCCTTGCCCAGTCTAGCCCGGGCATCCCTTCCAGGCTGTGGAGAATGGATGTGGGAACCGTGTGCATCACTTCCTTAGGAATCCTCTTCACCTTGATCTCCCTGCTCGAGTATATTGCCTGCAGAGCCTGGTGGTCGTACGGGAAGTCGTGGACGCCCAGACTCTTGGCTAGTTCGATGAGGGAAGGGAACGCGAGCTCGAACCCTATCGGCATGGACTCCTCGTCCTCCGTCGCTAGCTTCCACATGTTCCGGCCGAGGAAAGAGAGCCCTGTGAACACACACACACACACACTTGAGTCTTCAGCAACGCCCGTTTTCTGTCGAGGTACACTGCCGTCGTGTGTTCTCTCGATCGGCCAGCACACAGTAATTACGTACCTCTGCCGCGCATCTCGGGCTCCAGCGACCACCTGGTGAGCGTGACGACGCACGCCAGCGTGTTGATCAGGCGGTCGTACGCGGAGAACAGGGCCGCGTCGCCCCACGAGCCGTCGGGGAGCTGGTTGTTCCGGATCCACCGCACGGCGGCCGGGAACTGCGGGCCCTCGCCGCCGTCCAGCCTGGGCACAAGACCGACCCAGGCGGTGTCGTACGCCGACACGCTGATGTCCCCGTCGCTCATCGACGTCAGCATTGCCCTGATCTCGTCGACCAGCGGCTCAGCGTCGTCGTCGTCCGTAGGCCATCTCGTGCGGCGGCTTTCGGCATCGGTTCTCACGATGGGCGTTAGGGACGAACCTGCATGCATGCGTGCGTTACAAACCTAGCTGTTTGGTGCTCAGATTTGGAGCGAGCTAGCGATCACCCGTACCTTTGGCGACGGCGGCGGATTCGCTGGTGTCCTGGGCCCGCGCCCGCGCCCTCCACCGGCCGGCGGCCGCGGGGACGGCGACTGCATCCGTCTTCTTCTTGATGCGGGAACTCCATGGGCCTAGTTGAACGACCGCAAGGGAAGAAAGGTGAGGAACTGTTGTGCAAGACGATGAAAGAACCATCTTTGCGCTTGCGCTTGTAGTACGTTTTTACTTTTCTACTACTAGTTGACAATGAGATGTGTGGTTTCTCTTCTCTTCTTCCTTTGGCCGGATATATCGGAGAAGAGATCTACTACTATAATACTCGCACTGAAACGCATGAAACTGACTAGTAATTCATTTCAGAGCCGTCGTCCCCACATAAATTTTGCTGGGGCGCTATCTGCGGATGTGTGCGTGAAAGGACACCACCACCCAGCATTTATGTAGAGGATCCAAATGAAAAAAAAGGGACAGAACGAAGCTACTGCTAGCAGGGGCACTGGTACGGGTTGAGGTCGCTCCTTTGGTTTAGTTTTTTCTTTTTTTCTATGAGTTTTTTTTTTGAGAATATAGCTGTGTAAAGAATCTGATCTGCCTGTGGAGAAAATCTAGGTATATAATAGAGATTACGTGTAGAAGAAGATAAACGAGTTCATAGGATTTAGGACATAGAAAGTGATGGTTTTCTACTATCTCAACGACTCAACTGATTATGTGTTAACGTTGATTTTGTATGATTTTAACTAAAGTCATCCTCATGTAAGTTGATTGAAAGATATATACATTTGCTAGTGTGCAGCAGCTTCTGATGGCTACAAGATAAAAAAAAGCTGAAACAAACAATACCATTACCTGCCACAGCCGTGCGCCACTGTGACCCGCCGCCGGCCGCCGTTGCCGTCGGCGCTGGCAGCAGCATGGGCGATGATTGAAGCCCCATGCTATAGCTTGCGATCGAACTGGTATGTGTAGAAGCTACAGCGTGTATGGGTGTCAGCAGAGAGAACAATGTACGCACGCACGTACAGCAGCTAATAATCACTGAAACGGCAAGAGCAGCAGGAGGAAGAAAGGAAGGAAAGAATGAAGAAAGGGCCGGCCGGGGGTGGTCAAGTCATCTGGAAGCTCGTCTATGCAAGCATATATATCAGTGAATTGAAGCGAGGTGAGGTGAGGGGGTAGCCAAAAAAAAAAAAAGGATGGCTACATGCGTACGTGCACGATTCAGCTTCTGCTGGTACATACGGGTGCGCTGCTGACCAGACCAGTCGGCCGCGCATGCAGTCTCAACACATGCCGTGGAAATCCTGCATGCATACGTTACGCATCCGGTAGGTGCGTGCACACCTGACACCAAGGGGGTGATATAGAAAGAAAAAAAAAAAAAAAAAACAAATCCAGGCGGCGGGTCCTCCGTCGCGTTCGTGCGTGCGGTCGCATCACGTGGCGCGAAAAAATTCATCGGCACGGCGCTCTGCTGCAGGGTCCATCTCGCGGCAATCTGCCGCCACCGTGAGAAGACGACGAGGAGTCAGACAGACAGTGGCGCGGCGACTTCATCACATACGCTCCTTCCTGCCGCCTGCCTGCCGAGACAAGTCTGGAACTGCACACGCTCCATTGCTCCTGGTCCTCCTCCTCCTGATGACGATGGAACTAATTAAGCAGCTACAAGTCGCACCATGTGGTCCGATCGAGTTCGACTAAGAAACACGGGTTCAAGTACAATATAAAAATATGGGGGGCAGTTCTACCACGAGTCCCAGACCATTTCCGTTGACCACCGAAAACGTGTCACCATTTAATTTAAAGCTAGTTTATAAGCTACAGAACCGGAGAAAATCGAAAGGACTAAAATACGCTTCTTATTCCTATTCCTGAGAATCAAACCTACGCCCGCCCACTCGCGCACCAGCGAGCGAGCGAACCAACCAAGCTACGAACTGCGTCGGAAGAAACTAGTTAGCACAACGAATTTTCAAATCATAAGAGAAGGAAAAAGATAAAATTAGGCAATGCCCATGTCCAGATCGGTTAGGCCGGTTTTAGTTTCCTGTCTATTCTGAGTCCGGTTTGTTTTCTATTCTGGACATATTTTCTTGATAGAATAAGGCCACCCTATCTCTCTCTCTCTCTCTCTCTCTATATATATATATATATATCTATATATATATATATATATATATATATATATATATATATATATATATATATATATATATATATATATATATATATATATATATAGGGTGATAGTAATGGAAGCCCTGGGCTTCATATAGGTGCGCGGAGCCCCAGCCAGACGAGCCGAGCCTGGTCGAACCGAATGAACCGATCCAGGCGGCCCGCATTAATGCACTGCAGTTATACAATTATAATAGCTAGTACAAATATACGTAAACAGACGTGGGCCACTTGTTCGAACGTGGGCCGGTGACGTGTAACCCGTAAACTGGGGAAGCGCATTTAAACAGACAGTTACGACAACGTAAATCTATGTATAAAATTGCATAAATGGCTGTTACTCCCACGATCAGCGCGCCCACGATCCTAAAATTCAGCGGATAATGGATATGCGCCGTGAATTTCGCGTCCACGAAATTGGATATACGCATGGTACAGGGAAAATATTCATAATCTTCCAAAAAAAGTGGACAGTACGCATCATTTGATAGGGCGCGGCAGGGTGAAGGGCGTAATTGCTCTGGAAGATGGCGGCGCCATGGGGTAACGAGTCAATAAGTGAGTATACGACGCCGACGTCTGTTCATCGACCAAATCAATGCTTGGATATCGTAACAATGGTGCAGGAAGAACAACAAGGAGGGAACCAGTTTACCTCAGATGCAAGTACGCATACAAAATCAGCTACTGCTGTAGATGCAATTACTCCACCAGCAGCTTTGAGGGCCCCGGGGGTTGATGATCAGACCATATTTGAGGCATCGAAGATGACAGTAAATCAAGGAGGACAACACCTTAATACTATGCGTACTATTGGTGATCATGAACAGGACACACCAGTGATTCTGCAGAGACATGTAAGTAATATTGAACTGATTTGAATTTTCAGTATTGTAGGTTAAATTGTATACAGTAGAATGCAGCTAGAGATGGTATGACATTCAGTGGTTATATTGTGCATACAATGTAAAACTATGGTCAGAAAATTGTTATATTGTACATACGACATAAAAGTATGTAGGGTACCATACATGATACAAGCTATAGAATATATGAATATACAAAATATATTTTATATTTTTGCACAGGAAGTTACAATTGATCCGAGATTGGTACCTAAAGTTGGTATGACATTCAGTGGGGTGGATGAAGCATATAAATTTTATAGTAGGTATGCATATGAAGTTGGATTTCCATTGAAAAAGTATAGGGAACGGAAAAATTGTAAGTGGTTGAATTGCTCGATGGAAGGCAAGAGTGCAATAAGGGGAATATCAAACCCAAAGGTACGTAGTACCAGTTCGAAGCGGACACAATGCAAGGCCGGTATGAAACTTAAAAAAATTTATGATGATGCAAAAGAGACAGTTATATCAGTGCGTATTGATCTGTTGCACTTGGATCATAATCATGAATTTTTTAAGAAGGATACCGAAAAGAATCAATTACAATGCAACAAGACGCATGATCCTGAATACATGGAGTTCATAAGTTCAATGCAAGAGAGTCGAATCCCGCAACATTGTATTATGGATTATGTATCAGAAATGCACGGTGGTCCTGAGAGTGTGCCTGTAACAGCACAGGACATGTATAACCTGTAAGTTTATAATATGTTTCGATTGATATTCATAATTGATATTTGCTAATTGTTGTTTTCGCCTAATGCTAAATTTTGACAATAATTTCAGGAAAAAGGCAAAGCAACGAGAAAGAAATGCAAATGATGGGGCAAAGCTACTATCCTTTTTTGCATCCTGCAAAAAGGATAATCCACAATTTTTCTCTGACTTCCAATTGGATAAAGAAGGAAAGATTTTGAGCATATTTTGGTCACATGCAAGCCAGTAAGGGGATTACATGGATTTTGGTGATGTGGTTACATTTGACACAACACATAAGACTAATCTGTATGAAAAACCACTAGGTATGTTTGTTGGTTCAAATCACCACCTCCATTGCACTATATTTGCTTTCGCATTGTTGGGGGATGAAACTGTTGATACATTTGAATGGGTATTCAACGACTTCAAAACATGCATGGGATCCGAAGGGCCACGAGTGATGCTGACAGGTACGACTGATAATAATGAATTAAATGTATATACATAAAATATGGCTTAAATTTGATATTATTTTATTTATATAACATGGAATAAGATTCGTACAATTTTGTCATATATGTTTGCAGATCAAGATCCTGCAATGCCAGTAGCCCTCGAGAGGGTTTTCCCACACACAATACATCGTTTATGTCTATGGCATGTGCAAAATAGGTATATGCCTTTTCTAAACGAGTTGTATGCAAGATTTGAGGAAATGGACTTTAAGACACGGTTTCAATCTATAATACATCATCCTTTGACTGAGTTGGAGTTTGAGACTACATGGTCAATGCTACTTGAAGATTTTCATCTGCACGATAACATTACTCTCAATAAGCTGTATGGAATACGTAAGGATTGGGTGCCTGCTTTTTTCAAAAATCATTATTGTGGTCTAATGTTGTCTACACAGCGTAGCGAAAGCATGAACAGGCTTGTCAAAAGTGCACATGTCGATGCAAATACTCCGCTTCATCAATTCGCCAAGCAAATGATGAAGCTTCTACACAGTAGAAAGATGAAAGAGTCAAAGGAAGCAGTGGGAAGCATGGTGAGGATAAATTGTTATGTCGTATATTGATACCTTAATATAAGTGTAAACTAATTTGTATTATATATGCCACAGGGTCAAAAGGAAACGAACACGCTATACATGTTTGATATAAGGGTTGCAAGAGCATACACAAGGGCTGTGATGAATAAATTCCAGGAATCTTTGAAATACGCAACCGCATTCAAGATAATGCACGACGAAGAAGGGGGTGCAAATGATTGGGTAGTGCAACATACAACTAGATCGAATAAAATTGTGTGGGGACAACACCAATTCAAAGTGACAGCTGATGAAGATGCAGAAAAGTATACTTGTGAATGCAAACATTGGGAACATACATGTATGTAGTACTAAATAGTAAATATATACATTGAAAACATATATACAAAATCTTATGATCGTTATTGGTTTATAGTGTGGGGGATAGATATCCCCTGGGTCCACTAAAGAGATAAAAGACCTCACGAAAGGCCCAAAGGCCCAATAAATCGTAAGGTCGTTCTTTCGTGGGCCTGGGGAAAGACAATCAACGAAGCGGAGAAGACGTAAGACTGGATTGGAGCAAACCCGGACGGCCCACATCGTCGAACGAGTAAATCGCAACAGAGACCCGACTTTCCCGCGCTGAAGCCCCCATGCAACAGAGCCATGCGAGGATAAGTCGGCAAGGGTTACGTAGGGATAAACTCAAGAGGTTTACTATCTTTCAGCTACTTGTAGCTATCATATCCACGTGTACTGCCCCACGGTCGAGTATATAAGGCCTAGGGGGCACCCCTTCAGAACGGTCGACCCTATTTTACTCAGCCACCCACGTAAACTCTCTGCGCCCTCAATCCAGAGAGTCCTCTTGTAACCACGCTCATATACTCACCAGGACGTAGGGTGTTACGCACTTCTAAGCGGCCCGAACCTGCAAATCTTGTCCATTGTCCCTCGTGCGATCGGCACGAACCATTTTGCTACAGTTGTCGACACCGTCCTACTCCTAAAAACACCTTGAGGGGCAACCCCGGGTGTGCGGTCGGACCCAAAACACCGACAGCTGGCGCGCCAGGTAGGGGGTGTGTCGACGATCCAAGCTAGCTCAATGGCCGTTACCTTCCACAGCAAGATCACCGTGCGTCCCAGATCTGTATTCTGCTTCGGGACAATTTCATCTGTAGCGGATGAAGAAGGAATTCTACACCGCCTCGCAGATCTGCCGGAAAAGAAGTCTCCTCCAACAAACTTCGAAAATGCTGGAAAGATGCTGCCTCCGGCTCTTCAGAAAAAGATTATCTCCGGAAAGGCTGGAGCTGAAAGCTCGCTGACCCGGAAGACTCCGCTGTCTACTTCCCCGACGAAGGAATGGACACGGATCGCGAGGAAGAAGGAGACCAGGGAAAGGCAAGTCGTTCTTTCCGTTCCTCCGGCCTCAAAGGAGAACAGAAAGAAAGTTGCCACGACAGCAGCACCATTCTACCCCGACGTCCTCTTCATCGGGAGAGTGGAGTCACCCGCCGTCTCTGACGATGAACCGACCGCGCCTGGAGAAGAACCACCTCAACGAGAATCCCGCCGACGGAGGAACCGACGTAGGAACGTTCGACGACATCACGCGGCCGGGGAACGGGATCCGGAGCAGCCTGTCTCGCGAGACGAGGTCTCGGAGGTAGGAGAAACTCCGGAAGAACGCGTCTTCAGGGAACGAAGGAACTCCCGACGACGTGATCGCCGACGGATTCAGGAGCAGGCCGAGCAAGACGCAAGGCAACGCCGGGAGAATCCGCTCTTCGGGCGCAACCTGAACCCCGACTTCGCCCGAGCTATGAACATGCCGAGCGAAGTCGGAGGCATTCTGGCTCGGATAGCTGACGGACTTCCTCGGACTCCCGACGCCGAGGGATACCGACGCCTGTTCACTCAGGCGGCCAACCATCTTCTGCCGCTCGCTCACCCACCGAACGATCTGCGACACGCCATCAACAGTCGCCGAGACGCGCGAAGCTCTATCAATGCTTCGCGCGAACGGCGGCATGAAAACGAAATTCGCCGTCGGGAGGAGTATGACCGAGATCATGGCTTCCCGACTCAAAGCCAGGCCACCAGGACTGAGTCGGCAACAGCTTCAACTGGCGGTACCACCCGGGGACGGTCGAGGAACCACCATCACCACTCCCCTCCCCGGGACAGACGACATCCCCGGCGACAGGAGGACACGTGCGGAGTATCTGCTCTTACTCCGCGCCTTAGGGCCATCCAATGGCCTCCCAACTTCAAGGTATCCAATGTCGACAAATATGAACCTAAGCAGGATCCAGGGGGTTGGCTAGCCGTCTACACCACCGCTGCTCGAGCTGCCGGAGCATCCGAGGACGTCATGACCGCGTATTTGCCCATTGTCCTTGGGCAAGATGCGCTGTAGTGGCTACGACACCTACCCCGACACTGCATCGACGACTGGGGAGACTTCAGTCGACGCTTCACTGCCAACTTCCAGTCCCTCTCCGACAAACCGACGCAACCATGGGACCTCAAATCCATCAAGCGCCGAGGGGATGAGACTCTCCGGTCGTACCTCAAAAGGTTCCAGACCATGAGAAATCGCATCCCCGAGGTCACGGAAGCGGCCGTGATTGAGGACTTCTACAGAGGATCCAATGACTCGGCTTTCGTCCGAGCCATACTACAAAAGGCGCCGACTACCTCCGAGGAGCTGTTCCGGGAAGCCGACCTCTACATCACCGCCGACGAGCGGGCCCAGGATCTCATCGGAGGAGCAAAGCCTGCACCAGCAGCACCACGACGCGACGCGAACCAGCCACCCGACAAACGCTGGGAGAAGAGGCCTCGTGAAGAAGTACACGCCGCCGGACCACCCGCCTCTCGCGCCCGAGGAGGACCTCGCGGAGGCGAACGCACACTGGACGACATCCTCGACGCCCAGTGCCCATACCACAAGGACATGCGCCACACTCTCCGCAACTGCCGGGACTTCAAGCACTCCGTCGGGCACGGCCGACCCTTCCAACCTCTACCGCCTCCTCCGCCGAGGGGAGGACCAGATGAACCACGACAGCCCCATCAGCAGGAGGAGGGGGGAGGAGGAGCTTTCCCACGCGTTGACAGGGAGGTCAACGTCATCTTCGGTGGACATGGGTCGCAGGAGAACAAAAGACAACAAAAGCTCAACGACCGCCAGATACTGGTGGCGACCACCGGACCGCCCGCCCCATACCGGTGGTCGGAGCACCCGATCACTTTCACTCGGGAGGATCAATGGCTCAACTTCGACCATCCAGGCAAGTACCCGCTCCTCGTCGATCCGGTGATCCGAGAGAGCCGGGTAAAGAAGGTGTTAGTGGACGGGGGGAGCAGCATCAACGTCACCTTCCCCCGTACGCTCCAAGGCTTGGAAGTTCATCTCAAAGAGCTCCACAAGTCAGACACTCCTTTCTTCGGCATCGTGCCAACGGAAGGGGAATACCCGCTGGGCCACATCTACATGCCAGTCACCTTCGGGACCCCGGAGAACTACAGAACCGAGTTCCTGAGGTTCGAGGTGGCGAACTTCGACTGCGGGTACAACGCCATCATCGGGAGGCCGGGGCTGGCCAAATTCATGGCCATTCCGCACTATACATACATGATATTGAAGATGCCAGGACCGCAAGGAATCATAACTGTGCGCGCCGACTTCCAAGGCGCCGCAGAATGTTTCCGAGTGGCCATCCAAGCAGCCCTCACCACCAAGACGTCAACGGTTCCTTCTACGCCGGCGAACTCTAAGCCTGAGGAAGACCTCGCCGTACCGGCAAACGAAGCTCAGGCCGTGACCTCTATGCGGCCGACTGAAGAAACCAAGCGGATCAACCTGGGGTTTGCTGATGAGCGCAAGACGGCCATCATCAGCTCCAGTTTGAATGACAAATAGGAAAGCGCGCTCGTCCAGTTCCTGCAAGATAACCGAGACGTATTCGCATGGCAACCTGCGGATATGTCGGGAGTCCCTAGAGAACTGGCCGAGCACAAATTGAAGGTCTATCCCCAGGCGAGGCCGATCCGGCAAAAGCTACGTCGTTTCACGCCCGACAAGAGAGAGGCCATTCGTGCCGAGTTAGCTCGCTTGGTCGCGGCTGGATTTATTAGAGAAGTATTACACCCCGAGTGGTTAGCCAACCCTGTTCTTGTACTCAAAAAGAATAAAGTTGATTGGCGCATGTGCGTCGACTATACTGATCTCAACAAACACTGTCCGAAGGATCCCTTCGGGCTCCCGAGGATAGATCAAGTGGTGGATTCCACCGCTGGATGTTCTATGCTGTCTTTCTTAGACTGCTATTCCGGGTATCATCAGATTAGTTTGGCAAAAGAAGACGAGGAAAAAACGGCGTTCATCACCCCGTTTGGTGCTTTCTGTTATACCTCCATGCCGTTC